>NC_132794.1:56281888-56959388 GCF_048418805.1 Vulpes vulpes
AGAAATTTAGCCCTTATTTTCATCTTGTTCTAAAAAAATGTCATTTTATTGCTATTTTTAAGATGTATATTATTTAAATGTGTTTTGGAAACAGATGAAGTGTAATCAATTTTTAAAATAGCATTTTCAAAAACCAAAACAATCTCTTACCTGTTTAACATCCCGAACGAGATGAAATAGCATTGGATTAGTTGGACCTTGTTTCTTTAAGGAAAAAAAGTAGAGCAAATTATTATTTTTCTTCTAATATAATGTTAACAACTTCCTTCCAACACAACTTCCAACACAAATTTTAAATCATGCAAATGCTGCGAGCTTCACAATTCTATCTTTAGTTTACATTTCTTTCATTGATAATGGAGCTATATACTCTCTTCTTGTTAGAATGTACCTTGTTTCTGCCACTAACCATCAAGTTGCACCAATACTTTAAATACTTTGGGTAACAAACTTGTAACATATATGTCATCTTAATTTCCACTTAAGGAAGTTAAATTGGCATACTTACATCCATAAGTATCTTAATATCTTACTCCCATTTATGTATACTATTAGACTAACCACATGTTCCATTTTTATAGTAATCTTATTTTGATGGTATCAAATATCATCTCCCCCATCAAGACTGAGGTAAATGGGCCAAGAATGTGTTCTTTCTAGACAGTGCTTTGATTCGTCTAAAACTTACTGCAATGAATTCTAGGCAGTACAAATAGAGATTTATTTTCAATACTTTTACTGTTTAAAAGAAGTATCAGAAACGTATGGGTGGCTCAGGTGGTTAAGCATCTGCCTTCAGCTAAGGTCACGATCCTGGGTTCCTAGGATCAAGCCCGGTGTCAGGCTCCCTGCTCAGCATAGAATCTGCTTCTCCTTTATCTCTGTGCGTGTTCATGTGCTCTTTCTCTCTCAAATAAATACATATCAAAATTAAATAAATAAATAAAATATCAAATGGGATTAATCCATCATTGTTATTAATTTTTATGAGGTCATTATATTAATCCATTCAATCTACTTTTCCATTTTGATCACATATACTTGGTAATAGGTAACAGATTTTCAAATCTAACAGGGTAAGCCTCTGACTTCTTTAAAACATTATTTTATTGATTTATTCTATATAATACCTGAAGATAACTGTACCTAATACCAGACATAAACTCTATTTTGCCTTACTTTGCGCTTTCTCTTTTTACAATATTTAATCTATCCGATACTAAGGAGTTGAGTTCTCTCTGGCAATGCTCCATATTAATTTTTTAAAAATAATATGAAGTATTTCATATTTTCTAGGTATTAGCAAGTTTCACTGTATTTTCTCTAACTGTATATAATATAGAAATGTAATATTTAGAATTCTGTTTTATCTAAATCCATTAATTTTGTGTATTAAATATAATTTTTTAGTATAAAATAAATATACTTTAATAGAGCAGTTTTCAAAGTGTGGTCCCCTGAAAGCCCCCAAGACTGTTTTAGACGGTCCATGAGATCAAAAGTATTTTCAGAATCATGTTAAGATGTTATTTCCCTTTAGGGTATCTGGGTGACCCAGTTAATTAAGCATCTGACTCTTAGTTTCCACTCAGGTGGTAGTCTCAGGGTCATGAGATTGAGCTCGTCAGGCTCCGCTCTCAGCCTACTTAAAGTTCTCTTCCCCTTTTCCTCCAACCTTTTCTCTTTCCCTCTCTCTCTTAAAACAAAACAAAACAACCATGTTATTCGCATTTTTTCATTTCTCTCAGTGTTCAGTGAGAAACTCTCAGTGTAGTTTCCAGAGGATTCTTGCTGTGTGATAGCTAAATTTAAAAGGTTCTGGGGCACCTGGTGGCTCAGGGATTGAGCATCTGTCTTTGGCTCAGGTCATGATTCCGGGGTCCTGAGATCGAGTCCCACATCAGGCTCCCCATGGGGAGCCTGCCTATGTCTCTGCCTCTTTCTGTGTCTCTCAAGAGTAAGTAAATTAAAAATCTTAAAAAATAAAGCTGCCTTCTATGAAGCTACACATTAAAGAGATTTTAACTGGTAAAACTATTCTACTCTCCTCACTAATCTATTTTTTTCTTGAAAAATGTTATTTGTATTAACATGTAATGGACTTATTGTTATTACTTAAAATTAGTATTTTTAAAAAATATTGGTTTTACATTCTAATATGGTAAATATCAACATATATAAACAAACCCACTTTAAAATAGCTTTTAAGCCCAACAATTTTTATATAATAGGACCCTGATAACAAAGCTTGAGAACCACTTCTTTGTGTTTTATAATCCTTTAACATTAAAAAAAATTCATCAGTATGAAAAGTAACTGTTATCTTAATAACTTTGAGCTACACAATTAAGTATTTGCCTTGCTAATGGTATCAAATTTTAAAAACTTAGTGAGAAAGAGAGAACAAGTGTAAGGAGGGGCAGAGGGAGAAGCAGACTCCCCACAATGCAGAGAGCCCAATGAAGAACTCAATCCCAGGACCCCAGAATCATGACCTGAGCCAAAGGCAGACACTTAAACGACTGAGCCACCCAGGCGCCTTATTTCTATTATTTTATATCCAGCTTTACATTTCAGGGATAAATTATTTACATTTCAGGGATAAATTATTACTGCAGCACAATGAATAATCCTTTTAATTTTTATATCTGCTTGCTAGGAACAAGTAGAATGTCAACAAAGTTCAATCTAACTGTGCTAGACACTATTTAAGAAAAAAATGGAGGAAAATAAAAATATAATCCCTACTCAAAAAAAATTTACAATCCAAAGGGAAAGATATAATTATCCTCAACTAACTATCCCAATGGGTTTATTCATGGGTTCAGAGGCAGTGGCATGGCATTAAACTACATTCTAAATAATGAATACAATTCCAGTAAGTGAAGAGTAGCTGAGAAAAAAACACACACCAAAACTTTGTAAACAAATGCTTCCTTAAACAGTTTATATTTTGGGAAAATAGTAGGTAGACAACATAACCAAAATATCTAGTATGGGAAGGTGGGGGTGGGAATAAAAGGCCAAGTGATAGAGTTAGCTACGGCAAAATTTCAAAAGCTGAAGAGCTTTGAAAATCAAGCTAAGAAAAAAAAAATTAAAAAAAAAAAAGAAAATCAAGCTAAGGGTTTGGGTATTATTCTATACACACTGGGGAGCTATCAAAGATTTTTTAACTGGGGAAAGATATGATAAAATATAGGATTATAATGATTAGTTTAAAGAATTGATTTGAAGAAAGGACAGGAGATTAGATTACTGAAGTAGTATGACTACTAAAAGGACAAAGTATAATAACATTAGGCATGAAAAGGAGGAGATACAAAGAAATTGATCAATGTACAGAGAGCTTTGCAGAGAAGTCAAAGTTAGAAAACTAGGATTTGGTAGTAGTGTACCTCAAAATTATAGCTCAATTAAAATAATGTAGGTAACATGGAAAACCAGTAAGAAGGGCAGTATTTACTCTCTCCAATGCTAGACAATCTTTGTATAGGGAACAGTTTTCAGGAGCTCTTTAGAAAAAAAAAATGAAAAATGGTATGTAAGCTAAAAGGGAATATCACAAGGTTAAAATTATGAACGTAAAAAACAAAAAGAAGAAAACACAATGTGTAATTTCTCCATTACGAAAAGGCATCCAATGAAATTTAGTGTAATAAACGACCACCAAGAAGGGGGAACAAAAAGGAAATACAGTGACTTTTAATGAAGAAGCTGATCCTACAGTTTTAAAAAGTGGTGAAGGGAAGAAATGGGAGACAGCTGTAAACACTTTACCTCCTTCTTACGTGGCTATGGTATCAGGGAAAATCTCCAGAAACAAGGAAAGACAAATTCCAGAAACAAGTTCCAGATTGTCACATAACCAATCTACCCTAAGACTGGCAGTAATTTTTCCAAGTCATCAAGCAAATCATTAAAGGTCTTGGCAGTGGAATTGGATATGTCCAGGTAAAATGACACTTCCCAAAGATGATAAAGCTTATTCAACAAAGAATTCTGACACATACTTACTGTGTTGTAAAGTTCTTCCAGTCTAGGAATGGTAAGAAATTTATGCATGCTTACTCCATTTTCAATAAGAAGCTTCACAAATGCAACTCTATCCATCACAAGAGCATCAAGCATAGCTTGTTCCAAGGATCCAACCTAAAATATAAAAATTAATGAATATATTTCACACAATCTAATTATACAAGTACAAAGTTGTTTTTTTTTTTAAGATTTTATTTATTTATTCACGAGACACACACAGAGAGGCAGAGACTTCGGTAGAGGGAGAAGCAGGCTCCCTATGGAGAGCCTACCTAATGTACAACTCAATCCCAGGACCCTGGGGTCACAGCCTGAGCCAAAGGCAGGTGCTCAAACACTGAGCCACCCAGGTGCCCCACAGATTAAAAGTTCTAAATGCAATTCCTTATTTGTTTCTCAACAGTTTTAGAACAAAATTTAAAAGATGCAAAATAGGTGAGGCCTGAGAGGCTCAGTCTGTCAAGTGTCCAACTCTTGATTCTGGCTCAGTTCATTATTTCAGGATTGTGAGATCAAGCCCTGTATCCAGCTCCATGTAGAGCCTGCTTAAGATTCTCTCTATCCCTCTTCCTCTGCCCCTCCCCAACAAAAAGCAAAATTAGTAAATGGCTAGGACTTAAGGTATAAAGGAAATAAAAGAAAAAACCTCTACAGAGTAGCATTCCCCAAAAAACATTCCATAAGCAGTATTTCTGCAGGAAAGTGTTGCGTGGGGGGTGGGGGGGGGTGGGAGTGGGGAATCCATTATCAAGTAAATCTAGGAGAAAAATACCTTAGAGCAACAGATCTCGACATTTAGGAAAGGTTTTTTAGAGGGATTTCTCTTTTCTTTTTTTTTAACATTTTATTTAAATTCAATTTGCCAACACAGTATCTAACACCCAGTGTTCTTCCCAAGTTTGAAGGGATCATTTCAATAATTGAGGATCATTACTAATATTCAAAGGATACCAAAGATCATACCACAAGCCAGACAATTTTACTTAAAAAGGAATTGTTCCATATTTTACACAATTCTGTTATCCCATTAGATGTTCATCAATGAAAATGCAATAATTCTGCTTTACATACAAAGTATTGTCATGGTTTGTTTTACAAAACGAACTTTCCAGAAATCCAACTATCATATAAATTAGATAAGATGATATTTAGCTTTCTTTAGAACTTTAAATTATTCACCATTAGAAAAAATTGTATTTCCAAATAGCAACACGATCTGTGCTGTTTAATAGAACACATGTATATCAGCATTTACAAATTGTTCCTTTAAAAAAATTTTTTTATTTATTTATTCATGAGAGACACAGAGACAGAGAAAGAGGAAGAGACACAGGCCGAGGGAGAAGTAGGCTACCTGCAAGGAGCCCGATGTGGGACTTGATCTCGGATCCTGGGATCACACCCTAAGCCAAAGGCAGACATTCAACCATTGAGCCACCCAGGTACCCCATCACCAAGATCTTTTTAAGGGTATAAACTAAATTTAAGGGTATAGACTATACCCTTATACATGATGGGATTTCAAGAAGAAAGATGTTTTCTGCAGTGTTTTTCATCACTTAGTTCTATGTCATAACAAGGAACATATTTTGGCATTGTGCTTAAAGATAAGGCCAAACTAATTAATAACACTGTAAAACTTACTCATTTTCTCGTATTAACTGGTAATTTATCATGGCATGTTATTCCTATTTTAGTTGATATTCTTTTTCTCTTACTACATACAAATAATTCTGCTATGTTATTACTTATTCTAACATAAACTAACGTTTATTCTAATTTCTACTTGGTCTTCTTCCTGTTCTTTCTTTGTCCTATACTAGTAATGGGTGTTTTCCTGCTCCCCATGGAATTTATTTATTTATTTATTTATTTATTTATTTATTTATTTTTTCCCCATGGAATTTAAATTACCAACAACATTCTTGTATTAGTGTGCACTCACAACTGCAGCATTTATACTGATCCTATATAAAATAAGTGCATCTAATTATTTATTAAGCCAATTATACGTTGCTATTCCTGAGACCTCTGCATTAAAATATCTACTTTTATTATAAATGACTTTTGTCTTTATCACAATAGGTCATTATATTGCTTTTTAAAAATTTGTATTGGGGGACACCTGGGTGGCTCAGTGGTTGAGCATCTGCCTTTGGCTCAGGTCGTGATCCCGGAGTCCCAGGATCCAGTCCCACATCAGGCTCCATGGATGGAGCCTGCTTCTCCCTCGGCCTGTGTCTCTGCCCCTCTCTCTCTCATGAATAAATAAATAAAATCTTAAAAAATAAACATAAAATAAAAATAAAAATTTGCATATGGGTGCCTGGGTGGCTCAGTGGTTGAGTGTCTGCCTTCAGCTCAGGGCGTGATCCCAGAGTCCGGAGATTGAGTCCTGTATCAGGCTCCCCGCGGGGAGCCTTTTTCTTCCTCTGCCTATGTCTCTGCTTCTGTGTGTCTCTCATGAACAAAAATAAAAAAATAAAAATCTTGAAAAGACATATTAAAAATTTTTTTAAATAAAAATTTGTATAGTAAGCACTTCATGAAAGTCAATTTTCACATAACAAAAAGGTCATAATGAAACTTATGTGTCAGGGATCCCTGGGTGGCGCAGCGGTTTGGCGCCTGCCTTTGGCCCAGGGCGCGATCCTGGAGACCCGGGATCGAATCCCACATCGGGCTCCCGGTGCATAGAGCCTGCTTCTCCCTCTGCCTGTGTCTCTGCCTCTCTCTCTCTCTCTGTGACTATCATAAATAAATAAAAATTAAAAAAAAAAAAGAAAAAGAAACTTATGTGTCTTATCTGAATTGAACAAAAAGAAGTGTTCTTTCTGAATTAGGTATAATCACTGCCCTAAAACAACAATAAAGCCCGATAAAATTTCCACATCTGAGGAAAAAAAGGTTTAAAGAAGAAATATCTGCTTTATTTCACATTTCTTCATATACTTAATGCATTCTGAACTTCTAATAACGAAGAGGGAAAACAGTAAGACAATTATGCTGCAAACTAACAGGAAGGAAAGCACAAAATCAAATAGCTAACATTGTGCAAAACAAACCCATAAGATAAACCACATATACATAGAAGAAAAAGGCTTTGACCAAGCCTTTACATCTGAGGAGATGGCTCAGTATGAAGAGTGTGCAACTCTTTATATCAGAGTCTTGAGTTTGAGCCCCACATTGGGTGTAGACATTATTTAAATAAATAAATATGTTTGGGTTTTGTTTTTTTAAGGAAACCAGAAAAAGGAATCAAGTCCAGGTAGGTATCTAGAGGAATACTGTACCAAAGAGAAAAAACAGCAAGTATAAAGATGGGGGGAGCACTCTTGGTATGTTTTAAGAACACGCCTATAAAGAGGTGCCTGGGTGGTTCAATCAGTTAAGCATCTGCTTTCATCTCAGGTCATGATCCCAGAGTCCTGGGGTTGAGCCTTGCAAACAGGCTCCCTGCTCAGCAGGGTAGCATGCTTCTCCCTTTCCTCACCACTTGTGCTCTCTATTTCTATCTCTGTATCTCTCTCTCAAATAAATAAATAAAATCTAAAAAAAAAAAAAAAAAGAACACGCCAATATGACTACATAAAAGAGTCAAAAGGGAGTAGTGTTAACATGGAAGGTAAGAGAGGTAGTAACGGGACAGAAGATGTGAAGCCCTACAAGCCATCATAAGGGCTCTGGATTATGTTCTGCATAAATGTGATGTTATCCATCTTCTGTCTAAAAGGAGAGGAAGAATGAGAATAAGGAATCAAACAGGATGCCCCTAAAACAACATAGAAGGGTGACAGTAGATTGGACCAGGATGTTAAAAAAAAATTGGGTAGTTTGAAAGTAGACCTGAAAATGTTTACAAATGGAATTGGATTGGAATATATGAGAAAGACAAAAGTAAAAAATAATACTAAGGTTTCTTATCCTCAAAACTGGGAAAAGATTGTTCCCATTAATAAGATGGTAAAGACCATCTGGTTTAAACATCTAATATAACAGTACAATGAATTCTCTTATACATAAAAGACTATTTCTTTGCTTGCTTTCTTCTTCTTTTAACCTTTTGACTCCCAACTATTTTTCCCACTTCTCCATCACTTATCTGTTTTCTGTATCTATGAGCTTAATTTTTCTTTAATTCCACATACAAAAGAGATCGTATGGTATTTATATTTCACCTAGCATGATGATCTCAAGATCAATCTATGTTGTTGTAAATACCAAGATTTCACTCTTTATTATGGCTGAATAATATTCCACTGTATGTATACACAATTTCCTTGTCCATTCATCCATCAAGCCAGAAAACAATAAACAAAATGGCAATAAGTACACATCTATAAATAATTACTTTAAATGTAAATGGAATAAATGCCAATGAAAATGCGCAGTGTTTGAATGGATTAAAAAAACAAGACTCATCACCTATATGAAGCCTACAAGAGACTCACTTTAGATGTAAAGTCACAAACTAAAAGTGAAGGTATAGAATAAGATATTCCATGCAAATGGAAACCAAAAAGACAGACGGAATAGCTCTATTTCTCTCAGACAAAACACACTTTAAAACATACACTGTAAAAAAAAAAAACCATACACTGTAATAAAAGGCATTACATAATAATAAAGACATCTATCAAACAAGAAGATATAATCTGCATAAATATTTATGCATCCTAGAGAGGACCTAAATATATAAAGCAAATATTAAGACACAAAGGGAGAAAGAGATAGCAATACAATAATGGTAGCATACTTTACCACACACCCCTTATATCGATAGAACATTCAGACAGAAAATCAGTTAGAAAATATTGGTCTTAAAAAGAATTAACAGATATTTACAGAACATCTCATCCAAAAGCAAAAGAACACATATTCTTGTCAAGTGCACATGGAATATTTTCCAGGATACATTATACGGTAGGCCATAAAACAAGTCTTAATAAATAAATAATAAAATTAGAAGGACTGAAATCATACCAAGCATCTTTTCCAACCACAATGGTATGAAACTAGAAATTAGTTACATGCGTAAAACTGGAAAATTCACAAATATGTGAAGATTAAACAACATGCTACTAAACAAGGAGTCAAAGAAGAAACAAAAACTATCTTGAGACAATTAAAAATGGAAATACAACATACCAAAATTTGTAAAATGTAGCAAAAGCAGTTCTAAGAGGAAAACTAATAGCAATAAAGGCCTTCACCTCAAGAAATTTTTCTAAGTCTCAAACACCTAATTACACCTCAAGGAATAAGAAAAAGAATGAACAAAACAAAGTTAGTAGAAGGAAGGAAATAACAGAGATTA
Source organism: Vulpes vulpes (assembly GCF_048418805.1). Lineage (NCBI taxonomy): Eukaryota > Metazoa > Chordata > Mammalia > Carnivora > Canidae > Vulpes > Vulpes vulpes. The sequence continues at coordinate 56,291,247 of NC_132794.1, forward strand.
GAAATTAATGAAATAGAAATAAAAAAGATCAATGAAACTAAGAGCTGATTCTTTGAAAAGATAAACAAAAGGTTAAGAAGAGAAACCTTTAGCTAAACTCAACAACAAAAAAAGACTCAAAATCAGAAATAAAACAGAATATGCTACAACTAGTACCACAGAAATACAAATGATTATAAGAAACTATGAACAATTATACACTAAAAAACTGGACAACCTATGGGCTCTCTGCTCTGAGGGATACCAGCTTCTCCCTCTCCCTCTGTTACTCCTCTTGTTTGCGCTCTCTCAAATAAATGAAATCCTTTTATACAAAATTAAACAGCTAAATCCCTGGGAAATACAACCCACCAAGACTGAATCATAAGGAAACAGAAAATCTGAACAGATCAATTACTAGTAAGGAGACTGAATCAATTATCAAAAATCTACCAATAAACAGGAGAGCAGGACCAGACAGCTCACTGGTGAATTCTACCAAACATTCATTCAAAGAAGAATTAATACCAATCCTTAATCTCTTCCAACCACATCTTCCAAAGCATCTTTTAAAACAGGAGGAGGAAACTCTTCCAAACTTACTTTATGAGGCGAGCGTTATCCTGATACCAAAATCAGATTACACCACCACAAGAAAATTATAGGCCAATATCCCTAATACACAGAGATATACAGGGCACAATTTCTAAGACTTCTTTCAGTTCTAGGATTTTTAGTGATCCAAACCCTATAAAAAGAAAGGTTTCGTCGTGAGCTATATTAAATCCTAAATAAATCTGGATTTTGTAGAAATGTTTAGCTAAACTAATTTTGCATTTTAGGCAGACGTAAAATGTCAAGCTAGATCACAGTTCCAGCAAATACTTTGTTATTAGGCAGTCTAATTTAATTGCATCATGTATATAGATTATTTACATACCAGCCACTGCTGTCCATAAACAAACACATGATTTTTGGCAATGTCAACTCTATCCCATGCTAGTGTAAGGATGAGCTGGTCAAACGCAGATGCATTAGTGCCTAATTGCATAAAGAAAACAGTTGTCAAATTCAATTAATTTATCTCCATTAAAATGTGAACACTTACCAATTCTCCGCATTCCCTTTAATTAAGTCATATAAGCTCATGTCAGTCACTGTTCAGAGGTAGCCTGTCTCACAGAAATAAGGTTACCCCCAACATTGAGGACTTTTATTTTCCAACTACAGAAAACACACAGCCTCACTCATTGCAAACAATTCAGAATACAGAACAGTAAGAATAAAACAAAGATGATCTATCAGAGACAGTACTGTGTTAAAATTATAAAAAACATCCTTACAGGTGCTTTTCTGCTCATATATAAATTCATACAAATACTTTTAATCGTTTATGCAGAAGTGCATGATACTATACAAAGTATTCAGTAGCCTATTTTATGTATCTTAACATCATACTTTAGTTTCGTAGAACAGTACATATAAATTTATCTTACATACATATTAATACCCTTTAAAGGAATACTAAAGTTGATTCAACAAACACTCTAGTGGACATTCAGGTTATTTTGAATTTTTTGGTGAGTATACTTTTATGCACATGCTTGATTATTAAAATAGGATGATTATGTAGAAGACAAAATGCTGGGTAAAGAATACTTTAAAACTTTTGATATATTGCCATAATATGTTCCAGAAAGGTGATACCACCCATCAATGGTATAATACCCACAAGGAGACTAAAATGCTTCGTTATTAAGATATACTTTGTTTTAATTATAATATTGACCATCCTTCCACATTTTCCCCAAGCATTTATATTATTCTGCTAACATCTTTTACATGAATTCTGACTCATTTTTCTATGAAGTATTCATAATCTTACTATTAATTTATAACAACTCTGTGGTCCCTTTAGATTCCTATTCCTTAATTTCCTCATCTATAAAATGAGGAAATAATAGGAAATTTTCCTGTTAGGGTTGTTGTAAGATTAAATGATCAACAGTGTAAAACACTAGAACACAGTGGTTAGGACAAAGTATATGGCAAATATAGGTGTTCTCTTTTTATTTTTCTGGATTTTCTATTATTGATCTCTGTTCCCAAAGTGTAAATATATTTTATTACAGTATTTTTTAAATGTTTGATCTATAGGTAATTTATTATGATCTAATATTTGGGAACTTCTTGTGAAAGACAACAACATAGTGTCTTCTTGCTTTGTTCCTGCCATTTCACTACATACTTGGACTTTCAATACCCACCCAGATGGGACAAGTTTTAGCTTCCTATTTTTGGAAAGATTTTTCACTATAATTGTTTTATTGGTTGGATGTCTTTGGCAAGGTAATGAGAGGACAACACAGTTTAATGTGATGTGCATTAACCCTTGAATCCTCAAGCATACCACTAGCTTTCTTTCCAAATTTCTTTTCAGAATGAAAACATGTTTTAAGAACATTTAATTTCTATCAACCAAGACCCTATTACCTTTAAACACCTACTTTCAGCCAATTAAAAATGTGGAACATTCTTAATAGGATAATTAAATGGGTCTGGTGGCAAAAACTCTGCTAGAAATTTTAAAAACTTTTAGATTTCTACAAGACAAGAGGAAAAGCCCATTTACTGTCACAGAAAGCTAGCACTGTGTCTTTCACAAAGAACAATTATTAAAAAATTCAGTTCCCAAACATTTAGCTAGATTAAAAAGTCCTGTGTTATATAAATAGGCTATAAATAAGATCTTAGAAATAAAGTTTTAAAATCTTACCTTTAAGCAGTGCAGTAAGGATTGCTACATCTATGTCTTGATGTTCATCTGATCCAATGTGAAAAACTGTGATCTATTTAAAGATCAATTCATAATATTATGCCTTTATATTTTCAAAGCTAAGGTATAAGGTATATAAAACAGAAAGTAATTTCAAACTACATGGGAGATAAAGATTTTTTGGGGGGGTTGGTCAGAAATTACTTCATTTCAACCAAAACCCCCCACAAAATTAAAAACCTTTCATCGTTTACCAAATAAAAATGACAAGTATGCTCAAAATGTTTAGTTTCATATTATGTTCATTTTTTGACCTATCTTCTATTTTATGTCCTTCATTAGATAAGCAACTTGGGGCGCCTGGGTGGCTCAGTGGTTGAGTGTCTGCATTTGGCTCAGGTCATGATCCTCAGGTCCTGGGATTGAGTCCTGCATCAGGTTCCCCGCAGAGAGCCTGCTTTTCCCTCTGCCTATGTCTCTGACTCTATCTCATGTATAAATAAATAAAATCTTAAAAAAAAAAAAAAAAAAGAATAAGCAACTTAATGGCCTGAGACTACAGATTACATATCTGAGTAAATCTTAATGTTTTTTCTAGAAGGAGCATTTAATTCAAGTACTATATCCCTGTTCTTTTTTTTTTTTTTTTTTAATATTTTATTTATTTGACAGAGAAAAAGAGAGAGCATGAGCAAGGGGAATGGGAAAAGCAGACTCCTTGCCAAGCAAAGAGCCCAATGCAGAACTCCATCTCAGGACCCCAGGACCATGACCTGAGCCCAAGGCAGACGCTTAACCTATTGGGCCACCCAGTGCCCCTATATATGTGTTCTTGAATGAAAAATGTTTTCTTCAATCCTTTTACTGGAAATTTCTTTAAATTATTTGAAGTGAAATGCCACTTGAGAGGTTTTCATTTAATAAGACTTTTCATAAAGTAAAAGACTATTTCAACCCCATACACATTTTTTAAGTTTATTGTGTACAAAAAGGAAATGCAATGAAAAGCAAGAGATCAAATCCTGTTATCATCTACCTTTTATAATTGCTAAAAAATTGTATCTCTGAAAATTTAAGCCCATGTTTAGATGACTGAAATTAAGCAACACTGATCTTTAATTTATTTAGAGCATTCAATCAAAGTAAAATAAAATTTTTTTTAGATATTTTTCCCCCAGTAATCTCTACACCCAATGTGGGGCTCAAACTTACAACCCTGAGATCAAGAGTTGCATTGCTCTATGACTGAGCCAGCTAGGCGTTGCTCCTAATATATTTTAGAGAAGCTATTAATGACTTTTTATAGTTCTTCCTTGATTCTAAATATAACCTGTTGAGGCCTCGTTATTAAAATTTTCGTAAAACAGAAGTGCAAATGTATGTCTCAGTATCATATAAAACTATAACCCTTCTGTGATATCACTGTTTGAACAAAACAATAAATGATATCTGGACATGGTTAAAAAATAATTTAAAATTTTAAATTCAGGTATGCCTGGATGGCTCAGCGGCTGAGTGTCTGCCTTTGGCTCAGGGTATGATCCTGGTCCTGGGATTGAGTCCCCACATCAGGCTCCCTGTGAGGAGCCTGTCTCTACCTCTGTCTATGTCTCTGCCTCTTTCTCTGTGTCTGTCATGAATAAATAAATTTAAAAAATTTTTTTTCTTAATCCAAATTAAAAAACGAAAGTATTTCGGGGTGCCTGAGTGGCTCATTCAGTTAAGCGTCCAACTCTTGGTTTTCACACTCAGGTCATGATCTTGTAGTCACAGGATTGTGCTCAGTGCAGATTTTGCTTTGAATTCTTTTTCTTTCTCTCTCTTCTTCTCCCTCCCCCTCTACCCTATCCTCCATGCACTCTCTCCCTAAATAATAAAATCTTTAAAAAAAATATATTTCACCAATTTATGATGTTTTGAATGAAATAAAAAGGCTTGTTCTGTTGAAATCTACTTACAAGCTCCTTTCTTTTCATGCACTCCATCAGTGTTTGAAATAAATGAACTGCTTCACTCTGGCCAAAGTTAAATGTTTTTTTGATGGTTGAAATTATATCAGGCTCTGCTGCATCAGGAAGATTACTGTAGTGAGAGGAAACATAATTCACCAATTTCAATTTCTATTATTTATAGACTCTAATATGAAGTATAGGTGAATCCACATAAGACCTTTAGAGATAATGTATTAATATTAAATACCTGACGCTGAGTGAAATACTGTCCTTTATGAGACTCCCAACAAAAGTCATATGGGAGAAAAATAAATGTTGGAGTTATTATTCTCTTTGAATTACTTTGAATTGTTTTCAGGGCATGTGTTGCAATAGCACTACTCACATTTTATAAAATACTCTATAAAGATAATTTTAAGATATTATGGTGTATTAAGCACTACTTCACCAAAATGTCTTAAACCTGAGCACATTCACATTTTCTCTTTTCCTCAATGGGTAATATGGCTCAAAAATGTAATGATATAAAACATTTTAAAATATAAAAATGAAAATTCATAGTGAAAGTCTCCTTCCCACTATATTCTATCTGCCCAGTTCTATCTCAATTGCTTGCCTTTTTCCATGTATGTACTTTTGGTAATTTTCCCAAATCTAGTATAAAGTTACCAACTTTTCTTAGCTACAAACTATTGTTATACAGATATATCATAATTTATCTAGACCTCTTAATACACATTCTATTTTGTTCCAATCTTTTACTTTTGTAAACAACACTGTAATGAGTACTTTTTATGTTTTTATGTATTTCCTATGTATAAAAATACATCTGTATAAATAATTCCTAGAAAATGGAATTAGTGGGTCAAAAGATACATGCCTCTGTACATTTGACAGATCTTGCAAAATTATCCTCCAAGAAGACTGTTATATTTTAATTCAATCCAATAATGTATCAGACAAGCTATTTCCTCAAATTATAAGAAGGTATTATATTAAACTTCAAATTTTCATGTCCATTAAATACTGAAATGAATCTAATATTCTAAAAAACCACAAATCTCTTTACATAGTTATTGAAATCTTTTTTAAGCACACACTTACCCTCCTTCTTCTGTTTGCTTATGAATATATGCTAGTAGGTCTGCAGCTCTGCCTGTTCCTTCACAAACAACGACTGGAACAGGAGGGCTTTCTTGAAGATACTCTAAAACAGTGAGGATAACATTTGGCCCACCCTCAAATATAAGTGCCACCACAGGGACACCTTGTCCAATTCCTTAAAAAAGTAAAAGATTGTAAGATATTAGGCAAAACACAGTAATTCAATCTTATTTTTTACTCAATCAAAACACAAAATAAAGTCAAAATATAATGTCTTATAAGAGAGGTGAGTTGATGTCAAGCATTCAGCATGATAATAATCTAACCTAAATGAAGTAAATACTGAATAAATTACTTTTTCATTAACATAAGGTCTGTTCTAAATGACAAAATTAGAAAATACAATGTATGATTAGGCATGCACTGGAATTCAGATTCACAGAAAAGTAAAAATTATTTTGTATATTTCACTAATAGAACTCTTGACAAGAAATTTATACCACCAATTCATTTTTTAGTTTGTGTCTTAAAGATTTTTTTAAGTAATCCCTTCACCTGATGTGAGGTTCTAACTTACAACCCCAAATTCAAGAGTCACATGCTCCACCAAATAAGCCAACCCGCCAGGCATTCCTCATTTGTTTTTTAATACTGTATGAGTTGAACTTCTAACGTACATTTGTTTTTATTCACTTCTAAAATGCATACTTCTGGTTTCAAATACACTGAGACATTAACATGGAAGCCAATGACAGAGTCAGAATTAGAATTACATAAATGGAACTGATCAATAAAATCTAGGACCAGGACGCCTGGGTAGCTCAGTGGTTGAGTGTCTGCCTTCGGCCTAGATCGTGATCAGGCTCCCCAAAGACAGCCTGCTTCTCCCTCGTCTATGTCTCTGCCTCTGTGTGTCTCTCAAGAATAAATAAATACATATTAAAAAAAAAAATCCGGGACCTCCTCAAGTAACACAAAAGATTTAGTGAAGAATGTCAATTTCTGTTTTTACAATAATCTGCAATGCAGTGAGAAAATCCAAATACAATCAACTGTAGGATTCTAATACATTCCTACAGGATTGAAGAGAAGATATGACTCCATCTTAATATGAATACATCAAACCTATAATTTTGTATTTCTATTTCACTTTGTCACAGAGCCCACCTTCTTGGTGTCCTAAGATCACAAAATTTCTTCTTTTTGAAAATAAAAATCTAGATCTTGAACCAGAAAGTATGACTATGGTTGGAAAGGAAGACAAGTGTCAAGAATTTTAAGACATATCTACTAAAGAGTAATACCTATTCAGGTAAAAAACTTCAAACAAGATGCATTTTGCAATAAAGTATTTTTTTTTTCCTCTTTTACTCTTTAATCTTGAATTTCAAATCAGGTAATAGAATATATCACACATTAAGAATATTTCTGAATTCCTTCAGCTGCAATAGGATTACAATACCAACAGAGCTTCCAATGAACCTCTGTGGCTTTGGCCTCAGTATCTGAGTACCCTATTTGGCCTCAGACTTCTTTCCCTAAGTCTTTCTACCTTGTCTAAGGTCAGTTATTTTTGTTGTTTTGTACGTTGTCTTGCTACAAAAGGATCTGAGCAACAAATTTATAAATTCCCTTACTAGCATGAATTCTTTGCTGATTAATAGTTTTTTCAAGTTCTCTTCTCAATCTGACTTCTGCCCCATACTTTCCAACAGTGCCATCATCCACCAATATGAAATGGGAATGTAGATTATTCAGAACATTCAATTTGCTCAGAGGGTTCAACAAGGTTTGATAAGGAGCAACCACCTAAACAATAGCAAACATAACAGTTAGTGAGCAGAATTAAATATAAGATAAGGAAAAAATAAACTTCGAAATAATCTGTAAAGACAAGGAGGTAAAATACTATTTACAATATAGTAACATAAAAAAAAAGTCAAAAAATATGTCAAAAAAGCACAAATTTTTAAGACAGCTGATGATTAACCAAGAGTGGGCCAAACCATACGTTTATATTTCAACACTTTTGCAAAATATGTATTATTTTATTATTGCATGCAAAAGAAACAGAAAATAAATAAGTATATAGAGTGAAGAAACTGTTAGGTTATTAGTAGATAAAGTGCAATGTACAAAGGACACTAAATAAGAAAATCTAATAGATTTTTCTAGCCCTAATAGAATCTTTAAAATTGATATTAGGAATTTAATTGTACTTGAAAATGATCGTTATTATACAGGAATTCCTTTTTAGTACTTGATAAATATTTATGACCAATTCACATGTTCTTAACCTACTCAAATAAAATGCTATCATTTGGTTACTATTCTTAATGACAGTAAAACTAATTCTTAATATCATATAGTCATTAAAAATGTAATTACAAAGACTGGCATGATTTGGAAAAGGTGTGAAATAGTTACACAAAAAAGAAACAAAAATGTACTAATACAATAATGACAACTATTTCTATCTGTGAATGCATTTTTGAAAGGATCATAAGAAAACCTCAGGAAAAAAGGGAAAAAAAAGAGAAGGAAAATACTCTTTAAAAATAATTTGAGGAAAAAAAAAAAAAAAAATTTGAGGGACGCCTGGGTGGCTCGGGGCGTAATCCTGGGGTCCCAGGATTGAGTCCCACATCGGGCTTCCTGCATGGAGCCTGCTTCTCCCTCTGCCTGTGTCTCTGCCTCTCTCTCTCTCTCTGTGTGTGTCTCTCGGGAATAAATAAAATCTTTAAAAATATATAATAAAAATAAAAATAAAAAAATAATTTGAAAAGTATGGTATGATCATGAGTAGTTTAAGGTGACTTGCACTATTCTTGCCCTAGTTTTGTTTATACACAAGTTCAAATACAAGAAATTTTTAAAATCTTCTTACATCTCTCCCAACAAGATCATTTCTGTTTTCAATCACTCCCCATGGTGCTATTCCAATAGTGCAAATCTTTCGAGATGATCTGGAAGCATGTTCTTTGAGGGCATCACCAACATGTTTTGCCACACCTGTTCATATAAAATTTAATTCACTTTATTTGAAAGTAGTTATTGTTTTCAGAATAAACCTGTGCTCCATCTATAACATTATAATTGGTGATATTTTTCTTTACACAGAGAAGATAAAAAGCGACAAGGTCCAAAAGACAAAACTTAGAAAAGAAAACACAAGGACTAAAAACAAAACAAAACAAAACAAAAAACCCCACAATGTCAAATCACTATAACTGCCTGAAACACATGTAAAAGTAACTTTTACCATGTTGTTAGGCCTAGTCCTCTCTTAGATTCCTCATGTAAGTAACTGTAGTTTTTTGTTATTGTTCTACACATCATCTAAAAGAAAATGAAGAGTATGGCTCAGGACCATAAGCAAAAAACACACACACACACACACACACACACACACACAACAAGCAACTACAAAAGTTGTCCAACTGAATCAAAAAATTAGAAAAGTAGAAAAGACATTTTAAAAGAGCACATGGCTCCTCATTATCACTTATGAGCTGAATTGTATCCTTTTCAAAATTCCTATGTTGAAATCCTAATCCCAGTACCTCAGAATGTGACTGTATTTGGAGACAGGTCCTTTAAAGCAGCTTTACATTTAAAAATGAGGCCATTGGGGTGGGGCCTAATCCAATCTATCTGGTGTCCTTTTAAGAAGACAAAATTCTGGACACAAAAAGAGACACCAGGAATGCACATGCATGGCGAAGAGGACACAGTGAGAACGTGGCCATCTGTAAGCCAAGGAGAGAGGCCTCAGGAGGAACCAAAGCTGCTAACATCTTGATCTTAGACCTCTAAAACTGAGAAAATAAATTTTGTTTAAGCCACCTAGTTTGTGGTATTTTATTATGGCAGCCCTAGAAAACCAATACAACATTCAGTTTGGTTTATATAAAGCATGAGATCTCATTTCTCACCTAGGTTATGGAAATAGCATCTTAACTGGTCTTCCAATTTACTGCCTTGCCTGTTCACAGTCTATTTTCAAAACATCATCCAAGTGATCTTTGCTCTTGTCAACTCCCTGCTTAAAACCATCCCTTCTTTAATTCAGAGTAAATGCAAAAGTGTTCTAACAGCCTACGAGGCTTTATAATGATGTGCCTAATACCCTGCTATTCACCACCTTTCCTTACCCCATCCCATCCTATCCTCTATCACACCCTCATAACTTTACGACCTCATCACCAAATACTCCTTGTTCATCCTACTCAGCTACACTGGACCCTTCTTACCATTCTTCCAACACACTAGCAGCTTCTTTTCTTTTAAATCTCTGCCTCACATTACCTTTAACTTGCTCCCTCATTTCCTTCAATCTACTCAAATGTCACCCTCTTAATGATGCCCTCTCCATCAACCTTCATCATCCTTTCTCTGTATTTCATGTGTCACATAACTCTTATTATCTAACATATAACATATTTAGTTATCTGCTTGTTATCTGCATCTCCTCTGCTAGAATATAAGTTCCACAAAGGTAAATATTTTCTTTGTTTGTGGAATGATGTATCTTCAGCAGCCAGAAGAAGGCCTGACATACAATGAGGTTCAAAAACCCCTCATAGTAAAATGTCTGCAAGTTAATTTAAGTCATAATTATATTTTGCTTTGGATATTAATTTTTCTTTTTAATCTGTATGTCATAGAGAAGATATGGAATGAAAAATTATAGTATATTAAAAACTAATTTTGGTTTTTTAAACTAATTTTGAAAGCTATTTCTTACCACTGTGTAGGCCATGGACTGCCATTTTTATATCAATTTACTGGTATTCAGATTAACACTTGGCTTGGTAATAGGGATCAATAACCTTTTTTTAAGATGGATCAAATAGTAAACATTTCAGGGTTTGCAAGGTAAAAGGCTAGTCACCCCTCCACTGTTGCACCACAAATGTAACTATATATAATAGAAAAACAAATGAGTGTGGCTGTGTTCCAATAAACCTTTATTTTCCAAAATAAGGAGTGGGCTGGGTTTGGTACCTGGGACCATAGTTTATTAATACCTGCTTTAATGTGTATTATTTTTTAAGAGTAAATGAAAACCAAATATACTTTTACATTTTACCATTTATACTTAGGAACTATATAGATTATTTAACAGAAAAACTGAATATACTGATATTTGGTGTTATTATTTCAAATATTTAATTAATATTATGAAATATTTACAAATACACTAAATAAAATTGGTATAATCCTCACATTACCTGTGTTTACTCCTCCAGTTAAAATCCAGGCTCCGGTTGTAACTGCAGCTTTAATAAGACCCTTTCCAAGCAGCTGCTTGATTCGTGGGTGAAGCTCAAATTTCTGCATGCCTCCATGCACAGAGATAACAAGTTTGGGTAATTCCATTTGCCATTCTTTAAGCAAAAGTTGCAGAATGACTTCAGGTTTGGTGTCATATGATAGTCTCACATACTAAAAAAGATTTTTAAAGCACAAAATATATTCATATTCATTTTAAAGCACTGAATATATTCATAGGTGTCATAATGCAACATTATACAACATTAGAAAAATGTTATTTTAGATCAGATTATTATAAAGTAGACTTGATAGGTTACTTTTAATACACTTAACACTCCAAGGAATAAACAACAGCAAGCAAATGATTTCATTTTTTAAAAGATTTTATTTATTTATTTATGAGAGAGACAGAGAAAGAAAGGCAGAGACACAGGCAGAGGGAGAAGGAGGAAGCCTGATGCAGGACTCAATCCCGGGACCCCAGGATCACGCCCTGACCTGAAGGCAGACGCTCAACCACTGAGCCACCCAGGCACCCCAACCAAATGATTTTAAAGCTGGAAAATCATTCTGTAAGAACTAAAGAAGCAGAAATACTCTAATTTCTAACCTTTAAAATATAAATATGTTCCTCTTCCTATTTATATAAACTCAATTACCATTCATCCAATTTACTCAATCTTTCAAAGCACTGAGATGGATTCACAAGTTTTTTTTTTTTTTTAATTTTAATTATTTGAGAGAGAGAGAGCATATGGGAGAGAGCACAAGCAAGAACACCAAAGGGAGACAGAGAAGCAGACTCTTTGCTGAACAGGGAGCCCAACACAGGGCTCAATCCCAGGACCCCAAGGTCACAACCCGACCTGAAGGCAGCTGCTTAATCAAACGAGCCACCCAGGCGCCCTAAGAGATTTAATTTTTTTTTAATTCTATAGAAAATAAGCTGCCACATCTGTGGAGTAAGTTCCTTTGGTTTATAAGATTTAAGAAAATTAGGTATGTCTTAAGTGACATCACAAAACTTACTTGCTATAACTACTCTTATTCATTTTCTTGGATGTACCTATATGATTTAGCTCATAAGAAATCTGAAATACTCGGAGCACCTGCGTGGCTCAGTTGGTTAAGCATCTGCCTTCAGTTCAGGTTGTGATCCCAGAGTCCAGAAATCAAGCCCTGTGTCAGACTCCCTGCGAGTCGGCTTCTCCCTCTACCCCTGTGCTCTCTCGTTTTCGCTCTCAAATAAATATATAAAATCTTTAAAAATAAAAAATAAATCTGAAATGCTCCTATGTTGAAAGAATAACATTTTTAATCATCTCTAACAAAGTTTTTTTTTTTTTTTAAGATTTTATTTATTTATTCATGAGAGACACAGAGAGAGAGACAGGCAGAGACATAGGCAGAGGGAGAAGCAGGCTCCACGCAGGGAGTCTGATGTGGGACTCGATCCTGGGACTCTAGGATCATCATGCCCTGAGCGGAAGGCAGACACGTACCCACTGAGCCACCCAGGTGTCCCTATAACAAAGTTTCTTTGCAAAACAATATACTGCCCATTGCTTACCACCAGAGATCAAATACCAATGAAAAATATTCTAAAATATCAGAACCCAAAATAGCAGAATTTTACAGAACTGAGAAGACTCCAGAATGTATGCCATGAGAGTGCCTGGGTGGCTCAGTTAGTTAAGCATTTGCCTTTGGCTCAGGTCATGATCTCAGGGTCTTAGGATTGAGCCCCACATCAGGCTCCCGACTCGATAAGCAGGGAAATCTGCTTCTCCCTCTGCCCCTTCCCTGCTAGTGCGCGCATGCGCGCTCTCTCTCTCTCTCAAATAAATTAATTTTTAAAAAGGCTATTTATAACAAGATTATTTTCTATACTAAGTCTTCCTGCTTTTGTTTAATTCATCATTATATATGGCATAAAGTCATGTTTGGAAAACAGCTTAAAGTTTAAAAAAAAAAAAGATTATGTAAGGAATAAATGAGGAGTTCTACTTTGGACAGTGGGAGACTAGACTGTTTTGAACTAACTCTGCCCCTAGGAATAGAGAAACTAGAAAATAAACATGTCTGAAGGCATCATAGAGTTTCCAAGGCAGTGAAAAGTGGGATCAGGATCCAAAAGAACAGGAAAACTAAGAGAGATGGGCCCACCTTTAGCACTGCTTTTCCTATCAAGGCAGGGAGGCAGGCAGAACAAAGAACAACATAAAGGGTAAAATGCTGATAAATATAAATAAAAAATAATTATGTTTGGGGGGCTTAAAATTATACTAACAAAAGCACATAAGTCATGAGAAAAATAAATGAAGTTTTAAGTATTCTAAAGGGTTCTTGCACTTGCACTGTCCAAAAAGTAGTAAAAGGACTAATTATAATAAATTGTGTTTTGTAGCATTTAATAAAAGATTAATCCACAGAAAAAGAATGTATAAATAACATGTTAATAAGGGAAGATGAAAATAAAAAATATTTAATCCAAAGCAAACAAGAAAAGAGGACAAAGAAAAAGAGAGTTAACGAAACTCAAAAAAACGTACTTCTTAAAAAGAAACCTCTTAAACATAAGGAAAGGTTAAAAGGGAGTAAGATATCAACAAACATTTCTCTAAAGAAGACATATAGACACATGAAAAAATCCTCAACATCACTCATCTCAGAAAAATACAAATCAAAACCACGATGAGATCTCACTTCACACCTGTCAGAACAGCTAAAACCAACTCAGGACACAACAGATGTTATTAGCAAGGATGCAGAGGAAGGGGAACCCTCTTGGTAGGAATGCAAACTGGTGTAGTCACTCTGGAAAACAGTATGAAGACTCCTCAAAAAATTAAAAATAGAACTACCAAACAACCCCACAATTGTACTACTAGGTATTTATCCAAAAGATATAAAAATAGTGATTTCAAAGGGGTACCTACACCCCAATGTTTACAGCAGCAATATCCAGTACAGCCGCTATGGAAAGAACCCAAATATTCATTTACTGATGAATGGATAAAGATATGATATATATAATACACAATGGAATATTACTCAGCCACGAAAAAGAGAGAAATCTTAGTATATACAACAACGTGGATGGCTCTAAAGTATGTTATGCTAAGTGAAATAAATCCATCAGGGAAAGATACCATATAACTTAACTCATGTGGAATTTAAAAAACAAAACATGACGAACATAGGGGAAGGGAAGGAAAAATAAAATAAGATAAAAAGAGAGGGAGACCATAAGGCAAACCATAAGAGACCCTTAACTAAGGAAACAAACTGAGGGTTGCTAGAGAGGGGAGTTCTGGTGGAATGCAGTAACTGGACGATGGGCATTAAGGAGGGCACTTGATGTAATGAACACTGGGTGATATATATAACTGATGAATCACTAAACTCTACCCCTGAAACAAATACCACACTGCATGTTAACTAACTTGAATTTAAATAAAATCTTGAAAGAAAAAAATAAAAGTAAAAGGGAAGAAAAATTTAGCTATGCTGATTTAAGAAGCCGACTTTGAAAAAAAAAAAAAAAAAAAAAAGACAAAAGAGGGCAGCCCAGGTGTCTCAGCAGTTTAGCACCACCTTCAGCCCAGGGTGTGATCCTGGAGACCTGGGATCGAGTCCCGTGTCAGGCTCCCTGCATGGAGCCTGCTTTTCCCTCTGCCTGTGTCTCTGCCTCTCTCTCTCTCTCTCTCTCTCTGTCTCTCATGAATAAATAAACAAAATCTTAAAAAAAAAAAAAAAAAAACGACATAAGAGGGGTGCCTGGGTGGTTCAGTTGGTTAAGCACCTGCCTTCAGCTCAGGTCATGATCCCAGGGTCCTGGGATGGAGCCCCACATTGGGCTCCTTGCTCAGGGGGGAATCTGCTTCTCCCTCTCCCCCAACCCTCTGCTCATGCTCTCTCTCTCTCTCAAAAAAAAAATAAAATAAAATCCTTAAAAAAAAGTAAATGACAAGATTAAGGCATTTCATAATGATAAAATGTTCAAGATGTAACACTTCTGTATTTATATGCACCTACACAAAGAACTTCAAAATACACAAAGAAATGCTTTTTGATCTACTGCTACACAAAATTTCAGACAACAAATGTATTATGTTATTTAGATAACAAGATAAATGAAGTCAAAAAAAAATCAAATATGTGACATACCTTAGCTCTGTAGGAATGAGAACCCCCTTGAAAATTTATGACTCCATAAGCATCCGTTGGACTCTGTTCTGTATGCTTTTCCACAGACCATTCTTCTAATGTCTGATTAAAATGGTCACCCAATTTCACATCTGAATATTTCATGGCAAGACTTGCAGTAAAACAAGCATGTTGCTTGACCAAGCGACCACAAAAACACCTAAAGGAAAGAAATGAAATTTTAAGAAGACCTTTCAAAAAATCAGTCAATGAAAAACTGAATTAAAATAAACAAACCAATGAAGAGTATGAAAATAATTTAACTTTCTAGTTTTATAGTACAAGTAAATTAATATCCTTAACATAGAAGAACAGTAAAAATGCTTGATGATGTAGTCCTCTAAATTGAGTGTATCTACAAAATGTAGTAAACGATATAACAGAATAATATTCAGCATGAGAATATCTAATATGAGAATAGTAAACACAATATGGATGATCTCAAAATTATCATGCTTCATGAAAGAATCCAATGCAAAATAGTACATATTTCAACAATTTCATATATATATAATTCAAGAGAATGCAAAATAATATATACAATGATGACAATGGTGGCCCAGGGCCAAGGGCTGAAAAAGCAATTATATTCTACCTAGAAGCACTACAAAACACTACTATGTAGGAAGCAGATACCCAGTGGTGCCAGACAGTCTCACGGATTTGATTAAAAAAAAAAAAAAAAAAAAAATCATAGGGGTGTCTGTGTGGTTCAGTTGGTTAAGTATTTAACTCCTGATTTTGGCTCAGATCATGATCTTGGGGTCATGACCCCAAGGGGTCAGCCCCTGTGTCAGGCTCCCCATTTAGCAGGCAGGGAGTCTACTTGTAGATTCTCTCCTTCTCCCTTTGCCCCTCCCCCTACTCAAGCACACACTCTCTAAAATAAGTAAATAAACCCTTTTTAAAAAATCGTATCACAGTTTGTAGAAGCCAACAGAGCGAGAGTTTGTAGCACAAAAAACAAAAAGAGGAAGGAGCCACGACAAAGTTCCCAATATATGCAGAAGGGTCTTCTTAAACATAAGTAAGAACAAACTAACGAAGGCAGATATAAGAACTACTAAACCATGGTCACCCGAATAATTCCTGAAGCTGATAAAGGGCAGGGAACAGTTGGTGTTGCTACTAGCCGGAGTAAGAGATCTCAAAACACAAGACCTAGAAAGGGTCCTCAGAATAGTAATACCTAATTAGAAGGGCTAAATTAGACCTAGACCATTATGTACCACAACAAACAAACAAGACTTGAAAGGATCATATTAATCCAAAGTAACTTAATTCCATGCTAAAATAAGTCCACAACTCCCTAACAGAATGATAAAATCCAGTACCCCAAAACATAAACTCTCTCAAATAAATGAATAAAATCTTTGGAAAAAAATACAATCTACCTAAAATGAATACTGAGAGAAAAGACTAGAGGGAAACAAAAGGAATTGAACATCAGCAACCTGTGGAACAAACTAAAGTAGCTTAACAGGGGCACCTGGGTGGCTCAGTGGCTGAGCATCTATCTGCCTTTGGCTCGGGTTGTGATCTGGAATAGAGTCCTGCATCAGGCTCCCCACAGGGAGCCTGCTTCTCCTTCTACCTAGGTCTCTGTCTCTGTGTCTTTCATAAATAAATAAAATATTTAAAAAGCAAAACCAAACAAAAAACAGCAAAGTAGCTCAACACACACATAATTCAAGTCCCAGAAAAAAAGGGAGTGGGAATAAAAACTTGAAACAGTGGGCAAAAATCTGAAAACTATCTGAATGACAGATCTGAGCAATTCAGTAAGAACTGAGCAAAACAAGCTTAAAGAAATCAGATTACGGCACTGCTGAGAGCCAATGACAGAGAAAATCTTCAAAGTAGCATATCACATTACGTGCAGAAGAACAAAGGTAACAATGACAGCAGACACATTGTCAAAAATCATGTAATCCAACAGTCACTGGTAAACATCTTTCTTTTTTTTAAGTTTTATTTATTTAAGTAATTCTACATTCAATTTAGTGCTCGAATGCACAACTGTGAGATTAAGAATTGTATGCTCTTCCAACTGAGCCAGTCAAGTGCCCCAATTTTTTGGTATAGCATCTTTAAAATACTAAAAGTTAGCAGGAAACCCTATCAAGTTAGAATTCTATAAGGCTTGAACAAGACTATCAGCTAACTACAATGATTTAATAGACATTTATAGAACACCCAACAAATAATAAAAACTCCACTTGAGTGTACAGAAGTATTTACCAAGATAAACCATATTCTGGGCCATATAATAAGTCTCAATAAATGTGAATAAGGATGGAAATCATACTAAGTAGTCTTAAACCACAGTGAAATGAAACTAGAAACCAACTGAAGAAAATATGGGTATGGGGGCTGGGGGGGATGTTCCTGAGTGGCTAGGTCGGTTAAGAGTCTGACTTTAATTTTAGCTCAAGTCATGATCTCATCACTCATGAGATCAAGCCCTGCACAAGGCTCTGTGCTGGTGTGGAGTCTACTAAAAATTCTCTCTCTCCCTCTGCCCTTCCTGCCTACCACTCATGTGCACGCACTCTCTCCCTTAAAAAAAGACTGAGAAATTCTCTCAATAATTTGGAAATTAAATAACACTCTTTTTATTAACTCATAGATCAAAGAAAGTCACAAAAGAACTTAGAAAATATGTAGAAAAAAAAACAAAAAAAAACAACAAAAAAAGAAAATATGTAAAACAAAATGTAAATAAAAAATAAAAATAATATTGGGATGCCTGGGTGGCTCAGCAGTTGAGCATCTGCCTTTGGCTCAGAGCATGATCCCAGAGTCCTGGGATCAAGGCCCATGCATCAGGGTCCCTGCATGGGGCCTGCTTCTCCCTCTGCCTGTGTCTCTGCCCCTCTTTCTGTGTTTCTCATGAATAAATAAATCTTTTCTTAAGAAATAAATAAATAAAATAAAAAATAATATCAAAATGTATGGAATACAACAATACAGTGTTAGTACAAAAAGTTACCATATTTACATATATACTTTACAGTATAAAAATATATGGGATAAAAATCTGCAGTATATAGTTTAAACTAGAAAAAAGAAGATCTGCTACGGGAGGAAGGTAAAGATGGCAGCAGCCTGGACACAGGTCCGAGGAATCTGATGGCTAAAAAGGGCAGCCCAAACCATGGTGCCCTTGGGTACACCAACAGCTTTGCACGTTACCAAGGACATGCTCTCGGGGTCCTATCTCAAGACCCCAGAAAAACGGCCACCACCACCAAGTAGTATAATATGCAGGGAGACTACCAACTGTACCCAGATAGACGGCATAGGGTACGGCAACTCTACTAACAACAGAGGTCCATGGTATGACTAGGACCACCCAGACCTGAGGTTGAACTGGGGTGTACTGATGCCTTGGGACCTTGTAATGTATATCAGAAACTGTGTGGACACATCCCCCAGGCCTGTTTCCTGGAATCTTATGTGTAAGTACCTCTTCAGCTTCATGGCCTTAATGCTATTCATGTTTTGGGTTAGAGAGACTTACTCAACCTCTCAATCTTTGGGGCCAAAGCAGTATCCTTATAATAATCTGTACCTGGAACAAGGTGGTGATCCCACCAAAGAGCCTATGCCAGAGGTTCATTATGAGAACTGAGGTAACGTCATCAGTTTTCTGCTCCCTAACTCCTTCATTTCTAGAAATTTAACCTTAATGAAATCCCTAATAAAACAGTGCTATGGTTTAAAAAAAAACAAAAAAGGAAAGACAACTTGTAAGCAATAGTCATCTAAAGTTTCACATTAAAAACTTTTTAAAAAGGGCAAATTACACCCAAAGTGAGCAGATGGAAAGAAATAATAAAGAGCATATAATGAAACATGAAAAGAAAAACAATGGAGAAAAATCAATGAAACAAAAAGCTTGGTCATTGAAAAGACCAACAAAATTCAATAACTATTCACTTACAAATATTTTCAACAAACTAAGAAAAGAGAGTACTTCTTCAACACAGATATCATCATACTTCTTGTATGTTGGCTATGAGTACTACTCACTACATTCTGAGTCCTGTGAGTCCTCCTAGCTAATCACCAAACCTTGGGGTCATCTTGGGGACACTTGACAAAACTAGACAAAATATATGTGATAACTGTTTTTAAGCACCAAACAAGAAGAATTATGGGACTTCAATTCTTGAAATGAAGGAAAATTTATGAGGTGAGACCTGTAATTGTACCAATCAAACTGGGGGAATTTCTTAACCATTGTGCATTGAGAGAATGCCCAGGCAGAAAAGGGCGGTGTCAATGAAATGAGCAAGGAGGCAGCAAACAATTCCAGGCTGCCAAAATTTGTACAGGGTACCAGAGGAGAGCTACAGAAGGAGGGAGCCAAGAAACTCGAATGAGGATTAACCATGGGTTCTTAGCCACACACTGAGCTGTATCTGTGTCAATTAAGATTTTGACATTTAACAGAAATCACCTGCTATGGGCCTTTGACCTGAATCATAAAGGGTTGGGAGGCACTGCAATCTTAGTTTAGAGTGAAAAGACATGATTAGGCATCCTGGGCATTCAGCTAAGACCCTAAAAAAGGTTTTACTTTAGGAGTACAGTCCACATTCTAAAACTAAATTCAAAATAATAATAGAACTGCCCTAACCAAGAATGAAATCAAGCCTGATGGGACAAAAGAATCTGTCAATAATTCAACCACTTGTCAGTACAAAATTTAAACCCTTTAAAGGAAAAAAATTTAAAAATTTAAAAATTAAATCCTTTAAAAGAAGATGACATAGTCCAGAACCCCTAAAGTGGATCATGCCAATCTGTGGAATACAATAAAAAATTACTAGACATGAAAAAGCAAAAAGTGACTCATAATCAAGAAAAAAGTAGATAAATTTAATAATTCAATAGAAATAGACCCTAAATGACACAGATATTAGAATTAGTAAACAAAATTTCAATGCAGATGTAAGTATGTTCAAAGATTTCTAGAAATAGTGATAATGAGGATACAGATAAGGCATCTCAGCAGTGACTTGGAAACTACAATGAAGAATCAAAAAATAGAGAAATGAAAATTTTAGAACTGAAAAATATAAGAAAAGTTCACCGGATGGGCAAAACAGCACATTGGCAATTGTAAAAATAAAGATTAGTGGAAAAAAAATTAAATATATTGCAAAGCTACAGTAACCAAAGGAAAAAAACAAAGGATTGGTGAACCTTAAGACATATTAATACAAATGCTCTACTTTAATCAATGGAATAAAATTTTAATTTAAAAAAAAAAACAGACTGGGGTGTCTAGGTGGTGGTGCAGTCAATTAAGCATCCAGCTCTTGTTTCAGCTCAGGTCATGATCCCAGGGTCCTGAAATCTTTCCCTCTCCCTCTGCCCCTCTAGCACCAACCCCCCCCCGCCAAATAAATAAATCTAAAACAAAACAAAACAAAAACCAGGGCTTCAGTAACTCATATAAAATATCATGCAAAAATAAATAAATAAATAAAATATCATGCAGTCTTGGGGCACCTGGATGGTTCAGTCAGTTTAGCATCTGCCTTTGGCTCAGGTCATGATCTCAAGATCCTGGGATGAAGCCCCATCCATGTCAAGCTCCCTGCTCAGGAGGGAGTCTGCTTGTCCTTCTCCCTCTGTCTCCCATCCCCTAGCTCATGCGTGCTCTCTCTCAAATAAAGAAAAACTTTCTTTTTTTAGCCATTTTGATAATTTATATATTTGAGAAAGGGAGAGAGCACACACAGGCAGGAGGGAAGGGCAGAGGGAGAACGAGAAGCAGGCTCCCTATAGAGCAGGGAGCCCAATGTGGGACTCAATCCCAGGACCCTGGGATTGATTACACCTGAGCCAAAGGTGGGTGCTTAAGTGACTAAACCACCACCTGGGCACCCCAATAAATAAAATGTTTCTTAAAAATCATGCAATCTAACGAAAACATAACTGGACTCTAAGAGGGAAGAAAGAGTGGGGCAGAAAAACATTTTAAGAAACAATGGCTAAAAACTTCTCAACTTGGTGAAAAATACGCACTTACAGATATTTTGCACAGTACATACAAAGAGAATCACTCTTAGGCACATTGTACACGCACTGCTAAAAACCAAAGATATAGGAAAAAAGTCTTTAAAATGGTCAGAAAGGGGCACCTGGGTGGCCCAGTGCCCAGTGGTTGAGCGTCTGGTTTTGGCTCAGGCCATGATCCCAGGGTCCTGGGATCGAGCTCCGCATCAGGCTCCCTTAAGGGAGCCTGCTTCTTCTTCTCCCTCTGCCTATTTACTTAGTTATCTAGCAAGAAATTTAGGATTCATCAAATCCTATTGAGTTTATCTCATTAATCCCTTCAAATATATCTAATTCTCTTCATCATCATCATAGCCACTATTTTTTTTTAAGATTTTATTTATTTATTCATAGTCACAGAGAGAGAGAGGCAGAGACACAGGCAGAGGGAGAAGCAGGCTCCATGCAGAGAGCCCGACGTGGGACTCGACCCAGGGTCTCCAGGATCACGCCCTGGGCTTGCAGGCGGCACTAAACCGCTGCACCACCAGGGCTGCCCCATAGCCACTATCTTAATTCAGGCTCTCATTATTTTCCAGAATTACTCTACAACTTCCCAAACTATTTTTTTCTCCCAATCTAACCTCCTCAAAATGCCAACTGCTTTTATCAAAGAAAAAAAGAGAAGAAAAACTAAGCAGGTTACTTCCCTGTATATCCTTTGACATGAAATCAAAACTATGTGACATAGTACCAGCTTAAATGATCTAGTCTCTGTAGCTCTCCAGATCACATCTTTCCAATATCCATATTACATTCTACATTCTGCAGTTTCCTGACAGAACCATAATCCTCTTTCATTGCCAGGTCTTTCTGTTCTCTTTGCCTAAATCCATTTTGCTCAATTTTTAACTTAAGAAATCTACTCAAGCAGTTTCACTGGAGTTTCAAGCAGCTTTGCCCAATCCTTCAGCTCCAAACTCTGAGCAAAGTAAACGTCAAATGTAGTAACTTGTAAGTTTTATCCCACCGAACTGATGCGTCTAATGGATTAATTTTACTTATTTATTTTTAAAGATTTTATTTATTCATGAGAGACGGGGGGGGGGGGGGGGGGGGGGACAGAGAAGGGCAGAGGGAGAAGCAGGTTTCCATGCAGAGAGCCCGACATGGGACTCGATCCCAGGTTTCCAGGATCACACCCTGGGCTGAAAGCGGTGCTAAACCGCTGAGCCACCAGGCTGCCCCTGGATTAGTTTTATTTTTCAAAATATGTGCAACAGAGTTTTGTTATTAAACTTACCTGACAAGTTGCTGACAAATCTGACATCCTGGAAGACATCTATAATACAAGGTAAATTTATTAATTAACATTTAAAAAGTTTTTTAGTTTAAACTATGTAATAGTATAAAAACCATATACTTAATTTTTCAGTAGATATCACAAGTCATTTATACTTTGATTTTTAAATTCAAATAACTATTTTTTTAACTCACATAGTTTCCACATTTTTATATTATAGTTAACATACAATGTTACATTAGTTTCAGGTACACAACATAGTGTATAATAATTTAATAATTCTATACATTACTCAGTACTCACCAAGATAAGGGTAGTCACTATCTGCCGATAACATTATTACAGTATTATTAACCATATTCCTTATGCTGTACTTTCATCTCCATTAGTATTTATTACTACAAGTTTGTACTTCTTATCCCTTCATCTATTTTACCCACCTAATACTTAAAATAGTTTCCATTTTCTTAAGTACAACTACTTGTGACAAAATCCAGAAACCGTAAGAGAAAAAGATTGACAGATTTGACTACAGAGAAATATATTTCTGCAAAGCAAAAATACGCTACTCATAAAGTCTAAAACTGAGGAAAAAGATAATTGCAGGCAAAAGGTTAGTTTCCCTGGGCAGCCCGGGTGGCTCCGCGGTGCAGCGCCGCCTTCAGCCCAGGGCGTGATCCTGGAATCCCGGGATCGAGTCCCACATCGGGCTCCCTGCATGGAGCCTGCTTCTCCCTCTGCCCCTCTCTCTCTCTGTCCGTCATGAATAAATAAATAAAATCTTAAAAAAAAAAAAAAGTTGGGGACAAGATAATTACTTAAAAAGCTTTAAAAAAAAAAAAAGAAAAGGTTAGTTTCCCTAATATACATAGAGTCTCACCAAATTTACATAAAAAAGGAAAATATATGGATAGTTTACAGCAAAAACATATGAGGCATTTAATTAGAAAAGAGTTTTCCAATCCTTTAAGATAATATCTTGAGGAGGATAGGTAGTCTTATATGCTGATGGGAGTATAAACTGATATAATCTCGATGGAATGCAATTTAGGAACGTCACAATGAAAAAATGTAGACTCCCTCTGAAATTCTAATTCTAATACTAAAACGACAGGATGAAAAACATTTGTACCACATGTGTAAAATGATTAATGTATAAGGTTACTGATTCACTACAGCACTTTTTCCTAATAGCAAAAAGAAAAACAGAAAGGCTAAAATATTCATAAATAAGAAATTACTAAAGGGCGCCTGGGTGGTTCAGCCAGTTAGGTTATCTCCCTTCAGTTGGGGTCATGGTCCTGGGGTCCTGGGATCAAGCCCTGCTTCAGGATCCCTGCTTACCGGGACCCTGCTTCTCCCTCTTCCTCTGCCACTCCCCCTGCTTGTGCTCTCTCTCTCCCTCAAATAAATAAAATCTTAATAATTAATAATATATTAATTTTCAAATTCAACTAATATAGTTGGGTGGCTCAGTCGGAAGAGCATGCAACTTGATCTCAGGTTGCAAGTTCAAACCCCATGTTGGATACAGACATTATTTTAAAATAAAATCTTAAAAAAAAATTTCAACTAGTATAAAAAGAAATGACCAGCTACCAGTGTTTGAAAATTATGCCCCATATGGATGGCTACAGCCAAAGATACTTAATAACAGAATGAGATTTCTTTAACACCTAATAGTAAATTTTTTCTTAAAAGATTCTATTTAGGGGCGCCTGGGTGGCTCAGTCAGTTAAGCATCTGTCTTCAGCTCAGGTTGTCACCCCAGAGTCCTGGGATCTAGCCCCAAATCGGGTTCCCTTGCTCAATGGGGAGTCTGCTTCTCTCTCTGCCCTCCCCCCTGCTCATACTTTCTCTATGAAATAAATGAAAATCTTTTATATATATATATATATATATATATATATATATATTCTATTCATTTATTTATTTATTGCTGAGAGAGAGAGAGAGTGCGCGCACGCACAAGCTCAAGGAGTGGCAGGCAGAGGGAGAGAGCAGGGAGGTCGATGCCAGACTCATCTAAGGACCCTGGGATCATGATCTGAGTCAAAGATAGATAGATGCTTAACCAACTGGCCACTCAGGTGACCTGACACCTAATGTTAAATTTCTACTGCAAAATGAAATTAACAAAAGTATAGGAAATAACTCAATAATACAACTTATTTTTTTAATAAAGCAAAACCATAATTTTCTTCCAACAAAATAACAGTGTCTTACTTTAGAACTGGCACACTGAACTACGGAGATATAAATTCTAATCTCACCTTTATGAATTATCAGCCATGTGACCAGGGAAATGTCACTTCTGCTCTCTGGTTAAGAAATGTAATGCTAAAGGGATGCCTGGGTGGCCCAGTGGTTAAGCATCTGCCTTCGCCTCAGGGCGTGATCCTGGGGTCCTGGGATCAAGTCCCACATTGGGCTCCCTGCATGGAGCCTGCTTCTCCTTCTGCCTATGTCTCTGCCTCTCTCTGTGTCTCTCATGAATAAATAATGAAATCTTGAAAGAAAAGAAAAAAGGAAAAGGAAAAGGAAAAGGAAAAGGAAAAGGAAAAGGAAAAGGAAAAGGAAAAGGAAAAGGAAAAGGAAAGAAAAGAAAAGAAAAGAAAAGAAAAGAAAAGAAAAGAAAAGAAAAGAAAAGAAAAGAAAAGAAAAGAAAAGAAAAGAAAAAAGAAAAGAAAAGTTAAGTTACTGGGACCAAGCCCCATGTCAGGCTCTGGGCTCAGTGAGAAGTCTGTTCTCAAGGATTCTCTCCCACTACCCAACACTCCATATGCGGGTGCTCTCTAATAAATAAATCTTAAAAAAAAAAAAAAAAAAAGAACTGTAATGTTACATTGTAACAAAACATCTTTAATAATTAGTAAGAAATTCAAAAATTCACAGAATAATGACTGGAAGGAGACATTAAGGTCATCAGTTTTATCTAAATGACATTTACTGAATTTACCAAAAATTGAAGGAATCTTTAAAAACATAAGAAACATTTTCTCAATAGGGGCACTTGGGTGGTTCAGTTGGTCAGGCATCTGCCTTCGGCTCAGGTCATGATCTCAGGGTCCTGGGATCTAGCCTTGCATCCAGCTCCCTGCTCGGTGAGGAGTCTGCTTCTTCTCCCTCTCCCTCTGCCTCTCACTTTCCTCCAACCACCCCCCACTCCAGCTCATGCTCTCTCAAATAATCTTTAAAAAATAATAATCAGGGAAGCCTGGGTGGCTCAGCGGTTTAGCACTGCCTTCAGCCCAGGGCCTGATCCTGGAGACCCGGGATCAAGTCCCCATCGGGCTCCCTGCACGGAGCCTGCTTCTCTCTCTGCCTGTGTCCCTGCCTCTCTCTCTCTCTCTGTGTTCTCATAAATAAATAAAATCTTAAAAAAAATACTTTATAAAAAATAATAATAAATAAATGCAAATTTAAGACATACTATTTTCTACCCATCACTTTTCCTTGCAGATAAAGAAAATGTTACTGGTTATATTGTATATTGCTTTTATCCTTTTGGAAAGTTTTCTGACATTATATACACTAAGAGGGAGAAAAAAAGCCTTACATACAAAGAAAGTTTTATCCACTAAGGTCTTCATTATGGCCTAAATTTTACTTTATTATGGCTAAAAACAACCCAAATTTGCCCAATAATAGAACATATACACTAAAAGGATATTAACTACCATTCTTATAAAATATCTATAATTCAAAAAATATATTTACTATAATATTTCGTAAAAAAACACATACAATATTTGACACATAGACTGAATGTAGTAATCTTTTAGAGAAAACCCTATTGAGGAAATACTAAAACTAAACGTACCAAAACATAATGACGGTCTTGGGCACCTGGGTTGCTCAGTCAGTTAAGGGTCTTTTTTTTTTTTTTTTTAAAGATTTTATTTATTTATTCATGAGAGACAGAGAGAGAGAGGCAGAGACACAGGCAAAGGAAGAAGCAGGCTCCATGCAGGGAGTCCGACATGGGACTCGATCCCAAGTCTCCAGGATCACACCCTGAGCTGCAGGCGGCGCTAAACCGCGGAGCCACCAGGCCACCCCAAGGGTCTGACTTTTGATTTTGGCTCCAGTCATGATCTCAGGGTTATGGGATAGAGCTCTACACTGACTCCTTGCTGGGCGTGGAGTCTTTTAAGATTCTCTCTCACTCTCAATCATAGAAAACAATGGGGTAACCGGGTGATGGGCATTAAGGAAGATAAGTGATGTAACTAACTAGCACTAGGTATTATATAAGACTGAACTCTAGCTCTGAAACTAATAATACACTACATGTTAATTAACTGAATTTAAATTAAACTTAAAAAGAAAAAACAAAAATAAAATAAATACATCTTTTTATAAAAACCAAACAAATGAAGTACTGATACAACATAGATGCACTTGAAAACACTGTGCTAAGTAAAAGAAAACAGACATAAAAGACCACATATTTATGATCCCTTGTATATGAAATGTCCAGAACAGGCAAATCCATAAAGACAAAGTAGATTCTAAGTTGTCAGGGACTGGGGAGAGAAGAGAATGACAGTGACTACTAACAGGTACTAGGTTCCCTTTAGGAGTGACAAAAGTATTCTGGAATTAGATAGTGGTGATATTTGCACAACTTTTTGAATATACTAAAAACCAACAAAATGTCCATTTCAAATGGTCAATTTTATACTATATAAATTATACCTCAATTTTTTTTTATACCTCAATTTTTAAAAAGAAAACAAAAAGATTCTCTCTATGCCCTTCCCCTCCCTTTCTCTCCCCTTCTAAAAAAAAACACATCAGTTAATAAAAAATTACCAATTTTGCTATTTTTGCACAGTTGACATACAATGTTACATTAGTTCCAGGTGTAAAACCTAGTGATCAACAATGCTATATATTCTAATGCACAGCACAATAAGCGTCGTTACCATCTGTCACCATACGGCATTATTACAATATTACTGACTATATTTCCTATGTTATACTTTTCTTTTCATCTCTGTGACTTATTCATTTTATTCACCTATTTCATGCATCTCCCCATCCCACCTCCATACCTCTACACCCATCTACTCTGGCAACTACCAGTTGTCTGTTTTTATGAGTCTGTTTTTGCTTTGTTTTTTTAAAGTCCACATATGAGTAAAATCACATGGTATCTTTCTTTCTCTGTCAGACTTATTTTGGGTTGCATAATGCCCCTCTAGGTCCATCCATGTTGTTGCAAATAGCAAGATTTCATTCTTTTTTGTGACTAATATTCTAGTGTTTGTGTGTGTGTGTGTATACACACATATATGTAAATGTATACACACATATACACATACACATCCTGTACTTTATCTGTTTATCTATTATTGCTGAACACTTATGTTGCTTCCAAATCTTGGCTATTGTAAATAATGCCACAATAAATTCAGGAGTGCATATAAGCAGGGCACCTGGGTGGTACAGTTGGTTAAGCATCTGACTTTGGGTTTCAGTTCAGGTTGTGATCTTATGGGTGGTGAAATTGAGTCCCAGAACTCTGTGCTCAACACAGAGTCTGCTTGAGACTCTCCCTTTGCCCCTTCCCTTCCCTTTCTCTCTCTCAAATAAATCTTTAAAAAACAAAAACAAACAAAAAAGGAGTATATTTATCTGTCCCAATGAGTGTTTTTGTGTTCTTTGGGTAGATACTAAACAGTGGAAATCCTGGATCATATGGTATTCCTATTTTTATTTTTTTTGAGGACCCACCATACTATTTTCCATGGTCATTGCACCAACTTATATTCCCACCAATAATGCAAGAGAGTTCTCTTTTTTCCACATCCTTGCCACCACTTATTATTTCTTGTCTTTTTAAATAATAGCCATTCTGATTGGTGTGAGATGATGATACCTCACTTAAGTTTTGCTTTGCATTTCCCAATCATTAGTGAGGTTGATCATCTGTTGGCCATCTGCAGGTCCTCCTTGGAAAAAAGTCTTATTTAGGTCTTGTACCCTTTTTGGGGGGGTGCTGAGTTGTCTAAGACGTTTTACATTTTGGATATTAACCTCTTTTCAGATATATCATTTGCAAATACCATCTCTCACTCAGTAGGTTACCTTTTTGTTTTATTAATGGTTTCCTTTGTTGTAGAAAAGCTTTTTATTTTGGTATGATCCTAAGAGTTTATTTTTGCTTTGGTTTCCCTTGCCTGTGGAGGTATATCCATAAAAATGGTTGCTAAGGCCAATAAAGAGATTATTGCCTGTTTCCTTCTATGAGTTTAATGATTTCAGGTCTCAGCTTAGGTCTTTAATTCACTTTGAGTGTTTTCTTTTTTAGGTTTATTTTAGTATATAGTGTTAAGAAAGTAGTCCAATTTCATTCTTTTGCATGTAGCTGTCCATTTTTCCCAGTACCATTTGTTGAAGTCTTTTTCCCCACTGCATATTCTTGCTATCTGTCACATATTAAATAACCATATAAGCATGGGTTTATTTCTAGGCTTCTCATCCTGTTCTATAAAACTATGTGTCTATTTTTGTGCTAGTGCCATACTATTTTTATTATTATACCTTTGTAGTGTATCTTGAAATCTGAGACTGCGATTAACTTCTAGTTTTGTTCCTCTCTCTCAAGACTGCCGTGGCTAGGGTCTTCTGTGGTTTCATACAAATTTTAGGATTATTTGTTCTAGTTCTGAATTTGACTATGGTTTTATAAGAGTACATATCAAATGGAAGTAAAAGGTGCAGAGAAGTTAACTGGATAGAGAACAAGGTTTGATAGGAGATGAGAAAGGTAAAAAGATTGAAAAATCCAATAAATGTCTTTCTCAACTAATTTTTACTAAGTGCCTGTGAAGAGAGGTTGTCTTTAATTCTAAAAAGTAATTTTGTTTTGCCCTTTTAAGCTTTTATATATCTTTAGGCCGCAGGAAAAAAATTATGAAAAATGTAACCTCAATAAATACCTCAAGAGATCAACTTTTTCTTGAATTTTAAACTAGTGCCTTTTAAAATTTTCTATTATCAAAGCCATATGAAAGATCAAAAAGTTAATTAGAGATGTCTACAATCTCTGATGATAGATTTTCAAGCAGATCCCGAGCTATTATCTATATTTTGGCAAACAAATACAGAAGCTCTTAGGTTTGTATTGGTTTCTTTAGCATGAACCATAATGTTGGGTACTCAATAGATGTTCAAAAAATGGAAACACACTTTTAAGTTCTCATTATCAATCAGTAAAAAGAGAATCTTAACTGCCTTATTTTTGTAATATACTACTATGATCTAGAGGGAGTTTAGAAATGGGGGAATAGGGATCCCTGGGTGGCGCAGCAGTTTGGCGCCTGCCTTTGGCCCAGGGCGCGATCCTGGAGACCCGGGATCGAATCCCACATCGGGCTCCCGGTGCATGGAGCCTGCTTCTCCCTCTGCCTGTGTCTCTGCCTCTCTCTCTCTCTCTCTGTGACTATCATAAATAAAAAGAAAAATAAAATAAAATAAAAAAATAAAATAAAAAAAAAAGAAATGGGGGAATACTCTGAAGAAGTGGCTTTATGTTGTAAATATGATTAAGAACTCCAGAATACTGATATTGTGCTAATGATATTTCCTCTCAATCTTTTTTTAATATATATGTGTGTGTGTGTGTGTGTGTGTGTGAGAGAGAGAGAGAGAGAGAGAGAGAGAGGGAGTATGGGGGGGGAGATAGCACAGAGCAGGTAGGAAGAAGGAGAAGCTAAGCAGGAAGCCTGACTTGAAGCTTGATGCCAGAACCCTGAGATCATGACTTGAGCCAAGGGCAAATCAAGCCAATCTAATTAACAGTAAGTACAAAAGTTAACAGTAACTATACTTTAATAATTTTAGTTTTTAATAAGTAAACAGTAATATAATTTACATCTAAATTTCTAGAAGAACCAAAAAAACAAAGGCATGCTTACCTGTGAGGGTCTTTGGAACTTGGTATAATATATACACATTCCCTCTTGGTCAAAGTGCTTTCTATCCAGGATTTCTGGGACTGAAACAAAAAGTTTTTAAAGATGGTTTATAAATTAACTCTCTAATAGTACAATGAAATAATTTAATTATAAGTACATAAAAGAAATAGCTCTATATTCTTTAATTTTTTTCCAGTTTACTAAATATTTATCATGAGTATATAGTAAAGATTTACTGAAGATAACACACCTAAAATATAACAATCATTCTATTCAAGTCCATTCAAGTCCATTACGTGTTGCTTCATGTAATGAGAGGAGGAAAATCAAGTTTGAGATTCCCAGAATGTGCCAAATACCTCAAGAAGGGCTGGTATGATTCTGGGAAGTGGATCATTTAAAAACCAATTACAAGTGATGTCAGATGTAACTAAAAAAATAAAACTTACCTATATTTAATTTCTAAGATAAATGCATAAAGCATAAGGGCATGGATTGTTAATAGTGTATAAACAAAAAAAGGATACCAAGCAAACTTAATCAAAAGAAAAATAATAATAATAAACAAAAGAAAAATAATACCAGGAAAAATACATACAAAACATCAGTGGGGATAGGACAGGTTATTACGTGATTACAAATGTTTGAATCACCAGATTGCTATAGCAATCTTAAATATGAATAACCAGTCTCAAAATACATAAAGTAAAAAATTAATAGAGCAAGACAAATCTAGGATCATAGTGGAAGACTAACACATTTTCCTCAATTACTGTAAATCTGAAATAATTTTAAAAATTTAAACAATGCCTTTAATTTTTTTATATCACTATTCAAGTTTCTGTCTGGATCCTTAGACTTATAGTCTCTGAATCCTCATCCTGCTACTGGTGACTGATTAAAAAGCAGCATTATGTACTGGAACAGATGAAACTCTATAAATTGTAACAGAGTTGATTAAAAACCATTGGACCATCCTCCATATAACTTAGCAATATTAGGGATCCCTGGGTGGCGCAGCGGTTTGGCGCCTGCCTTTGGCCCAGGGTGCGATCCTGGAGACCCGGGATCGAATCCCACGTCGGGCTCCCGGTGCATGGAGCCTGCTTCTCCCTCTGCCTGTGTCTCTGCCTCTCTCTCTCTCTGTGACTATCATAAATAAATAAAAATTAAAAAAAAAAAAAACTTAGCAATATTATCAGTATAGTCCAAAAAAGAAGAGCCTATGTTCTAAAAGGATCCTCTGAGAGAAGAGACATTCTAGACAAAATTATGATGGGTGAAGTTTTGCAGGTTCCTCTCTCAAATCCTTCAGATACCCTAATAATAAACCTTAGTCTAACCTTCCAATGCTACTTCTGGTAAATTCTGTCAAAACTCTCCATTCAAAATGTCTATTTTCTTATTAAAAAAAAAAAAAAAAGTCCATTTCCTAGATCAAAAGTTCTTTATAAACAGACTCACTTAGATGGGAGCAAATTAAACCAAGATCCCCTAATTATAATTATTTTCTTTCCTTTTTTAAAAAAAGCACATTTTATTTATTTATTCATGAGAGACACACACACAAACACAGAGATAGAGGCAGAGAGACAGGCAGAGGGAGAAGCAGGCTCCATGCAGGGAGCCCAATGTGGGCTCATGCCCTGGGCCAAAGGCAGGCGCTAAACCGCTGAGCCACCTGGGCTGCCCAAGATCCCCTAATTCTAAAAATCACAAGATGACCACAAGAATTTAGGACCCTGAATCCGCAAAATACCCTACATTCTAAAGCTCACTTAGCATAATCTCTCCACTACCTTCTGATTCTAACTAAAGTCTGATATTCCTTTGAAAAATCTGCTTGGTGGGGGGTGGGGGGGGGGTAGGCAGGATTCTCTCTAGTTTTACCATACAGAAATTCATGTTTGCTTCTAGAATAACCTGGCAAACCCAACCCTAATTCAACTCAATTGCCCAACTGCTCCATAACTTCTTACTTCCTGCTAATGTAAGTAGACAGAACAATGCCCTCTAGTTTCACTTTAAAACTGTGACCACAAACCTCAAATGCTCCTTAATGATGCCTAACAATCACACTATATATTCCTAGTCCATTTTCTCATTCTCCTATATGATTTCACACTTCTCTCTCTCCTCAGACCTCCAAACCTCCTTCCCCATTCTCTCTTAATAGATACTTCCCATTTAACTGAGCAAATTTAAGCAACAAGAAGAGAACTTACACAAGCTTCTGTTATATCCACCCATCAGTAAGTATCTATACCCACATATCCTGCCTTCCTTCCTGTGACTACATGTACTTCTATTTAAGTCCAAACATTCCTCTTGTGCCTTAGATCCCATACACCTCACTAAGGGACATTCTCCACCAAATCCTTTATTTTTTTCATTCTTTATTAACTCAATCCCATCAGCATGCAACCTCATTTTAAAAAACAAAACACAACAAATCTTTGCTTGACTCCACATTTCCTTCAAGCTAATACTTCATGTTTCTGCCTCTATCTACAGTACAGGTTATTGGTAAAAGTTTTTCCCTTTACTTCTCCTCCCATGCTTTCTAAAACTCACTCCAGTCAGGCTTTCAAGCCAATCACTATCTTGAAATAAGTTTCAACAAGATCACCAATGACTTTCCCTAAATTCAAAGGTCAATTTTCAGGACTCATCTTCATTGATATATCCAGCAGCATTCAACAGAGTTGATCACTCCCATTTTCTTAAAACATCTTCAATAGTTAAGTTTGGTCTTCTCTTCACCGGTCACTCCTTTTATCTCCCTTGTTGATTCTTCCCCTCTTCTCCCCAATGTTTTGTTTTGTTTCTTCAGAGATTTTATTTATTTATTTGACAGAGAGACAGAGTGTGCACAAGGGGTAGCTGCAGAGGGAGAGGGAAAAGTAGGAGCCCTCCCAATGTAGGGCTTCATCCCAAGACCCCGAGATCACGACCTGAGCTGAAGACAGACATTTAACTGATTGAGCCACCCATGCAGCCCTCTTCTTCCCAATCTTTGGGACTTCTTTTTTCCAATTATATGCATTCAGACTTTGGCCTTTTTTACCCCAATTGTATTCATTCTTTCAGTGCTCACACCCAGTTTATCACAATACACTGGATGACTTCCAAATTTATATTTCCACTCTAGATCCTTCCCTAAACTCCATGCTCTCCACTTGCCTACTCAACAGCTTCATTTTGATGTCCAACAGGCATCATAAGCTTAAGATGGCCTAAAACTGAATTCACATTTCATCCACTCATTTCTTAGTTTTCCCCATCTCAATAAATACCAACTGTATTCTTCCAGTTCTATTTTTTAAGGCAAAAATCTTACCAACATTCTTAATTTCCTTTTTATCTACT
This sequence comes from Vulpes vulpes, assembly GCF_048418805.1. Taxonomy (NCBI): domain Eukaryota; kingdom Metazoa; phylum Chordata; class Mammalia; order Carnivora; family Canidae; genus Vulpes; species Vulpes vulpes. The sequence continues at coordinate 56,325,156 of NC_132794.1, forward strand.
TCATATATAGCCCCATGAGCAAAACCTGTCAGCTTGCCTTCAAAACACATCCAGAATCCCGCCACTTCTCACACCTCCACTGCTACTATTCTGATCCAAGCCATCATGGCCTCTTACCTGGCTTACCAATATCCACTCCTGTTACCTTTGTCACTTTACAGTCTATTCATCAAGAAGGATGAAGTAGTATTTTTAAAATATCATCAGAGATGCTGGGATGGTGCAGTTGCTTAAGCATCCAACTCTTGGTTTTAGCTCAGATCATGATCTCAGGGTTGTGAGATCAAGTTCATCAGGCTCTGTGCTCAGGACAGTCTGCTTAAGACTCTCTCCCCCCCACTCTCTGCCCCTCCTCCACTCTCTCTCCAAAATAAATAAAATCTTTTAAAATATGTCATTTTCTCACTTCTCCACTCAGGACTCTCCAATACCTACCCAAGAGTTTTATAAAAGCCAAAGTCAATAACCTTTAAGGTCCTAGTGCTCTGCATCTCTGCAACCTGCCTCATTACATCGACTCTATGAGTTCCTTCAACTCTTTGAGCAAACATCACCTTCTTAATGAAGCTTACACTATTTAAATATGCAATTTCCACCATGACCCCTCACTCCTCTATAGAACCATAGAGTAATAAAACCATCATCCCCAGGATCACATTTAGAGCACTGTCCTGAGAACCAAAAGATCTGGCCACGTCAATTAAATTGCTAGTATATTATTCCTATCCTAGGCCCTTCTCCCTCTCCACAACCATACACTGATGCTAAGGCACAGCACTTGTAACCTAAAAAGACAAGACATTTCCTATGACTTCTGCGTGTATCTTGAAAAAAATATCATTTGGTAGTGCTGCTCTGACACATGATGATGTGAGGCTGAATTTCTACCAAGACCAACATAACCTACTGCTCTGTTTGAAACTCATCAAATTTTCATTATGCTATTATTTAAAAACACAGAATTCAGGAGTAGTACTGAAATTATACTGTGATTTATTATTTAAACATTGCATCTCTTAGACAAATTGGAAACAGTTTGCAAAAAAAGAGGCAGGTTAATGACTGTACTTATTGCTATATGCTTACTGCTTGATCATTAATGTAACTCAGATACAGATAATATAGGAAAAGTTTGGTCATTTATTAAAAAGTTAAACATAAACTTACATATCATCCAACAATTCTACTCCAAAGTATCTTCCCAAGAAAAATGAAAACATGTCCACAAAAAGATTTGTATTTGAATGTTCAGAGAAGCAATATTTGTTAACAGTCAACAAAATCAAATATCCATATAATGGTATACTACTTATAACAACAAGGGGGACAAGCTAAGGATAACATGCAACATTGCTACACCTCAAAACATTGAAGTAAAAAAAAAGCCAGGCACATAAGATTACATAATTGCATTTACATGAAATTTCTAGAAAGACAAAACCACATAGTAAGTTTAGTAAATGCCTAGAGCTGAAGTAAGAACAGTGATAAACTTAAACAAATATAATGGAACTTTGTGAGAGGGCAGAAATGTTCTAAAACTATATTGTGGTGGTTATAAAACTAAATAAATTTATTAAAAACTATCAAGGGATGCCTGGGTGACCCAGTCGGTTAAGTGTCTGCCTTTGGCTCAGGTCATGATCCCAGGGTCCTAGTACCCAGCGCCACACTGGGCTCCCTCTGCTCAGTGGGGGAATCTGCTTCTCTCTCTCTCCCTCTGCTCCCCCACCAACTCACCCTGCTCATGTTCACTCTCTTAAATAAATAAATAAATAAATAAATAAATAAATAAATAAATAAATATTTAACGTGCACACACGCGCACACACACACACACCATCAAACTTATGTACTTACCATGGGGAAATTTTAGAGTATGTGCATTAAACAACAATAAAGCTGTTTAAAAGGCAGGGGAAGGCTGTTAAGAAACAAGTACAACAGAGTAACAGGTCAAATATATGTATGTTTAACCAGACCTCCAGAGGAGAAAAGGGAAAGAATTGGCAAAGGCAATGTTTAAAGAGATGCTAAGAATTTCCCAGAATTGATGAAAAACACCAATCTGCTGATTCTGAAACCCAACATGAAAATAAAGAAAAAAAACCTTAAACTACACTTAATTTAGAGTAAGTCAGAGATAGAATATTCCAGAAATTATCTTCTAGTACAGTTACAAGTTTATAAAACACCTTGAGGCATATGTTTTCTTTTTTTATTAATATTTATTTATTTATTTATTTATTTACTTATTTACTTATTTATGATAGACAGGGTGGGGGGGCAGAGACACAGGAGGAGGGAGAAGCAGGCTCCATGCCAGGAGCCTGACGTGGGACTCGATCCCGGGACTACAGGATCACGCCCTGGGCAAAAGGCAGGGACCAAACTGCTGAGCCACCCAGGGATCCCCAAGGCATATGTTTTCAAATGCAAACTCCTGGAAGACAGTGGTTGTTTTATTTTTTTGTTTTGTTTTGAGTGATCTCTACAAGCAGCATGGGGCTCCAACTCAAGACCTCCAGATCAAGAAACCCATGCTTTTCCAACTAAGCCAAGCCAGGCACCCCAGACAGTGGTTGTTGAGAATTGTTTTGTATAACAAATGAAGGTCAAAGGAGAACAAACCCATGAAGAGGGTGAGGGTGCCTTCCTAGGCTCAAATAGAGATAAAGACTCCCATAATACCATAGGCTACACTTGGCATGGTCTCTTAGAGAAACAGACTGGGATCACAGGTTGCCAACAAAGCAGCACTGACTATTCCCCTTTGGTGGGAATCCCTAGATCAACCATGCAACTTAAGTGCAAGGTGATAAGATACATAACGTGTAGGTACAGGATCTGCCCTTGCCTCATAAACCCCAAAGCCAATTATCTCTTCTAACTACTTCACAGATTCCAAGGTCCCCCACAAGGAAAATGCCAAGTTTCAGGAACCACTGCACAAAGGGAAACCAAAGCTGTGATTTCTCTATTACTAGGTATTTATATATCCCAGGTAAATATTTATACTAGATATCCCAATTCATATATAATTTAACCATATGTCACATAACTGATGTCTCCTAAAAGTGTAACGCTTTTGTATCTTTCATAAACCCTTTGCCGAAAGTGCAGAGATAATTTTAAACAGTAGTGTGTTTGTCAGGCAATATTCTAAATATTTTATATGCATTATCTCATCCTATGCTCTCAGTAATCCTACGAATTAAATACTATTAGTATTCCCACATTATACATGCAGACTAGTTAGACATAGAAGTTAGAGAATTGTCTAAAGTCACACAGCTAATAGTTTGCCCTGACTTCAAAGCCTCTACTGACTTTGTAAGAGAAATGTAAGATAAGTATTTCAAGATCACTTGATGATATGCTTTAAATAAGCCACTGAGTAGGGGGTTCCCTGGGTGGCGCAGCGGTTTAGCGCCTGCCTTTGGCCCAGGGCACGATCCTGGAGACCCGGGATCGAATCTCACATCGGGCTCCAGGTGCATGGAGCCTGTTTCTCCCTCTGCCTGTGTCTCTACCCCTCTCTCTCTCTCTCTCTGTGTGTAACTATCATAATTAAATAAAAAATTAAAAAAAAAATAAGCCCCTGAGTAGAAATGCATTAATAACTTTAAAGAGGGAATTCCTATGTGATTGATCACTCTGAATATAATTTTCTGAACATGGGGGGAAAAAAGGGCTAACATACTTCTCCTAAAAGGTATTGTTAGTTACTAACTATTGCTAACTAGTATTAGTTTCTCCCCTATTCTGCTCCTTAGCTGCAGCCTGCCTGAAGCAACTCTAGCTATAGTTGTTCAACCAGGGTTGGTATAGGGATGGAGGAATTAATCGATTCCAAAAAGACTGCTTGCTCTACAGCAATGAACTAATGACCCAGTTTAAGACTAAATGCTGGTTTGCAAAACTTTGTGGATATCTATTCATTGAAATACTCCTAAACAAGTATCACAGGCATATACTTTTCACAGCTTATGCCTTTCTACTAAATATAAAAAAATATTTTCACAGGGACGCCTGGGTGGCTCAGGGGTTGAAAGCCTGCCTTTGCCCCAAGGCATGATCCTGGAGTGCCCCCGACAGGGAGCCTGCTTCTCTCTCTGCCTGTGTCTCTGCCTCTCTGTGTGTCTCTCATGAATAAATAAAATCGTAAAAAATTTTTTTCACAGACATTTTAATTTAGGAGATAGTTACATATGAAAAAAATAAATAAATCCCAAGTAGCATTTAACATAAATAATAAGAGCTGGGGCACCTGGGTGGCTCAGTCTGTTAAGCATCTGCCTTTGGCTCAGGTCATGATCCTGGGCGTCCTGGGGTCAAGCCCCATATTGGGCTCCCTGCTCTGCTTCTCCCTCTCCCAAGGCCCCTCCCCCTCATTTTCTCTCTCTCTCTCTCTCAAAATAAAATCTTAAAAAATAATAAGTTCTCATTAGGAAGATTAACTGGAAGGGGAACAAGTAAAAGTAAACCAGAGCCACCAGTATTTGAGGGAGAGGCAATGGGCTCTTGGACTAGTAAAGGAATAGATAGAAGAGATAATTTCCAAAACCTTAAGTTTAGCATGATACCTTATTAAAAAAGACAACAACGACTATAGAATGATTATTAATATAGTCCTGGTTTCTCCTTTCTTCAAATCACCTCTATCATTATTCTTCAACAACATGCACAATTTATCCAGTCCCAAATGAACAGCTCTCCACTAAACTGATGCTTCCTTCAATTTCATACTGAAGAAGTATGGCTATCCTCTAAATGAGGGATCAGCAAATAATGATGGTAAATATTTGAGGCTTTTTGGACCATATACCATCTCTGTCACATATTTTTTGTTTTCTTTTTTAAAAACCCTTTAAAAAATAAAAGAACCATTCTTAATTTAAAGTCATACAAAACAGGCCTCGGCCAGATTTGGCCCACATGGCATGGTATACCCATACTCTGAATCCCACTAAAATAATGGATCTTTCCTTTTCCTACTGAGTCAATTCAATCCAACAAGCCATGTGCCAAGCCCTTACTGTGTCTTCAACACTAATATACTTCTACCCAGTTCTACAATCCCAGTAGATCCTTGTATTAAGAGTGGCTTTTCAATGAGGAAGGAAAAAAGGGTAGGGCTAAAGAATTTTAGATGTTCATTAACAAAGTTACTTCTCCTGAAGAATTTCAATAGAAAAAGCATTTAAAGGGTGCCTGGGTGGATAAGTCAGTTAAGCATTTGACTTTTTTTTTTTAAGACTTTATTTATTCATGAGAGAGGCAGAGACATAGGCAAAGGGAGCAGCAAGCTCTCTGTGGGGAGCCTGTTGTGGGACTCCATCCCAGGACCCCAGGATAATGACCTGAACCAAAGGCAGATGCTCAACCACTGAGCCACCCAGGTGCCCAAGCATTTGACTCTTGATTTTGGCTCAGGTCATAAACTCAGAGGTCATGAGATCAAGCCCCACATCAAGTTCTGTGCTGCCCCTGCCAGCTCCCCAAAAAAGCATTCAAATTTTTATATAACAATAAAATCAAAACACTGCTGAGCAAAAAATCTAGTGTTTTGAGTACATATGTCTGTACATATGTCTAGCTTTTCTCCAGAAATAATGGTCTTTCCAATCACCATCAACCTACAACACATTAGTCACTTTAAAAAAAATTTTTTTTATTATTATTTATTTATGATAGTCACAGAGAGAGAGAGAGGCAGAGACACAGGCAGAGGGAGAAGCAGGCTCCATGCACCGGGAGCCCGATGCGGGATTCGATCCTGGGTCTCCAGGATCGCGCCCTGGGCCAAAGGCAGGCGCCAAACCGCTGCACCACCCAGGGATCCCACATTAGTCACTTTAAATATTCATTTTTTGGGCAGCCCTGGTGGCTCAGCGGTTTAGCGCCGCCTTCAGCCCAGGGCCTGATCCTGGAGACCCAGGATTCAGTCCCCTGTCAGGCTCCCTGCATGGAGCCTGCTTCTCCCTCTGTCTGTGTCTCTGCCTCTGTGTGTGTGTGTGTGTGTGTGTGTGTGTGTGTGTGTGTCTCATGAATAAATAAATAAAATCTTTAAAAGAAAAACAACTTTAAAAATTTTATAAATAAATAAATAAATATTCATTTTTTGAGTATTTTATGATAAAATATATAACTATTTAAGACAGGTATGCTGTTGCATTTCAAGACCTAGTATAAATCTTGCTCACAAATAAGTCTTAGTTTATCATTCTTCTTCTAAACACTCAGTACTATCCCTTCACAACCTCAGCTCTTCCATAATAGTTTCTAACTGGCAAATCCATCCAAAAACTTCAGTGAAACGGTTTCCTTAATAACTTAAATTGTATCACTCTTGATGCTCACAAATTTTTACCAAATTCTGTGCCTACAGAGACATAAATAACATTAGCTTGTTTCAAGACTATCACTTATGGTTTCCTCTACCTTAAATATTCACCAATTTTGTCTGTATCAAGGGCATACTGCCTTTTACTTTGTATAGCTGTCAAAATGTAAATGTATTCTCCCTCACCGAGCATTCTTGTTGTTCACGGCCCTCATTTATTACATTAGAGATTGGATTCGTACACCTAATAGTCATATACCCCAGGTGAGGGTTATAAATCCTTCTCAATGATAGGATTCTGCAATTTTTGAAATTCTGAGTTTCTGCTCTGCCATCAGATACCCAATGACATGTGCCCTAGATTCTAAACACATATATCAATTCCTAACTTTATAACTTTTCTTCCTTTTCCTCAGCTGCATTACTGAATTTTACCAAGAGGTGGCACACTACTACAAACACAAACTTCTAAATTCCAAAATTTAAAGTCAGGTAAAGTAAAAACTAACTATAATCACAGAATGTTAGCACTAGAAAGAAACTTTTTGGAGAGAGGAGGCGATAGAAAGAGCAAGTGAGTGGGCAGGGCAGAGGGAGAGGGATAGAGAATCTTAAGCAGGCCCCAGCCCATGCAGGACAAATCTCACAACCTTGAAATCATGGCCTGAATGAATTAACTGAGTGAGCCACACAGACACTCCAGTCCTAGAAAGAAACTTAAAGATCCCTCTGTGGTCTTCAGTAAAATTGAAACTTGAAGATCCCTCTGTGGTCTCCAGTGAAATTCTGGAGTCAGAGTAACCTGTTAGAACTATAGCTTTGTGCTATTCATGCAATCTTAAGAAAGTTTCTGACCTTTTGAATAATAATACTTACCTTACAATGTTGCTCTAAAGATAAAACAAAATGATCCATGGAAGGTGCTTCAGCATAATGCCTGAGACATTGTCAAATCTCACTAATGCTTCAAAATTCCATATTCTGTCTTTCAGCAATAAGGTGCACATATAAGTAAACTTTCTAACATACTTTATTCTTTCCGTAAGTCAGTACCAGCATATGCTTTCTGCCTAGATGCTAATGACAAAAAATTAGGGGGGAAAATTAAAAATTGCTTTAAAAATTCTATTTCAAGGTAATGTGAAAATCAGTCTACTTTTACAACTGAATACTAAGAGTCTACATATTAGAATTAGAAAGGAGCTGCCAGCTATGTTGGTTCTACTAGACTAACCCTCCCACAGATAACCCACCATAAACTCCGGACAAAATAAAAACAAAGGGAAGCCTGGGTGGCTCAGCAGTTTGGCATCGCCTTCGGCCCAGGGCATGACCCTGGAGACCCGGGATGGAGTCCCTCGTTGGGCCCCCTACATGGAGCCTACTTCTCCCTCTGCCTGTGTCTCTGCCTCTCTTTCTCTCATGAATAAACAAATAAAATCTTTTTAAAAAAATAAAAAATAAAATAAAATTAAAAAAAACAACTAATTAACCATACTAAAGACAAAAAGCAGGCAAAAACTGACTGGTGTCTATACTTTTAATTAAAGAACAGAACTAGATGAGTTTCTCATTTTTTAAGGCTTTTTGCCTGATAACAATCCTGCTCCACACTACTGAACAACTAAAAACTTCAACAGAAATCCCAGTCTTACTGGCTTAAAAAATCAAAATACAAAGTCCAAGGTGACAAAGCAGCTATAAAGGGATGGGAAAAGGCCTTTCTTTAAAGGAGAAAGTCACATAAAGGGTATCCTAAATACTGCATATTAACTCTGCTCAAATCTCTAGCAGACCCATAAAGTATGTACATATGGCAGTCCAATTAAGAATAAAATAACTAAAAAAAAAAAAAAAAAAAAAACTGAACAGACATTTTGCTACCCACAGGAGACAAGAGTATGGAATTTTATTATAGTCAAGTGAATCAATTACTATCTTAGTCTGCTTTGACTGCCATAACATATACCATAAGCTAGGTGGCTTAAACAACCAAAATTTACTTTTTTTAGTTACAGAAACTATAATCCAAGATGAATGTGCTAAGAGAGTCAGCATCTGGTAAAAGCTCTCTCCTTGGGTTGCAGATAGCTGTCTTACTGTATTCTTCACATGGTAGAGAGAACAAGCTCTCTTTTGTTTCTTTTTATAAGGGCCCTACGCCCATGACCATCTAACCTAATTACCTCCCAAAGACCCCCAACTCCAAGTGCCATCACACTGGAGGGTTAGGGCTTCAACAAAGAATTCCAGGGCATTGGGGCACCTGGGTGGCTAGTCAGTTGAGTGTCTCCCTTCGGCTCGAGTTGCGATCCCAGAGTCCTGGGATGGAGCCCCATGTCGGGCTTTCTGCTCAGTTGAGAACCTGTTTCTTCCTCACTCTCTGCCTGCCACTTCCCATTTGTGCTCACTCACTCTCTGTCAAATAAATAGTTTAAATCTTTAAAAAAAAAAAAAAAAAGAATTCAGGGGCAACATAAACACTGAGTTCCTAACAACTCCGTTAAGAATCAAGTCTTCAGAGAACTATAACAGAATATAGAGTTTATAAGATATTCATATATATATATATGATATTCAGTGTCTATAATACAATTCAAAATTACTAGACTTAAAAAACAGGAAAATGTGACACATACTCAAAAGGAAAAGAAAAATCAAAAAGGAGTCTGTATATTAATAAAATGTATATACTTAAAAAATTGACAAAGGCATCTGGGTGGCATGGTCAGTTGTGTCTAACTCTTGGTTTTGGCTCAGACTGTGATCTCAGGATTATGAGAAGCAGCCCACACTGGGATCCATGCTTACCATGGAGCCAGCTTGAGACTCTTGCCCTTTCCTTCTGCCCTCCCCTCAAATAAATAAAATATTTTTAAAAATTAAATGAAATTACAAACATAGAAATTTTGAGTTATGTGAAAAATTTGTACATAGGTCAATATGCCTGCCAACAGTGGCACAGACAGTGACAAAAATTAAGACTAGCCCAAAGCAAAATGTTGAAACAGACTGGCACTCTGACTTCCTCTGGCACAGACCAACTCATTTGACCTTCTGGCACTCTTACAGGCCCTTACTTTAGAGTTTTGTTCTTTCTCTTAATTAGCTGCCAACTACTTAACTAGTAATTAGGAACTGTTGATAATTCAGATGTGAACCCTCTGAGAGGGTCTTAAAGACACTATTGAAAAGCCTCTGTGGAGGGATGCCTGGGTGGCTCAGCAGTTGAGCATCTGCCTTCGCCCCAGGGTATGATCACAGAGTACCAGGATCAAGTCAAGCATCAGACTCCCTGTGTGGAGCCTGCTTCTCCCTCTGCCTATGTCTCTGCCTCTCTCTCTCTCTCTCTCTCTCTCTCTCTCATGAATGAATAAATAAACGGACCCCCCCCAAAAAAAGAAAAGCCTCTGTGGAATAAGTCAAATTTTATGTTTTAAAAAATTAAACTTAATCAAATTCATACCATAACTATGTTTGTAAAGAGAGTCCAACTACATCCAACCTTATTTTCTGTTTTGCTTTCCTGGTGACCTCATGGATATTGCTACCTTGGTTGTGTAACACCCCAATACTGCCCTTGATTTGTGGGATAGAAAATATCCCTGGGTGGCGCAGCGGTTTGGCGCCTGCCTTTGGCCCAGGGCGCGATCCTGGAGACCCGGGATCGAATCCCACATCAGGCTCCCGGTGCATGGAGCCTGCTTCTCCCTCCGCCTGTGTCTCTGCCTCTCTCTCTCTCTCTGTGACTATCATAAATAAATAAATAATTTTAAAAAAAAAATTTGATAAAGTAAAGTGTGTGGTGATGCGTGGGTGGCTTAGCGGTTAAGTGTCTGCCTTCAGCCCAGGGCGTGATCTTGGAGTCCCAGGATTGAGTCCCACATCGGGCTCCCTGCATGGAGCCTGCTTCTCCCTCTTCCTATGTCTCTGCCTCTCTCTCTGTGCCTCTCATGAATAAATAAATAAAATCTGAAAAGAAAGAAAAGAAAAAAGAAAAGAAAAGAAAAGAGAAGGGAAGGGAAGGGAAGGGAAGGGAAGGGAAGGGAAGGGAAGGGAAGGGAAGGGAAGGGAAGGGAAGGGAAGGGAAGAAAACAATGATGGGATGTCTGCTGACTCAGGCAAGAATGTGAGAATCTTGACCTTGGGGCTGTGAGTTCAAGCCCCAAGGTATGGAAATTACTAAATAAAACTTAAAAGAAAAAAAAAAACAAGAAAATACTGATAAATTATACTAAATTAAAAACCAATGTACATCAACAATCTAAAAATAAGTAAATCACGTACCATTAATCAAGTGAAAAATCAAAAAGCTATACACTGGAGGGACGCCTGGGTGGCTCAGCAGTTTTGCCTTCGCCTCAGGGTGTGATCCCGAGGTCTGGGATCAAGTCCCGCGTGGGGCTCCCTGCAAGGAGCCTGCTTCTCCCTCTGCCTATATCTCTGCCTATCTCTGTGTCTCTCATGAATAAATAAATAAAATCTTTAAAAAAAAAAACAAAAACAAAAAAAACCTATATGCTGGAGAAAATATTTGCAGCTCATAAACTACCCCCCCCCCAAGAATAGTATTCAAGATAAAGAACTACAAGTAAATAAATAAGATAATCCAACAGAAAACTGAGCAAAGGTTATAAACAGGCAATTCACCAGAAAGGAGGGAACCACAGCCAAAACCCATAGCCCGAAATATTCAGTATTAGTAGTCAGTGACAGGCAAATTAAAACAACGAGGAACTATTTCACATTCATGAGTCTGGCAAAATAAAACAACCCAATCGATGAAGCATGGCAAAGACGCTGAAATAACTGAGAATTCTCATATACTTTATAGGGAATATACACCATACAAACACTTTGACAATGTCTATAAAGTTGAAGATGCACATATCCTATGATTTAGCAGTTCTATTTCCAGATATATGCATCCTAGAAAAATTCTCACACTTGTACATAAGATGATACATACAAGAATGCTGCACATTATTTGTAAAAAACTGGAAATAATCAAAATACCCAATAACAGTAAAATGGACAATAAATAATATTCATATAATGGAATAATATACAACAGTAAAAAAAAGGGTGAGCTAAAAAGCTACTCTAAGCAAACCCAATGAGGCTGTCTTTTTTTTTTTTTTTAATGAGGCTGGCTTATAGAGAAGTAGAAATGTTAATTTTCAATGGAAATAAAGACAAAGAAAAATAAATCAAAGGCATGAGCTAGACCTTACATGTATTATTAAGATGAATAAATATCCAAAACTTAATGTTGATTAAAAAAACCAACAAAGGGGACACCAGGGTGGCTCAGTGGTTGAGCATCTGCCTTTGGCTCAGGGCATGATCCTGGAGTTCTGGGATCAAGTCCTACATCGGGATCCTTTCATGGAGCCTGCTTCTCTCTGTGAAACCAACAAAGTCCATAAAAAGTCCATATATATATATAAAACATAAATACCCAAAACCACTATGTATTATATATGTTCTCTTTATATAGACGTGTGTGTGTGTATATATATATATTTAGAACACTACAAAAGCATGCAAAGGAACAACAGGATAATAGTTATGTCTGCAGAAGTAGAAAGTGGAATGGGATTTTGATGGAGTACATGTGAGGTTTCAATTTTATCTGTAATATTTTATTTCTAAAGCCATGTGGCAGGAACATGGATGCCTATTATATTATCATCACACTTTCATCTATCTGAATTCTATAACAAAAATTACCAAATAATTCAAATTATATACATTTATTTTATTTTTATTTTTTAAAGATTTTATTTATTTATTCATGATAGGCAGAGAGAGAGAGAGAGAGAGAGAGGCAGAGACACAGGCAGAGGAAGAAGCAGGCTCCATGCAGGGAGCCCGACATTGGACTGGAACCCTGGGTCTGTAGGATCACACCCTGGGCCGAAGGCAGCGCTAAATCGCTGAGCCACCCTGGCTGCCCTATACATTTATTTTAAAATGTTATATCCCGGGATCCCTGGGTGGCGCAGCGGTTTGGCGCCTGCCTTTGGCCCAGGGCGCGATCCTGGAGACCCGGGATCGAATCCCACATCAGGCTCCCGGTGCATGGGGCCTGCTTCTCCCTCCGCCTGTGTCTCTGCCTCTCTCTCTCTCTCTATGACTATCATAAATAAATAAAAATTTAAAAAAAAATCTTAAAAAAAAAAATGTTATATCCCTGCAGTCAAATAATACAATTTAAATTCTTCACTCTTCTTCCTGGCTCCTTATTACCCAATAAAGTATTTTTTTCCAAAGCAACAGAATCCACTGAATTAAACGAATCCATTACATTAATCTAACTCAATGACTGGTATGTTTTCAGATGATGCCACAGAAGCTAATCTGAAAAAGAGAAATCTGAAGAAAATATTAGGACATTCTCTATTACAAAACTGCAGACTCCATTCTGTGAATAAACCATATCAACCTATTCTCTAACCTGAGTAATGTGACACTTTATTGATACACTCATGTTAGGTTTCTATAGTTTTTTTTTAATTTTTATTTATTTATGATAGTCACACAGAGAGAGAGAGAGAGAGAGAGAGAGAGGGAGAGAGAGAGAGAGAGAGGTAGAGACACAGGCAGAGGGAGAAGCAGGCTCCATGCACCGGGAGCCCGACACGGGATTCGATCCCGGGTCTCCAGGATCGCGCCCTGGGCCAAAGGCTGGTGCCAAACCGCTGCGCCACCCAGGGATCCCCTCTATAGTTTTTATTCAAGAGCTCTACACATCACAAAAATCTTAGTTTAATAAATGACTTTTTTTTTTAAGGTGTATTTATTTATTTATTCATGATAGAGAGAGAGAGAGAGAGAGAGAGAGAGAGAGAGAGTCAGAGACACAGGCAGAGGGAGAAGCAGGCTCCATGCCGGGAGCCCGACGTGGGACTCGATCCCGGGACTCCAGGATTGCGCCCTGGGCCAAAGGCAGGCGCTAAACCGCTGAGCCACCCAGGGATCCCCAATAAATGACTTTTCCAACTACTAAGGATCCCCTCTGACTAGTAAGTCTCTGTACTTTGTCAAAATACAATGTATATAACTGAACTGTGAATAATCATAAGATTATTACATAGAAATTTGGTAATAAAGGAAATTCTAAGTTTTATAGCATTTGAAAACATGGTATATAAATTTTTTTAGGGTAATACTTTTTTTTAATGACTTTTTAACTTAACAGAACACTGGCCATCTTAGATCTCACAAATATATATGCGTCTCAATATCAAGGTCCTTCTCCAAGTGCCTAATTTGGTGAGTTAATACCTACTCTATCCACCTAGTGGCTTTAGGACCTTTGGTGAACGATTTTTGCTTCTGTTCCTTACAAATGGAGGAAAAAATCTACTTCACAGAATTTTCTTGAGAGTATTAATATGCAATGATATATGTAAAGCATTTAAAACAATGACCACAGCTAAATATTAATACATGTTGGCTAATACTTTGAAAAATCTGTCTAAAGCCTATTACAAACTTTTCTTATTAATCAAGAGTACCTTCTGGGTATTAGTATTATACACTATATTCTCTAAGACAAGGAAGGCCAATGGTTCGCATACTAAAGGGTGAATTATAGCCCTATCTTTCCAGTCTAGTTAATGTTTCTTGAGTCTTATAATAATAGTCTGCTTCTCAGGTAACTTTCCTTCTGTTCATTCTCAATGTCCTACTGAACTGTCAGAGGAAAACAGTAACTAAACCTATTAAATTTCACTTCGTACATATTTTCAATCTGTGAACTCTGGGCTCAAGGTTGCTATATTCCCAATAATGGCGTAACTCAAGTTTTTTTCTTTCCATGAGGAGCTGGATCTCCCCACAAGTTGTGGTTTCCAGCAGTCTGGTAGCTAAACAGTTGAGATGTTAAATTATCAACATGTTTTCATGATGCAAGGAGAGAAAAATAGTGTTTTACAAACTTCAGTCCTAGTATTTCTCCCAAGATCAAGTAGGAGAAAGATTACCATCTGCTTTTTACAGGGAACGTAACAGTAGTGCTCGTCAAAGAGTATGATTTGGCAAAGATGCTTACGTGAAGAGCCAGGTCTACCAACTTCAAAAAAATTGCTTACCTCCATACATCAAAATTTCTTCAACAAGGTTCTAAAATCTTTAGTCAAGAAATTAAACACAGATTCCCCCAAAAGATCCAGAGTAATTTTCCAAATCCAAGTTGAACTGAACCAAAGGATCAATAAAATAACAAAGTATTAGCTTAACTCAAATTTGAAACAATCATTTTTATTTTTTTTTAATTTTTTTTATTTATTTATGATAGTCACACAGAGAGAGAGAGAGAGAGAGGCAGAGACACAAGCAGAGGGAGAAGCAGGCTCCATGCACCGGAAGCCCGACGTGGGACTCGATCCTGGGTCTCCAGGACCGCGTCCTGGGCCAAAGGCAGGCGCCAAACCGCTGTGCCACCCAGGGATCCCCAGAAACAATCATTTTTAAAGATAAACCAGAAGAGGTCCAATTTTCCAAGTCAAACATTTCATCCATATTCAAACTAATCTAATAGTTGCAAAGCTCTTTCTAAAAGTGACATATACCTAAATTCTTTTATATCAACTCACGTAAGTAATTCAATTCAAATCCCCACAGATAATCAAATATTGCTCATTCTAAACTAATCTCAACTATTCTGAATTTGGGTACCTCTAGGTACTCAAAACAGGCACTTAATGGCCCTGGTGGCTCAACCATTTAAGCATCTGACTCTTGATTTCAGCTCTGGTCATGAACTCAGGGTCATGGGATCCAGCCCCACATCAGCTCTGCACTCAGCATGGGGTCCCTGTTTGGAACTCTCTCCCTTTCCCTCTCCCTCTGCTCCTGCACCCAACTCCTGCACACTGTCTCTTAGATAAATAAATCTTTTTAAAAAAGAAGAAAAGCACGCACTTAAGGAGCAGTCACTTAAAAAAAAAAAACTAAAATTTAATCATATGCTGAAAAGTTCCTCAAATAAGAGGAGGGGAGCCTGAGTGGCTCACTTAATGTCCAACTCTTCATTTCCGCTCAGGTCATGATCAAACCCCACATAGGTTCTACACTGGACATGGAGTCTGTTTGACTCTCCTTTTCCCTCTCCCCCACTCACGCTCTCTAAACAAAACACAAAACAAAAACAAAAAATAAGGGGAAAGAGAAACCTAGAATGAAGTAATAGATCAATGACAATAATCAGTGGCTACTACTAAAACTATTATGTAAATGTCTGACCAAGAACTTCACAACTAAAAACATCAGGCAGCTAACACCACCGCTGGTCAATCTCAACACCAAAAACAAAGAAAGAAAAGAAAGAAAAGAAAGAAAAGAAAGAAAAGAAAGAAAAGAAAGAAAAGAAAGAAAAAGAAAGAAAAAGAAAAGAAAGAAAAGAAAAGAAAAGAAAAGAAAGAAAAGAAAGAAAGAAAAAGAAAGAAAAGAAAGAAAAGAAAGAAAAAGAAAAAAGAAAAACAACCAGAAAGCATGTGCTTCTTAATGTGATGCAATACAAGATACATACCACGACCTGTGAAGTACTCTTGCCAAAATATCATACTACAATCTGATCAAGTCTTTAGATTAACCACAGGAAATAGAGGAGAAACAAGTTACATCATGCTATATGGATGCATCCAACAAAATCCAAACTGTAGCTAATTCTATAGGGCAAATGATCTTCATTTTTCTCATTAAATAAATAGTAAATGACAAGACAAAAAAAGAAGGGTTACTAGAGACTGAAAGACTTAGCAGATACTGTATGGAATTCTTTGAATCCTGATTTAAATAAACCAATTGAAGAAAAATATGAAACAATCAGGGAAATATGCCAAATATTTAATAATATTTAAAATTACTAATTTTTCAGGTGTGCTAGTAGCAATGTAGATGTGTTAAGAATCCTTGTCTTTTCGGAGATATATGCAATGAAGTATTTATAAATGAAATATGTCTGAGATTTGCTTTTATGTTTTCCATCTGAGGAGTAATGGGAGGAACAACAAGACACAAAATACACATTTCAAACTGTCAAAGTGGTCATGGATGCATCATGATTCATTCTTCTATTATATTTCTGTATGTGTGAAATCTCCCATATTAGAATGTTAAGGAGAGAGAATATCAGAGCACAAGGCCAAAAATATCTGATTGGTGGAACTCTCAAACTTTTGCAACTGCTTGCACTTGAACAGCCCTTCATGTAAAAATCAAAACCCAAAATGTGCATTTTAAGTATTGCCTTTTAAGAATTACATTTGCATATTTTAATGACTTCAACTATAACATGTTTTTATGTCTAGTTCTTATAACTGACATTTGCCAACACACACACACTTTACTCCACAAAAGTAACCAAGTTCCGAATAATATTCTAACTCCTAAACATCTCAATCTGTTCCTTCTACTACTTCTTTGTTTCACGCCCTTGGTATTTGGTCAGAGTCTTGCTGTAGCCTCCTCCTTATGGGTCTCTCTTTTCAATTTAAACACACACCATTTACCCTCCATAATGTTTTTTAAAGTAGATCCCTAACATCTCCGGTATGAAATCCAAACTTCTTTGCATGACATACATTGCCCTCGGAACATATAATCCTTGGAACGCCTGGGTGGCTCAATCGGCTGAGGGTCCAACTCTTGGTTTCAGATCAGGTCATGATCTTGGGGTTGTTAGATCAAGCCCTGCATCAGGCTCTGCAATCAGCAGGGGAGTTTGAGATTCTCTCCCTCTCCATCCTCGGCCCTCCCCTCATGCATGCACACGCACTCTCTCTCCAATAAATCTAGAAAGAAAGAAAGAAAGAAAGAAGAGAAAGAAAGAAAAGAAAAGAAAAGAAAAGAAAAGAAAAGAAAAGAAAAGAAAAGAAAAGAAAAGAAAAGAAAAGAAATCATCTTGTTCTTATCTGTCTCTGAAATACTCCCACCAGTATCCCATATCATCCCATACTCTACTCGTTCCCAACTACATAAAGTACTTTTACAGTAGTTCCCAGAATAAACTAAGGATGTTCTTCTTTTCTAAAGCTCAAGTTCCCTTGGACTAAAACCAATTCAATGTCCCTTCTATTTCCAGATTAATTCCAAATCCTAATGACACTGTAAGACTCACCTCTACTATCAGCTTTTGTGCAAACCCACCCAGACTTTCTTTACTCTGATTATTCCATATTTTCAAAGTAATCTATGCAATACTATCACAGTATCCTTCTGGCATTTGCCTATCTTGCCTTTACTGCCTTTCAAAACTAAGTACCAGTGTCTGCAATAGAAGAGACACTAAATGTTTGTTTTATGATGTATGCATCTTCCACTGACAACTAGATCTATGTGAGCTGTTTGAAAGTAGAAAACACTTTCTACACATTATTTGTCACTCCAATGCCTATCACAGTGCTTAGAATATGTTAAACATTAAATAAGTGATACCAAATGAGTAAAATATTTCTATAGCCATGGTAGACAGTTTTGTACAAAATTTGATTGCACTCCAGTTTTTAAACTTGTGCTTTTGGTGTGGTTTGTTTTGTTTTGTTTTGTTTTTTTGGTTGGTTGGTTGACTAATTGAAGCTTCAAATTTTGTAGGCATTCTTTAGCGTCAAAGAAAAAAACTGATTACCAGAAGCAATTTTTTTTTGTAAGATTTATGGATTTATTTGAGAGAGAGAGTGTGTGAGCTGGGGAGGGACAGAGAGAGGGAGACAAGCAGACTCCCCCGAGTGGGGAGCCCCACACAGGGCTTGAACCCAGGTCTCTGAGCCAAAATCAAGAGTCAGACGCTCAACCAACTGAGCCACCCAGGTGCCCCTCAAGAAGCAAACACTTTAAATAAGTTTACAGTAAGAATTATACAGTGTAGGGATCCCTGGGTGGCGCAGCGGTTTAGCGCCTGCCTTTGGCCCAGGGCGCGATCCTGGAGACCCAGGATCGAATCCCACGTCAGGCTCCCGGTGCATGGAGCCTGCTTCTCCCTCTGTCTGTGTCTCTGCCTCTCTCTCTCTATCATGAATAAATAAATAAAATCTTTAAAAAAAAAAAAAAAAAAAGAATTATACAGTGTAGATACATGTTTTGATGAACTTTTAGGTCACAGTGTTGACCTAAAATTTAGAGTGAGATTTTCTCCCTGTAGAATCAACAGGATTGTTAGCATGTACAACCAACACTGAGTTCATACTGTGTTCCACAGATAGTGCACAATTTATGTACACAAACATATTGAGGGGGGAATATCTGCTATTAAAAAAAACTGGACATGAATGAAAAGACAGCAGAAACAGGAGAAACTCAAAAAAAAAAAAAAGAAAGAAAGAAAGAAACAGGAGAAACTCATACCATATCTTAATTTTTGAAGGTTGGGTTTCAAAGCATGTAGGCAGCAAAACATCAAGAGGCTGGATTTAAGAAGAGCATCTGAAGTAAGACTAAGAAATTATAGACTTTTACTAGAAAGTCATTAGAAACAAAGTTGTCTGGCTTGAAGATGATGAATCATCTTGATTTCCATTTTCTAGGTGTCTAAAAATGTTTTTCAAAATGCTGAAATGCGATGTTGATAATGCTGAATGCTGAAATGCTGAAAAGCCCTAGACACATCACTGAAGACTCAGTATTAATGGTTTCCTTTTTCCATTAAAAAGACACTGTGATTCAACTCCCCCCCCCCAAAAAAAAAAAACAGATTCTCTTAAAACCCATTTAAGTAATAAATTTAAGAATCTGGTGTCGGTAAGCCTTCCTTAAAATCAAGGGAAAAAAGTAAAATGATGCTTTTATTGAGTTTACATTGCTATAGAAAGTGGCAAATAGTGTAAGGTGCGCTATTTATTCAAAGTATAACTACATTCGTGGTTTCACTTTTGTATGGCACTTGAATTAACTTCTGGAGAAAGAAGTAAACCTGCCAGACTCCAGCAGAGGGAGAGATGTTTGCACGAAACCTATCAGGTTCAGATACCAGAAAAACACTCCTCGCTCTTCAAGTCCCCGATCTAAATTACTTTCTTTGTAAGAAATCTTCAAATGTGATTCCCGGCCTTAACAACAACAAAAAGTTCCATTAAAAGCTGCAATGCACCGAATCCCCCTCGCCACTCCGCATCGTGGGTTTAAAACACGACCGACTCGACCCTTCTTCTCTAAGGCCACGGACGAGGTAGCTGGACATAAATCCAGACGCGCATCGCCTGGGTACCTACAGCAACGCCCCAATAAAGGTCCTTAATTCTTGCTAAAGAGAAGTGGAAACCAGACCGACCGTCAGTATCGTCAAATCCCTCGTCTGTTGGTCCCAAATGGAAAACGTACCTGTGGAGTATCCACTGCGCAGCAAACAAGGCACAGCTCCAAACCCGTGTCCTCTATCCCTTTTTTGTTCCCTCCCAGCCCTCCTTCCCTTTCCAAGCAGAACTTGAGCAGAGCCTTTGGCTCCCTTATCTGCCAGCAACTGGCGCCAGGAAGAACGCGCTCCCGGGAGATGCGGCGCTTGGAGGCTGAGCGCTGCGGCTGGCGCGCTGCGGCCGCTCGGCTCCTGCAGGTACTCGCGGCTCGCGCCTCGGCCGCCTCGAGGGGCCCCCGCTGGAGCCAGGTCTCAGCTCCGGGGATTCCCGCGGCGAGCGGTCGCGCCAGCCTTGCTACCTGCTTCCTGCCCCTCACCCCCGAGCCAACTGCACTCCCGTCCCGCCGGGACGAGTCCGGAAGCCTCAAGGCAATTCGGGGCTCCGTCGCCGCAGGAAGCAGGGCTCCGGACGCACCGCGGCCGGCCGCGCAGGTCCTCCCCCTTCCCCGCCCGCAACCCCCAGGGCCATTCCCCCGCCGGGGCCTGCGTGAGTCCAGTACCATTCTCCTCACGGGGCGGACTCCGGAAGGGCAGCAACTCCACCTCCTCCTCCTCCGCGGCCTGTAGCCATCTATCGGGAAGCGTCTCCGGAGGCGGCAGCAGAGGCCGCCGGACGAGGACAGCCCAGGGAAACCTTCTCAGAACTAACTCAGCTCCGGCGCTAGCAGCAGAAGCTGAGTCTTTCATAATTGTGCGACCAACTCCTCCGGGTGACTGGCCACAGGGACGCGCCCGCGCCCGCCTCCGCCGGCGACGGGGCTGGAGACAGACCACGTGAGGGGCGCGTCGTGTGCGTCGCCGCCCGCGGGCTGGGTCACGTGAAGGGCGCGCGCTCCCTCCCTCCCAGGCCGCGTCCCCGCGCCGCGCGCGCACGCGCCGAGCAAGGTGCCCCCGCCTACCGCTACCGCTACCGCCTACCGCCTACCGCCTACCAGCGCGGCGTCCGTGCAGGGCTCCCCGTTGGATACCTGGGCGGGACTCCCCCGGACGGGCGCCTCCGCTCCCGCAATGGAACTCGAGGGAGCAGCGGTGGAGGGGAAGGTTCCGGGCCGCCGGGATCCGGCCTGGGGCGGCGGCGTGGGCTCGGCTCCGCTAGCTGGCCTGGCCTCCCGCCGCGCTGGCCGGGTCCGGCCTCTGCCCACGCTCTCCTGCGCCGTTTCCCCGCCCCTTGTCTGTGCCTTAGAGACAGGTCTTGGTCTCCGCGTCCGAAACGCCACATCATCTTCTCACCCCGAGTCACGTTCTTCCTCGAGACTCTGGGCAGAACAGACTCTTCCCAGATTGACCTCTCGGGCTCCGTCCTTCCCCCCCAGCGATGTCCCCCACCGGCAGCGCGCACACCACCCACCTCCGCAAACGCTGCCCGTCGTTCCCGGGTCTAATATGTGCCTCTGCCTTTTCTTTTCCTTTGCTAAGCCCAGGTTTGAGTCTTAGCGATTAGTTTGCTAACTTATTTTTCACATACGACCTTTCTGCTCCCAAGGAAAAAGTTTGTCCCTCCGATCCCCTCAATCACACCTCTTTTTTAAAAAATAATTGTATGGGACACCTGGGTGGCTCAGTGGTTGAGCATCTGCCTTTGGCTCAGGTCGTGATACCTGGGTCCCGAGATTGAGTCCCACGTGGGGCTGCTTCTGCAGCAGGAAGCCTGCTTCTCCCTCTGCCTATGTCTCTGCCTCTCTGTTTCTCATCAATCAATAAATAAAATCTTAAAAAAAAAAAAAACTTTATTGAGGAATAACTGATGTACATAACCTGCATATATTTAAATATACAATTTGACATGTGTTGATATATGTAGATAAACTCATGAAATGATGATCAAGACAGTAAACATGTTCATCACCCCACAGGTTTCTTCCCTCCCTTTGTCATCCCTTCCTCCTTTTCCTCCCCATTCCCATCCCTTAGCAATCACTAATCTGCTTTCTGTCACTATAGACCAGTTTGCATATTTCAGGGTTTTATATAATGGAATCATACAATATGTACTTTTTTTTCGGTCTGGCTTCTTTCACTCAGCATAAACTATAGCTTAAACGTTATGACCCACAGTTCTTGCAAGTAGGATCTTCTCTCCAAGAAAACTTACCTCATAAGCTTTGCCCATGCTTATGAACAGTCTTCAAGTATTGTGTATTCCTTCCCCATCTGACAGGTCCAGCAGGACCAAGGTTAAAAAAATGTTTTATTATATGTGTCACACCTTTCTTACTAGATTATCAGCACCTTGGGGCAGGGATTTTGGCTAATTTATGCATGCATCCAATAAATAGTTATTTTCTAGATCTCAGCTGGGCCTACACACTTCTTGCCCTAAGGGAGTTTATAATCTAGAAGGTGGAGACAAACGGGTAAATCAAAATACAATGAGATAAAAATACTTTGTTTTCCTCGGTCCTGTGACTCTGGCCTTTTTTGTACCCAAAGTGCTTCAGCTGTTGCTTGGATGTAGAAAAGTAATAGAATAGCTCCATGGCGCTTATCTCCAGAACTCTTACTAACTTGGTGCATTTCGTTTATTTATTTATTTTTAAAGATTTATGTGATAGAGAAAGAGCAGGAAGGAGGGGAGGGGCAGAGGAAGAGAATCTTAAGCAGGGTCCACCACCAGCCCAACACTGGGCTCAATCTCACTCTATGTGAGAAAGAATATAATTATTCTTTAATTGAACTAATGAAAATAATTCCTAATTTGCAGGTTTTCAAAAGCCCTGGGGTTCACACATGCTGACTTTTAGTGAGCAATCAGTTATGGGGGATGACTTTATTCATTTAAAAAAAAAAGTACTGAATTCCCAAGACTATATCAAGAACAACCCTCTTTAATGTTTAGTGATGAACAAGATGGACAAATCCAGTGTTTCAGAAAATGTTCATTAAATGCTCTCTCTGTCTCACTTCTTTCCCATAGGGGCTCTGTTTCCATTTTGGTCAATGACATCTCTTTCCCACTTTTACTGGACCACATACTCATTCTCCTCCCTATCCTTGCCCGATTATTTGCTATAATTCAACAAATATTTACTACTACACTCTATTTAAAGCACTAAGTGAAGTGTTACATATGACTTTAAAAAAATGAAAAAGCATGGTTCTGTACGAACTCAGATTTTTTTCTTTGTATATTTAGAATTTTTTCCTTTAAAATAATTGTAGAATTGTATGAGGTTGCAAAGAAATACACTAAGAAGTACAAATTCATTCTCCAATAAATCTTCCTCTTCCCTCCCCCCAACATATCATATAACCACAGCACAATATCAAAACCAAGAAATTGATATTGGCATAATCCAGAGTTTACTTAGATTTCACTGGTTATATATGCACTCATTTGTATATATGCTTGTGTGTAGCTCTGTACAATTTTGTCACATCTGTAGCCTGGAGTAACCATCCAAACAAAATACTCAACTGTACTTTACCATGAGATCTCTCTTGTTGCCCCTTTATAGCCACACCCCTCCCATCCCACTACCTAACCTCGGACACCTAGCAGTCTGAAACCTAGCTTCCTAATTATGTTATGCACAATTGTTACATAAATGGAATCATGCCACATGTATCCCCAGGTGGCTAGCCTCCCTAAGCATAATTCCCTGGAGATTTATCCAAGTTGTTGCTTTCACCAGCAATTTATTCTTCTTCATTGCCAAATAGCACCCCATGATAAAAATGTATGACTGTTACAGGATTTCTTTTCCTTCCTTCCGTCCCTGCAGTTCTTGGTCATGCTGCTTTGAAAAAATGAAGAGGTAGACCAGACAGAGTGGTGGGCAGCAAAGCAAAGTTTACTGAGCCATATAGCAAAGTTTATTGAATGATAGAGTACAAAGCTCCCAAAGACAGAGGAGATCCCAGAGTGTTGCCATGGCGGTTCTAAGTCTAGGGGTTTTTATGGGCTTTGTGGGCAGGCTGTTTCAACCTGATTAATTGGGATGCCTAGGGGGCTCAGTGGTTGGGAATCTGCCTTGCCCTAGGGTGTGATACTGGAGTCCCGGGATCGAGTCCCACATCAGGCTCCTTGCATGGAGCCTGCCTCTCCTGTCTGCTCTCTCTGTGTCTCTCATGAATAAGTAAGTAAAATCTTTTTAAAATAATAATAATCTGATTAACCCTCCCTGTGCCTATGATCCAGTCAGGTTTTCATCATCTGTCTATTCTGTGGGAAAGGGTGGTGGGCTCCTTCCAGGGTGTCATAAAATCCTTTTAAGGGTGGGTTTCCTCTTAGAGAAGGGCCCACCTTGTCCCTGCCTGCCTTTCTTCCAACTACCCTGCATCACCACAATTTGTCCCTTCAGCTTTTGAAGGACATCTAGGGAGGTTTGGGCCACTACAAACAAAGTTGCGGTGAACATTTGTGTTCAAATTCCTCCATGAAAATAATTCTTTATTACTCTGAGATAAATGCAATCGCTAGGCCCTTCGTAAATCCATTTTTAGTTTTTAAAGAAATATATTATATTTTGAAGATAGAGCCAAAAGATCACCTGATAGATAGGATGTGGGTATGAGAGAAAAGAGAGGAGTCAAGGATGGTTTGAAATTAACTAACACATGTAAGCAGTGCTGGAACATGGTAGGGCTCAGTAAATGTCAGCAAACAACCCAAACAATGACAGAATGAGAAAATCCATGGGAAACTGTAAGTAACAGATTTTGCCTTAGAAGGTATGAGTCACTCTCAGGACACTTAGTGCATGAAAACCCCTTTGATTATTTTCATGAAACTGAAAAGGAAGAGTTTCACTTCCTCTTAGGATGTAGAGAGCCACAAGAGAATGTCACTTTCATTCTAACAAGAAAAAAAGATAATCTGTAAAACTATGATTCTTAAAACTCATCAGAGAACTGAGATCGTGGTTAGGCAACCAAGAGAACTGAATCCCAAAGACTGACAGGTGTATCCTAGGAAAGACAGGAGAAAAGGTTTTGCCTTGGGAAAGTGCTTGTGGGCTGGAGGGAGTTTGCTACCCCCTCCCCACCCTCCACCCTGCCCTTGCCCTCAGCTCTTTCCCTGGAGAATGACTGGAGGCAGCCCACTCAGATTTTTAGTTCAGTCTAGTGCATGCATTCTCAATGTCAAAGGAAGTCTTCAATGTCTTCAAGGAAGTGAAAATTGATTCTTGAGGTGAGTGGTGAGGCTGAAAAATACTACTTTTTTTTTGAGATTTTATTTATTTATTCATAAGAGACACACAGAGAGACAGAGATATAGGCAGAGGGAGAAGCAGGTTCCCTGCGGAGAGCTCAATGGGGCACTTGATCCCAGGACCCAGGGATCACGACCTAAGCCAAAGGCAGATGCTCAACCACTGAGCCACCCAGGTGCCCCAATATTACTCTTTTTATATATAAAGCATATATATATATATATGTATATATATATATATATATTACATAAATAAGCGTTACAATTTCATGAAAGGGGGGTACAATTAGAAACAAATGTCTAAAAAGACTGCATAATGGAATAATCATGAAAAAAAGGGCAAAGGGTATCTGAGTGGCTCACTCAGCTGAGCATCTGCCTTCCGCTCAGGTCCTGGGATTGAGCCCCACATTGGGCTCCCTGCTCAGTGGGGAGTCTGCTTCTCCCTCTCTCTCTACCTCTCCCTGCTGCTCATTCTCTCTCTTTCTCAAATAAATAAATAAAAATTAAAAGAAAAAAGAAAAAAAAAAGGTAAGAAACACTGATCTAGTGAAACAGAGATAGATGCAAGCCAAATTCATAATGAGGATAAATGTTATAATTGCTGTGTTAGCCAACTTCCAACATAGGGCCCTTAATGCTCCTCACTTCCCAGTATTCTTACCCTCGTGTAATCTCCCACAGTGAACAGGGCTGACCTGTGTGATCAGTGGGATATTGTGAAAATGACAGACTACTAAGGCTTGGTCATAAAAGACATTTTGACCCCTACCTTGTTCTTTTATATCACTCGTTCTGGGGGAAGTCAAGGTGCCTTGTCATGAGGACACTCAAGCAGTCCTGTGAAATGTGAAGTGTGAAGATGTACAAGTGGCAAGGAGATGAGACCTCCTGCCAACAGCCAGCACCAACTTGCCAGCCATATGGGTAAGCCATGCTGAAAGTGTATCCTTCAACCCCAGAGAAGATGTCAGATGACTGCATCCCCAGCTGATGTTTTGTAACTTCATGAAAAACTTTTGAGACAGAGCCACTGCCAAACTACTCTCAAGTTCCTGACTTTTGGGAACTATGAGAAATGATAAGTGTTTATTGTTTTTTCAAGTCATTAATTTTAGGGTAATCTTGTTATGTGGCAATATATAATTGATTAAAATATGGTACAAATATGGCACTAGACAGTGGTAGAATCTAGTCATCAGTTGGGGATATATTTTTTTAAAAGATTTATTTATTTATTCATTCAGAGAGAGTGAAGAGAGAGGCAGAGACACAGGCAGAGGGAGAAGCAGGCTCCCTGCAGGAAGCCCGATGTGGGACTCGATCCTGGGTCTCCAGGATCACACCCCGGGCTGCAGGCGGCGCTAAACTGCTGCGCCACCGGGGCTGCCCAGTTGGGGATATTTTAAAAGCTTGGGGGCTCTAGAATATGAATCGAATATTGTGGGAAGAGTTGGAAGGGTATATATAAAGAAATATAGTAAGGGGTTTTAGCTAAAGAGAATACTCAAAGGCAGAGAGGTATTACCATGTCATATCAACCCTTTTGAATGATATGATGGGACTCCAATAAGAAACCTAGTCTCTTCCTTAGAATTAATTTAGAAAGAATGATCCTTAGCTCTCTCTCTTTTTTAAAGATTTTATTTATGACAGAGAGCAAATACAAACAGGGGGAGTGGCAGGCAGAAGGAGAAGGAGAAGCAGGCTCCCCACTAAACAAGAAGCCTGATGAGGGGCTGGATCCCAGGACCCTGGGATCATGACCTGAGCTGAAGACAGATGCTTAATAGACTGAGCTACCCAGGAGCCCCATTCTTATCTCTTTTCTGTACTTCAAACCCTTCAGTGGCTCTTATTGCTCTTATAACAGTTCCAAATACTTTCGTATCTAATCCCATCTCATTTTTCCAGTTTTATCTCTAGTTACTTCCAGCCTACTTCTTATCCTCATCCAATGTCCACCATCAGGCCTCAACCTATAAATTTCTTTTTTCAATATTTCTTTTATTTCCTCCACATAGCACACCCAATCTGGTTTAGATGCTCCCTCTATATGCTCCCATTGTATGTTGTATATATTGTCTTACAGCATTTCTCTCACTAATCACCAATTTACTTGCCAATCCCCTCACCTCCTGCCCCTAAACATTCAAGGATCCTAACCTTATCTGTTTTATTCACCAGTATTCTACCTCAATGACCCATATATAGGAATCATTCAATAATATTTTTTGAAGAAAAAAACCAAACTGTCTGATAGGCCAGATTCTAAAGATGTGACTCTGATCTTTGATTCAGGCACGGAGAGTTTTGTCAGATTAAGACAAAGTGCTGTTCCTACATAGTAAAGGGTTACAGGATGTGGGGCAGAACATGGAAGTCTGTGTTCTCATAGTATAACGTATTATTAATCAGCCATCCATTTATTCATCATATTTGTTAAACATCTACTGCAGAACACACAGTATGACTAGGTCACTTCCTTTCATGGCTCAGGCCTTCTGTTCTGTTTGTACCTCTTCCCTTAAATGTTTTGTTTTAAAACTAATTGACTACACTGGCCTTAGTTTCTAAATGCCCAATTCCCCAGTACACATGGTATGTAGACACAACTATGAGATATCCTCTAAGAAGGTGGAAATAAGAAAGACAAAGGAAGATGGAAGTAAGAGAAACATTAAATTACTCTTATGAAATCAATTTCCTTAATAATATTCATATCCTTTGGAATGTCTTCATTTTTTTTTTAATTTTTATTTATTTATGATAGAGAGAGAGAGAGAGAGAGAGGCAGAGACACAGGCGGAGGAAGAAGCAGGCTCCATGCACCGGGAACCCGACGTGGGATCCGATCCCGGGTCTCCAGGATCGCGCCCTGGGCCAAAGGCAGGCGCCAAACCGCTGCGCCACCCAGGGATCCCGAATGTCTTCATTTATCACCAAGGGCATGTATATATACTTCAGGATGAGGACGACTGTCTTAGAACACTGATTCTGATTAACCCTATATTGCTTAATTTTAGGTGTCAATTTGATTGGGACATGGAGTACCTAGATTGAACATTATTTCTGGGGATGTCTGTGAGGGTGTTTCTGCATGAGGTTAGTATTTCATTTGGGATACTGAATAAAGCAGATTGATCTTCCCAGTGTGAATGGGGCTTCTTCTAATTCATTGAGGACCTGAATAGAACAAAAAAGCAAAGAAAAGGGGAATTTTTTTCTCTGCCTGACTCACTGAGCTGGGACATCCTTCTTCTGTTTCTGAGTGTAAATACACCACCAGCCCTCTGGTTCTTTGTAATTTATATTTGTTAACAAATATATACAATCCTTGGTGTTGTTGCATTCACCTTTAGAAGCTCTCAGAAGCACATTTCACTGATTTGAACTCAAACAGCTGCAATAGGGATATTTGTAAAACAACCATTCTAAATAGTAGATTTTCTGAGGCCTTAGGGTATTTAATAATAAAGAGGCTTAATTTTAACCTAGAAAAAATATTTTTAGAATATTCTGAGTTTATCGTAAACTGTATTATATTTGAAGTGACCAGAGGCGCCTGAGTGGCTCAGTTGGTTGAGTATCTGACTCTTGATTTCAGCTCAGGTCATGATTTTGGGGTCATAGGATAGAGTCCTATCTTGGGCTCCCTGCTACCAGGGAGTTGGCTTCTTTCCCTCTGCTGCTCCCCCTTAAAATTTATTTTATAAAAATATTTCCATATTTAAAATAAACATTTTATTTTAAAATCTCTTTAAAAAATGAAATGACTAATAAGTAATACAAACTATGAATGACTGCTATCTGTGACACTACTCAGGTTTTATGATTTCCCACAATTCTTTTTTTTTTTTAATTTTTATTTAATTATGATAGTCACAGAGAGAGAGAGAGAGAGAAAGAGAGAGAGAGAGAGAGAGGCAGAGACACAGGCAGAGGGAGAAACAGGCTCCATGCACCGGGAGCCCGATGTGGGATTCGATCCCGGGTCTCCAGGATCGCCCTCTGGGCCAAAGGCAGGCGCTAAACCGCTGCGCCACCCAGGGATCCCCCCCACAATTCTTTAATACATGTTTCACAAACCTTTATTACCCCTTGTGACAGTAAAAACAAAAACAAAAGGAACCCTGAGAAATTAGTCACTAATAAGAGAGAACAACAGATTACATTTGATTCAATCTTTCACAAAATGTTTTCCTCAAACTATTTAATCAGCTAACTAAGGATCTTTGTTTTCTTTACTAGGTCCAAATAGCTGGCTTGTATGATTGCTTCCACATGAATCATTCTCCCTGAATGGATTTGCCACCAGTCTAAGTTACTGGGCAACTGAGAAAGTGCCACTGTAGTCTCATAACTGAAGAGGAATAACTTAGGATGCTGGCAACATGAAAAGAATTAAAACCGATTAAAGCATCAAAACAACTAAAAACAAAGTCGATATATGAAATGCTTATTTTATGTAAAATTTCCCTGTCACTTATATTAGACACGTAACAAATGTTTAGAAAATCCTTTGTTTATATAAGTGATTAAACCAGTTCCAACAAATTTTGCTGTACTTTGGATAGAGGATTAATGGATTTTCTTCCTGAGGCATTCTTTCAAAAGAATTAACCTGGTTTGCAAGGGGAAAGCTTATAAAATGGCAACCAAAAATACCTGGAATATTTCAAATATTAATCTCTAACCCATTTAATAGCTTAGTACAGTGCCTGGCGTATCATTGGTATTCAATAAATAGTTCCTGAAATATTGAGAGGACGAAAACTGGGCTTCTTCGACTTTATTACATGCAAATATGCCAATTAGTTACATAACTAATACACATAATAAACATTTTTTTAAAGATTTTATTTATTTATTCATGAGAGACACAGAGCACAAGAGAGGCAGAGACACAGGCAGAGGGAGAAGCAGGCTCCATGCAGGGAGCCCGACGTGGGGACTCCATCCCGCGTCTCCAGGATCACAACCTGGGCTGAAGGCGGCGCTAAACTGCTGAGCCACCCGGGCTGCCCATAATAAACATTTTTAGAACTTTTCTTTGACTCTAGTTTTTTATTTCTTAAAAGATTCTATTTATTTATTTGAGAGTGGGAGAGAGTGAGCAAGAGCCCGAGTAGAGGGAGGGAGAAGCAGACTCCCCGTTGACCAGGAAGCTCAGTCCCAGGACCCTGGGATCACAACCTGACCTGAAGGTGCCTGCCTAACTGCTCAACTAAGCCATCCTGGTGCCCCCCTACTTTATTTTTAAAGGAGAAAAAAAAAATCTCTTCCTAGGGCTTTTTTTTTTTTTTTAAGATTTTTATTTATTCATGAGAGACACAGAGAGAGGCAGAGACATAGGCAGAGGGAGAAGCAGGGTCCCCACAGAGAGCCTGATGTGGGACTTGATCCCAAGACCCTAGGATCATGACTTGAGCCAAAGGCAGAAGCTCAACCACTGAGCCACCCAGGCATCCCTGAAGCTGATTTAATTTATAGTAAATCATAGACATATCATTTTGTTCTTTATTTCAACATACATCTGTTTAAAAAAGTGGACATCATGTCATTATCACATCTAAAAAAATAAATAATTATTTGGTATTGTCTTTCATCTGGTCTGTAACCAAATTTTCCTAGTTAGCTCACCAATGTCTTGTTTAGTTGATTTGTTGAATTGAGATCCAAACAAGGTCTACACAAGGGATTTGGGTGTCATGTCACAGAAATTTCTTTTAATTTAGAGCAGCCCTTCCTTTCTCATTTTTTCCCCTACCCTGTTGATTTATTACAAAAACCAATTCAGTTGTCCTTCAGAATGTTGCATATTCTGTAAGTTTGCTCCCTTGAGTGTTCTTTCTTTCTTCATCCTCCATATTTCCCACAGTTGTAAGTTCATGCTCTAGATTTGAATAGACTGCAGGTTATCTTTTTTTGCAAGAACACTTCATGATGCTTTGTGCTTCATACTGCATCATGTTGAAAGACCTGCAATGTCTGGTTGTTCCACTTTTAGTAATGCTAAGATTTATCAATGATTCCAGGTGCTGACAGCTTAAACCTTCCTTTTACCTAATGGTTTCATACACTGATGAGTATTGGCTAAACCAATTATTTCATTTGGGATGAAAGTAACAGGGCTATTTTCTAAGTCATGAAGAGTCACAGATCTCCCCTATTTCATGGAGCTGAACAAGTGTCCCTCCTTGACTGGCAGAAAAGTGGAATTTTGATCCTTGGAGAGAGTAAAATGGGGCGGGGGGGGGGTCTCTAGCTTGGAGGATCCAGTCACAATTGGGGGGCATCGTAGGTAATACACTGAAAATGATATCTGAGTGAATATTTACATACAGAATGCTAAGAATGTCAATACTTTCTCCAATCACATGACTCCAGGAGATTGGAAGAGGTTTTTGTTTTTGTTTTTAAGGAAACTGATCATCCCAAAAGAAAGCACTTATATCAGGCTTTCCCAGAAGCAGAGCCAGATCATCCTACAACGTACCTTTCATTTAGGCACCACTTATGTGTTCAGAGTATCCAATTGGGTTTTTAGTTTTCCCACTCTTATTTTTTTTATTTTTTATTTTTTATTTATTTATGATAGTCACAGAGAGAGAGAGAGAGAGAGGCAGAGACACAGGCGGAGGGAGAAGCAGGCTCCATGCACCGGGAGCCCGATGTGGGATTCGATTCCGGGTCTCCAGGATCGCGCCCTGGGCCAAAGGCAAGCGCCAAACCACTGCGCCACTCAGGGATCCCAGTTTTCCCACTCTTAAACATGAACAGAAAACTGAAAATTACCTTTCCTCTGAAGAAAACTTCTAAGATATAACAACACCCCAAGAATGGAATTGAAGAAAGCAGGGGCTATATACAGATAACAAACAAGTAAAACAAAACAAAAAAAAACAAGTAAACAAAAGCCCTGTCATTAATACTTTCGGAGTTAAGAGAATATATGGCATCAACGAAACAGCAATAGGATGCTATATAAAACAAAGTATCTGAGAGCAAAAAAGAGCTTGGAAAATAACACATTAGCAGAAAGAAAAAATCCAATAAAAGGTTAGAAAACAATGTTCAGGAAATCTTCTGGATTAACAGGACAAAACGATAAGAGAGGTGGAACACTTGAGAGAAAAGATAAGACAAATAGAGGATTAGTACAGGAGGTGCAATATCAAAATATCAAGGCTTCCAGAAACAAGAGAGAAAATGAAGGGGAGGTAATATAAGGAATGAAAAAAAAAATTTTTTTAAGATTTTATTTATTTTACAGAGAGAGAACACAGACAAGCGGGAAGGACAGAGTGAGAGGGAGAAGCAAACTCCCCCGCAGAGCAGGAAGCCCAATGCAGGGTTCCATCGCAGCACCCTGGGATCATGACTCGAGCCTTGCTTAACTCACTGAGCCACCTAGGAGCCCTGAATGAAATAATCTAAAAATATTTTCCGAATTGAAGGATAGAAGTTACTAGACTAAAAGGACTCATCCAGCTATCAGTATACTGGTTGAAAATATACCCATACTGGGAATAAACTATCAAGAAAAATACACATACACAATGTATATTCTAAGTATACTTTAGAATACACTTACATTAAAAAGTGACCATTATTTATCTGAAATGCAAATTTATTTTTTAAAAAAGATTTTGCTTATTTATTCATGAGACACACAGAGAGAGGCAGAGACATAGGCAGAGGGAGAAGCAGGCTCCTCACAGGGAGCCTGATATGGGACTCGATCCCAGGACCACAGGATCATGACCTGAGCTGAAGGCAGATGCTCAACCGCTGAGCTACCCAGGCATCCCTGAAATTCAAATTTATTATTATTTATTTTTATTTTTTTTTAAAGATTTTATCTATTTATTCATGAGAGACACACACACACAAAGAAGCACAGACACAGGCAGAGGGAGAAGCAGGCTCCATGCAGGAAGCCTGACATGGGACTTGATCCCAAGGTCTCCAGGATCACACCCTGGGCTGAAAGCAGCGCTAAATCGCTGAGCCACCCGGGCTGCCCTGAAATTCAAATTTTAATGGGCATTCTATATTATCTGGCAATTTTTCAGAATTTCAATTTCTAACAGTCCACTCTGATCAACACTGTTCATCTACCCAACTTATGATAATCTGAACCCAACAATCACTCAACAACATAGGGACCTAAAATGCATTTGTGTCAACACCTTTTCACTATCATTCCATCACCCCCTCCCATCTTCATATCCTTCCTTACCCAGCTTAAATTTCACAGGTTAGTAAGTTATATTCGCTGCTTCACATATATCCTATATTCTCTTGTTGCTCTTTAAATATCTTGACCTTGCTTGGCTAAATCACAGTCCTGATTCAATTCAGCATTGTACCTGTGGAAACCAAACCTAGAAAAACACACACGCAGAATACTCATTTTAAATTTAAGATAACAAACCTCATGGTGGGCCCTTGATGGTGGGCTTTACCCAACTATATTTCCCTAGACCAGTAGTTCTCAATTTGTAGTCCCCCGGCCAGCAGTACCAACGTCACCTGGAAACTTGCTAGAAATGGAAATTTTTGGTTGGATTCTACCCCAGACTCGACTTAAAAAAAATCTGGGACTGGAGCCCAGCAATCTGTAGTTCAACAAGGCTCCCAGGTGAGTCTGATATGCTGGGTCTCAGATTTTAGAATGAAAAAGATGATAGGTAAAGCTTGTTAAAAGGGCAGCACACAAAAAAATAAATAAATAAAAATAAATAAATAAAAGGGCAGTACAACGGCAACAGGGTCCTTAATAATTTGTGAAAAAAAATTGTGAAAATAATATCAGCAAAGTTGCAAATGCCAGGAATGTTCATTTTAACAGGTAACATTTCTTGCTTAAAGAAAAACCCATGCATACATTAATTCAATATTTATGAAGGGGTATAACGTATCAGTATAAATTTCCAGTAAA
The DNA here is from genome assembly GCF_048418805.1 of Vulpes vulpes. Classification (NCBI taxonomy): domain Eukaryota; kingdom Metazoa; phylum Chordata; class Mammalia; order Carnivora; family Canidae; genus Vulpes; species Vulpes vulpes. Next base: position 56,358,955 of record NC_132794.1, read on the forward strand.
TGACACTTATGGAACCTAGGTTTTATGGATAATCTGTCAGACTTAAATAGCTACATGATTTTGCTAAGGATTATTACCATTTATACTTTATGTGAATATGATCTAGTATACTTTTAGTTCATTTTCAATTATTTTTTACCATTAAATATAAAACAAATTCAAATTTTATTTTAAAATATAATTTATTGAATACCATAGTGAATTCAATACATTAAAAAAATTGTTTTTCTTATCAGTATTGGCACATAATGAACTTTTTTTCATAATGAACTTTTAAAGCATTGCTAAATTAACACTTCAAAAAATTTTAAATTTTAAATCATGTTCCATAAAAAAAATAAAGCCTAGTAGTGTTATAAAACTATTAATTTATATCAACTCACATATCAAAGTGTTAAAAAAAAAAGAATTCCACACTTGAACCATAATCTAAGAAGTAAAAATTCAATCATATGTATTTTTAAAAAGGTTCTCATTTGAACAAAATACAACAGAAGGTATAAAATAGGCAAAAACTTTACACTGATTTGTCCTACTGGAAATTCTGCAGATTAACCAGATAAACTTTAGATATTAAAAAAAAAAATCCATATCCCAAAGGAATAGAAGTTTACAATATTTTTTATGCCTAATAGAAGAAACATATGACGACATTAAATATTCTACATTTTTTTTCTCTTAGTTGCCTCAAATGCCAATAATGCAGGACTATTCTAAAACTTTAGTCTAAAAATAATTTTCCCGCCAATGAACATTTTCATAGATGCAAACCTGTCCTTAACTATGGCAACATTAAACAAGTTAATTTACATATATGGTGCTCACTATAATACGGTTGTATATTACTTTATCAATCATTTTTTTTACTCTGAAATTTCAGTAACCCAAACCATGAGTACTACACAATTTCTTTTCCAATTCTAAAAGGTTGGGTAACTTGATTCAGGTCACTTGAATTTACAGAGTATCTTTCCTCCAGGAAGCAAAAAGTGATTTATAGTCAGTGTTTTGATTTTATTCACATTACCTTCCCCACCTCCCCTTAAATTGTCCTCTGGGTAAAGAGAGCACTGAAAATAAAAACTTTAAACTGCAGAATTGGTTATTTGGCATCATTCAACCTTTTTCCTTATTAACAGGAAAACACTAACCCTTTCAAACTAGTGCATTCCACTGTCTGAAATGCAGCTCGTGTTTTTGAAATCTCATTGGCTGAGATCAGGTTGAAGTTCTAGAAACCAAGCTGAAATAGAATTGGCTCAAATATTTTTTAGTCAAATGTAGAAATAATCTTTGCTTACCTACAGCAGAAACTGGAAGAGCAAAGGAAAACTGGAAAGCTCATTTGTATTTACTATAAATGTACCATTTCACTAAAACCTCTGTGGACACTAAACTAAAATCTAAAAATGCCAACAGCAGATGGGCTAAAATTCTCTTCCTTCAAAAGTCAATCACAGATTCTACTAAGGTATTGCTAACCTAAAAAAAAAAAAAAAAAAAAAATCAACAAGCTAGAAGAAAATATAGCATATTAGAATATCAAGGTCTTTCACCCCAAACTTCATATTTATCTCTGCTGACCTAAACTGAAGGAAAAATCACTTACACTGCAATTTGAGATATTTAGTTCTGTTTGATAAGCTACAAAATGTTCAGAGAGAATTTCTAAAAGTAGTACATTATTTTTTTCCAGTAAGTAATGATACTATATATCTCACTGTTTTAAAGACATGTTTAGGAAAAAAATAACTCTCTTCCCCTTAAAGTTACAGGTGGTGGGAGGATGAGAGGAGGAGAAATGACATAGTCTTTTAATGCCAAACTTTCATCTCCCCACCCTTTATTTTGATTTCTAAAATAAAATATTTCTGGACTGTAACTTCTCAAAATATTTTCTTTTTAACTACGTTGCTAGAAGGATTCTTTGAATACAAATAAAGTTGACATTGTGAATGGAGAAACTTGTGGAATTTCACGTTTTGTTTCTTATTTTCATTTAATAGATAGGATCTCAATAGCAAACTAGAACAGTTTTACCTCTGGTAACTTATGGTTGGATAAAGTAGAATTTGTAATCAAAGATATAAAATTTTCTTTAATGTTCTTCATAAAATGTGGTTAAGGCTTTTAAATATCATAAAGTTGGGATGAGTACAGATAATCTTACTAAAAAAGCTGTATTTTGGCAAACATTTTATTGATATTATAAATGAAAATAGAGTTGGAGTTTTAAAATGGCACTTAATCTGTTCTATCAGAGTCTGCCAAATAAATTAGATTCTTTGGAAAAAGCTCAAACTTGATATTATGGAGACAAAATTAAGATTAACTCTTACTTGGCAGATACTGACCTGTCATGTTGCCATAAACTGAAGGACCCATAAGCATACTAAGTGGAAAGAGGGACTGTCTGTCAGGGAGCTTCTCTATCTACAATTTATTCAGCAGCAAAAGTTAATTCAACAAAAGCATCTAACTCCATCAAAGATTAGATTTATTTCAAACATCAAAGACCTGATCCATTTTAAAAAGCAGTAGCTTTATCTTTTAATCAGCTGAAATGGCCTTAGAATGAAAAATCATAGACTTGTTCACAATCTTATACATTACTTACAGAGAAATGCAAAATCCTGCTATTGCAATCACTCATCGATTGGGAATTTTTAAAAAATAAAAGACAGTAGACAGATACTCTGACCTCTGACTCTCAGGATAATGTTCAAGGCCATGCTGAGACTCAGCAAAGAATGAGAAAGCTACTTTTCAAGTTGGAAGGTACCAGAGTAATTAATTTGTCTAACTTACTCATTTTGCAGATCTGGAAACTGAGATACCACGGTTTTGAGCTAAGATAATTTACTCAAATTCTTTTATTGTCTTTAAATTGACACTCAGTCTCCTGTCTTTTGTCTCCAATTCTTTCCTCTAAAGCACACTTTGTATATTAGTAAACCATCCTCCATTAAAATATTAAAAGATTAACATTGGTTTCCTATGGGGAAAGGAATGGGAATTAGGGAAAAGAAAAAAAAAAAGGTGGTGATTGGGGGGGTATGGGGAGCCTGTTAGGGACACTATACTCATACAATGCACCACATGTGTTAATATTTAAGTTGATAAAAAAACACATTTTACAAAATTTCAAGCCTTAACATCAACAGAACCAAACTTTAGAGATAAGAAATACCATGGTAAAACTAAATGTTAATATAGAAATTCAAGCTACCTCTTCAAGAAAAACAGACCACTGGAAAACTATGGATTTCAGTTTCTGTGTCTTTTTAATGACTAGTTCTATATATTATGTTTCTTTATATCTGAAAAACTATTTTAATATAATACATATGCAGACTAAAGTAATTTAGATTTTCAAGTTTAAAAAAGATTGGTACTTTAAAAAAAAACTTATGCTACAAAAATATGCATTTAAATATTTTCCCAAATTATAGTTTTTTAACCTCTGCAGTGAAAAGGTCCAAAATTTCATCGTTGAACTACCTTCTAATATGGTCTTAAGTGGTTATTTCTACAGAGCAAAAATTTGCATAACTCTTGACAGAAAATCTGTTCAGAAACTCACTTTGACAGAAATTTATCTGTTATTAGGAGTTAAAAGAAACATTTCAGTAAGAAAGTACAGGGGTGGGTCAGGACAGTTTTTTTAGAAAAATATACTGTATATTATAGATCTTCAAAATTACACAGACTATATGCTTTTATTTAACGTGAAGGCACAACTTTAACATAGTTAAAAGCAAATGTGTTTCAATTATTTGATGTAATTGTCAGTACCAGATCTTAAAAAATATATATTTGCAAGCATACCATTGAAGATTTGTTTAGATTGTCAATTCAAAAGTCAATTTAAAAAGTCAAACTCTATTTGTAGAAAATCAACTGACATTATTACAGGTCTACATAATATTATTGTTGGACAATCTGTTCACCAGCAGTCACAGGGTTTTCTTCATTCGTTGCATAGTCCAGATGGTCCATCACCTAGGCATAAATAAAAAATGTTAGGAAATGCAAAATTTCAACCTGCCCTCAATGATTCACTAATTTGGCTAAAGGATTTCCACTTAAAAAAAAAAAAAAAAAAAAAGACAGGAAGGGAGTACCTGGGTGGCCCTCATCTAGCTCCCTCCTCAGTGGGGAGTCTGCTTCTCTCTCTCCCTCTCTCCAATATTTTCAGTACTGTGATGCACATTTTCTCTTCTTTATCAACAATTAGAAGAAAGACCAGCAAGATAAACATTCCTATTTTTGTAAAGTGATTCTAAAAGCTTTAGTGTTTTTTGGAAAAGGAAGCAGACAGTGGAATCATTCCCAAATGGGGTCTCTGACCTTGCCAGACAAGAAGAACACAACATGAGCTGAGGCTTTCAGCTGACAATTGTCTCAAGAAATGGAGATAGCTTATAAAGCCCAAACCTGCCAGTACTCTGCGAGTTATCTTGGGTCCCCAGAAAATCAGTTTTGAGGTCCTGTATTTGCCAAAGATACCCCCTAGATAAAGAGTTACATGTTTATAGCACTTCAAGGGGGAAAAAAAGCCCAATTGAGACAGGTAATATATTATTTATCATCACTTTACCACATGAAACATAAGATGAAGTTGTTGAAGAGTTGATTTTAGTCACAATTTAAATAAGGGAAAGAAAGGAAAAGCATGTAAGATATATTTAGGCCCTTTTTCTTCTAGTAATTTAGAAGTTCGGGGCAGCCCGGGTGGCTCAGCGGTTTAGCCCTGCCTTTGGCCCAGGGTGTGATCCTGGAGACCCAGGATCGAGTCCAGTATCGGGCTCTCTGGATGGAGCCTGCTTCTCCCTCTGCCTGTGTCTGCCTCCCCTCCCCCCTCTCTCTCTCTCCCTCTGTGTTTCTCATGAATAAATAAAATCTTTAAAAAGAAAATTAAAAAAAAAAAAAAAGAAGTTTGGGATGTGAGAGGTTGGAGCTGCGAGGAGAGAGAATGGAGGCAGTCTCGGCAGGATGATGGGGAAAGCCTCTTCCTTCCCCAAGACCTGCTTACCCTGGCAACTGTACCCTACTGAATTCACAGCCTATACTCCCTAAGTTATCATGTATCTCTTCTTTCCTAATCTTCAGGTACCTCATTGGCACTTTAATTCCTAACTATCTATATATTATATATTTATAAATAAAATGTATTCATTAAAAAAACTTTCAAAATCGGCTTATTAAGAAGTAAACATCTGTATTCTGTACTTACTTTTCTCTTTTGACTTTTCAATAAAAGCAATATAGAAACATAAAGCACAACCTTGAAATAGGTTTTTAAAAACATAACAAAAACTAATATAGATAATAAAATTAACTGGCAAAATTGGTATAGTTTTTCATAATATTTGTAAATAAGCAAGTTCAGTTTGGAAAGATGTCTTCTGAAATTGGGTCAGATTGCCTAGCATTTACTGATAGTTCTGCTTATTTATAAGTGAACCAATCTCCAGAAACACTCTAATAAAACTCTTATTAAAGGAGGGTAACTACAGAGTTGTTGATACTAAAGACCGTTGTTCTAAGTATCTCTGTATTCTGAATTGTCAGTTACAGCTTGTGACTTCTAAAAATAATTAGAAGCACTAGTGACATTTAACAGAGACAAATCCACTGTTTACTGGATATCAACAAACTGAACATTTACTTTCTATCCAGAGTAAAATAACTCATTGGAGGTTGTTGCATAAATCTAACTCCATTGATTTAGGATCAGAAAGAACAACAACATTTTTCTAAAATGATGATGTGTTTTAGTTGTTCTTTATGCCAAAGTAATTAGGTCACTGCTTGATTTTTCTCTCTAGAGAAGAAACACCTTGATTTATTTTACACTAATCAGAACTTAAAACTTTGGGTAGAATCAAATGAAACTGAGTACAATAGCTCTTGAAGCATTCCAGAAAAAAATTTTATAGCAAGTAAGAATGTTAAGTGGCTCTAAGTTACAGAAAATAATATACAGGGGATCCCTGGGTGGCTCAGCGGTTTGGTGCCTGCCTTTGGCCCAGGGCGCGATCCTGGAGTCCCGGAATCGAGTCCCGCATCGGGCTCCGGGCATGGAGCCTGCTTCTCCCTCTGCCTGTGTCTCTGCCTCTCTATCTGTGTCTATCATGAATAAATAAATAAATAAATCTTAAAAAAAAAAAGGAAAATAATATACATTTAAGATTTCCAAATTAGGGAGTGCGTGGGTGGCTGAGTGGGTTAAGTGCCTTCGGCTAAGTCCATGATCCCAGAGTTCTGGGATTGAGTCCTTACATTGGGCTTCCCTGCTCAGTGGGGAGCCTGCTTCTCCCTCTTCCTGCCATTCCCCCTGCTTGTGCTCTCTTGCTCTGTATCAAATAAATAAATCTTATTTTGATCAGAGAAATTGATGGAAAGGGCTGACTATAAATAAAAAATGAAAAGTACTTCCATGAAGTCTCTGATTTCAGCCAACAAATGGGGTATAATTTTCCCTTTGAGAAAAACATAAAAAGGCCATCAGGGCGAACCATGACATTTAAAAAGTCTCCAGTGCAAAGGCCTGCTTTTTACCACCACTATTCTTGCACCAACTCTAATACCAGGCATTAGAATGAACCAAATGATTAACATCATAAACAAGTGTGCCATCACCTTAGATTCTGGCTTATTTTATATTACCTGTTTTATATTTGATTATGTCAAATAGTAGCAAAAACTTTTGGCACTTACAAAATAAATGAATATATTGAAAGGCTGTGAAGACACAAGTCTAGTTTAACGCTTTAAAAGTGCCTCATTTTTATAAACCTTACAATACTTTTGGTAATTTTATGAGGGCTGCTAAAACACAAGCTTACACACATACACGCAAAAGTGACTAAAAGTCAGTGGATTAAGGACTGAACAGACATTATAGTTGCTTGCATAAAATATTTTAACATTGAGTTTTATTCAGCTAATAAATAATATATATTATAAGTTAACATTAACTGAGAATTTATAATATATAAAATCCTGTTATCAGCAGTATAGGTTCTTAATACCTAGAAGATAATAACTTACTGAGGGAGGCATACACAGATATCTAAACTATAAGGCAAATGTTAATAAGTATTGAAAATACAAAGTCCACAAAAATTATGGGGAAAGGTGAACCTAATTTCAACTAGAGAATTCTTGAATATCCACTTGGAGAAGGAAGATTTTGAATTGGGAATAATATAAAGGATAGTCTGGAAACAGTAAGGCAATGCTCTGAACACAATGGAAGCAGGGGAAAGGAGGGAAAAGGTAATGACACTATTAGCCTGAGAGACGAAGCAGGAACTGCCTGAGGGCTGGCTTTAGGGCTGACCTTATACTAGGTTGATACCTAGTCTCCCGTTTTATCAGGCTTGTTGAGGTTCCCAGTTGTACTTTCAAAGTCTTTGCCTGGCCTTACCCGATCTCATCCACCTGCCCTACCAAGCCCTGGGGTAACCCACCACTGTGAATTATAAATTCTCCTATCTGCCTGTAGATCCAACCTGATTTAATGGATGAGGAGAAGAGTCTTAGACCAAGTGACTTGCCAGAACTGTTTCCAAAGCCTTTAATGTACTGTCATTGTCTCTCACAAATAGTAATGTTCAAGCTAAATTAATTTTGACTTTAAAGGTTGGAAAAAAGCAATGAGAGATTTCTTTTTTCACAGTTACAGGGGAATAAATTTTGTGAGGGCATTACGTGCTATAACTTCCGAAAATGCTAGTTAAAAAAAAAAAAAAAAAAAAAAAAAAGATTCTCTCCTGGCAGCAGTTTATAATATTCTGCAACTAGCTTGCCTAAAATTTCAGCACGGATCTGTTCTTCATATTTTAAAATCCAGGGGATCCCTGGGTGGCACAGCAGTTTGGTGCCTGCCTTTGGCCCAGGGCGCGATCCTGGAGAGCCGGGATCGAATCCCACGTCAGGCTCCCGGTGCATGGAGCCTGCTTCTCCCTCTGCCTATGTCTCTGCCTCTCTCTCTCTCTGTGACTATCATAAATAAATAAAAATTAAAAAAAAAAAATCTAGTGTACAGTGGGAAAATGGCTACATTTAACAGGTTTTCTTTTTCCTCCGAGGCTTGTGATGGCTATCAAATCATTTTGCAAGTAAGTTAAAAGAACCAGATTTAATAAAGACCTCAAGTTTTAACATTCAAACCGGAAAAATGGTATTCTAGTTTAGTGAACTGAAAAATAACCAACAAGCCAACAAATAAACCAAAATGAAAAACCCCGATTCCTATGATAGCAAATGCACAGTGTTTATGTGTCAAGCACTACTCTAGGCAATTTGCATATTTTACAATAACCCCCTGAAGTAGGATGATCATTATTCCTTTTTACATTAGAGGAAACTGAGGCACCAAGAAGTTAAGTAACTTGCCTAAGGTCATGTGGCTAATAATTAACAAAACCAGAGTTCAAACACAGGCAGTCTGGCACCAGACTCCACGTTTTTTATTACTATGTGTTATTTTATATTCTGACTGTCCTTATTTAATAAAATTATGACACTACAAAAGTGAGAAGCATATAACCAAAGTTGTCTTAACTTTTTAAGTATTTTAAAATGGATTTCCCTACCATCAATTGCCTTATTTGGCTTCTACATCCTGTGGTTAAGGCCATGGAGTCTGCCCTGCTGGGGCTCTTTACTACTGCTTTGTGCCCAGCTGCAACAATTCTCCCCTTTATAGGTAGCTGTTGTGAAGCAGAATCATAATATATTTTTTAAAGATTTTATTTATTCATGAGAGACACATAGAGGCAGAGACACAGGCAGAGGGAGAAGCAGGCTCCATGCAGGAAGCCTGATGTGGGACTTGATCCCGGTACTCCGGGATCACGCTCTGAGCTGAAGGCAAACACTCAACCACTGAGCCACCTCGGCATCCAAGAATAATTTTTTTCAAGATGATGATTTTTTTTTTTAGATTTGTTTATTTATTTGAGAGAGAGTGGGTGTGTGTGAACAGGGGGAAGGGAGGAAAGAGGGAGAGGGGGAGAGAGGGAGGGAGAGAGAGAATATGAATCTGAAGCAGACTCTGCACTAAGCACAGAGCCCAATGCAGGGCTTGATCTCACAACGGCAAGATCATGACATGAGCAGAAACCAGGAGTTGTACACTCAACTGATTGGGCTACCCAGATGCCCCTCAAAATTATGATTTTTAAGAATGAAACTTGAATGGTCCAGGACAGAGCATTTGTTCATAGGGAATATAAATGCATCTCTTAGTTGAATTCCTTCCTTATCTACCATCCTCTTTCTGTTCAATAGACATCATAAGGATTGGACAAAAGGTACAATTACAAACCAGAGAGAAAATGAACTTTGGATATTTCCAATGAAACACAATGTTAGTACTTTATGTATACAACATCTTTAAATATTTTATAGCAGGAGTTGTCAATGAAAAGATCTCCACACAAACTGTTTAAAGTCGTTGTCCCTAGGGACGCCTGGGTGGCTCAGTGGTTGAGCCTTCCGCTCAGGTTGTGATCCCTGGGTTCAAGGATCAAGTCTTGTGTCAGGTTACCTACGGGGAGCCTGCTTCTCCCTCTGCCTATGTCTCTGTGTCTCTCACGAATAAATAAATAAAATCTTAAGAATAAATAAATAAAGTTAGTGCCCCTAAAAGGAGGTGGGGGTATGTGGAATAGTTAGAAAATGACCTTCTATGTTTACTTTAGACTTTTGTATTATTTGCTTAAAGAATGTAAACTGCATTACTTTGTAATTAAAACACAAAAAGGAAAATAAAGTAAAAACAAGGTTAGGGCATATGTAAAAATTTTAGTTCATTAATTGCCAATAATAATGTTAACCTATGAGTCATTAAAACAAGGATAATCAGAAGTACAGAAGTACTTTAACAAATATCTTTTCACATCAATTTTGCCCAAATTTTTAACCACTTTCTGGACAATACCCTGAAGAGAAATTACTTGGTCAAAGGAGATCGTTAAATACAATATATGTGTATGAGAATATTTCGCAGTCATTAAAATGATTTTTTACAAGGAATTCAAAAATGAACTAACACTGGGTGCCTGAGCAGCTCAGCTGCTCAAGTATCTGCCTTTAGCTCAGGTCATGATCTCAGGGTCCTGGGGTAGAGTCCCCTATTGGGTTCCCCGCTCAGTGGGGAGTCTGCTCCTCCCTCTCCTTCTACCCCTCTCCCCTGCTCATGCTCACACTTTCTCTTAAATAAATAAAATCTTTAAAAAAAAAAAAAAAGAACACAAATGTAATGAAAAGACAATACAGAGAACTCTTTAAAGTACAGTATCAACTATCCATCTATCCATTTATCTAGGAAGGCACCGAGGGGAACTCAATTAAATCTTAAGAGTGGCTACCTCTCAGTGGTGGAATTATATAGGCGGACTTAATTTTCTTGTATTTTTCTACATTTTCAAAATCTTCTGTTATTACCCCTTTTTTTAAGAGAGAGAGAGAATGTGTGTGTGCAGTGGGGGAGGGGGAGAGGGTGAGGGAAAGATTCTCAAGCAGGCTCTACACCCAGAATAGAACCCAATAGGGGGGCTGGATCTCACAATCCCTGAGATCACAACTGGCCCAGAAATCAATGGTTCAACGCTTAACCAACTGAGCCACCCAAACATCCTAATAAACACATTTTTTTTCTTTTAATAAGCACATATTTTAAAAGTAAAATGCTGGGTGCCTGGCTGGCTGAGTTGTTTAAGCTTCTCTGGTTCTTAATCTCTGCTCAAGCCTTGATCTCAGAATGGGAGTTCAAGTCCCATGTTGGGCTCTGCACTGAGCATGGCCTACTTTAAATAACAATGAGCACTGGGTGTCCTACTGCTAGCTTTCATGGCACCCTACCATAACTAATAAATACATTTATCATACTTTGTTAGTGACTATCTGCATCCTCCACTAGACTCTAACTTTCAAGAGGCCATGAGAGTAGGCCTGTTTCTAACTTGTTCATCTTTTATCAACAGCACCTAAAATAGCACCTGGCTCAGAGAACTACTCAATTAACATTTGCTAAATGAAGAAATATAAAACTATTTTAAGAAAATGATCACGAAGAGTATTTTTTGTAATGTGACCTTCAAAGGCTAAAAAGCAGAGTAATGTTGTAGGACATACTTTAATTTAAAAAAATTTTTTTAAAAAAACCTCTAGGTGGGTATCTTCTTCATGTAAAAGTTACAAGCTATCTTACTAGTTTAGTTAAGGGCCTTGTGGCCATAATTCTCTGTGCATAAATGTAAGCTGAGACAATGGCATTGTGAGGTAGGGCAGGTATTCTTTTAACCAAATTTCAAAGGAATTACACGATTTACCCTAAAGAATTCTAGACCAGTGGTTCTTCTAAATATAGTAGTCTAACTTACTATGTTAATCATCTCTTGTTAAATAAAGATGATACTACAGACCAACTACAAGATGGATGAACTTTGAACTGTTTATCTACTAACAGAATTACAGCCATCCACCCAAAGTACCTCTATTTTTGTTCATGTGACCACTAACACGCATGTAGGGAGCAGATGGAGGAGGGTAGTTTGCTGTAACAGGGCAAAGCAGAGCTAACTGCCTCATGAAGGGATCAATGCCATGGCCCTGACCTTAATACGCTAGTTTCCCAACTCTCTTTAATTTCAATGGAAACAAACTTTACTGGAATATCAAGAACATTTAGGAAAAGAAGAAAGGGGTTTAACTTCAATGAAAAAAAATCTCAAACATAATAGATCTGATTTTCTGTCCCAGGGAAATCTTGATTCATTTAAACCTAAAATAAGTACCCTATTTAATTTAATTAGACCCAGTTAGGTGCTGAAGAGAGTACATCCTTTATCTGCAAAACCTCAAGACTATTACTGTGTAAAAGAGCTAATGTCAGTCTCAAAAATTCAGTACTTAAAATACTTTTATTTTTCAGGGCACCTGGATGGCTCAGTCAGTTAAGTGTCTGCCTTGGGCTCAGGTCATGATCCCTGGGTCCTGGGATCGAGCCCTGCATCAGGCTCCCTGCTCAGTGGGGAGCCTGCTTCTCCCTCTCCCTCTGCCTCTGTCTGCCACTCCTCTGCTTGTGTTTGTGCTGTCAAAGAAACTTGTAAAAATAAAAAAAAAAAAGTTTTTTTTTTCATAAAGTCTAGTTTTGTGTGGATTTGAAAACTCATGTTGAAATTGTTGTTTTGGAGTATGGAAGTTCCTCAAAAAGTTGAAAATAGAGCTACTCTATGACCTAGCACTACTAGGTATTTACCCTAAAGATACAAACATAGTGATCTGAAGGGGCACCTGCACCCCAATGTTTATAGCAGCAATGTCCACAATAGCCAAACCATGGAAAGAGCCCAGTTGTCCCCTGGCAGATGAATAAAGAAGATGTGGTTCATATATACAATGGAATACTACTCAGCCATCAAAAACATGAAATCTTGCCATTTGCAACGATGTGGATAGAAACTAGGGGATATCGTGCTAAATGAAATAAGTCACTCAGACAATCAGAGAAAGACAAGTATCATATGATCTCACTCATGGAATTTAAGAAGCAAAACAGAGGATCAGAGGGGAAATTCTAGAGAAAAAAAAATAAAACAAGATGAAATGAGAGAGAGAGACAAATCAAAAGACACTCTTAATCATAGGAAACAAACTGAGGGTCACTGGAGGAGAGGGGGTTGGGGCTGGGGTAACTGGGGTATGGGCATTAAGGAGAGCACTTGATGTAATGAGCACTGGTTGTTATATAAGACTGATGAATCACTGACCTCTACCTCTGAAACCAATAACACATTATATGTTTTAGTCACTGAATTACGTCATAACTTGGTAACTGAGATAGAAGTACGTACCTCATAGCCACTACCTTTCCAGAACTTTTTCATTTCCTTACGTCTCCAAGCAACAACTGAGGCAGTAACAAGTGTGCAAGGAACTAAATAGAGGAGAGCAGGCTGCCCCTTTTTCATCAGCACCAGAACAACAAATGTAAGTATCATGCCAACAGCATAGGCTGTAAAAAGAACACCAATTATCAGTCATTTCTACATGCTACCACAGTTGGATTTTGACCCCCTCACTGACGTGGTGGTTTTCAAATATTTCTGAGGACATTTTTGCCCTATGACTTTTTTTCTAAGACAGCAATTAGGAGAGACATTCCTCATAGCTTTTTAAAGTTTGGGAACTGGTTAATCATTAATTATTGACAAAGATATAATTCAAGAAAGTCTCCATTAATCTGTCACTGTTAAGGATGTTGAGTTGTTGCATATTTCAGATAACTAAAATTTGTACCTGTAGGTACTAGAAATTGCTTTGAAAATCTTCCTCATTTTGATTATATACTTCTTGGGATTCTTCAACAAGTGCATACTAAACATCATCTGATCTTTCCTTAATGACTCAGCATCTCATCATAAACAGAGGATCTCAGAATATTGGAGCTAGTACAGTCTTTATAGACAATCCTGATTTTATAGACAAGGCAATGGAGGACCAGGGAAGTTAAGTGAACTGCCTGAAGTTATACAGCACAGTGAACAGAGAGTCCTCTTATCTGCCTTTGCATCGAGTGTTCTTTTATTCTATCACACTGACTGGTGCTGGACTTTAATACATTAATGCCCTTGTACGGTACCATTCTTAATAGCCTCAAACTGCTTTTCTTATTTCTTTATAATTTTTTTCTTTTATCTTTTCACTCACTTAGCTGTTCTTTCTTGTTGTCAGGTACAACAAGAAATGCCCTTCTCTACTGCTAGCGTAGAGCACTTTTAATTTACTGCATTTAACTCCACTGTGGAATTGAAAATCTTGCTACAACAGTATCTAAATGACTCTGAAGCAGGCTGCTCACCTAAGAATAAAGAGATTGGTGTATGGACTTTGAGATATCTGTTTGATATGTTTAGAAGTAAAGTATTTTTTGGCTTGCTTCCTGTTCTTCTCTGTTCTCAATGAGACAAATAGAAGGTTAAATGACAATTACCTCTGCTGTCTCAAGTGAGATGTTATTGTGCCATAAATTCATTTATATAAATACACTGTTATTCATATAATATTTTAAGAAAATCTGAATCTATTATCATACAATTTATGGACTACTTATGTGTTAGATGCTCTAAAAGCACTTAAGATATGAAACCTAATGATTAAAAAAAAATGAAACCTAATGATTTTCTTTTACATACAGATTTTTAAACCTCAGAAACCTTGTGATATAGGTAGAAAAGTATTATTTCTTTTTGATGGAAAAACTTGTCTTACTAATTAATGATGAAGAATTAAATTTCAGGACTTCTTATTTTCAGGCCTCTACCTTTTCCTATAAGCAATTCAACATAATAGAAAGACAAAACAAAAATTTACCAATTGTGGAGGAAACATAGTAGATAGAAGAAGAACCAGTCTGAACATCAAATCTTCTACAGTATGCAACCAACAGACCTAAAAAACAAAAAACAAAAAACCACCAAATACATTATTTTCTTAAAACAGTAACAGCAATACGAATTCAACTATTAACAATGGCAGCAATGCCATGCTGCCATTGTACTTAACATTTATTTTTTGCATTGTGAGAACATTAAGGTACCTCAAATATTGGACAAAATTTCATATGCTGATATTTTTAAAACTTAATGCCATTTTTGAACATTTTCCCAAACCATTAGTCTTTTAAAACATGGTTTTATTAGCTGCTTAATATTCCATGACATGGAGAACATTTTTTTATATTTCTGTGGTTATCAGTTGTATCTTTCATTTATGATTTTATTGATTTGAGTTCTCTTTTCTCCTTGGTTAGTCTAGCTGAAAGTCTGTCATTTTTGTTTATCTAAAATTTAAAAAAAAAATCAACTCTTACTTTTATTCATCTTTTCTACTGTTTTCCTGTTCTCTATTTCTGCTGTATTCTATTATTTCCCTCTTTCTGCTAACTTTGGGCTTAGTTTGTTCTTCTTTTACCAATTTCTTACATACAAAGTTAGGTCACGGGATGCCTGGGTGGCTCAGCGGTTGAGCCTCTGCCTTTGGCTCAGGGTGTGATCCCAGGGTCCAGGGATTGAGTGCCACATTGGGCTTCCTGTATGAAGCCTGCTTCTCCCTCTGCCTGTGTCTCTGCCTCTCTCTGTGTCTCTCATGAATAAATACATTAAATCTTTAATAAAAATTAAAATAAAGTTAGGTTGCTTATCTGCATTTCTATTTTCTTGATGTATGTGCTTATCACTATAAACCTCCCTCTTAAACCGCCTTTGTTGCATCCTGTAAGTTTTGGAATGTTGTTTCTCTTTCATTTTTCTTAAAATATTTTTAAATTTCTTTTGTTTATTTTTAAAATATCTTATTTGTTTATTTATGAGAGACACACAGAGAGAGGCAGAGACACAGGCAGAGGGAGAAGCAGGCTCCCCACAAGGAGCCCAATGTGGGACTCAATCCCGGATCCCGAGATCACACCCTGAGGTGAAGGCAGACGCTCAACCACTGAGCCACCCAGGCACCCTTAAATTTCTCTTTTAATATTTTCTTTGATGCGTTGTTTTTTCAAAACTATTTTGTTTAATTTCTACATACTTGTGAATTTTCCAGTTTTCCTCCTGTTACTGATTTCTAGTTTCACACCATTGTGGTCAGAAAATATACTTTGGTATATATATATAATTTCAATTTTCTTAAATTTGGTAAGATTTGCTCTGTGACCTAACATGTGATCTATCCTAGAAAATGAACTAAGAGAGTTGCTACACTGGACTTTGCACGCCAACTCACAAGGCAGAGCTGTTGGCTTCTCTCTACCTGGCTTTACTATGTAAATGAAAGGGCTTATGCAGAAGAGCCCATACTTTTTACCCCTTCACAGGCAGTTAGTACTGAGAGAGTGAAGGACAAACTCTCAGCTGATTAAGAAACACCAGTAATTACTTCTATGCTATATTATGCCTTGCCTGGGATTGAGTTTATTGTATAGGTAGCCTGGTGAGAATAATGCAGCTGTCAGAGAAGATATACCATATGCTGTATTTTTTGTGTGTTATAATGCCCTACAAGCTGGTGTTCTATTATGTTTCCCTTAATCATGACCTTGCCTGGTATCCCTAAACCACCTTTCTGAACACATAACTATTATTTTAAAATAGAAGTAATAGAAACTGCAATATATTTGGTATTATTATTTCAACTTTTAAAGGGTTTTGTTATATACTTTCTTGGGCAAGTAGGTCAAACTGATCCTAGGTGCTTTCTCTAAGACACTTATGAGCCAGGGGAGATAGACTTTGGTTGTTACCATTTGGGCTTTATCTTCTACCCCTTGAAATGCTTTTTTTTCTATTTTCGTCACTGATCCCAGCTCTAGCAATAACCATAAATGGTTAATACAGAACAAGTAACTTTTAATAGATACTAAGCATTTGGCAATTTTAAACCATCAGTATATTTTACTGAAATTGTTACAAACAATTGCTTACCTGGTACAATAATATCCCCAAAACCCAGTATTGAAACTGGCATGAGGCACACACTCATTACTGAGAAATAGGCCAGCTTTGGCACCCTGATGACTACTGGCAACTGTAATTATGAAAAAAAAAAAAAAAAAAAAAAAGCACCAATAAATCTCTTAGAAATTTTTACACATATCTCTTAGAAAGGGAAAGATTGATATTAGAGTAATTGTTTTAACATTTTTAGAAGAACTTGAAATCAGAGAACATAAATTACACACATATATACTCTGAATGCATAGAAAGCTTAAAAGAAATAGATATACAGTTTTGGAAAAATGAAACCCAACACACATGAGGGTTAACAGTATTAATCCAGTATTCCCACATCTAACCTTTTTTTTTTTCTTTTTTTTTTTTTTTTTGTCTTTATACCAAAAATAGGACTCAGGTCTTGAAATATATATATATACATATGCTTTTTTAAAATCTGGATTTCTTTCTCCCAAAGAAGAATCTTGTCTCAGAGGGTATGATTTAAAGTCCAATGAACATATCTGAAATACAATCCTTACTTTCTCATGGGGAGCTGAGGGTTGAGCAGTGGCTTCCACCAAGTTTCCATCATTCTAGGATGAAACCCAAGTCAATAGGTATTTAATAATTTAGAATAACTAAGAAAAGGGCTATATTTTGTGAGAAATAAAGTTTTACAATACCTTAACATGCACTATATGACCAATGCATTACACGGGAAGGCAAAATTATTAACTGGACACACATATATACATTGGTGGCCATTTCTGTTTAATTGCCATCCCTACCTTTTCATTATTTCCAAAAGGTCCAGCTGCAAGTTCAACCATGATACTCTCGCCATTCTAAAATTGAGGAGGAAGATGAAAGAAATTGTCCAATCATTTAAAGAGAATGATCTATCAGTATTCAAGAATGATTTGACCCTATGGCTAATGGCCTACAGTAAACTAATGAAAAACAGGCTGCAGACAGCCTTTTATCCTAAAAAAAAAAAAAAAAAAAAAAAAAAAAAAAAAAAAAAAGTTTAGCAGAAATTGAAGCCATCTAAAACAAAATTCACCAAGCACAATGCTTCATTCTATTAGAGTTCAACAATGATCATTAACTAGCAGATAAACCTCACACAAATTATTCAAGTGAAGCTCTGGGCACTGATATGTACTGACAACGAATAGCTAGCATTTTTAATAGACTATAAGTTTTAAGTGCTTATAATCACATTATGTCATGTACCATGTGTCCTTAGTCATTTTTAGCAATAACAGTGAATAGAGACAAAAGAAATACTAAAATCTTTTGTATTTAGATTTGTAATAAATACTGGTAACTTTATTTGAATAAAAATACATTTGACCTTCTGGCTATTCACATAATAACAAAGAGGTCACACTTGCAAAGACCCAGCCCTAAAGAACTTGAGAAGCTTCTATAGCCTGTCTCCTGTCCAGTTTTGGCCCTGCCAGCCTTTTAGGTCTCAATCAAAACATTAACCTTAGCTGATTTTCATTGTGTCTGGCTAAGGTCTTTTTATGGGGGCTATGTGAGGAGTCCCTTAATAATTTGTTCCTGACAGATAAGACTGTTGTGAAGGGGAAACATTTTGATATAGCAAAATGAAGACTGCATGAGCACCCATCTATACTTTACATTACGATGAATATATCACCAAACAGGTAGTGGGAAGATAAAAAAATGCTGAATTTGAAGAGAATTTGATCAAGTAACTATAATATTTTCCATGTGGGTGGGGAGCATAGGAAAAATCACTTTAGTGTTTTTAAAAGGACTTCACTGATATCTGAGCTGAGCAGAAAGGATATAATCTCTAGCTACAGAAATATTTCCCTCATGTTATGCTTCAGGTTACAGAAGGGTTAAGTCACAGGAGTTTAGGAAAACAGACTAATATTAAATACAAGTCCTTATTTAATTTCCAGATAGAGTTCATTTTGGTTCATTTTCTAATTGTTATTTAAAACATTTAAGTGAAGGCTGTCACTGATATTCTCTCCTACATTCAGGTATCTGAGCAACTACTATTTGCAATATACTATACCAAGTTACAAGAGTGGAAGGAAAAAAGAAATGAAGACAGATATGTGGGTTCTGTTTGTTTACAGAGAGAGATTGAGAGTGGGGCTGGGGGATGGGGAGCAGAGGGAGAGGAAGAGGGAGAGAGAATCCCAAGCAGGCTTCATGCCCAGTGTTGAGCTCAAAACCGGGCTTGATCTCACAACTTTTTGAGAGTTGGACAGTTAACTGACCGAACCACCCAGGTACCCTTGAATATAGGTTCTTATTGCCTATACTCTTGTGGCCACCTGCTCTGCTTACTCGTTAAGACTCTGCTAACACCAGAGCTGAAAGACTGTTTAACGTGTTCAATGTTTAATCCTTAAAGTTTTCAATAAAAAAAAACCCCAAATCAGAAATTACATATTTGATTTTCATTTTGAGTTACTTACTAAAGCAAGTTACCTTAATAAAAACAAGCCAGACTGAGAAGGTGTTAAAGTAAATCTACACTGGTGAACTCCAAAGAGCACTTCTAATCTTTTTTACCAGATCACAGTACTAGAAATCACATTCCTAGTCAGTGGCAACAAATATAGGAAAAAAAGATGAAAAATTCTCTAGACAGGGAAGAAAGAGGCCTCGAAGGCATCTTTATTATTATCCTTTATCTTTAAAAATCTGAAACTTTTTATGTGTAGGGAATGTAAATAGTTTGCTGACAGACACAGTTAGCATTTATAAAGTGATACGAGTCTTAAAATGGAGGGGCACCTGGGTGGCTCAGTTGGTTAAGCATCTGACTTGATTTTGACTCAGGACATGATCTTAAGCGTGCCCTGAGTACAGAGCCTGCTTACAATTCTTGTTCTGTTCTCTCTCTCTGAAAAAAAATTAACAACAACAACAAAAAACTGAATGGAAAAAAAATTTAAAGGGTTTAGTTACAGTTCATATCTACATGCCCTGTGTAATATATGTGCCATATGTTATGACTATCTGCTGACTTATGAGAATGACTTTGTATAGAGAATGCTTTACTTTCATTATGAGACCCCTTTGGAGTGACTTACAGAAACATTTTTTTTTTTTTTTTGATCCAAACAAATTGACATAAGCTGGGATGGCTTTAGATAGAAAGCTTTCATTAACCAACATTTTTTTGTGATAATCCAAAATACTAATTCTATGCTTTGAAAAGTTTACTTTTGCTCAACAAAGTCAATGACTCAAATGGCTCATCATTAAGGCACAAAAAAATGCTAGTAAAATGGTCTGGTTAGCTGCAATTTGGGGCACTTAACTACATTACCTACTTGCATTTTTTTTTTTTTTTAAGATTTTATTTATTCATGAGAGAGAGAGAGAAAGAGAGAGGGAGAGAGGCAGAGATACAGGCAGAGGGAGAAGCAGGCTCCATGCACGGAGCCCAATGTGGGACTCGATCCCGTGACTCCAGGATCAAGCCCTGGGCCGAAGGCAGGTGCTAAACTGCTGAGCCACCCAGGGATGCCCCTTGCATTTTAATTTTAGCTCCCTAAGGGGGCACATCTTTGTGCCCCAAGTTTATGCCATTACAGCAAATACTAAAAGTGCAGAGTTTTACAATGATTTCACAAATGGTAGGGGCAAAAGAAGAGATAAATAACTAATGGGGGTGGGCCTGGGTGGCTCTGTCAGTTAAGCAGCTGCCTTTGGCTCAGGTCATAATCCTGGGGTCCTAGGATTGAACCCCATGTTGGACTCTTCACTCAGCAGGGAGTCTGCTGCTTCTCTCTCCCTCTGCCTGCCAATACCCCTGCTTGTGCTCTTTCCGCACCCCCATCCATCTAATAAATAAAATCTTTATTTTTTTATTTTTATTTTTAAAGATTTTATTTATTCATGAGAGATACAGAGAGAGAGAGAGAGGCAGAGACACAGGCAGAGGGAGAAGCAGGCTCCACGCAGGGAGCCTGATGAGGGAATCGATCCTGGAACTCCAGTATCATGCCCTGGGCCGAAGGCAGGAGCTAAACTGCTGAGCCGCCCAGGGATCCCTAATAAATAAAATCTTAAAAAAAAAAAAGAACTAATGGGAAAAGTGTAGTGATTATAATATCAAATACTGAATACTTGAGAACGACAAAGGATAGAGAGATGATATAAAGTTACAAAATGAGACTCAACATGATATGGGGAAAGCAGGAGAACTGAGCATAAAATACTCATGAAATGGGAATGGGGGCACCTGGGTGGCTCAGTAGTTAAGTGTCTGCCTTCAGCTCAGGGCATGATCCCGGAGTCTGGGATTGAGTCCCTGCATGGAGCCTGCTTCTCCCTCTGCCTGTGTCTCTGCCTCTCTCTCTCTCTCTGTCTCTCATGAATAAATAAATAAAAATCTTAAAAAAAAAAAAAAAAGAGAGAGAGAGATGGGAATAGGGACAAGTAGAAAAACTGGGCAAATAATGAAGGACTATCACACTCATCCAATACCTCTCTCTTATTCTGGGAACAGCATCACCATTTTATGGAAAAGGTAGTGGCAGAGCTGGGGATAGGTGAATCAGGAGCTGTAAGCTGCCAAGATTATAATATCATAGAAAAAGCCAGTCTGGCGCAACAAACAAAATGGACAGAAGTGGAAAGAGAGAGTATGCACCCTGGGTCTAGTTTCTTCTGAGACCAGCTCCACCTTGGCCTCTATTCAGAGGTTGGATAGAAGGGACCTTTGTGGTATAGAAAGGTTAGATTGGGTCCTGTCAGTTCCAACCAGGAGAATTCTACTGATGCAAGAGAGAGGCTGGAATGCTAGGAATATTCCCTCACAGGATGGATTAGGAACTCGAAGCACAAAGTGCTGAGTGACTTGCTAGGGTAACAAAGTTACAGAGCTACACTTCAGGTCTTCAGACTTCCGGTGTGGAGCAGTTTCTGCCTCAAACTAGGGGTACAGAAATCAAAGTGGCAATGATGCATTTTCATTCTGCTGCTTATACTATACTGCTTATACTATCTATAGCAAATTTTTATTGTTTTATAATAAGAAAAATTACTTTAAAATGGGTATGAAGAAAATTTATACTCTCATGATCAGCCAGGAGACATTTTTCATTTAGCAGAATGATTTACAGGCTTAAAAAATCCTCTATGAAAAGGCCAACTTCAATGACAATTTTCCAAAGAGAATCAGCACTCACTTAATGGTAAACACTTAGAAAATTAGTAATCTAAGAGCAGGTTTAAACTTCTCTTCTAGCATGTTTCTCATGGATTTCAAAAATATCATACCTTTGTGATGAATGGTGTTATGAAAACAAAAAACACATCATAGAGGAGGAGAAGGCCTAGAAGTATCACACATGACTGTTGAAAAAAAGAAAAAATTTAAAGGTCAAACTTCCATCTAAATTAAGAGATCATAAAAAAAAAGATAATAAATAAATTAAGAGCTCATATTGCTTTGCAAGTATAAATAAACATGTGAAATTACATTTGAACACTATTTTTTAAAGGCATTTAATAGTATTACTATTTATAGTTTTATTCTACAAGTCACATTAACAATTTTATCTGCTTTATCCCATTCTTTAACTTCTTTTCCTTTAAAAAATTTTTATTCTAATTTTTAAAATTTAAATTCAATTAATATATAATGTATTATGGTTTCAGAGGTAGAGATCAGTGATTCATTAGTCTTATATAATATCCAGTGCTCATTACATCACATGTTCTCCTTAATGTCCATCAGAAAGAATCACTAAATCAAAGAAATGTTCTTTGTTGATATTTTGTCTATAAGGATTTTATGAATTTGGCAGATTATATAAATGATTAAAAAAAATATTTCAGCTAGCAAATCAGTGGTTGGTTAGGCCTGGTGATTGGGACTAATTGCAAAAGGGCAGGAGGAAGCTTTTGAAGTGATGAGAAGTCTTCTATAATTGATCAGGATGGCGGTTACAAAGTTATTCATTTGTAAAACTTCAATAAACTGTACACTTAAAATGGATGCATTTTGTTACAAGTAAATTTTACTTGAATAAAGTTGTTTTAAAAGAAAAAATTATTTTAGCTAGCCAAGCAGTCTACTTTACCTTGAAGTTGGGTAACTTCAGTGTTTTAATTAAATTCAGACAGAAAGCAATCCCCAAGATATCCTGCAAAATCCAAGCCCACCTAAAATCAAAAGAAGTTATTCTATTGGTTTATGTAGTTATTCTTAAATGGGACTTTTCAAAGAAATAGATCACTAAAGTAGTATCATTCAATTGCTAGGATTTGACTATTTGATTATTAAGCAGCAATTATAATGACAAAAAAACTTCTCATACTCTCTGTATTTATTAATTTACTATCCTACTAGAATAATAAATACTACTCTACTAAGGAAAAGGTGAAAGGCTACCTCAGAACATACACTGAATATAGTACATACTTATCTTTAATCTTTGAACTTCTGTTTCTTTTAAAAAGTTAGTTCATAACTAAAGATATTGGTTTTAACATATGTCCCGATAGCTGGATCTAAAGGAAACGAGACCTATGTAACATAATCTACCAGGAAGTGATATGCATAATCATCAACTGAAGCTGCCTAAAATTGTATAAACTTTATTTTTTTTTTATTTTTATTTATTTATGATAGTCACACAGAGAGAGAGAGAGAGAGAGAGAGAGAGAGAGAGAGAGGCAGAGACACAGGCAGAGGGAGAAGCAGGCTCCATGCACCGGGAGCCCAACGTGGGATTCGATCCCAGGACTCCAGGATCGCGCCCTGGGCCAAAGGCAGGCGCCAAACCGCTGCGCCACCCAGGGATCCCCTGTATAAACTTTATTTCCAAATTTTAGGCTAGGAGTGGCTTTAAGCTTTAAAAATTTTATTAATAAACCATTAAAAAGTCAAAAAAATTGTTCTGGTTATCCTGCCTGCAGATGGACAGATACTTGTGTATTTCCTTTCTTACATAAAAGATAGAATACTCTATATATTCTTTTTTCACTTAAAAATACATCCTGGAAATCACTGCCTGTCAATTTAGAGATCTTCTTCATCCTTTACAGCTACATTGTACTTCATAATGTGGATGTAGCATAATTAAGTATATTTTTTGGGACACCTGGGTGGCTCAGCGGTTGAGCGTCTGTCTGCCTTCCGCCCAGGGTGTGATCCTGGAGACCTGGGATCGAGTCCCACATCGGGTTCTCTGCATGGAGCCTGCTTCTCCCTCTGCCTATGTCTCTGCCTCTTTTTCTCTTTGTGTCATCAATAAATAAATAAAATCTTTAAATAAAAATGAATTAAAAACAAGTATATTTTTGAAGCCTATTTCAGCTTAAATGTTAAATCATAGTACATATTTTCTGGTCTCTATGACCTTAAATTCATTATCACAAGATCTCCTTTATAAGTACTTATTTAGCTTGTTTCAAGACTATGGTGTTGCGGGATAAAAGTGAAAAAAAAATCTCTAATAATCATAATGCATAATTATCAATCAAGATATAAAATAATGTATCCTTAATCTAAAAGCAAATACACTGAGTACTCATACCTATCTTCATTTCTAAATACGGCCCAAACAACAGCTACTGCTATGCATAGTCCAGAGAGCAAAATAAGTCTCACTTCAATGCTTTTGCCACGAAACATAAACCTAAAAAATAGACTGAAATTAGTTACTCTGTAGATGAAATACAATGTTCACTTCAACATGAGAAATGACAAATGTTAACCATAGTCATAAGAAAGCTATTGAAATATCAATTTAAAAGTCATGATTTAAGTACAACAAATGATACATCAAAGAATATTTGACACAGACATACTGTCTGTGATGATGAAAATGTTCTATATCTATGCTGCCCAATACAGTAGCCACTAACTCCATATAGTTATTTAACATCTGAAATGTGGCTGAGACTGAAGAACTGAATTTTTAAATTTAATTTTAATTAATTAAAATTAAAAAAAAATTAATTAAAATTTTAATAGTCACAGGTATATTGGATCACACAGGTTTAAAATACCACTTCTTAAAAAATAAATAAATAAAATAAAATACCACTTCCTTCCCCTGTTCTATTTCAAATTACAAATACCAACATTATAGGATTCCTTGTAAGAGATACATACGTGCATTGTCCACATGGTATCTTACGAATTAGTGCAGCAAGACAGTTGTACAGACTCATTGCTGATGCTATGCAGAAAATTGCTATCATAACATAAACTAGAAAAAAAAAGACACTAAATTATATGAGAACAGAAGGATATATGATAAGAAAATATTTATACAAGCAATATTAATGCAGCTTTCTTAGTGAATCGTTGTTGATACTTTCAATGCTGGGACCATACTATAATCTGAATTGGTTACTAAGCTGAAAATATTTAGATCCTGAGTTTTACTGAAGAATGGGTATTTTATGTGTTGTTTTAGTTCCATTACACACTGGTAGGACTGTTCAAGGGCTACATTTTCTATCATTCAATGATTCAAACATGTCTGTTAAAGCTGTCTATGAAGTGAGTTGTAGACACTTGTAAGTACTTACATGTAAAGAATAGACAAATTAAGGACGTAGTATAAACATTTTTAAAAATGCAGCTTAGGGATGAGAACTGACACCTACCTTAGACATTAATCATGCTATATTTCCCTATAGTGTAATTTACCTCTAATAACTTGACCTGTGGTAAAAACCAAATCCATTTAAACAAACCACTTTATGATATGAAGCTAAGGTAGTTAAAACTCACAAATATTTTTCTATATTAGCTATACTTTTTTGACAATTATTTAAAATTACATTTGATCTCCTTATTCTCAAAAAGGGGAAGAAACTGTTGTACTCTAAAATAAAATACTCATTTCTCAAAATTTCACAATGGAAATACAAATTTTACCTGAAATTTTTCATATTTCACTAACTTTCAGAAAATTGAAACTCTGCTCTGTAGGTGAGAAAGAGTAATCTAGAGACAGTAAGTAAAGGACAGTCCCCCTTCCTTCCTTCTTTTTCTTTTTTAAAAATCAATACAGCTTTTATGTCATCTTTAAAACGTCATAGAAAAATCATCCAGCATCTTGCTGTTTATGTGGCTGGACAACTTAGATCTTATTCAGGAGTCTGCAAAAGTGTTCCTTTTTAGGAAACACAGATACAAAAAATAAAAAAATAAAAAAAATACATTTGAAAAAAAGAAAGAAAAACATATCATCCAAAATTTTCTGATATCCTTGTTTTTAACTATTGGCCACTTTCCAATTCTGAACTTGGACAAATTACTTTTTTAGTCCCCTGTTATCTGTTAACACTAGTTACATATGGTAATGTGAACGGTAAAAGAAAGTAAAAAAACTGCCAAGTTATGTTTGGTAAGTCATCCACCAAAGGCTGCCAACCGAGTTTTAAAACTTAGGTAGAAATCATGCTCCTGAGACCCTAATAGAGTTTTAAGTATTTCATTCAATGTTACATAGGAAAATGATTAGGCATGAGAAAGTATCCAGTTAATATAACCACCTTTAGTTACTTTCTTGAGCATGACTTAAAATGGTAAGGGGAACCTTAGCAATTTGATATATTTTTGTATATTAAAAATGACAGCAACTTTAGCCTTTAGGAATCATTTGGAAGTACATTAAATCCTGTAGTATCACATAGATTTTGTCAGTCATAATTAAATCCCATGTCCCAGAGTTTTAATAACCTTCCCACTAAAAAAATTACATTTATAAACAAGGTCAACTTTTTAAATACCAGTAAATTTAAGGAAATTTCTCACCAAAAATGAAAACATGCTTTGGGGGGGGTAGAAGACTTTTTTTTCCTATCAAAGACCACTAATTAATTGGCTGAGGGTCAGACACAAACAACTGAAGGCTGGTATTAAATTAGAAAAATAAACTGCACAATGATAATGTAATATAAATAACTATCCTAGTACCCACTCTCCCAGAAACAAATTGAAATACGAGTGACATTCAAATAATTCTTTTTTCTAACTGAAAATGTATGTCATAGGTCTAGTTTTTAATGCTGCCACAGGACAGGAGGAATTGGAAAATAGGCTGAAACTAACCCGAGTGCCTCAGTTTTCTAGTCCAGAAAATTGTGCTAATGTTCTCCAAATAAGCACTGGAGCCTGTGGTGGTTTTCACGAACTGTTTTTGCTAGCTCTTACCAAGTACATTTCCCTTTTCCCTGGTCTCCTCCTCTTTATGCTGTGCATTGGCTAGAGATGGCAAATTTCCATTCTTTCAGACCACTAAAACAATTGTCCAGGGGATGGGCAAGCCCTTAGAGTTTCTACCCCTACCTTCTTTTTTTTTTTTTTTTTAAATCTCTACCTTCTTAAAGGGAAAGTACCCAATACTTTCTGGACCATAGGCAAGTACTTGTGTGTCTTTACATGTAGCACAATCCTGACTATTGATTCAAGTAAAACAAAATCTGAGAGATACATCTTGAATTGCACACTGACAAAGGAACAGACCACACTTTGAGGGTAAGGAGAGGCAATAAATTAGTAATTTGAATATTTTCTATTTCATGTAACTAAATACAGTTACCAAGAAGTCCTTAAACTGTTGCTTAGATAAGGGGCTCTCCTATCTCCAGCTTTACCTGCAGAGAGGGAAAATTAGGGACCACCACAATTTTTTTCTGAGTCATCCACGAAGAAGTATTCTTATTTCAAAGACATAGATATTTTTAATCTGAGTATTTTTTATCCCAGAGTGATGGAGATCTAACACTTCTGACAGTTTAAAAAGTTAACATCACTTTAATTATTTGCTTAAGCTTCCCAGGTATAATATCTTAGTGAATATCTAGTGAATATCTAGTGAAGTAAATGAAAAACTTGTAGGCTGAAAGTAGCAAATATGAAATATGACTTCTTACCCAACCATTTGTAGAAGAAATAAAGTAAGACCATCATAACACAGCAGACAACCACAAATATTACAACTGTTAGAGGACTAAAAGTTAAATATTCGTCCTTCTTTCTTCTCATTTCTCTATCTTCAGTGTTTGTCACTGCCTTCATGCTCTCCCTGTATAAACACACACAGGAACTTCAGCCAATCTCTGCCAAGTACAGTTATTTTTAAAATCTATCTCCAATACCAACATAAATTTGTTTCTGACTACAAAGTAATAATACTTTAAAAACAGTACACCAAACAGAAAGTACTTAATCTAGGGACGCCTGGGTGGCTCAGCAGTTGAGCATCTGCCTTCAGCTCAGGGCATGATCCTGGTATGGGGATTGAGTCCCGCATCAGGCTCCCTGTGAGAAGCCTGCTTCTCCCTCTATCTATGTCTCTGCCTCTCTCTGTGTCTTTCATGAATAAATAAATAAAATCTTGGAAAAAAAAAAAAGTACTTAATCTAGAAAGTAAAAAGTTCCTACAATTTTACCCTCCAGAGATGATCTGTTATTAACCACTAACTTTTGAAACAGCATTTTTTTCCAGAAGCAAAATTGGGAAAAAGTGTCAATTTTTGGCATCTGTCATTGCAAACAGATACATTTAAAGCTATTTTTATTCCAGTGAAGGATTTACACATTCATATATATTATAATGAAAATTTTATATATCCTATTTAGTGTATCAGTTCTCCAGGTGGAATGCTTTAATTTTTTTTTAAGTTTTATTTATTTATTCATGAGAGACACAGAGAGAGAGAGAGAGGCAGAGACTCAGGCAGAGGGAGAAGCAGGCTCCATACAGGGAGCCTGATGTGGGACTTGATCCAGTGTCTCCAGGATCGTGCCCTGGGCCGAAGGCAGTGCTAAACCACTGAGCCACCCAGGCTGCCCGGTAGAATACTTTAAAGGAAAAGACAAGGGTGCCTGAGTCGCTCAGTCAGTTAAGCATCTGCCTTCAGCTCAGATCATGATATCAGGGTCCTGGGATAGAGCCTGTCTTTATTCTACTTTTAGAATTGGCCACCTCAATTTCAAAATCCATAATGTTGAAAGAGAATTTTAAAAGCAGCAATAGAAAATAGTTACATACAAGGAAAACCCCAGAAAGGCTATCAGCTGATTTTTCAACAGAAACCTTGCAGGCCAGAAAGGAATAACATGATATATTCAGAATATTGAAAGGAAAAAATCTGTAGCCAAGAATATCCAGCAAGGCCATCATTCAGAATAGGAGAGATAAAGAAGTTCCCAAACAAAAGTTAAAGGAATTCATCACCACTAAACCTGCTCTAACAAGAAATGTTAAAGGAGACACTTTGAGTGGAAAGGAAAGACCATGAGTAAGAAAAGTAGGAAGCACAAAAGCAGTAAAAATAAGTGTGTGTATGTGTGTGTGTGAGAGTATATATGTATGTACACACTTATCAAGGGACTTTCAAAATAAGGACGTAAAGTATGACACCATATACCTAAAACATGGGAGGTTGAGAGAGGAGTAAAGAATGAGTACACACTTAAGTAATCATCAACTCAATATAGACTGCTATATGCAGAAGATATTATATACAAACCTAATGGCAACCACAGGTCAAAAACCAGTAAAACATACACAAAATAAAAAGAGAAAGGAATCCAAGTTTATCAATAAAGAAAGTCTAATTATAAGAGAAGAAACACAGAAGAACCACAAAAAAATCCATAATACAAGCAACAAAATGACATTAAGTACATATCTATCAATAACTAACTTTGAATGTGAATGTTGAAATGCTCTAATCAAAAGACAGGGTGGGATCCCTGGGTGGCGCAGCAGTTTGGCGCCTGCCTTTGGCCCAGGGCGCGATCCTGGAGACCCAGGATCGAATCCCACATCAGGCTCCCGGTGCATGGAGCCTGCTTCTCCCTCTGCCTATGTCTCTGCCTCTCTTTCTCGCTGTGACTATCATAAATAAATAAAAATTAAAAAAAAAAAAAAAAAAAAAGACACAGGGTGACAGAATGGATTAAAAACGCAAGACCCATCAGTATGCAATAGATGAATCTCAACAAGAGACTCATTTTAGACCTAAACACACATGCAGGTTGAAAGTGAAGGGAAGAAAAAGCATTTATCATGTAAATGGGTATGAAAAGAAAGCCAGGGTAGAAATACTTACATTGGACAAAATCGACTTTAAAATAAAGGCTATAACAAGAGACGAAGAATGACATTATATAATAATAAAGGGGACAATCCAACAATAAGCTGTAACAATTGTGCATATTTATACACCGAACATGAGAGCACCCAAATATATAAAACAGTTATTAACAAACATAAATAAGCAATAGTAATGTAATAACAGTAGGGGCCTTTAACACCCACTTACATCATAGGACAGATCATCCAAACAAGAAATCAACAAGGAAATGGTGGCTTTGAAAGATGTACTGAACAGATGGATTTAAGATATATTCAGAACATTCCATCCTAAAACAGAAAATATATTCTTTTCAAGTGCACATGGAATGTTCTCCAGAATAGATCACATATTAGGCCACAAACAAATCTCAATAAATTAAAAAAGATCAAAGTTATATCATGCATTGTTTCTGACCACAATGCTATGAAACTGGAAATCAACCACAAGAAAAAAATCTGAAAAGATCACAAGTAAACATGGAGGTTAAATAACATGCTACTAAACAACAAGTGGGTCACCTAAGAAGTCAAAGAAATCAAAACTCACATGGAAACAAATGAAAATGAAATCAAAACAGACCAAAATCTCAGGGATGCAGCAACAGCTGTTGTAAGAGGGAAATTTATAGCCTACCTAAAGAAGCAGGAAAAATCTCAAATAAACCACCTTATCTTACACCTAACAGAGCTAGAAAAAGAAGAAAGAAACCCAAAACAAAAGAAGGAAGGAAATAATAAAGATCAAAACAGAAATAAAAGAAATAGAAACTAAAAACAATAACAACAACAACAACAACAGTAAAACAGATCAAAGAAACCAAGGGCTGGTTCCTTGAAAAAATCAACAAAATTGATAAACCTTTAGCCAGACTCATAAAAAAAGAGAGGAATCAAACAAAATCACAAATGAAAGAGGAGAAATAACAACCAATACTACAGAAATACAAAGGATAAGAGAATATTATAAAAAATTATATGGGAACAAATTGGACAACCAAGAAGAAATGGATAAATTCCTAGAAACATATAACCTTCCAAAACAGAATCAGGAACAGAAAAAAAATTTTTTGAGCTAAGTGTCTTTTTTAAAAAAAGTATTTTATTTAAATTCCATTTGCCAACATACAGTATAACACCCTGTGCTTGGGACGCCTGGGTGGCTTAGCGGTTGGGTGTCTGCCTTTGGCTCAGGGCATGATCCACATCCTCAATCCTGGGGATTGAGTCCTGCATCGGGTTCCCTGTGGGGAGCCTGCTTCTCCCTCTGTCTGTGTCTCTACCTCTCTCTGTCTCTCATGAATAAATAAAATCTTTAAAAAAAAAAAACCACACCCTGTGCTCATCTCATCAAGTGCCCTCCTTAGTGTGTGTCACACAGCTACCCCATCTCCCCACTTTTCCCCTTCTGCAACCCTTTGGTTTGTTTTCCAGAGTTAGGAGTCTCTCATGGTTTGTCTTCCTCTCTAATACTTCCCCATTCACAGTTTCCCTTCTTTTCCTTATGGTCTCTTTCACTGTTTCTTATATTCCACATATGAGTGAAACCGTATGGTCTTTCTCCAATTGATTTATTTCACTCAAGGAATAGAAAATTTGAACAGACTGATTACCAGCAAAGAAACTGAATCAGTAATCAAAAAATCAAAAAAGTCTCAGCAAACACAAGTTCAGGACCAGAAAGCTTCATAGGTGAATTCTACCAAACATTTAAAGAGGAGTTAATACCTATTCTTCCTAAGCTATTCCCCCCCAAAAAAGAAGAGGAAGGAAAGCTTCCAAAATCATCCTGTGAGGCCAGCATAATCCTGACACCAAAACCAGATAAAGACTATAAAATAAGAGAAGGTCAGGAATAAGACAAGGATGTCCACTCTCATCATTTTTATTCAACACAGTACTGGAAGTCCTAGCCACAGCAATCAGACAAGAAAAAAATAGTATAAAGTATCTAAATTGGTAAGGAAGAAGTAAAACTTTCACTACTTGCAGATGACATGATGCTATATATAGAAAACCCAAAAGACTCCACCAAAAACTACTAGAACTGATATATAAATTCAGTAAGGCTGCAGGAAACAAAATCAATTTATAGACATCTGCTGTATTTCTGTACACTAATATTGAAGTAGCAGATGGCTACCTGGGTGGCTTAGTTGGTTGTGTCCAACTCTTGGTTTTGGCTTAAGTCATGATCTCAGGGTCCTGAGATTGGGTCCCTGAGTCAGGCTCCATGCTCAGCATGGAGTCTGCTTGTCCGTCTCCTTTGCCCTTTGGCTCTCCCGATGTGCATTCTCTCTTTCAAATGAATAAATAAAATGATTTTTTTTTAAAATGAAGTAGCAGAGAAATTAAGTAAACAATCCCATTTACAATTATACCAAAAATAATAAAATACCTGGGACCAAGAAGGTTAAAGACCTATACCCTGAAAACTATGAAAGAAATTGAAGGCAACACAAACAAATGGAAAGATATTCTGTGCTGAGGGATTGGAAGAATATGTTAAAATGTCCATACCATCTAAAGCAAATCTACAGATTTAATGCAATTCCTATCAAAGTACCACCAGCATTTTTTGTAGAACTAAAACAATCCTAAAATTTATATGGAATCACAGAAAGACCCCAAATAGGCAAAGTCATCTTTTTTTTTTTTTTTTTTTTTTTAGGCAAAGTCATCTTGAAAAAGAAGAACAAAACTGAAGATATCATAATCCTGGATTTGAAGATATAATATAAAACTGTAGTAATCAAAACAGTATGGTCCTGGCACAAAAGAGGACACATAGATCCAAAGAATAGAGGGACCAGATATAAATCCATGATTACATGGTGAATAAATTGTCAACATAGGAGGCCAGAATATGCAATGGTAAAAAGATTCCTCAACAAATGGTGTTAGAAAAACTGGACAGCTCCATGCAAAAGAATGAAACCGGACCACTTTCTCACACAATACACAAAAATAAAATGTTACCTTACATATGTTAGATCAAAAGACAAGAAATAACAAGTTTGGTGAGGATGTGGAGAAAAAGGAACACTGTGCACTGCTCATGGGAATGCACTGTATAAGCACTGTGGAAAACAATATGGAGATTCCTTAAAAAATTAAAAACAGAATTACCATATGATCCAGAAATGGATAGAAACTACTGGATAATTACTCAAAGAAAATGAAAACATTTATTTGAAAAGTGTCTATTACAGCATTACTCACAATAGCCAAGATATGGAAGCAATCAACCCAAGTTTCCATCCATAGATGAATGGGTAAAGATAAATGGATAAAGTATATATACAATAGGATAGGATATAACTTAGCCCTAAAAATAAGATATTGCCATTTGCAACAATATGGATGGACTGAGAGAGTATAATGCTAAATAAATTCAGAGAAAAGATAAATATCATATAATTTCACTCATATGTAAAATTTTAAGAAACAAATGAACAAAGGAAAAAAGCAAAAACAAGAAAATATACTTGTAAATACAGAAAGCAAACTGATGGTTGCCAGAGGGGAAGAAGGTGTTGGGATGGGCAAAATAGATAAAGGGGATTAAGGGTACATTTTTCTTGATGAGCATTGAAGTAACGCATTGAACTGAATTGTACACCTTAAACCAATATAAACACTGTACGTTAACTAAACTGTAATTAAAATGAAAAATTTAAAAATTCCGTAATCCTGCAGGTAAAGAACTCCTTCTCTCCTAATATGGCTATGAAGGTAACAAATTCTCTGTTTTTGTCCATCATCATGTTTTATGAATAAAAAAGCTTATATGTACTCTTCTCCCATCTCCAATTTTCTTGAGGAAGAGCTTACCCTGACATGTATACAAAGCGTACCTTGCTAACCCAAAGTGTGGTCTGTGGGCCAGCAAAATCATTTGGGAGCTTCTTTTAAAACATGGAATCTTGGCCCCCATCCCAAGCCTACTAAATCTGAATTTTCATTTTAATGAGATCTCAAGATAGTTTGTATACACATTAGTTTGAAAAGCACTACTCTAGAGAAGAAACAATTTACTTAAATAATTTACAATATATAGAAGTATATTGAGAATCTAGATTAAAGGGGAAAACATTTTGAATGAATCAGGAGCTTTGGGGAAATTATTTATGAAGTTTCACCAAATAATCTAGAAAATGACCTTGGAGATCTTACATGATATACTTTTTAAAAAAAAAATTTTTTTTTTTTTTTTAAATTTATGATAGTCATACAGAGAGAGAGAGAGAGAGGGGGGGGGGGGGCAGAGACACAGGCAGAGGGAGAAGCAGGCTCTATGCACCGGGAGCCCGACGTGGGATTCGATCCCGGGTCTCCAGGATCACGCCCTGGCCCAAAGGCAAGCGCCAAACCGCTACACCACCCAGGGATCCCCATGATATACTTTATAAAGATTAATAATGGAAAGAAATGCTTACTCACATGAAAATATGTGACTGATATATATATATATATATATATATATATATATATATATATACACACACACACACCCATGTATATGTGTATATATAGATGTTGAATACATATGAACTATGCATATACATATATATGAATTGCATATATATGTGTGTGTATGTGTATTTAAATATGTTGAAACATGTTTTCCAAATATGGAAAATATTTAAAGCTCAATATTCTAGAAACCTACTATACTCGTTCAACCCTAAGATTTTTCTCTTGACATGAGTCAATCAAATTTTAGTATTTTAAGAAATTATAAGTAATATTAACTTCATTTAGTTGCAAATAAGCCCTTTGTAATGGAACCTACAGATCAATTCATAAGATGAATATATTGTCCTTTATACATCAAATATGCTCTGAGCACATTTTTAAATTCAGAGTTCTAAATATGAACTGATTCCTTTTAACAATGTTGCCTGCTTTCATCCAGAGCCAGACATACATAACTGCAAGCAGACTAGCTTTAGGTTGTTACTGAACAGGGAAATCTAAATTTTATGTTACATTTGGAATTCATTCATTCACGCACTCATTCATTCATTTATTTATTTTTAAAGATTTTATTTATTCATGAGACACACACAGAGAGAGAGAGAGAGAGAGAGAGAGAGAGAGGCAGAGACACAGGCAGAGGGAGAAGCAGGCTCCATGCAGGGAGCTCGATGTGGGTCTCGATCCCGGGTCTCCAGGATCACGCCCTGGGCTGAAGGCAGGCGCTAAACTGCTGAGCCACCCTGGCTGCCCTGGAATTCCTTTTCTTTCTTTTCTTTTTTTTAATGATAGTCACAAAGAGAGAGAGAGAGAGAGAGGCAGAGACACAAGCAGAGGGAGAAGCAGGCTCCATGCACCGGGAGCCCAACGTGGGATTCGATCCCGGGTCTCCAGGATTGCGCCCTGGGCCAAAGGCAGGCGCTAAACCGCTGCGCCACCCCCGGATCCCCTATTTTTAAATTAGAATATGAACATGCTTAGGGATGCCTGGGTGGCTCAGCGGTTGAGTGTCTGCCTTTGGCTCAAGGTGTGATCCTGTATTCCCGGGATAGAGTCTCGCATCAGGCTCCTTGCATAAGAACCTGCTTCTCCTCCCTCTGCCTCTCTTTCTGTGTCTCTCATGAATAAATAAATAAAATCTTAAAAAAAAAAAATGAACATGCTTCATATCTTCAGAAATTCTAAAGCATTAAACAGCATGATGAGATCATACTGCAATGACTGCTCTCAGGAGGAACTGAAACCCCCTGTCCCACCTTCTCTTACTTATTTTCTTCTAATCTAAATAAATAGGCCCACAAGGACATCAAGTATTTTCATCTTTTCTGAGAGAGATAATTAAACATTTCAATTTTAAAATGTCTTTGATGGGGGATCCCTGGGTGGCGCAGCGGTTTGGCGCCTGCCTTTGGCCCGGAGCGTGATCCTGGAGACCCGGGATCGAATCCCACATTGGGCTCCCGGTGCATGGAGCCTGCTTCTCCCTCTGCCTGTGTCTCTGCCTCTCTCTCTTTCTCTCTCTGTGACTATCATAAATAAATAAATTTAAAAAAAATAAAATAAATAGATAAATAAATAAATAAAATAAAATGTCTTTGATGTAGTTTCAATGCTAGCCTACCAGCAGAAGAGTCAGAGTAAGCTATAACTTCCTTCTCAGTGAAAAATTAAATGACCTACAGGAGGACAAACCTGTAATCAGATCTTAATAGCACTATATTCTGAGGTCAGGTAAAATTTACATGTTGTTACATGATTAAATTGATTATCAAACAATAATTTTTTAGCCATTTAGCACAAAAACACTGAAGTTTACTTAAACTTACAATTCAATTAGTCCACTCCAGTATCCTCCTAATGCCACAGTGAACACAGCAATTACAAAAATAACCACCATAGTATAGTCAAAGTTAGGCCAAGATGGAGAATACATTTTCACAGTAATGTTATCTCCAAGAGTCTGAAAGACAAAAAAAGAAAAAAACAAAACAGAATTAGTTTTCTATTCCAGTATATGGCAGCAATGTTCTAATTTCACTCTGAAACAGACACTACAGAGAGTCAAGAACTTTTTGACGACATGATGTATTCTCTTATCAGAATTATGAGGCTATGCTTTGGTTTATTAAATCTTGAAAGTTCAATGTTCCACACAGTGACATCTTGTCCAGGGATTTATGGGTAAGATAAATGATATAACACAGAGCCTATTAAAGAAGTCAAGACAAATAAATATTCTAAAGTGAGGGCTCAGAAACACCTTGTGCTCTCTGAGAGGTGAACTCTTCCCAAATAAAGACTTGATAAGGCCTTTATAGCTTCTTATTAGCAAATGGAGCATATATAATTTATATTGAATATCAAGTGTTAAAAGTGAAGAATTGTACTATGTATAAACTTTGTATAGTATGTAATTACTAATTTACCTGCTTCATATCTATGAAGTCTTTACGGCTTATAAATGCAATCAGTATTTTCACATCATGAAATTCAGATTTGTTCCCTGAGGGTGGAAACTAAAAGAAAAAAAAAACATATTATGAAAACTTATGAGCTACTAATTACAGAATAAAATACACCTTATTCCTGTATTGCTATTTATTTAAGATTTTATTTACTTAACAGAGAGAGAGAGAAAGAAAGCACAAGCAGGGGGAGTGGCAGGCAGAGGGAGAAGCAGTCTCCCTTCTGAGCAGGGAGTCTGATGTGGGGCTTGATCCCAGGACTCTGGGATCACACCCAAGCAGAATCAGACATTTAACTGAGCCACCCAGGAACCCCTCAAATTATTCCTTTAAGTATTAATATTATATCTTTTTTAAAGTTATAAAACAAAGTTTCACATGTTCTTCCTTGATTTCCAGTTCTCAAACTGGAATCCTTTAGCATAAACTTAAACTTACTTACAAATAGGAATATCATATATATATATATGACTGTGCGTACATACAACACTGAGGTTTTTTTTTTTTTTTTTTTTTTTTTTTTTTTTAAATTTATGATAGGCACACAGTGAGAGAGAGAGAGAGGCAGAGACACAGGCAGAGGGAGAAGCAGGCTCCATGCACCGGGAGCCCGACGTGGGATTCGATCCCGGGTCTCCAGGATCGCGCCCTGGGCCAAAGGCAGGCGCCAAACCGCTGCGCCACCCAGGGATCCCCAACACTGAGGTTTAATTAGACTTACGCATACACACATTCCTAACAAAGTCTTGCCCACTTTAGGAACAGAAAAGAAACTACAAAGTTTTCTAATTAATACCTATCATAGCCAGAATGTTTATTTATTTTAAAAATTACTATTATTTCTTTTTAAGTAAGGTCTACACCCAGTATAGAGCCCAAAGTGGGACTTGAACTCCCAACTCTGAGATCAAGACCTGAGCTGAGATCAAGAGTCAGATGTTTAACCAACTTAGTCACCTATATGGCCCCAGAATGTTTATTTTAAAAGAACCCTACTGTGAGATTATTCAAAATTCAGCCCCTAAACTACATACCCAAAATAATTCAATTCTTGTGAAATTTGATATATATCATGAGCTCAAAAGTTATTAAAGTTTTAAAACTTACGAGGACACTGTTATTGGCAACCAACAATGCTTCAGCACCTCCTGTTTGTGCAATTCTGGCTTTTTCAAGAATATGGCAGGTTCCCCACTTTACCACAACAGCTTTGCTCTTTATTCCATCGGGCGGAATATCAGAAAGGTTGCATAGTGGTGTGGTAGTTAGATTCATCAAACTGACAGAAGTCTGGAAAGAGAAATGTCTTTAACATAATAAACATATTCACAAAAAATGCATTCAATGACAAAGTATCAGTACTGGTTTAATACCAAGTTCTTTTAAATTCGAAATATTTTATATGACAACCAGGGAAGTACTTTAAAATTCCCTAATTTGTTTTTCCCACAGAGAGAAAAATACTTGAGCCAAAACAATAAAACAATTACTGTTTATTGACCATCAAATATTACAACTAGTTCACACACTACAACATAACAATCACTCATCTTCACCTTTCAATAATTTTATGTCTACACATAAGTAGTAACTGTGATTTACTTACTGCATTTTCTAGAGTATTCGGAAGAGATGTCCACTGAGGGTTATATAGCATGCAGTAGTCCTTAGATGGTAAAAGTTTGCCATTTCCAGACGCATGCAGGATTGCTTCCTGAGCAGCTGTCTAGGACACGAACAATAATTTTCAAACTGGTAATAATTTGATTTGTCAATAACCAAGGATTTTAATAATGCTATTTATATATAGGTTTGACCACACTTCCATAAGAGGGAAGGTCTTTCAATGAATTTATTTCTTCTTGTTTGAGGAAATACTGTAATTATACACATTTGCCCAGAACACATTCTTTGAAGGAAGTCACTTTCTTATGGGGACACAATTATAGCCCTTGTTATAAGGGCCATATCCTAGAGAAGATTGTTGCTATGCAATAAATTTTAATACTCCCTTAACAGCCTGAAACTTTCCTTCCCAATCTTTTATGAGTTATTACTTCATTGTTTATGTAAAATAAAAGACAATGCACTTGAAATCCCTCAACCTGTCTAGGATATCCACTGTCACCATTTTTATTTAAAATAGTACTGGAGAAGCGCCTGGGTGGCTCACTTGGTTAAGCATCTGCCTTTGGCTCAGGTCACCATCTCAGGGTTCTGGCATGGAGCCCAATGTCAGGCTCCCTGCTCAGGGGAGAGTCAATTTCTTCCTCTGTCCTTCCTCCCACTTATGCAAGTACACATGCATTCTTTCTCTCTCAAATAAGTAAGTAAATAAATAAATAAAATCTTAAAAAAAAAAAAAAAAAACCCCACAACAAAATCATACTGGAAATCCTAGCCTCTGCATAGTCTCTGCAGTCAGATAACAAAAAAAAGAAATAAAAGACATCCAAATAGGCAAGGAAGAAGTCAAACTTTCACTATTTGCAGACAACATGATACCCTAGAAAACTGAAAGACTCCACCAAAAAATTGCTAAAACTGATACACAAATTCAGTAAAGTCACAGGATACAAAATCAACATATAGAAATCTGTTGCCTTTCTATACACCAATAATGAAACAGCAGAAAGGGAAATCAAGGAATTGATCCTATTTACAATTACACCAAAAACCACATGATACCTAGGAATAAACATAACCAAAGAGGTAAAAGATCTGTATTTTGCTGAAAATTATAGAACACTTATGAAAGAAATTGAAGAGGACCCAAAGATATGGAAACATTCCATTTCCATGGACTGGAAGAACAACTACTGTTAAAATGTCTATACTACCCAAAGCAATCTACAGAATCAATGCAATTCCTATCAAGATGTCACCAGCATTTTTTAGAACAAACAATCCTAAAATTTGTATGGAACTCTAAGATTCCGAATAGCCAAAGCTATCTTGAAAAAGGAAAGCAAAGTTGAATGCATCATAATTCCAGACTTTAAGCTCTATTACAAAGCTACAGCCTTCAAGACAGTATGGTACTGG
Source organism: Vulpes vulpes (assembly GCF_048418805.1). Taxonomy (NCBI): domain Eukaryota; kingdom Metazoa; phylum Chordata; class Mammalia; order Carnivora; family Canidae; genus Vulpes; species Vulpes vulpes. Next base: position 56,398,570 of record NC_132794.1, read on the forward strand.
CACAAAAACACACATATAGATCAATGGAACAGAATAGAAAATCCAGAAATGTACCCTTAACTCTATGGTCAATTAATCTTCAACAAAGCAGGAAAGAGGGGCACCTGGTTGGCTCAGTCGGTTAAGCATTGGCCTTCAGCTCAGGACATGATCCCAGGGTTCTGGGATTGAGCTCCCTGTTCAGGGGAAATCTGCTTCTCCTTCTCCTTCTGCAATTCCCCTGGCTCATTTTCTCTGTCTCTCAAATAAAATCTTAAAAAAAAAAAAAAAAAAAAAAAAAAGGAATAAAACCTTGCCATTTCAACGACATGGATGGAGCTAGAGTGTATTATGCTAAGCAAAATAGGTCAAAGATAAATACCATATGATTTCACTCATATGTGGAATTTTGGAAATAAAACAGATTAACATAGGGAAAAGAACAAAAAAAAGAGAGGGCAGCAGACCATAAGACAGACTCTTAACTATAGAGAACAAACAGGGTTGCTGGAGGGGAGATGGGCAGGGAGGATGGGTTACATAAGTGATGGATTTTTTTTTTTAAGATTTTATTTATTTATTCATTAGAAACACACACAGAGAGGCAGAGATACAGGGAGAGGGAGAAGCAGGCTCCATGCAGGGAGCCCGATGTAGGACTCGATCCTGGGCCCCCAGGATCACACCCTGGGCCAAAGGCAGACGCTCAACCAGTGAGCCAGCCAGGCATCCCTAGGTTAAACATTTTTGAAAACAATCCTTCATCAGTGAACTTAGTACTTCTTAATGAATCTAACAAATGGCACATGATGATGTATGTTCCAGCATTAGTGAGGGTGAATTTGATTAAGGTAGTAACTACAGGATTTCTCCAGTATAAAGTTTGGTTTCTTTTTTTTCCCTGTGTGATTGGTTAGTAATCTGTAGCATGTCAACAGTTCAACAACCTCTCACCTAGTTTTTAGCCTCCACGATGATCTATACCTGAATTTAATTTTATGTACTATGTCAGGGGTTGAGAAATGGTCATTGTTTTTTAATACTGTAATTCCTTCTACATGTATTAGCTAGTACTCTTTTAAAAAGCTTACTAGGCCACCTGGGTGGCACAGTTGGTTAAGCATCTGCCTTCGGCTCAGGTTGTGATCCCAGGGTTTTCGGACAGAGCCCCACACTGGGTTCCCTGCTTAGCAGGAAGTCTACTTCTCCCTCTGCCCCTCTCCCCCTGCTCATGCTCTCTCTTTCTCTCTCTCAAATATATTAAAAAAAAAAAAAAAAAAACTTACTCTCTCCTACCATCTTTTGCTTAGTATCACCAAATGATCACTGATAAAAATTCAATGTAATGTAATTATTTGATATTTAAATTGTCCCAAATTTGGCCAGCAGAGCCTCTTACACCCAGCTCTTTGTAACCTTTTAAGAAGACCCAATTGGTCGTTGAGGACTTCCTTATTTTTGAGGGCATAAAGTGTCGTAGGCTGTCTTTATCTTTTACCTGCCACAGGTCTGGAACCAATCATTCTACTAAGTACCTTTTGGAGAAGAATGGTATTTAGATAAAGATTTGGGTTCTAATTGTGCACACCGCTGCTGAAGTGGTATAATATTTTTTTAAAAAATATTTATTTACTTATTTATTTGACAGAGAGAAAGAGTGCACATGTGCACATATAAGTAGGAAGGGTGGCGGGCAGAGGAAGAGGGAAAAGGAGAAGCAGGTTCTGGGCTGAGCCGATGTGGGGCTCAATCCCCAGTCCTGGGATCATGACTTGAGCTGAAGGCACACACTTAACTGACAGAGCCACCCAGGTGCCCACCCCCCTTAAAGATTAATTGATTTTAAAGATTTTATTTATTTATTCATGATAGAGAGAAAGAGGCAGAGACACAGACAGAGGGGAGAAGCAGGCTCCATGCCAGGAGCCCGACACGGGACTCGATCCCAGGACTCCAGGATCATGCCCTGGGCCAAAGGCAGGTTCTGAACCGCTGAGCCACCCAGGAATCCCCCTATTTTATTTATTTGACAAAGCAAGAGAGCGTGCGCACACACGTGCACACACACGAAGGGGGAGTGGCAGGTAGAGGGAGAAGGAGAAACAATGAAGTGGTAATAATCTTTAAATAGACAACTGGTAGTATCAATCAAAAATTTTAATACATGGAATCCTGATTCATTCTCTACAAATGTATTACAGAGAGCGCAGAAAGAAACCCACATGTATATGGCAATTTATGACAAAGGAGGCAAGAACATACAACGGAGAAAAGACGGTCTCTTCAACAAATGGTGCTGAGAAAACTGAACAGCTATGTGCAAAAGAATGAAACTGGCCAATTTTCTTTTCTTTTTTAAAAGATTTATTTATTTATTTTATGATATACATAGAGAGAGGCAGAGACACAGGCAGAGGGAGAAGCAGGCTCCATGCCAGGAGCCCGATGCGGGACTCGATCCGGGGACTCCAGGATCGTGCCCTGGGCCAAAGGCAGGTGCCAAACCGCTGAGCCACCCAGAGATCCCTCTTTTCTATTTTTAAAAAATATTTAAGTAATCTTTATATTCAACATAGGGCTCAAACTCACGACCGACCAACCATTAAAGCAAGAGTTGCGTGCTCTTCTGAGTGAGCCAGCCAGACAACCCAGACCACTTTCTAATACAACACACAAAAATAAGCTCAAAATGATTAAAGACCTAAATGTGAGACCTGACACCATAAAACTATAAGAAAACATAGGGGGACGCCTGGGTGGCTCAGTGGTTAAGCATGTCTGCCTTCAGCCCAGGGCGTGATCCTGGAGAACCGGGATCGAGTCCTGCATCGGGCTCCCTGCACGGAGCCTGCTTCTGTCTTTGCCTCTCTCTTTCTGCGTCTCTCATGAATAAATAAATAAAATCTTAAAAAAAAAAAAGAAAAAAGAAAACATAGGCAGCAATTTCTGTCATCAGCTGTAGAAACATTTTTCTAGATACATCTCCTAAGACAAGAGAATTAAAAACAACCAGGAAAAATAAATAAATAAATAAATAAATAAATAAATAAATAAATAAATAAAAACTAGGACCATACCCAAATAAAAAGCTTTTGCACAGCAAAGAAAACCACTAACAAAATGACAAGAGAATCCACTGAATGGGAGAATTAGCAAATGATACATGTGATAAGGATTTAATATCCAAAATACATAAAGAACTTACACAACTCAATACCGAAAAGGACATAATTCAATTAAAAAATGGGCAGAAGGGATCCCTGGGTGGCGCAGCGGTTTGGCACCTGCCTTTGGCCCAGGGCGCGATCCTGGAGACCTGGGATCAAATCCCACGTTGGGCTCCCGGTGCATGGAGCCTGCTTCTCCCTATGCCTGTGTCTCTGCCTCTCTCTCTCTCTCTCTCTCTCTCCTTTGTGACTATCATAAATAAATAAAATTTAAAAAAAATTTTTTTAAAATGGGCAGAAGACCTAAATAGACATTTTTCCAAAGATGACATACAGATGGCCAAAAGACACATGAAAAGATGTTCACCATCACTAATCATCAGGGAAATGCAACTCAAAACAATGATATTACCTTACATCTATCAGAATGGTTAGAACCAAAAAGACAAGGAACATTGAGGATGTGGAGAAAAAGGAATGCACTGTCAGTAGGAATGCAAATTGGTACAACCACTGTGGAAAACAATATGGAAGTTCTTTAAAAGATTAAAAATAGGAAAAAAAAATAGGGACACCTGGGTGGCTCAGCAGTTGAGCATCTGCCTTTGGCTCAGGGCATGATCCTGGAGTTCCGGGATCAAGTCCCACATCGGGCTCCCTGCATGGAGCCTACTTCTCCCTCTGCTTGTGTCTCTGCCTCTGTGTGTCTCTCATGAATAAATAAATAAAATCTTAAAAAAAAAAGGTTAAAAATAGAATTACTATATAATGCAGAAATTCCACTACTGAGCATTTATCCAAAGAAAATAAAAACACTTATTTGAAAAGATATATGTACCACTGTTTATTGTAGTATTATTCACTACAGCCAAAATATGAAAGCAATCAACTCAAGCGTCCATCTACAGATGAATGGATAAAGAAATACATATATATATATATGGAATATTACTCAGCCATAAAAATGAATGAGATCTTACCATCTGCAACAATATGGGTGGACCTAGAAGCTATAATACTAAATGAAGTCAGAGAAAGAAAAATATATTTCACTCACATGTAAAAACGTAAGAAACAAATGAACAAAGTAAATAAAAACAAAAACAAAAACAGACTCTTAAATATAGATAACAAACTGGTGGGTGCCAGGGGTGGGAGGATGGGTGAAATAGATAAGGGGAGTCAGAGCACACTTATCTTGATAAGCACTGACTAATGTATAGAAATGCTGGGTAATTATATTGTACACCTGAAACTAATTTAACATTGTATGTTGGGGATCCCTGGGTGGCGCAGCGGTTTGGCGCCTGCCTTTGGCCCAGGGCGCGATCCTGGAGAGCCGGGATCGAATCCCACATCGGGCTCCCGGTGCATGGAGCCTGCTTCTCCCTCTGCCTGTGTCTCTGCCTCTCTCTCTTTCTCTCTCTGTGGCTATCATAAATAAATAAAATTAAAAAAAAAAAAACATTGTATGTTAATGACTTCAATTTAAAAAAGAAATGCACAAAGATAAATGTATAAGGATATTCACAGTATCATTTATTACTGAAAAAAAAATCAACAACTTTCACTAATAAGGAGCCCATTACATTATGATATGCTAGTAAGCAGCTATTAAAAAAGAAAAAAAAAAAAAAGAATAGCTTCTTGGCCTTTTGGTTCAGATCAAGCATAAGAAAAAAAAGAACCAGAGGGACACCTGGGTGGCTTAGTGGCTGAGCATCTGCCTTCAGCTGAGGGTGTGATCCCAGGGTCCTGGGATCAAGTCCCGTATCAGGCTCCCCACAGGGAGCCTCCTTCTCTCTGTGTCCATGTCTATGCCTCTCTCTCTGTGTCTCTCTTGAATATATAAGTAAAACATTAAAAAAAGAAGAACTAGATCTACCCACAGAAACAGATGTCCATAGTGAGAAATCAAGTTCCAGAGAGATATTTATAGTGTAACCCCCCCCTTTTTTTTAAATAAACTCTATGCCCAATGTGGGGCCTGAACTCACCACTCAGAGACCAAGAGTTCACATGCTTTACGGACTCAGCCAGTCAGGCACCCCAAAATAAGCTGATTTGTATTAAAAAAAAAAGTGACACCCCCCCTCAAGTTCCCTATATGTATCTGTACATTTATGTGAGCTTGAAGATATGGAGAGAGACACATCAGACCATTTAAAAAAAAGAGGGAGAGCGAAACAAAGGCAAAGGTGACAGTATAAAAAGATTTGAGACGCTAAAAAGGAAAAACATTCAAACAGGTATAAAGTCCTCCTCTTATCCTGGCTCTCAGTCCCACTCTTAGGAGCTTCTTCCACATCTTTCCAGACACTATCCGCATATATTTAATACACGTGAATACATATCTTAAATATGTACAGTTTTATACATGAGGTCAAACTAGACTACTCTGTAGCTTTTCTATACATTTCTAACTCTATGTATTAGATTTTCCATATGGACACATATACACAACCTCCTTTTATACAATATATATGTATAATATGTATAATATTCAGTGTTACTTTTATAATTACAACCATTAAGATATTTTTTTTTAAAGCCTCAGTGTTCAAGGAAGTACAAAGATTCTCAAATAGGTAAGATTTATGGCTATAAAGGAATTATAATCTTCCCTACAATTGAAGAAAATTCAGCACAGGTAAAAGCGAAACTCATTGGTACTGGAATTAGTGAGAGAAGACATATATTTTATTAGAAAATTAGTAAAGTGGGATCCCTGGGTGGCGCAGCGGTTTAGCGCCTGCCTTTGGCCCAGGGCGCGATCCTGGAAACCCGGGATCGAATCCCACGTCGGGCTCCCGGTGCATGGAGCCTGCTTCTCCCTCTGCCTATGTCTCTGCCTCTCTCTCTTTCTCTCTCTCTCTCTCTCTATGTGTGTGACTATCATAAATAAATAAAAATTAAAAAAAAAAAACTTAAAAGAAAATTAGTAAAGTATAACCATACACAATGGTAAAATAGTATTCAATGTGAAACATGTAGTAAATTTCATGAGCAAACAACTCTATTTAAACAATATCCGCATTTCTACATTTAAAAATATCTCAGTAAATTCTTCATAGAGATTGTATAGCTTCAAAAATTTAGCTTATTAACAATAGATATCATGAGCTTTACAGACCTGGGACAGAATGGCATTTTACCATTTACTCTCCATGTTCCAAGTCATTTAACCTGTTTTAATCTTCCACATCCTCAGCTTTGACTGAGAGTTGTCATGAAGAAGATTAAGTTAGATAGTGCAATTGTTTGCATGTATTAAACTCTTAGTAAATGGTAACTATTATTAATAATAATACATCTAGCACCTTGCCAAGTACTTCTATGATGCACAGGAAATATGAGATGAGGGACGCCTGGATGGCTAGCGGTTGAGCATCTGCCTTTGGCTCAGGGCGTCGTGATCCTACTTCTGGGATCGAGTCCCATATTGAGCTCCCTACAAGGAGCCTGCTTCTCCTACTGTGTGTGTGTCTGCCTCTCTCTGTGTCTCATGAATAAATAAATAAATGTTTAAAAAAAAGAAAAAAAAATAGGAGATGATTAATGGTTGCTTAGGGTTTGGTGGAATACGGGGATATAAGGTGATACCTACAGGATGTAGGTTTCGGTCTTTTTTAAAAAACAGACTTTTATATCAACTTTAGGGTCACAGCAAAATTGAGCAGGAAGTAGAGTACCCCCATACCCCCTGCCACACACATGCATAGTCTTCCCTATTATCAATCTCTGCACTAAAAGGGTACATCTGTCACAATAAACAAACATACACTGATCATTACCACCCACAGCCCATAGTTTACATGTAAGATTCACTCTTGATGTTGTACATTCTATACATTGTGACATGTATCCACCATCACAGTAAGCTATGGAATAGGAATAATTTCACTGCCATAAACATCTGTGTCCCACCGATTTCTTTCTGACATGATGTAAATGTTTTAAAATGGACTGTGTTAATGGTTGCACATATCTGTGAATATACTAAAAGCCAATGCTTTGTACTTCAAATAGGTAAACTGCAGAGTATATGAATTATAGCTCACTAAAGCTGCCTTCCCCCAAAGAAACGTGACATAAGAAATTACACTCTTACTAGAAAAATTAAAAACAAACCTGAAACAGATAATCAGAAGCAGAATGTGATTAAAGAGTCTCTTAATAAAAACTTTGGTAGTTCTTATGGAGTTAGAAATGCAAATTCTTGGGCCCTATTCCAGATCTCCAGAATCAGAAACCCCCAGGCAGTTTATTTTTACAAGCCCTTCTGGAGATTCTATTACTTGTTAAAGTTTGAGAACCACAGCTACAGGAGTCGAGCTTTTCAAGATTTATTGTGCATACAAATCACTTAGCAGTCGTATTAAAATGTAGATTTTGATTTAATAGGTCAGAGTGGCAGTGAGGTTCTGCATTTTTAACAAGCTCCCAGGTGATGTTGATGCTGGTGGTAGGTGAACCACACATCTTAGTAGCAAGGCTATCAGAGAATGGAGCAGTGGGGACCACATTACTGTGGGTCCATTAGTAGGGAAGCATAAAGAAAAAGGCCTGAAACTCAGTGTCCCCTTCAAGCATTACAAACACCAAATTAGGTGAGGCTTGTGGTCCACCCACATACTAGTGTTTGATCATTTGACAAAGATCCTATGATGGAAGGGGAGGATATCTTCCTTCACACCTTCCAAGTTAGAGACATGTAGCAAAACAACTGAATTTTTCCTTGTTATCAACTGTAGCCTGGTCTTCTGTGACCTTATTCAACCTTTAAAACTAGTCTGTTTGCATTTTCAATCAATAATGAAAATATTCTCATGACGCTTGGGTGGCTTAGCAGTTGAGTATGTCTTTGGCTCAGAGCGTGATCCCAGGGTCCCGGGATTGAGTCCCATATCAGGCTTCCTGCATGGAGCCTGTTTCTCCCTCTGCCTATGTCTCTGCCTCTCTCTTGCTCTCTGTGTCTCTCATGAATAAATAAATAAAATCTTTAATAATGAAAATATTCTCCTAGTAAAAAGCTTAGTATCAAAGGCTTAAAGGGATTTAGAGATAATACTCTAGGCCCTTTTTTTCATAGCTCTGACAGGTCCAAAATGATCAAAATGAAGTGGTCTCAGGGGCCAAGATTAGAACCGAGCTCTCCAAAACTTGATCAGCAGTCTTTCAATTCTGCTATCACTTCAAGTTCCTTCATGCAGTTGTATCCCCAAAGCAGCTCAGTGCCCAACAATCACATTGGTCACATGATCTCTGCATTAGCTGTCAACTCCCTCTTCTGTGGTACTGGGCATCTTCTACCACCACTCCAATATCCAATTACTTCCTCCCACATCATTTCCTTAATACTCTTCCAAATACTCCCAATTCTAGGTCTCTAGAGCTTCATGGAATTCCTTTTCCTAGGACAACTTGCCCCCAATCTTCCCTCTTCATAGTACTGATAGTGGTTTCAAACTTTATTTCTCCAGGACCATCAAATCATCAATTTTATACCAGTGTCTTTATATTCACATCTTACTTGATCCTCACACACAAGAAAAACAAGTTTATTAGCCCATGGTGTGTAGTAGTACTTCCATTTCTGACTCAAATTTACCTCCATAAAATTTCATGGACGAGCTGTTGCTCACAGTTGCAAATTTTTTTTCTTTTTTTTTCTTTTTTTTTAATTTTTATTTATTTATGATAGTCAGAGAGAGAGAGAGAGAGAGAGAGAGAGAGAGAGGCAGAGACACAGACAGAGGGAGAAGCAGGCTCTATGCACCCGGAGCCTGATGTGGGATTCGATCCCGGGTCTCCAGGGTCGCGCCCTGGGCCAAAGGCAGGCGCCAAACCGCTGCGCCACCCAGGGATCCCTCACAGTTGCAAATTTACTTTATCTTAATCACTTGACTTCAATCACATTTCCTAACATCTTTTCAAACCAAAAAATATCAATGTTTAAGCTTACCTTAATGTTAGTTACCTACTCCTTTGCCCATTTTTCTCCTAAAATGCTCTCAGTATGACAAGTGTCAAATAATTATCAAATGTCTAAAAAAAGACCAACTGCAGTGATGTATATTACACTCACATCCTTGCAAAGGTACAATCTCCCTATTTTCTCAGGCCAATCAGATCGTAAACCAAGGGACATGTACAGGAGCTTTAGTTCATCAGTATACTTATAGTGAGTCAGTCTTGCACTGACCTTCACGTCCCTATCTCTTGGGAGTACATCCATGCCTTACACTCTAGTCTCCATGGGCATTTGAATTCTGGGCCTCTGTTCCAACAGACTCCTGATGCTGACTCACCAGCCCAATATTAACCCAGTGAGAACAGGCCTGCTGTACTCCTGTCCAAGCTAATAGCACAGTTCAAGGGTTCTTCTTTGACCCTGGTTCACAGGTTTGGTTTGTCTTTTATCCTCCTTTCTTCTTCAAAAGTTATCATCTTCTAGGGCACCTGGGTGGCTCAGTGGGTTAACCACCTGCTTTTAGGTCCTGGGGTCAAGTCCCACCCACATGAGGCTCCCTGCTCAGCAGGAATCTGCTTCTCTCTCTCCCCCCTGCTCGAGCACGCTTTTTCCCAAATAAACTTTAAAGAAAAAAAATAATAAAATAAAACCCAAAAGGTATCTTCTAGCAATGAATTTTCCAAATTTAAGTTTTCACAAACTCCTTTTGAAAAGAAAAATTCCCCCCCCACCAAAAAAAAAGAAAAATTCCCTAGTGAAAAATTTATCTAACGTCCTATCCCCTCCTCTGTATACATGTCATCCTTAGTGTCTGCCAGAACTCCGTATCTTAGTCCATTTTCATTTGACCAAGTAGAACTCTGATTAATGCAATGTTAACCTTTTCCCATATGTATATTTAATTCCCTTAAAAAGCTTTATCAGATTTGTCAAGCATGGTTCTTCTTTCTTCCCGGAGATTATGCTCAGTATTCTGTGCAATTTCTTACCCGTAATTATAGATCAATGCTTCTTGAACTTTAACATTCTTGTTAAAATCCAGATTCTGATGCAGCAGCTCTTAGGTAGAACTTACGATCATGCATTTAGAACAAGTTTCCGGGTGACGCTCTGATACTGGTCCACAGAATACCTAGCTATAGTCATCATTAATAGTGGTGAAACTCACACCTTCTAGACATTATTGGGGTTCTCCTAGGAATTTTCTCAAGAGGTGAGTCACACTGCACCTATAGTATAGCCAATGTTTGTATTTTTGGCCAGTAGTTCCATTTCATGCATGAGTTCCTTCAAAAGTCTTCAGTGTATTCATCACTGGGTCCCAGCTTCCCCAGCCCCTCCACAGTCTGTCAATTAAACCAGGTTCATGTTATTTGTATTATTACCCATTAGATATACACAATGCTTCAGTTTCAAGGGCAATATGTAAGAGAGAATTACAGTCTCATTTACACAGTTAACCCTCTGGCAGTCTTTTTTTTTTTTTTTTCTGGCAGTCTTTCTTCTTAAAATCTTCAAATAAAATTATTTCTGTATTTTTAGACACCAAATACAAGATCTGAGGCTTATGGGAAAAGTTTGTTAATAAACAGAATTTATCTATAATGAAAACAAGCAATTTAAAAAATGCTATATTCCTAAACCAGAAGTTGCAATGTAATCACTGAATGGTAAATGCAACAGGAGCAACAGTCACCTACCTCATCACCATTACATCATAGCAACGTGGGAAGTACCCTTTGTTTACAGAGATCTTTCTCTTTACACAACTACACAGTTAATAGCAATACAGTGAAAGTTGAAAGGGGCCTCTGCAGGAAAGACAGAGTTGAAGTTGGTGTGTTTTGAACGACACATTCCAAAGTTAGGGTTAAGTAACTTTCTGATCATTCACTATTATCTCTTTTCTTTTCTTAAAGACCTTATTTGACAGAGAAAGGGAGAGAAAGAGCACGTGCATGGGCGCACAAGAAGGGAGAGAGGCAGGCAGAGGGAAAGGGTGAAGCAGGCCCCCCATCGAGCAGGAAGCTGGATGTGGGCTCAATCCCAGGACCCTGAGATCAAGACGTGAGCCAAAGGCAGACACTTAACTGAGCCACCCAGGTGCCCCCATTATTATCTATCTTCTATGTCTATTTCCTTCCTAATAAATTATATAATCAACAACCTACATTGTTTCTACTCCTACTTCCAGGATGCCCTAAAGTGACTAGACCCAGACTCACAAAGATTAAATGTAATCTTAACCACTTAATTAGTGGCTCAACGGGTGCTAGGGCATCAAACAGGTATTTACAGGGAATCAGAGGAGTCTGTGGGCCATGGGAAAAAGTAGAGCATCATCCTTGTACTCAAGAGAATCTGGGAATCTGTAAAGCACAGGCAAAGAGGTATTAGGGTGTGGATAGGAGACATTAATTTATTCAATACTCTGCAGTCTATGCAACGCTAGAGGAGACAGCAGAGAATGAGTCTGGTAACGTATCTCCTTCATGAGGTTCATATTTTACTTGTTACCTAGATCTACTCTTCCTCTGGTTTTCCCTAAGTAATCTTACTACTTAGTGATATACTTTAACTGTTACAGAATTTATGATTTACACTAGAATTCACAAATTCAAATGAACTACAAGGCTAGGCAGGTAATATAAATGCATAAAAAGTTGATTTAAGGGATGCCTGGGTGGCTCAGTGGTTGAGGATCTGCCTTTGGCTCAGGTCATGACCCCGGGATCCTAGGATTGAGTCCCACATTGGGCTCCCCACAGGGAGCCTGATTCTCCCTATGCCTCTATGTGTCTCTCATGAATAGATAAGTAAAACCTTAAAAAAAAAAAAAAAAAAGTCTATGACCACAGTGCTTAGTGGTGGTTAGCAAATCCTGACCTAAAAACAGTACAATTTTAACAAAATTTTAGTATCTTGGAATAAGGATCTATACCTGGAGACTTTATGGTGTAGAGTTTTGTAAACAGACCCAATTTCGGATGATTTTTAACCAAAGAGTTATCAAATATATGATAAGCATGATTTCAATCTTAAGTTCTTTCTTATGAATAAATTCACAAATTTATTTGACTTGTCTTTTGATGTATTCTTGATTCACAAGGAAACATTATTGCACAGTGGAAAAATATCAAGGAATGTCTAGAAACCCTGGGTTCTAGTCCTCTCTTTCATGCCTTTTTGTATGATCTAGGATAAGTCATAATCTTCCTGAACCGTCTCAGGATTATTCTGAAAGGAGGTGTATATGTAGATGTTACATTTGGGGAAGGAGACAGCATAGCTCTCAATGACTAATAAAGCAGACAGTGGGATGCAGAATCCTCAGAGGTAGCCCAGAGGAAACGTTAAAAACAAAAACAAAAACAAAAACAAAAAAACCCTGTGAAAAATCTAAAAGTTAAGGAAGGAATGACAAAACCAGTATGTCTAATATCAGGCCGCCAATAACAAAATACCAGATTGGGTGGCTTAAACAATAGAAATTCATTTTCTCATAGTTTGGAACCTAGAAGTTCAAGATCAAGGTGCCAGCATAAGTGACTTCTGGTAAGGGGTCCTTAACTAGCTTGTAGATGGCTGCCCTATCACTGTGTCTTCACATGGCTGGGAAAGAGAGCAAGAGAACAATCCCATCATAAAGGCCCCATGCCAATGACCTCATCTAAACCTACTTATCTCCCAAAGGCCCAACCTCCAAATACTGTCACACTGGGGGTTAGGGCTTCAACATAAGAATTTAGGGGAACCTAATTCAGTCCACAGCATTTTGTCCCTGGGCCCTGAAATTCATTTCCTTCTCACACACAAAATACATTCATTTCATCCCAACAGCCCTCAAAGGCTTAATTAACTCATTCCAGTATCAACTCTAAAGTCTGAAGTTTCATCTAATACCATCAAAGTCAAATATGGGCGAAGCTGACAATACAGTTCATTCTGCGGGCAAAATTCCTCTCCAGCTGTGAGTCTGTGGATCCAGACAAGTTATATGTTTCCAAAAATAGAATGTTAGGACAGGCGCAGGGTAAACATTAGCATTCCAAAAGGGAGAGGCGCCCAGGTGGCTCAGCTGGTTAAGCATCAGACTCCTGATTTCCCTCTGGGTCATGATCTTAGGGTCCAGAGCCTGAAGATTAAGCCCCGAGTTGGACTCCGTACTGAGTGTGGAGCCTGCTTAAGTATCTCTCTCTCCCTCTTCTGTCCCTCGCCCCCCATGCTCATTTTCTCTTAAAAAACAGGCAAGGGCGGAGGGGTGTGTGAGAACAGTAAGAAAAAAGTGGTAATATGACCAAAATCCAAAACCTGGCCAAAAAAAATTCAATTAGGTCTTAAGGATCAAGAATAATCCTTTTCAGTTCAATGTCCCACCTTACAGGCCCATTGCAGTACCAGTACCACCCCCATTCCATGGCTCTGTGGGATCCTGCCCCCAAGTCTCCCAGCAGAGGCCATAAGGCCTGCTGGAACTGAGGCAGTGGCCTATAATGATCTCTGAATTGCCTTTGGGATCATTTCTCCTCCTCCTTGAATAATTCATATTCATAGCCACATCACTCCATCATCCCACCTGTCAAATCCAAGAAGTCAACAGCCTTCCTTCCTTTTGCCCCATCTCTGTCCCCTTTAGTTCAAACTAGTAGTATTTCTGCTCAAAAATCCTACAAGTTCTTTATCAGATGGTTTTCCTGCCACACGCTTTGTTTTTTCAGAACAAGCTTCCTCCCTTTATGCAATATGGATAGGCTGAGAATTTTCCAAATCATCAAATTCGAGTCCTTTTTTACCTTAACAATTCCATCTTTAATTCTTCTCTCTCCATTTACATTTTACTATAAGCAGTCAGGGGGAATCACACTGTTCCATCAATACTTTGCTTAAAAATCTCAGCTAAGCTAAGGAGTACCCAGGTGGCTCAGGCGGTTAAGTGTCTGCCTTCGGTTCAGCTCATGATCCCAGGGTCCTGGGATGGGGCCCCACATCAGGCTGCCTGTTCATCAGGGTGTCTGCTTCTCACTCTCCCCCTCCCTCCGGCTCTTGCTCTCTCTCTCTCTAATGAATAAATCTTTTTTTTTAAAGATTTTATTTATTTATTCATAAGAGAGACAGAGAAAGAGGCAGAGACGCAGGAAGAGGGAGAAGCAGGCCCCATGCAGGAAGCCCGATGTGGGACTCTATCCCAGGACTCCAGGATCACGCCCTTGGCCGAAGGGAGCCGCTCAACCGCTGAGCCACCCAGGCATCCCAAATCTTTTTTTTTTTTTTTTAATATTTTATTTACTTATTCATGAAAGACACAGAGGCAGAGACACAAGCAGAGGGAGAAGCAGGCTCCCTGCAGGGAGCCCGATGCGGGACTCAATCCCAGGACCCTGGGATCACGACCTGAGCCAAAGGCAGATGCACAACAACCGAGCCACCCAGGCGCCCCCTCTAATGAATAAATCTTAAAATAATAATAATAATAACTCCTCAGCTCAATATCTAATTGCATTGCTCACAATTCTTCCTTCTACAAAACACTACATCACAGTTCAGCCAAGTTCCTTGCCATTTTATAAGAAATACCTTTCCTTCAGTTTCTAATAATAATACGTTCCATTTCTGAGACTTCACCAGAATTGTCCTTAATGTCTGTATTTCTGGCATGCACCTCAAACCTCTTCCCAGTTACAAAGCTGCTACCACATGGTTAGGTATTAGCTACTGAGCACTGCACTTCTGGTACCAAAAGCGGTCTTAGCTTGGGCTGCCACAACAATATACCAAAGGGTGGGTAGTTTAAACAGAAATTTACTCTCACAGTTCTAGAGACTGGAAGTCCAAGATAAAGGTGCCAGCACGGCTGGTTTCTGGTAAGTTTTCTTTTAGGCATGTAGATAGACATTTTTCTCACTGTGTCACCACATGGTGTGTGTGTGTTTGGGGGCTGGGTTTTAGGGGACAGAGAACAAACTCTTTGGTGTCGTTTCTTAAAAGGTACCAACTGATCACAAGGGATCTATCATCTGACCTCTCTAAACCTACTTATCTCCCAGAGGCCCCATTTCCAAACACCATCACACTAGGGGTCAGAGCTTCAACATATGAATTTGAGGGGGTGGGGGGAGACACAGTTCAGTCTACAACACAACAGCTCAGCATGTTTCTGATAGCTTGGGTAGCAGAACATACCTTCTTTTCCCAGGATGATGAAAGGAGCACAGAAGAGAAGGAATTAAAGAAGATTCTTTGAGTTGGTGTAGTATACCAAAGGAATGCAGATTTCAGCAAGAGATTTCTCTGCTGGGGATCCTGATTATCACTTCACTGTAATAAGTTCAAGATGTGGCTTTGTAACACTTCAAATTCTTTGAAGTAATGAAAAAAATGAACAGAACTTTTGTAAAAACATTATGGGAAAGATTCAGGATTCTTCAGAGAACTTTGAAGCAATTTTAGAAAACAGATCCAGGCTAAACTTGACTCATTTTCTTTGAAACCTAACTCTGTGACTGGGTTGAAATACCACTGTGAAATAAAGGCCTAACAGTGACGGCTAGGGATGGGGGGTGGACTAGGGACTATGAAATGGAATCATGACAAGGCCAAGAGAGAACCAACCACCTCCTATATACTCTATTTCTAGACTTAAATGTTTAATGGGCTTAGCAATCATCTCAACAGTCAGATGTACCGTGGCTTGAGTTTAATAGGAGGTCACACTGATGTGAGGACAAGATGCGGAAGGTAGCTACATGATGTTGAAGGGCCTTTCTAATACTTCATCCTCTGGGTTTTCTACAAGGATGTAATAGTGGTTTCTAGAGACTACGTGCTGCTTCTAGATGAGGATATTGGCCTTGTTCTTACATAACTAAAGAGAAAGCTGAGAGCAGTGCCAGCTACAAGAGCCCAGAAAAAATGAACTAATTAAACTGGCTTCAATCATTGAAATAAACTCAGGCCACCTAGAGCTGTAAGATTAAGGAAAAGGAATAAGCAAGGGCTTCAGGGAGAAAATGGTAAAAAAGAAAAAACAAAACAAACAAACAAAAAAAAATCCAAAGACGTCAGAAAGTATTGGAGGAAAGGAAGTAGACATCCAGTAAGTAAGCAGAAAGGAGAGAGAGCACTCCTGCTGAGGAAAGGTACACCAGATTTGAGTTCCTTGGAAAAGGAGAGAGATCATTTCGGGAGATTAAAAGAAGGGTCAAGAAGAAAACAAACCCACTGGGAAATCAACAACAGAAAAACAATAATAGTGGCTGGCACTGAAAAAGATCTTTACAACTCAAAAAGATCCTGGCAGTTTATTCACACTCAATGGCACAGTGCCTGGCATATAATAGACGCACACTAAATATTTGCAGAGTCAAAAAGATGTTACTGAGTCCCACAACATCCCTGAGATCTTCCCAAGTTGGTACAGGGAGATACAACAAAATACAATATAAAAAGAATGAAATCTACACAGGCTAGCTACAATTTAGAACAGGGACCACCTTCAGATTTGTGAAGCCCTCAAAATCACACAAAAATTCTGGTCACGTTTTTTAGCAAAAGAGTTCAGAGCGTTTGATAATAATTTCAATGTGAGTTACCAGCAATTGATATATGATTAAACTAACTACTGTGCTGGCAAAAGCTAAGTGGGAATGTGATATAGATCTCTAAAATTAGCTTAAGTGATTCAAATGAAAATATGCAAGAGTGCAAAAACACTCAGACAAGTTTTATATCTAGATTACAGTTTCCTGTGTCGGTATATCTTACCTGAATTATCATCCTTTAAGCATATTGTACGTGGTAAACTACACCTCAAAGATTCAGGTTCACACTGTGAGTCTGTTGTTCTTTATACTGTACTTCCCCCTCCACGCCACAAAAGCAATTTTTAGCTACATTATCTCATTCGTGTTCCTGATGTTGCCTAGCAAACTTAGGAGTACACTAAAGGCACTTAACCATTTTTAGATTTTGATTTTGGTTTCCTAATAAATGTTAAAGACACTTCTATTAAATACACCACTAACGTAATCCTTTAAAACAGCAGGGAATGCGAAATACACTCTTTCAGGGGAATTACATATTCCAGTGCAAAGAACTAGAGAGGCATCCACCACGTCAAATCCGTGTAGATGAAGCTCACAAAAGTTTCCGACCTGGAACTCCCTAAGTGAAAAATTTCCAAGAAATATAAAAACCGAAACACTCAACAGCAGCGTCCTGGCCGTTTACTGAGGCTCCGGTTGCTTGACGCTAAAAACGTTGTTACTTTTCCTAATCATGAAAACAAACTAGTGAGCGGTCACAATACGGCTCCTTAACCGACTCCCCTCCCCTTTAAACTAGGCGGAGAATCGAAAACCACAAAGATACTACACTTTGATGTGTCCTTTAAATAAGTATTTTACATTATTACACACCGCCCCCTACACGGACACACACACAATGAAACTGAATGAGCCCTAAAAAAAAAAAATAAATAAAATCTGTATTTGAGCAATTTAACCTAAAGCCCCGTCTTTGAACCGCTAAACACCCCGGGGACATGTATGGCTTTTTTTTTTTTTTTCCCCCTTTTTCCGGGTGAAAGAGCTCAAGATGTAAGAAAGGCTTAGAAGGCCCGGAACCCGGAGGTCAGTGTAGCAGGAGCGTCGGGGCGGGAGTGGGAGTGGGGGTGGGGGTGGGGGCGGGGGTGGGGGCGGGGGCGGGGCGGGAAGGCCGGAGGAAAGCGGGTGAAGAAGAGGACGGCTGGAAGGAAACGGAGAAGCGGGAAGGGGGCAGGCCGCTGGGCTGCGGGCGAAGGAGACGCCGGGCGGGAGCGCGGGGGTGGGGAGGAGAAGGGGCAGGGAGCCCCGGCCCCGCCCCGGGGAGGCCCGAGCGCCCGGCCGTCCCCCTTACCAGCGGGAGCAGGAAGCCCCAGAGCAGGGCGGTCGCGGCCGTGAGCGGCGGCCGCTGCGGGCCCATCGCACTGCTGGCGCCCGGCGGCGCGGCGCTTCTCGGCGGCGCGGGCTCCGGTCCCGCCGCGGCGCTGCCTCCGTGGCCGGGCCGGACGGGCGCGGACGGCGGGGGTGGGCGGGGGCCGCCGCTCCTGCCGGGGCCGCCGCTGCGGCGCCGACTTCCTCTTCCGGCCCCGCCCAGAAGACGCGGAAGCCCCCGCGCGGGGCACGTGGAGGCCGGGGCGGCGCGCGCCGCCAGCGGGGCTGCCTCTCGGCTGCGGGGCCCGGCGTCGGGGCGTGGCTCTCAACGGCCGGCTCCGGACTGCCCGCAGAGTCCGGGGAGCAGGGGCCCGCCCGAAGCAGCTTTTTCAGCTGCTCCCTCTTCCTCCGGGAGCCGCCGTGCACCTGCTCGGAGCTCCGGTCCCCACCCGGGCGGGGCCCAGAGCCTACGTGCGCGGAGTCTTCACTCGCCCGTGCCCGCTGTGTCCAGCCCACCGCAGTCTCTCTCCTCCAAACTGGTCTGTTTGCACCCTGGGCAGGGTCTTAGATTTTTTTTATTAGAGAGAGAGAGACACAGGCAGAGGGAGAAGCAGGCTCCATGCAGGGAGCCCGACGTGGGACTCGATCCCGGGTCTCCGGGGTCACGCCCGGGGCCGAAAGCGGCGCCAAACCGCTGCGCCACCCGGGCTCAATCGGATCATGTCGGTCACTGCCCACCACACTTAGAACAAAATCAAAACTCTACTCTGGCTTAAAAACTTTACCTAAGTTGGTCCCTGTCTTCTGTGACCCCGTGTTCTCGACTTCCCCACGCTTCACACCCACGTGGGCCACCTTTCCTCCTTTTGTACGCGTAGTCCTTTGTCCTCCATGGTTTTCTCTCCCTCGATACCGGTTCCCTGGCATTCCCTCGCCAGCTTAAATGTCACTGCCCCAGCGGGCACTTCCTGATACACCCTATCTCAAGTAGCCATCCAGTCACTTTCATCACCACGTGGCTTATTTTAATTCTCTGCAAAGCGCTTTTCACTCTCATAGTCTTTTGCTTATGTGTTTATCTGTGATATCGCCTCCCACTCCCAGCAAAGTAAGAAGTGCCTTTGCTTATACCTATATCTGGCATAAAGTAGATCCTCAGATATTCACTGGATGAATATTTAAATCTAAACACTGGATAGGATGCTGTCCCTGCCATCCCACAGCTGAGTTTAGCAAGGGACACAGATGTGTGAGCAAACATAGTTCAGTGTGAATAGTGACTTTTTCGTTTGCACAAGATGCCATGGGAGTATCAAAGGAACATATAAAAGGGGTGCCAGGAAAAATTCCAACCTAAGTTGAGTCTAGAAGGCTGAGTTAATTTTAGCCAGGCAATGGGCAGGGGAAGGGGGAGACTTCCAGGAAGAGTGAGCCATTAGTGTCAAAGCCAAAGGTGACATTGGAGGAACTGCAAAACTGGGGCGGGGCTGAAGTCATGAGTAGTGAAAGATGAAGTGAGAGTAGAGGGCCGAAGCCAAATCGCGAACAGATTGGGACGTCTTGCTTGGGACTTTATGCTTCATCCAATTGTTGGTGGAAAACAGATTCATAATAACTAAAGCAGTGACAGTTTCTGGTTTAGAAAACTCTCTGTGGTGGCAGGCGAGGTGGCAGTTGGATTGAAACAGGGCAAGGGTGGGAGCCAGGAAACCTGTCAGACAGCTGTGGTAACCTAACCCAGGCCAGGCATAGTGAGGGCAACTGAGACAGTGGCAGTGGAAATGGGGAGGAGGAGATGGATCTGAAAGATATGTAGCAGAATTTGGCAACTGAGAGGACATGGGACATGAAAGAGAGGGATGATTGCTAGGGTTCTGTCCTGGGCCATTTGTTGAGATGATTCACCACAGGGGTCGGGATGGGAGGGGGGTTGTAGAGAGGAATATTTTGGGCATATTTTGAAATTGATGTAGGACATCCAAGTCAAATGTTTGCAGGTTGGTGGCTAGGGAGGTTGGTGCTAAGGTTAGTGGCAGAATGAGGCCAGAACACAGGTCTCCTGCCTATCAAGCCTCGACACTTTTTCATACTTTCTAGCTACTGAGGGCAAGCAAGTTTCCTCTTTAGTAAAATGGCTGTGATGGACTAGATGACTTCATCTCTAAATATTACCTCCTGCCCAGAGTGGCACTTTGCCTGGTGAATCTCCAGTGTGGCTCCTGAGGCTGTCTGAAGATCTTTGGTTTTCCTGTCTACATTTATGCCCACTTTTCCTTCTCAACTGGAGAAAATTTTGTGCTTGCAGTCAAAGAAACTGTGTTATAGGCTAGTTCGTTGTGCAATACTTCTTTGCTTGCTTTAGTTTTCTCAGTTAAAAAATATGGACACTAATACTTGTACTGCCTGCCTCACGATTATTGTAAAAACTACATGATTTGTAATGTGGGTAAAATTAATCTGAAAAAAATTTTTTTTAAAGCAGGAGGAAGAGAAGGAGAAAGAAAAGAATAATAGAAGGAGGGATACCTGGGTGGCTCAGTGGTTGAGCACCTAGCTTTGGCTCAGGCCATGATCCCCGGATCCCAGGATCCCAGGATCAAGTCCCAAATTGGGCTGCCCACAGGGAGCCTGCTTCTCCCTTTGCCTATGTCTCTGCCTCTCCCTCTGTGTCTCTCATGAATAAATTAATAAGACTAAAAAGAAGTACAACAGAAGGCTATGTTACTGCTGTCATCCAAAGTATCAGCATTGTTTGTCATAATTCCCCTGTCAGAATGGTGTCTCCTTGGTCAAAGTCCCAAGGCAGGACAAAGCAAAGGAAACAGAGAGTTAATAGAAGATTAAAGGATTCTTGTGTAATGACTTGACTACTGAAAAGGCTGTTAACGGTTATTTGGCGAATACTTCTGTAACATTTGAATTTCCCTGCAAGTATTAGGTATGATAAAGAGTACCAGGATAAGCTTTAGTCAATATCGTTCTTCCATAAATAAACTATGTATAAAAATCCAATTACAGGGGCACCTGGGTGGCTCAGTTAATTGGGCATCTGCCTTCAGCTCCCATCATGATCCTGAAGTCCAATGATCCATCCTTGCACTGGACTCCCTGCTCAGGGGGGAGCCTCCTTCCTCTCCTCCATTCCACTCATGTTCTCTCTTGCTCTAAAAGAAATAAATCTTTTTAAAAAAAATCCAGTTACAGGGATGCCTGGGTGGTTCAGTGGTTGAGCGTCTGCCTTCGGCTCAGGGTGTGATCCCAGAGTCCCGGATGATGGAGTCCCACATCGGGCTCCCCATGGGGAGCCTGATTCTCCCTCTGCCTGTGTCTCTGCCTCTTTCTCTGTGTTTCTCATGAATAAATAAAATCTTTTAAAAAATCCAGTTACAGAAAACAAGGATCATTAGATTAAAGATCATTTTAATTTCTAAATATACTTACTTAATGGAATGTTTTCCCAATGATAAAAGAATGTTGTAAGTTGTTGGAACCTATGTTTTCTTCTAAGTGTTTTATAGTTTGTGGTCTTATATTTTACGTCTTTAAAGCATTTTGAGTTGATTTTTGTGCTTATCACTTTTTTAATGGGAATAACGATTACCACCTCAATCTCAGTAATTATCTTGTCCATAGATTAAAAAACTGCTTAGAGTTTCATGAGTTTGCTTTTCTGTAAAGACTACCTGTCTTTGGTTAAATGCTTTCCTCCTCTAATACCTGTTTATGAGGCATTTCTCCTTGAGGAAAACATGTGACTTGAATGCTTCCTGGTTCACAAGAGGTGAAAGAAACAGAGAGGTGAGCCAACATCTATGGTTTCATCACTAGATCTTCTGTTCACCTGTTCACATATGTTTATTATTGTTTTTGGGAGAATTCCTCCCCATTGGAGTTATGTCAATCAGTCAAACATAGTAGCCAGTTCCTACATGAGAGGCAACTTGAATCTTAGGGAGCACAGAAGAATATTTGGTAGCTGAAAATATTAGGAGAAAGAATTTCCTAAAGCTCACAGTTGTGGAGCAGCAAGTGACCCAATGTGATAGACCAAAATTCAAGCTCTGGTCACTTCTCTTAGGAAATCTTTGTCAACTCTCAACAGGGAAACTCCTCCTCCTCCTCCTCCTCCTCCTCCTATTACTATTATTACTACTTCTTCTTCTTTAAAGATTTATTTATAAAAAAATAAAAATAAAAAAAAATAAAGATTTATTTATTTATTTGAGAGAGAGAGCTGGCACAGTGGGGAGGGGCAGAGGGAGAGAGAATCTGAAGCAGATTCTACACCGAGCACGGAGCCCAATGTGAGGCACCACAACCTCAGCTGAAACCAAGAATCGGATGCTTAACTGATTGCACCACCTAGGTGCCCCAACAAGGAAACTTATTGAAAGCAACACCATGCAAAGTTTAATAATAATGTCTTATAAACCATTACTATTATTATTATTTTAAAATTCACATTTACACTTGTGTTTTTTGCATACATTATCTAATTTAATTCATGCAAAGCAATTTTATGAAGTAAATTATTACTTTCATTTGGCAGATGAGGAAGTGTAGAGGTCAAATTATTCATATGAAATCTCCCACAATATATGAAGCAGGAATTTAAACCCAATCAGATAGGATTCTGACAGATAATGGAGTAGGGAGCATCCAGAATCTGTGAATTGGATTCCCCTTTGTATCATTGTAGGTGATCACTTCTCTGCCTTTTGGCTAAGATCAAGTGTATCATTGTAGGTACTCGATAAATGTTTTCTTAATTAAGAACTTTTGGGATCCCTGGGTGGCGCAGCGGTTTGGCGCCTGCCTTTGGCCCAGGGCGTGATCCTGGAGACCCGGGATCGAATCCCACATCGGGCTCCCGGTGCATGGAGCCTGCTTCTCCCTCCGCCTGTGTCTCTGCCTCTCTCTCTCTCTGTGACTATCATAAATAAATTAAAAAAAAAAAAGAACTTTTGCCAATAATTAAGATGGCTGTGTTGTCATTTTGAATATTTTTAGGTTCAAATTTACTAAGTGAGTTCTTGATAATAGCATAGATTTTTTTCCTTCCAGGTTATATTTTACACTAAAAATGAATAACAATAACTTGATATGTGTGTACGATAACATTATAGATAGACTATATATGAATTCTTTGAACAAATAGGTTGCTTTATAAAAAGATTTCTAAAAGAGAATGTATGGTAAGCTACAGTTATATTGTTCCTGGTGTTGGGGCATAACAAGAGGTGTTATTGTCTATATAAATCAGTGTGACTTCAAGACAGTGGTTGGTTTTAGATGTTGCTGGGAATGGCAAAGCCTACCCCATTTCCAAGCTTCCCAGGCAGAGCAGACTGAAATCATATGTTATTAAAATCCCTTTCTGGCTTCAGGTGAATTAATTGACATAGTTTTCTTGCTTTGGCACTACAGTATTATCTCTTGGCAGGTTGAGACTACTTTGGGCTTTTAAAACCAAGTCACTTTATTTATAGGAGCTTCCAGATTAATAAACTATCACCTACAGCAAGTACATGCAGTCAGATCTTTTTGATGCACAAGGATATTTGCAAGCTTCTAAGATGCCATTCATTATACAATGGAATAATTTTCACATAACCTTTCTGGCTCTATTTTGCTATGAATCTATGAACTATTTAGCTACTCAGGGAAGACAGACTCAGGATATTTTGACTGACAGTATAATTCAGGAAACTATATTGAGCCCCTATTATGTGCCAGATGAATAATGAAAATTTACAGTTGTTAGCCAGTGCTTTGCTTTCCCCAATTGACCAACAACTCATAAAAATAAATTTATGTCTTAAGTCAGTATTTTATGAACTATCTGGTTTGGCAGGAATGTTCATTCATAAAAATGTGTAGGCTGACCCTTGTGAATTCTTTGCTGAAAATATAAAGTATATAATTATGTTTTCTCATTAACAAGCTTTGACTGTATTAAGCTTTCCCCTTCTTTTCTATGTTTTTCATTAACCTACACCTGGCATTCTGTGTCAGGTGTACATGCCGGAGATCACAGCGATAGGGCCTCGTGATATCGCCAGCCCGGTCTAGGCATTAGTGTGCGACCCAGTCAGCAACTACAGCTGGTCATTTCCAGCCACTCAGATCAGCTGACATGGGGACATCAATTTGAATGAGGCTAGTGACCCACTGTCACAAGATACAGACTTAGGACCATGAGTTAAAAATTCAATAATGAAGGAGAAGAGCACAGGAAATAAAGAAGTATTTTACAATTTATAGAGATAAAAAGAGTGCTATATATTCTTTACCTTAACTTTTTTCTGGAAATATAATATACAGAAAGGAAAATGCACATATTGTAAGTGTTGACCTTGATTAGCTTTCACAAACTCCACAAGTCTGTGTATTCAGAATGTGATCAGAAACTAGCACTACTAGCTCCTTAAAAGTCCCCTCTTGTGTTTCCTTCTAGCTACTATTTGCTCCCAAGAGTTACTGCATTCTGGCTTCTTTCTTCCTCCAGCCTTATTAAGATGTAATTGACATATAACATTGTATAAATTTAAGGTGTACAATGTGATAACTCAGTATACATATATATTGTGTAATATATTATGATTGCCACAATAAGATTGGTTAACACATACATTACCTCACATAGTTACCGTGTGAGTGTGTGTGTGTGTGGTGGGAACATTTAAAATTTACTCTCCGAGCAACTTGTATGTATAAAAATCATCATGCTGTACAGTACATCTACAGAATTTAGCCATTTTATAAGTGGAAGTTTGTACCCTTTGACTCACATCTCCTCATTTCCTCCATTTGCTTCTGGCAACTACCATTCTACTGCTTCTGTGAGTGCTGCTTCTTTAGATTCTGTAAATAAGTGAGTTGATACAGTATTTGTTTTTCTCTGACTTATTTCACTTAGCATGATATCCTCAAGTTTCATCCATACTCTGCACACCAAGATTTCCTTCTTTTTTATGGTTGAAAAAATATTTTGTGTATATATGTGTACATATCCATTCATTTATTGACAGGTACTCAGGTTGTCTCCATGTCTTTGCTATTGTGAATAGTGGTGCTGAACATGGGAGTGCTGATATCTCCTCAAGTTAGTGATTTCAGATAGTTGGCCAGAAGTGGGATTGTTGTTTCCACAGTGACTACACCAATTTATATTCCCACCAAGAGTGCACAAGGATTCCCTTTTCTCCACATCCTCACCAACTATTATCTCGTCTTTTTAATAATAGCCATTCTAGCACGCATGAGGTGTATTGCATTATGGTTTTGATTTGCATTTCCTTGATGATTAGTGACATTGAGCACCTTTTCATATGTATGTTGGAATTGCTTTCTGACTTCTGTCACCACATATTTTGTCCCTTCTGAAACTTCACATAATTTGTAATCATATAATTTGTACTCTTTTGTGTCTTGCTTTTCTCTCAACATTATGTTTGTGAAATTTATCCAACTTGTTGCATGTGGTGGAGACCAGTTGATTAGATTGTTGTAGAGTATTCCATTTAATCAATATTTTACAATTTATTATCCATTCTCTGCTTGTGAGCATTTGGGTAATCCTCTACTTTCCATGAATTCAAAAGGGAGAGCCTGTGTTTTAAACAATAAAAGACTTGGCCTGAACTTGTTCCTCCAGTCTCGGGTTTTGTCATTTCTCTAATCTCACTGAAAGTTCCAGTTACTCCTGGCCATTGAACATTCTGGAAAGCTGTTTGCCACCACCTATGCCTTAACCTGGATAATATCCATTCCTCCTTTGGGCCTTAATTGGGATGCCACTTCTTCCAGAAAGCAACTCCCTTCCCCCAAGCTACTAGTGAACTTTTGCAGACAGGTCACAACTCAGTTATTATATAATCTCTCCTCAATTTTAATAAATACAGAAATTTAATATGAACATTTCCAAAAGAAAAATGTTTCTTTTTAAACATCATTCTTGAAACATAGTCTTCTACTATGGTGTTTCAGTGGAATTTTATATTTGTTGGATTAGAGAGGCCAGGGTCAAAACATGTCTGCAGTATGCTCCCATCTCCAAGTCCTCTGAGAAGAGAGAGAAAAACAGGTGTGCTAAAGATTCTCAGGTAATTTCCCACCTGAGTCTGTCTACCTTTGGATAATAGCCTGGTTTCTCTATCTCCTTTGGCCCAAGGCTGCTTTTCAGGTTTGGAGGGACTAATCTGAATTGGAAGATGCATGTGGACTGGACTAAGGTGATGATAAGAAGCATTTAGGGTATTGTACATATCTCTTCCCAACTCCATGTTTGTTAACTCCCTGCTGGTAGCTTGAAATTTGTCATAATAGGAATATTTATGCCACAAAAATTGGCAAATGCTACAAATCAGGGCATTCCTCATTCCCCAAAAAGATCATTGTTAAAAATTTATGAGCACACCACCAACTGCAGAAGTAAACCAAACAAATGAAAATCCTTGCCTTCATGGAGCTCACATTCTAATTGGGGAGATAGACAAAAGAAACAAGTGAATTATGTTAGAAGTATATCGGAAAGAGATACATGCCAAAGAGACAAAACTGGGGAAAGAGAAGGAGTGTTTGTGTGTGTGTGTAGCGGTGTGGTGAGCATTGCAATTGCTAATAAAGTGGTCAGGAAATGTCTCACTGAGAACATAATATTTTTGAGCATTATTTTGAGAGTAACCCATGCAGATAGCTAAGAGCAGAGTAGTCTAGGCAGAAAGAACAGTAAGTACAAAGGCCTTGAGTCAGAAATGTTGCAAATGAGGAAGAAGAAGAGTAGTAGGAGCTGAGATCCTAGAGTTAATGGGTGCAAGATCAGATGATGAAAGGCCTAGAAGGTCACTGTAAAGAACTGACAAGAGCTTAATAAGGGAAATTGCAGTTTTTACAGAATTAAAATATAAAGCTATCAAATGTTACTTTGCCAGATTCCTTGCTGAATTTATTATTATTTTTAGAGAGCACGTGCATGTGTGTGCATACACGTGAGGGGGGGGTAGTGGGGGAGGAATAAGGAGAGAGAGAGAGAGAGAGAGAGAGAGAGAATCCTAAGCAGTCTTCATGCCCAGCATGGAGCCTCACTTGAGGCTATCCCAGGACCCTGAGATCATGACTTGAGCCAAAATCAAGAATCAGTTTCTTAACTGATTGAACCACCCAGACGCACCTCCTTGCTGAATTTAAAGGTAACCTATTAATTGCTTTCTTTATACAGGTTTAACTTGTACACTTGAGTTCATAGCACTAGCCACAGGTAACTATTTGAATTTAAATTAATGAAGCTTTGCATCGGGGAAATGAAAATCAAAACCACAATGGGATCCTACCTCATACCTGTCAGAGTAGCTAAAATAAAAACCATAAGAAATAGCAAGTATTGGTGAGGATGTGGAGAAAAAGGAATCTTTGTGTGTATTGTCAGTGGGAATGTTAACTGGTGCAGCCAGTGTGGAAAATAGAATGGGGAATCCTTAAAAAATTATGAATAGAAATATCCTATGATCCAAAACTTCTGCTACTGAGTATTTACCCAAAGAAAATGAAAACACGAATTCAAAAAGATATATGGACTCCTTTTTTTAGAGTAGCATCATTTACAATAGCCAAGATATGAGAGCAACCTCAGAGTCCATAACTAAGGAAGATGTGGTATATAGATGATGGAATATTACACAGCTATAAAAAAGGATGGGATTGTGCCATTTGTGACAACATGGATGGACCTAGAGGACACTATGCTAAGTGAAATGAGTCGGACTTAGCAAGACAAATATCATATGATTTCACTCATATGTGGAATTTAAAAAGATACTCAAATGAATAAACAAACAAAAAGCAGAACTATAAATAAAGAGAACAAATTGATGGTTGCCAGAGGGGAGGATGGTGGTGGGATGGCAAAATGAGTGAAAGGGAGTGGGAGATACAGGTTTCCAATTATGGCATGAACAAGACATGGAAATAAAAGGCATAGCATAAGGAATATATGAAAAAATGTAGTGGTGTTGTCTGATAATATATGGTAGCTACATTAAGCATAGCATAAAGGATAAAATTTTTCAAATCACTGTTTGTACACCTGAAACTAAGGTATCATTGTGTATCAACCACTCAAAATATTTTTAAAACTAATTAAATTTAAATACAATTAGCTCAAATTATGAAAATAAAATTAAAAATTCTGTTCTTGGGGCACCTGGGTGAATCAGTGGATTAAGTGTCTGTCTTCAGCTGAGGTCATGATCTTGGAATCCTGAGATTGAACACCAAGGTGGGCTCTCTATTCAGCAGAGAGTCTGCTTCTTTTTCCCTCTCTACCCCCATCCCCATTCTTGCTTTCTCTCTTTCTCAAATAAATAAATAAAGTCTTTTTTTTTTTAAATTCAGTTCTTCAGTTGTAAAGGCTACATTTCAATTGTTCAATATCCACATGTGGCTGATAGCTACAGTGGGGCAACACAGATATAGAATATTCTCATCACTGCAGAAGTTTCTATTGAACAGGGCTGTTCTAAGGAGGAAATCTTGCTGGGGTTTAGTATAGGCTGGGTTCTGGTTCTTAGCCTTTTTGTGGATGGTGCATTTGCCCTAGCAGACCTTTGGCAAGAACACCTTAGTACAGGCATTCTGGAGCCATTTGATTTCTGCTCAGATTGTAAGTTTCTATTTCAGGACCTTATTTCTGAAAGTAACTTTACCTAAAACCTGTAATCTTCTCCAGAGACATCCTTCAGTTCAGTTATATATTCATAAAAAGTGAGTGGTCACTGGCTATTACCTTGCTTGTATAACCTGTTGTTGTGAAAAGCAAGGATGGGGTTGATGCAAATTACTGGTCATAAATGGCCCAAATTACAGCCTAGAGACTTTATTTATTTATTTATTTTGTGGTTGTTTTCAGTACTAAGGAGTCACATCAAATAGTGATTAAATCTGAGATATAAATTGCTCAGAGTCAAGAAATTCAAAATAATTCCTTACTCTTTTCTGTAAGAAAGGATGCTTTGTGGGAGTTAACTCAGAGTTCTTCACCCCATACTTCCCCACTCTATGTGGAGTGTGGTGCTGTCAAAACTTGATCTGACGAGGGCCTTTCCTCTAGCTGATTCTGTGTAGTGAACAGAAAGCAATCTCTGAACATTCTAGAAATGGCAGTTACACTGTCAGCTTCAAAGCTAAGCTAGGTTACTTGGAGTAGAATGATTCATGAGCATTCTTCATATCCTGAAAGATGGGATCTTTAGGGGAACATGTGTCCTCTGGGCTCGGGTGAGCAAAGATCCCTTGGGCTGAGGAGGCTTGGCTGGCACCTGTGATTCCTTGTGCATTTCCCTGAGTTGAGACTGGGTCTTCTGGCCAGGGGTACCCTCACACCTCTCCAGCTTCCTTCATGTAGTATTATTTTCCATGTTTCTTCAGCCAAACACAGTGTAGAGTTCTACACACTGGCATGTCCCCTCCCTCTATACTTGCCCTCTGGGAAGAATCTGAAGAGTTTATTTATGTTAAAATATAAATGACTTAATGATTGCTTTTCCAGGAGTAATTTTATGGAAACTGAGACAGTCCCCTTGTTGGTATAAATCAAAGGAATAAAGCTCTAATTTCTAATTCTTTTTTTTAAAGAATTTATTTATTTATTCATGAAAGACACAGGGAGGGAGAGAGAGAGGCAGAGACACAGGCAGAGGGAGAAGCAGGCTCCATGCTGGGAGCCGGACTTGGGACTCTGGGACTCAATTCAGGGTCTCCAGGATCAGGCCCTGGGCTGAAGGCGGCGCTAAACCACTGAGCCACCCAGGCTGCCCTCTGATTTCTAATTCTAATTAAAAATTCAGATATTGGCTAAGCATCTTTCTAGTGCCTCTGAGGTAACATCATGTTTATAGTTAAAGTATACTTATAACAGTCTGCCTGGGATAGTCTTGGTTTATATCTATTGCTGTTGCATATTTACCAACAGTGTTCCTTTTCACTCGCAAAATATCTGGATGATAAATTAGTCACGTTGTTTACAGCCCTTTCTTTACCTAAAGTCTGGAGAACAGGTGTAAGCCGCAATCTTCTCAAACGTTAGCTTCCCCTGATCATTTCTATGCCTTCCCCTCCCTTTTCAAATTCCATTCTCAAATTGGAAAGTACTACAAGACAAATGATTGTACCTGGCATTTATTTTTCTCAGCAGTTGGTTAAATAATGTAATTAATGTAATCAGTGATGGTCTTTTTTTTTTTTAAGATTTTATTTATTCATTCATGAGAGACAGAGAGAGAGAGAGAGAGAAGCAGAGACACAGGTAGAGGGGAAGCAAGTGCCTCACAGGGAGCCCAATGCGGGGCTCCATCCCTGGATCCCAGACTCACACCCTGAGCCAAAGGCAGACGTTCAACTGCTGAGCCACCCAGAAGTTCCCAGTTATGGTCTTTGAATAAAATCCTAAAGGTATGCGTCTTTCCCAGGCTACTCCTTATCAGTTTAATCGTCTTGATTTCAAATGTTTCCCTTTATGTTTGTCTAGGAAAACATACTTTCTCTAATGCTTTGTTGTATTATTTCCACAAACCAGCATTTTGATTGGATTGATTCCACTTTTTATTTCTAGAACTACAGTGACTGGTCACAGATTTTTGTCCAAAGGGCATGCAATTAGAATGTTATGATCTTGCCCTTGGGCTCTACATCTTATATGAGATAAGAGTCTGGAGTATCTGGCTTCTGTGAAGTTCATTCTCAGCTAGACTAGCCTAAAGGCAAACTGGAACACCAGTCACTAGTAGTGAGCTATGCCTGCATGCATATAAATGGCATTTTAAGAAGAAGAAAGCATAAAGCCACAAAGTCATAATGTTATTTTAGAGAGGGACTGGAGCTATAAGAGGCACACCATGCAAGCAAGCACTTATATTTTTAGCTATTCTAAGTTCTCTGTTGGTTATTATGAAAGTATATGTATATTCATTTGGATTTTTATGTCAAGAAGATATTTTAACAGTTCTTTTTGCTTGTGCAGCTGTTTCCCTTAAATATATTGGTATACATCTTACAACTTACTTTTATAAAAAGTCAGGCTAAAAAAAAAGAAAAGTCAAGCTAAAAAGGATTTGTCATGACAATTTCCTTAGCACCTTAGATTACAGAATTTCCAAATTCATGCATGACCAGGGAATTTTCATAACTTTGCCCTTGGAACTCTTTGGTTCCAATTGGTTAGAAATTAACCTATTTTATGTCCTCTGGAGCAAAGGGTTAAATCCTAGCATCAAAGTTAATTTAAAACAACAGTTGGCCTCCTGTGCAAACATTCTCTTTCACTTAAGGACACACTCATTTTTTTTTTTTCCATTCCAAATGCCAATTTACAATTCAGTGAGCTAGTTTTCTATTTATGTCTTGCCTTAAATGTTATCTCTTAAATATTTTGTGTTCTAAAACACAGAAAAGTATTTCTACCTTCACACCAAAAAAAATCTACATTGACCAAGAAAATTACCTATATCAATAATGGCAGTGACAATATGAAAACAATGTATTAGTGCGAAGGAGAAGATATTAACAGTCTGCTTCTTTCCATTAAGTGAAGAACTTACACAAAGAAATAGTTACTGAGTAAAAATAAAAATGAACATGTATAACCTCCTGAAGGGAAGGAAAGACACATTCTAACTAGACAGATGATGATATTCTACTTTACTAATTAAAATCTTCCAGGAGCACCTGGATGGCATAGTCAGTTAAGCTTCCGACTCTTGGTTTTGGCTTAGGTCGTGATCTCTCGGGGTCGTGAGATTCAGCCACATGTCAGCTTCTATGCTCAGCTTGGAGTGTGCTTGAGATTCTCTCTCCCTCTCCCCATGCCCCTCCTGTTCATGTTCACTCACACACTCTCTCTGAAATAAAATAGATCTTAAAAACAAACAAACAAAGCACCTCCCAGAACTTATGGTTGTAGTTAGAGACACAATGGTTGTGGACCAGGAATGTGGATTACTCAGGGAAGCTGGCTTGGGTGGTTCTCTAGGCCTGGGCTCTAACATAGTGTTGCAGGCCCTGAGACTTACTTTTGTCAGGACATCTATAGGATGTCATAAGAAAACTAACAAACACAATCTCCACATATTCATTTTTAGCTTTTAAAAATTTCTGTCTACATATGTATGCTATATAGATAAATGTATGTCTGTACACGTGCTTGCCTACATATGTTGATTTATTTGTTGGGATCTCAGGTAAAGAAGGTTGAATTCATGCCATTCTTCAGTTACTGGCATGTTATCATTATTGGTCCCTCCAAGACCCCTCTGCCCTATTTATATAGCTATCCAGCCATCCATTCATCCATTCATTCCTTTTGGTCATTATATTCTACTCCCAACCCCCTACCCCTATAGGTGCTTTAATATATTTTATGTGTATCTTTGTATTTGAGTGTTATACAAATTGTGTATTACTTTCTGTGCTTATATTTTTAGTTCACATCAAAGTATTGCATTCTGGGGATCTCTGGGTGGCTCAGCAGTTTAGTGCCTACCTTCGACCCAGGATGTGATCCTGGGGTCCTGGAATCGAGTACCACATCAGGCTCTATATCAGGCTCCCCGCATGGAGCCTGCTTCTCTCTCTACCTGTGTCTCTGCCTCTCTCTCTCTCTCTCTCTGTGTCTCTCATGAATAAACAAAAAGTCTTTAAAAAATAGTATTGCATTCTATCTTTTGTCATTACTATGTTTTAAAGATTTGTTCTGTCACGTGGTATGTAGCATCCATTGCATCCAACTTATTCCACTTTCTCAGTAATGGCAACCCACATTACCTCCAACTCCCCAGCACCATAAACAATGCTCCAGTGAGCACCCTCTTTCATGTTCCCTGAGAGACCAGTCTAATTGATGTAAACTGATATCTCACTGTCTTTTTAAAATTTTGTTTAAAATTTTCTCCCAAATGGGGAATAGGTTTTCCCAATGTCTCCTAAGCAGTTTGTTCCTTTTATAGTGATTTGTGGTTCCACTTGCATAAGTTTCAGTTTGGACATGGGTATGTCTCTGAGCTTTTATCTCTGTCCAAATACTTATTTCCAGTGAGAACCATGTATTCTCAGAGAAACAATAACTTGTGTAGATTCACCAGGGGACAACCCCTTCTTCCTTGTGTTTGATTACCTGGCAGGTCAAATGATAAATATCAGAAATTTTCCTGGTGACCATGGAGTCAAGCAAATCATTTTTTTTAAAGACTTTATTTATTTATTCATGAAAGACACACAGAGAGAGAGGCAGAGACACAGGCAGGAGGAGAAGCAGGCTCCATACAGGGAGTCCGATGTGGGACTCGATCCCGGGACTCCAGGATCATGCCCTGGGCCAAAGGCAGGCGCCAAACCGCTGAGCACCCAGGGATTCCCTAAGGGATGCTTTTATGTGTACATCTAATCCAGCTGAAAATCTCTGACCCATAGAAGAATGGTGTCTGCTGAATAGAATCTTTATCACTAGACAGCGCTTATTTGGCTCTTCATAACTAGGCTTCAAACAGATCTATTCACTTTTTATTTTTATTTATTTTTATTTTTATTTTTTATTTATGATAGTCACAGAGAGAGAGAGAGAGAGAGAGAGAGAGGCGGAGACATAGGCAGAGGGAGAAGCAGGCTCCATGCACCGGGAGCCCGACGTGGGATTCGATCCCGGGTCTCCAGGATCGCGCCCTGGGCCAAAGGCAGGCGCCAAACCGCTGCGCCACCCAGGGACCCCTCTATTCACTTTTTAAATACTGCATTCATTCTTCAGGCTGGCATGGTACAGGTCATCAGAAACCAGCATGTTTAGAACAATTCTAGGCTTGCCTTCTGAGATGACTCCAAGTCACCTCAGTTACACTTAATTAAACAGATGAAAGGTGTATAGCTTTGGACACAGATGGGTTTGAATCCTGGTTATACTATTTCTTAGCTATGCAGACACTGTGTAATGCCTACTCATCAGATTTTTTACTCTCCACTTTCCCCACCTCTACTCCCATCTACCCCCATGTCTTCCTTGCTAGATTTTTTAAGGTGGCAACATGTCCAGTCTGGACATGAACTGGGTTGTGGCCAAATGCAGATGTGACACTTGGTGCAGTGATGGGCATCCTGTGACCATGAGGAAATAGCCTCAGATAAAAAAAAGTCACCCTATTTATGATGGCCCATCAGAAAAATGGAAAGAGTTTGTGTCCTGAAGAATGTTGTAGAGCTGCTGAACCTCCAAACCTCTCATTAAGTAAATAGTAAATGTTCTTGTGGCTAAACACATGCTACTCAAATATGGTCTGCAGACCAGCACTAGCATCACTTGGCTGCTTATTAAAAATTAAGAATCCCACCCCCACCCCCAAACTACTGAATTAGAATTGTTTAATAAGATCCCAGATAATTCTTATGCACGTTAACATTTAAAAGCATTGCTATAAGCCACACATCACAAATTCTTATTTCTTGTAGCTGAATTCATCCTAATTGACACACTATGACATTGACAAAGTTACATAAAAAATCTAAACCTCAGTTTCCTTATCTGTAGAATAGGAGTAAAAATAATAGTACTTGCTTTGTAAAAATGCTTCAATGAGTAAATGAGTACATAAAATATGCAGTACAGCATCTGGCACATATTTAGCACTCAGTGTTAGCTATCTTTACTGGAGTCTGCAAACATCCTTAGGATAGATAGTAAAGTTTGAGTGCAAATGCAATAGTCCGTCCTTCCAGGATGTTTCGTAGGTGTTTCCAGAACATCTGTTGGGGTGAGGCTTTTATTGTCACTGTTGCTGCCAGGAATATAGGATAGACTACCCCTAGTAGCTGCTTTCCTGAGAATTGACAATTGATAATTTATATCTACAAGCAGCAGGTTTGATTTTTATTTTTTAACTTAACCTTAAGTTCAGAAATAGAAGCCATTGTTTAGAAACAACGATCTATTTAGCTGGGCAGTGAAGATACAGGCTGGCTAATGAAATCAAGGCATATCAGGAAGCAGTGAAGGATAAAAGTGAGAATAAAGAAGGAAGATACTTTAAAAGCTGGTGTCTAAAATAAATAAATAAAAATAAAAGCTGGTGTCTGTGGCAGGTGTTCAGTAGGACAATTGGCTGGGACTTTTGTAACTTCATATTAAATCATCAAATGTTAGGCTGAGGTCCTGGGTCCTGCTAGGCTTTATTTAGAATAATAAAATAATGTGTGCATTCCAAGCATGTACTAAAATGCAGTGTATTTATATAAGAATATAAGGCTCTAAACCATTAATGCATTTGTGATACTCTACAATTAAAACACGTTCGTCACAAAAAGCATCAAGAAAATATTAAATATCAAAAGAAAAACAAAATACCCCAATGACCTCTGAACTGTGCTGTCTCAGAACTCCTCTGTGAGGCCTCACTGATTACTCTAGGCTGGAGAGAAAGGTCAGGAGGATACCTGGCTCTGGACCCACCCATATCAGGTGGTAAAAGGCAGGCATGGGCCCAACTGAAAGTAAAGGCTCTGGCGCTCAAAAGAGCAAAGGGGCCTCAGTGAAATGCAGGTGAAATGGGCATAATTGAACTAAATACTTGGTCTGCCAATAGAGCACCAGGGTAGAACAAGGTTTCCTAGCACACTGGGGGAGGCAGTGTATGGCGAAGGTAGGTGAGACTTAAGATGCCAAATAGGCAGAAAGCTGGCTTCTTCTGCTTACCATGGTTAATCAGAATGGAATGGACTCTGGAGAGGGGTTTATAGCTCTGATGCAGGACCCAGCAAAAGTGAGGTCTATTCTTGGAATATTAAGCTAAAAACTCTAAAAGCAGAAAGAAGCTTCACAAAAAGTACTGGAACTCAGGCTCAGGAAGTAGCAGGGCACCTTGTGTGCATAAGGAAATACAATTCCTTAGTTCTTTCATGGGCAGCACTAGCCAAGTGCCAGTTTAGATCTGTGTCAAGGAGAAAATGGTGGGAAACATAGGAGCCCAGTGGTCAGCATTAATAAGAGGAACCCCTGCTTTAGGCCCTTACAAACTGGGATGGTGACTAGGGTGTACCAATCTGCCTAAATGCTTTTTTTTTTTTTTTTTTCCTAAATGCTTTTTTATCCCAGCCTTGGATGGGTGAATGTAAGGCCTTGAGTATTATTAAAAATCCAAATTCAATGGCTAAACACAATAATTTCTTATTCATGTCACAGTCCAACATGAATTGTTTAGGATCAGATGGGTGGAAGCTTACTCAGTCATTCAGGGACTCAAGCTCCAAGGATTTCATGTCTGTGGCTCTGGCATCTTCTTGGGCCTTGGAGAGGACCAAATTTTTAGACCAATCCTTAGGCAGGTCTGGAACTAAACTGCTATGCTCCATGGAACATAGATTATCTTGGCCTAGGCCAACATTTGGACCAGATAAAAGTGTATTAAATGATAAATTCAGAGTATTTTTTAAAAAGATTTTATTTATTTATTCATGAGAGACACACAGAGAGAGGCAGAGACTTAGGCAGAAGGAGAAGCAGGATCCCTGCAGAGAGCCCCATGGGGGCTAAATCCCAGGACCCCGGGATCACGACCTGAGCCAAAGGCAGAGACGCTCAACCACTGAGCCACCCAGGTGCCCTATCCCGAATTCAGGCTATTTTATATAATTTCACTGAAAGTTTTTCTCATAGTATGATTGTGTGGTAAATCAGCTTTCAAATGAACAAGAAATGATTTTTTATTTTCATATGCTTTATAAATCTCTCAATAGGCTGCTTAATGATAAATAATTAGAAAAATGCAAGTAATTCCATGATCATAGATTCTTAATAATATAGTATAATAGTATATTTTGATAAACTATTCTACATCCCAAAATTTTATGTGTAACTTTTTGTGTTAGAAGGGTGAAGGCTTAGCAAGAGTTGAAGAGATTAATAAATAGACTATTTGTATTAAAATCTCCTTTTCTCTAGTCTTGTGATTCATTCCTCAGGAGTTTTTTTTAAGATTTTATTTATTTATTCATGAGAGACACAGAGAGAGAGAGAGAGAAGCAGAGACACAGGCAGAGGGATAAGCAGGCTCCATGCAGGGAGCCCGATGCGGGACTCAATCCCAGGTGTCCAGGATCAGGCCCTGGGCTGAAGGCGGCACTAAACCGCTGAGCCACCCAGGCTGCCCTCCTCAGGAGTTTTTAAAGTGGTGTGTTTTCTTTATTTCAAGTTTTTATCAAAGTTTGTAATCTTAACCTTATTTTAAAAACAGCAGAGCAATGAAATGATTCCTAGGTACTCACCATTGATCAGTGCTATTATACTCTTGTTTCACAGACAATGAAGCAAATCTCTGAAAAGGTTAGTAACCTAGCCAAGGCATGAAGCTGGAATTTAAACTGAGGCTGACTGATTTCAGGGCCCATAGCTTTTTCCATGTTTACTTATTCATTAGACAAAGTGAGAGCAAGCAGCAAGATAATTGACAAGAGGGTGAATAAAAGTTATTCTTTACCTTATAGTGTATATTTAAATCTGGACCATCAAGCAAAAAGTTCAAAGAAATGTTCTTAATTTTCCTGATCTGCTCATGCAAGAAATGTTCTTGCTGCGCACCCCTGGGGATTTTTTTTTTTAATTCCCTGAACCACTACAAGAGTGGGTGGGCTGGACACATTAACAAGTCATAACATGAAATCAACTGTGACAGGCCTTTCTGTGCCCTGTCATCAGCTTCCCAAGTGTCAGAGAGGCGGCTCAATCTGTACTGTAAGTTTGTGTTAAAAAAAGGAAAAAGTTTGTGTTGCCACCAAACTAGAGAAAAAATAATGGACTGGGAATACTCTGCCAATCATTTAAAGCAAAAACGATCTTTTTTTTTTTTTTTTTTTTTTTTTCAAAAACGATCTTAATTTTTTTTTAGTAACATAATTATCCCATTAGACTAACTGTTCATCATGGGAACAGTTCAGTCTAGTAGTGATGAACACATTTTTTTTTAAAGACTTCATTCTTTAGAGCAGTTTTAGGTTTTTTGTTGTTTTTTTTTTTAAGATTTTTTAAATTTACTTATTCATGATAGTCACAGAGAGAGACAGAGAGGCAGAGACACAGGCAGAGGGAGAAGCAGGCTCCATGCAGAGAGCCCGACATGGGATTCGATCCCAGGTCTCCAGGATCGCGCCCCGGGCCAAAGGCAAGCGCCAAACCGCTGCGCCTCCCAGGGATCCTTAGAGCAGTTTTAGGTTTACAGCAAAATTGAATGGAATGAGGATCCCCGGGTGGCTCAGCAGTTTAGTGCCTGCCTTCGGCCCAGGGCATCATCCTGGAGTCCCAGGATTGAGTCCCACATTGGGCTCCCTGCATGGAGCCTGCTTCTCTTTCTGCCTGTGTCTCTGCTTCTCTCTCTCTCTCTGTATGTATCTCTCATGAATAAATAAATAAAATCTTTTAAAAAATCGAGTGGAATGTACAGAGCATTTCCTTTTTTTTTTTTTAGAGCATTTCCATATGCCCCCTGCCTCCATGCATGCAGAGCCTCTCCCGTTGCTAATATCCCCCCACCAGAGTGGTACGTTTGTTACAATTGGTGAACCTACACTGACAAATCAATATCACTGAAAGAATAGATTTTTTTTTAACTTGAGAGATCTAGTTGTCTGATTCCAAATGACCCAACCACACAACTGATGCATTCATTGTGAACATTCAGACTAAGTATTACCAAATGCAGGCATTAGTTAGAAATGCATATTTCTAGAATGATATTTAGAGAGTTTCTGAAGATTTTAATAGGGTATTTTACCCCAATGGAAATAACTTTATACTTTTTAAAAAAAAAATTTATTTATTCATGAGAGACACAGAGACAGAGAGACAGAGAGAGAGAGAGAGAGAGAGAGGCAGAGACAAGGCAGAGGGAGAAGCAGGCTCCATGCAGGGAGCCCGATGTGGGACTTGACCCCGGGTCTCCAGGATTAGGCCTTGGGCCAAAGGCAGGTGCTAAACCGCTGAGCCATCCAGGCTGCCTAATTTTATACTTTTTATGTTGTTTTTTTTTCCCGCCATATTTATTTCTTATTGAACTTTAAAATCTACAGGGGCAGGAAAGGATAGATTGGCAGAGTGCCCAAAAAACAAGGTCTGTGTGCAGACTGACTCTAGCCCTGACTAGCTCTGAGCCATTCTCATTGTCATAGAATAATTAGAGTGGGAGAAAGCACTCTCCTTTCTCCTCCAATACAAGTTGGAAAAGCAGAATTTTGAAAATCTGTTTGGAACCAGCAGAAAATATGTTAGAAATAATAACACGAATAGTTAATATTGGGATCCCTGGGTGGTGCAGCGGTTTAGCGCCTGCCTTTGGCCCAGGGCGCGATCCTGGAGACCCGGGATCGAATCCCACGTCGGGCTCCCGGTGCATGGGGCCTGCTTCTCCCTCTGCCTGTGTCTCTGCCTCTCTCTCTCTCTCTCTGTGTGTGACTATCATAAAAAAAAAAAAAAAAAAAAAAAACGAATAGTTAATATTTACTGTTTAAATAGTGTTTATATGACATGCTAGACACTATGATAAGCCCTTTGCATATGTTGTTTCATGGAATCCTCACAAGCATTCTGTGAAGTAGATTTTTTTTTTTTCACAAATTTTACAAATGGATAGAGGCTAAGTATCATGCAGATGGTCCTACCACACTGGTAAATTGCAGTGCTGAGATTTAATCTCAAGTGTATTAGAGTAGGATAACTGGTGTAACAATCCCCAAATCACAGTGATGTAACACAATAAAATTTGTTTCTTTCTGGGGCAAAGTGCAGCATTGATGGTCCTCATCAGGTGGTTCTCTTAGGCAACTCACCTGTAAGCAGTGACTCATGTACCCAGGCCCCTTCTATCTTGTGGCATGAGCATATTGGAGCTTTAAGACCTCCTTATCATTGACCAGCCTGATGGAGTGATGGAAAGAGCATGAAAAAGTGAATAGGATGTTTCATGGCTACACCTGGAAGTAGTGACATCACTGCTGTCCATATTCCATAGGCTAGATCTCAGTCACATGGTTCCACGTAGATGCAAGGGAACCTGGAAATGTGGTTTAGCTCCATGTTCCAGAAGAAGAGGCAATCTGCATATTGGTGAACCCAAAAAATATCTCCACAGCAGGTTTGTCTGACTCAGGATTCTTAACCACTAGACTCTGCTGTAACTTTACCCTCCTTCCCGAATATTTGACCAGAGGTAAAGTATCAAGTCTGGTACTTAATACCACATGATATAAATCCATTTGGGAGTTTAAATAGCATTAAGAAGTAGTATAGTGCAACCACTGGGAGTCCAGGAACTAACTCAAAACCTGATGACTTACTTATTAGCTATGTGACCTTGAGCAAGTTTCTGAATCTCTACTTTTCCTCATCTATACATTGAAAATAGTAATACTTTCCTTTACATGTTTCACAAATTCCTGTAAGGTCAAAGGAAATACTTTATGTAGAAACATTTTGTAAAATGTAAAGTGATTTACAAGTGTTAGAGGTTGCTGGTGTTGTTATTTAGACTTCTTAAGTATCCATGTGATTGGCATAGATAATAATCACTGTATAATATTAGAGAAGAAGAATAAATCACTGTGAGTTGTGTTGGTCAGAGAATGCTTTGTGGGAGAGGTGGAATTTGAATCTTACCTGAAAGAAGGCATAATATTTCCACAGTAAGACAAATGGGAAGAAGGCATTCAATGCAGGGAATAATGGACCATTGATCAAGTAGAAGCTGGATGGAGCAGTGTGCTTGTGAAACACTGAAAAAAGTTGCTTTTCCTCAAAGGCTGCCGAAGTTGAGGTGGGCAAGGCAAATGTTCAGCTGTTGTCACCTCTGCCTCCCTTCAGCCACGTGTTGAGACGTTTCTCTGTGGGCCACTCACATCTTTGCATGTCTTGCAAGTGAGGCACTGATTGAATTTTGTTCCAGATTACCTTTTTAAGGATGTCTGATAGTGATAATGTGTCCCTCTGGAGCAAAGGGCAGGCATGCTGACTGCTCATTATAAAAGATTCAAGGGATGTAGCAGCCACCTCCAACCCAGCATGGGTTCAGATCCCTCATGAAGCCCAACATTGTCAAAAAGAAGACCAAAAAGTTCATCTGGCACCATCAGACAAGTATGTCAAAATTAAGCATAACTGGCAGAAGCCCAGAGGCATCGACAACAGGGCACAGAAAAGATCCAAGTGCCAGATCTTGATGCCTAACATTGGTTATGGCAGCAACGAGAAAATGAGGCATATGCTGGCTAGTGGTTTCTAGAAGCTTCTGGTCTACAACGTCAAAAAGCTAGAAGTGCTGGTGATATGCAACAAATCTTTCTGTGCTGAGATTGCTTACAATGTTTCCTCTGAGGGATCCCTGGGTGGCGCAGCGGTTCGGCCCGTGCCTTTGGCCCAGGGCGCGATCCTGGAGACCCGGGATCGAATCCCACATCAGGCTCCCGGTGCATGGAGCCTGCTTCTCCCTCCGCCTGTGTCTCTGGCTCTCTCTCTCTCTCTCTCTCTGTGACTATCATAAATTTAAAAAACAAAACAAAACAAAACAAAACAAAAACAATGTTTCCTCTGAGAACCACAAAGCCATTGTGGAAAGAGCAGCCCAATGGCCATGAGTCACCAATCCCAATGCCAGGCTGCACAGTGAAGAAAATGAGTAGACATCCCATGTGTAAGTTTTATTTGTTTTAAATAAAACCATAAAAACTCTGCAAAGGAAAACAAAGATTCAGGTTCTCTAAGCTCAGAGTTCTTCATGTACCAGTGTTAACTGGCCCTATTCATGTGACCTAGGAGAAACTATGTTTGGGGGAACTGGCTTTAAAAAAATGCAGACACTGTTAGTTACTACTATTGCTGTAAGTAATAAGCTGTTTTTGTCTCTGACCCGGGAGTCTCATATCTTCTACCATCCATGAAACGGTGACAGGCTAACTTGTTAGCGGGCAAGTAGGGTAAAACTCAGTCCCTCTACAATTCTTAACAGAACTTCTCTCTCAGAAGGATTTCACTGAACAATACTATATAACAGGCAGGATGCCAAGGACTAGGGATACCAAACCAAAAGGCACAGTTCTTGCCTGCAAGGAGCCGCCAGTGTCCAGACTGAGTTTACTGAGCTTGGTACTAGTAGGATTTCAGTGTAGCTAAATCACTAAGCTGGTGACCATACACAAAGGAAGGTCAGACTAATAAAATTGTAGCCACAATTGTGATTATAGCCCAACAAAAGGGTAGAGACCATATCTTTTTCAGTCCTCTGAGAATAGGCATATTTTCTACAAATTGCAGGAGCTGAGAAAC
The DNA here is from genome assembly GCF_048418805.1 of Vulpes vulpes. Taxonomy (NCBI): domain Eukaryota; kingdom Metazoa; phylum Chordata; class Mammalia; order Carnivora; family Canidae; genus Vulpes; species Vulpes vulpes. Next base: position 56,440,933 of record NC_132794.1, read on the forward strand.
ACAGAAGTACATGGAGACTTTAAAAAGGCTTTGAAACAGCACCCTTTGTCGCTGGAGGGGAGGTAGGTGGGGGAGAAGGGATAATTGGGTGATGGGCATTAAGGACGGCACTTTATGTGATGAGTACTGGGTATTATATATGCAACTGATGAATAATTAAATTCTACCCCTGAAACTAATAATATACTCTATGTTAATTAAATTTAATTTAAATAAATAATTTTTAAAAAACCCAGTATCCTTCAGTCCTTAGGCTGCTAAGAACGGAGACAGTTTTTAGACAAACTTGTTCTTTCTATAACCTTTCCCTGAATAACATGTCCTGAAGGGTGACAGTTGGATTATCATTTTCTGGCTCAGGGATCAATGAGCATGTCTGCTCCTGGTAATGTTGGTAAATGGGATTTCTAACTCCAGCATTGTATCTAGGATGAGAGAGAAGGAGGTACTAAGTTACATGTATGCACGGCCAATGAACAAAACTGTACTCTGAAGGGTAGGAAAGTCACATATAGATGGAAAATGATCTAGAACCTTAAGGCCACGATCTATGAAACAGAATTGGTATCACATTCAGGGCCCAAGAAACTCTGAATTTTTAATCGATTGGGGCTCTGCCAGAAAATAAGGTGTGGACTTATGACAATAAGGAAGTAAGGAAACATAGCAGGCAAGGTACATAGTGGTCCAGGCCTAGCAGAAAATGTTAATGGTGCTAAAACAATTTAGCAAATCAAAAGGGATTCTAGGCTTTTCTGACAAGTTACATGTAAACAGGTACTATATGGTGTTTGGCAAAAACTGACTACCCAACACTGACACTTAATATGTGACAGTTCAAAACCATGTGGCAGGCATGAGTTTGGTCCTTGCATTGGGAGCAAGTATCCATTCATTCAACATGTGTATTGGCACGAGGTGCTGGTGATAAAGCAATGAACAAGACACACAAATCCCTATCCTATTTTATGCTAAGTGAAGTTAAATCTAGCTCTGAGCCACCCTGGTCAAGGGAAATGAGAAATCCAGGATTTGCCATGTTTATTTTTGGGAGAGGGGATTCATTAGGGGTGTGTATACCTCTTGCAGGTTCTACACACTCCAGAATATTATGAGATGGGTCCTCTGATCTTTAGATTGCATTAACTACCTCTGCTAGGTATTTGTCATCCAAATCCTTATGGTCCCAGGCCACTCCTAAAAGTTACAGGGCCTAGAACAGAATACAAACAGAGGTTAATATAAATATAAATCAAGCTGAAAAATTGTTAAATAAGATAGACTCTATCATTCTATTTCAATAAATATAATTTTGTAATAAGTTGGAAGGCCTGGTTTGAATTCAGAAATTAGGTATTTCTGGGATCCCTGGGTGGTGCAGCGGTTTGGCGCCTGCCTTTGGCCCAGGGCGCGATCCTGGAGACCCGGGATCAAATCCCACATCGGGCTCCCGGTGCATGGAGCCTGCTTCTCCCTCTGCCTGTGTCTCTGCCTCTCTCTCTCTCTCTCTCTCTCTGTGACTATCATAAATAAATAAAAATTTATTAAAAAAAAAAGAAATTAGGTATTTCTTGTGATGTAGGAAAGGTGGCTCCTGGCCCTGGAAATAGCCTGCTTTCTTTCCCTTCCCACCCCAGCACTGTCCTACACAATAAGGAAACTTACATGTATGTGTGTGTGTGTGTGTGTGTATTGTCAAACCTGCATATACGAACTCTGTTCTCCAATCCCACACCTGCCAAAAGGTCACATTTTAAGTGTCTCTCAAGTAAGGGTACACACACAGGTGCATGGCTGCCTTCAGGAAGATGGGGCCTGGAAAGATGCTGGTGCAGAACTTAGACATAGTTCAGAGTAATTGGGACTGGGAATTCTGGGGTCTCAGGTATGTGGAGCATGGTCTAAAAGAGTGAGGTGTGGGCCCTGGGTGTACATGTCCCTTGCAGACCTCTTGCCCCATAAGGAGGGATACAGTCCTTGGAAGGCCAAAGCAGATCCCTCTAAAATGTTGGAGGCAGAGTGGAAGCTTGTCTCACCCAGATCTACAGGTGAGACTGCCCTTGTGGGTGGGTGATTCCACTACTTTTTTTTTTTTTTATTCCACTACTTTTAAGCAAGACTTGGGCCAGAATCTACAGTTGGGAGACTTGAAGTCTAGGTCACCCATCTTGCCCCCTCAGGAGCAGCACACTGCCAAATCAGCCATCATCATCAGAGGCTCTGGATCCAACTACTTTGTGGGAGTCAAGCACATGTCCCTGAACCTCTTGAAATCCATAAATATATTCCCCCTAGACATAGGAAGATGTGCATTCTCCTAAGAACATTCTTTCTAGTGTTTGTCCACCTCTTTTTCTCCCAATCCTTGGTGTCTCCTACCACCTGGAACAATACAGCTGTATTACCTCCAAGACTGAGTTGTGTTCTGAGTGTCAGGCAAGTTTTAATTTTGGCCCTACAACATTAAAACCATTAACCAATCCCTGAGTCAGACTTGGCTACTTTCCTTGGATAAGGGAGGCAAAAATACCTACTGCCCCAGAGCAAGATACAGATTAACATCTCAAACAGTTGCCCCACCAAATATAGGTGATATTTATGGAGATATTATGGGTTTGGTTCCAGATGACTACAATAAAGTAAATAGTGTAATGTAATACAGTAAATACTGTAATAAAGCAAATCAAATGAAGTTTTTGTTCCCCAGTGCACATAAAGTTATGTTTACACCATTCTGTAGTCTATTAAATTTGCAATAGCATTATGTCTAAAAAAACAATGTACATCCCTTAGTACTTTATTGCTAAAAAAACGCTAATTATCATCTGAGCTTTTGGTGAGTTACAAACTTTTTGCCAGTGGAGGGTCTTTTCTCGATGTTGATGGTTGTGAATGCCCAAGGTGTTGGTTGCTAAAGGTTCTGGTAATTTCTTAAAATAGGACAACAATGCAATTGCTGTATAGATTGACTATTCCTTTCATTTCTCTCTAGCATGTGATGCTACCAATGGTGAAACATCTTTTAAAATTGAAGTTCATCCTCTCAAATTCTGCTGCTGCATTATCAACTAAATCTATGTAATATTCTAAGTCCTTTGTTGTTTCAACAATCTTCATAGCATCTTCATCAGATTCCATCTCAAGGAACCACTTTCTTTGCTCATCCATATGAGTAACTCCTCATCCATTAAAGTTTTATCATGAGACTGCAGCAATTCACTCACATCTTCAGGCCCCACTTCTAGTTCCAGTTCTCTTGCCATTTCCACCAAGTCCGTAGTTACTTCCTTCACTAGTCTTGAACACCTCAAGATCATCCATGACAGCTGGAATCAACTTCTCCCAAACTCACGTTAATGTCAATATTTTGACCTCTTACCATGTATCACTAGTGTTCTTAATGACATCCAGAATGGTGAATCCTGGGGTGCCTGGGTGGCTCAGCCGATAAAGTGTTACCTTTGGGTCCAGGTCATGATCCCAGGGTCTTGGGATCAAGCATGACGTTGGGCTCACTACTCAGTGGGGAGCCTGCTTCTCCCTCTCCTCTCCCACTCATGCTCTCTGTGACTATCTCTGTTGCTATCTCTGTCTCTCTCAAATAAATAAGTAAAATCTTAAAAAACAAATTTGAGAACGGTTAATCCTTTCCACAAGGTTTTTAATTTAATTTGCCCATAATTATCAGAGGAATCACCACCTATGACAGCTATAGACTTATGAAATGTATTTCTTAAATAACAAGATCTGAAAGTTGAAATTAGTCCTTGACCTATGGGCCGCAGAATGGATGTTGTGTTAGTAGGCATGAAAAATACTAGTTGTACATTTTCATCAAAACTCAGGCGACCAAGCTCATTGTCAGTGAGCAGTCATATTTTGAAAAGAATCTTTTCCTGGGTAGTAGGTCTCAAGGGTGGGCTTAAAATATTCAGTAAACCATGTTGTAAATAGATGTACTGTCATCCAGGCTTTGTTGTTCCATTGATAGAGCACAGGCAGAGCTTGCTTAGCATAATTCTTAAGGACCCTAGGATTTTTGGAATGGTCAATGAGTACTGACTTCAGCTTAAAGTCACCAGTTGCACTGACCCCTAACAAGAGAGTCCTAGCTTGTCCTTTGAAGCTTTGAAGTAAGGCATTGACTTCCCTCCAGCTACGAAAGTCCTACATGGCATCTTATCCCAATAGAAGGCTATTTTGTCTACATTGAAAATCTGTTTAGTGTAGCCACCTTCATTAATTATTATAGCTGGGTCTTCCAGATAACTTGCTGCAGCTTCTACATCAGCACTTGCTGCTTCACCTTGAATTTTTATGTTATGAAAACAGCTTCTTTCTTTAAACCTTGTGACCCACCCTCTGCTGGCTTCAAATTTTCCCTCACTTCTCTCAGCCTTCGTGGAATTGAAGAGAGTTAAGGCCTTGCTCTGGATTAGGTTTTGGCTTAAGGGAATGTTATGGCTGGTCTGATCTGCTATTCAGACCACTAAAACTTTCTCCATACCAACAATAAAGCTATTTATCTTCCTCATCATTTGTGCGTTCACTAGAATAGCACTTGTAACTTCCTTTAATTTTCTTCCTTTGCATCCACAATTTGGCTGTTTGGCACAAGAAGCCTAGCTTCCAACCTATCTGAGCTCTCAATATGCTCTTCTCATTAAATTTAATCATTTCTAGCTTTTCATTCGAAGTGAGAGATGTGAGACTCTTCCTTTCACATGAACAATTAGAGGCCATTGTAGGGTTATTCATTGGCCTAATTTCAGTATTGTTGTCTCAGAGAATAGGGAGGCCCAATGAGAGGGAGAGAGATGGATGAAAGGCAGGCTGGTGGAACAATCAGAATACACACAGCATTTGTCAGTTCAGTTCACCGTCCTATAGGGGTGCAGTTAACGATGCCTAAAGACAATTCCAGGAGTGACATCAAAGATCACCGATAACAAATTAGCACAGCAAATACAATAATAATGAAAACACTTAAAAATATTGTGAGAATAATCAAAATGTGAAACAGAGATACAAAGTGAGCAAATGAGGGCAGCCCTCGTGGCTCAGGGGTTTAGCGCCACCTTCAGCCCAGGGCCTGATCCTAGAGACCCGGAATCGAGTCCCACGTTGGGCTCCCTGCATGGAGCCTGCTTCTCCCTCTGCCTGTGTCTCTGCCTCTCTCTCTCTGTGTGTCTCTCATGAATAAATAAATAAATAAAATCTAAAAAATAAAAAAATGAGCAAATGCTGTTGAGAAAATGGCTCTGATAGATTTGGTTGACACAAGGTTGCCACAAACCTTCAATTTGTAAGAAACACAGTATCTGCAAGGCACAATAAGGCAAAGTTGCACAAAAGGCAGTAAAACAAGGTATGCATATTATCTCATTCATTTCTTTACAGTAGTCTTATTGAGAAAATGATACTAAGGTTCAGGGAGATTAAACAACTTGCTGAAGGCCATAAAAGAAAGACAACAAGAATTGTTTCAGAGTTCTCTCACTTCAAGGGCCATGCTCTTTCTCCATCCACACTACCATCTCCCACACCTAAGAGCCTCAAGAAAATTTAGAAACAAATTTATGAAACTGTCAGCCAAAAGTGTATAATCTTTTGTACCTATTCCATTCATTAGAATAGATCCTGAGATTTGTTTTTTGAGACTCCAGAGCATTACAAAAAATGTAATGAGAGAGGAATTGGGGTCTATTAGAGGACACATTTCTATTATACAATCTTGTAGCACTTTACTAAAATATGGACTGTATGTTGGACAGATGTTGGACAGCACTAGGGAATTAATCAACTCGTTTTACATTATTGTTTTAGTTCCAAAAAGTCACTAAGATGCTCAGGAAAAAGTCAGATATTGCCAAACATAAAATTAGATAAACATACTCGTAAATAAAATAGAATTGATTGTGAAATGCTGTTTGGTCAGTTCTTATTGCTTGCCATCTTCTTGTTTCCTTATTCTTATCATCCTGCTCAAAGCAGCTATGTTCTTCTAAAGGGCAGGTCAGGACTACCCAGGTATTGTTTTGTTGATGGCTTTAGATTGCTCATTGTGAGTTTCAAGAACAATCGCACAGAGTAAAGAACAAGGATTTACTATACCGTAAAACTTTTAAATTGGGAAACACAAAACTTTCCCATTATTTATATGTTAAAATTCAAACACCATCAAATGCAGATCTTAGTTGCCTTACTGACACACTTAAAAAGTGAGTTATGGGGGGATCCCTGGGTGGCTCAGCAGTTTGGCGCCTGCCTTCGGCCCAGGGCGTGATCCTGGAGTCCCGGGATCAAGTCCCAAATCAGGCTCCCTGCGTGGGGCCTCCTTCTCTTCTGTGTCTCTCTCTGCCTCCCTCTCTTTGTGTCTGAGTAAATAAATAAAATCTTAAAAAAAAAAAAGTGCTAGGGGAAATAAACTAGGGAAGATGGAAAATGAACCAAGCTTGAGTCTAATTTCATGAGGTCCTGACCTTTACCTGATCTTGAGGGGAGCTCTGGAGCATAATTTATACCTCAGGGTTTATCCAGCCTTGAGTGAAAAAAGCTGATGTTTCATATTCTGGCACCAATCAATTGCTATATTTCCCGTGGGCAATTCTGAATTTCTGTCAATACTGGCAAAACAGTTTCTTTGGAAGCAAAGCAAACAGAAGCTGGGAGATGGCTCCCAGAACAGATAAAAAAGGATCAGAGGGCCGTGAGTGTTACACAGGCAGCATCAGCTTTGCCAGAGATCATCTAATCTATAGTTTGCAACTCTTTCACTGTGGGTTTGACTCTCCTGACCAACAGACAAAAGGTCTACAACAACCAGTGGTGGAGGAAGAGGCTCTTGGTGACTTGAATTGTTTGAGTAGCCTACGAAATTTAAACAACCCTGTGGTCCAAGATTCTAGGGGACTCAAACTGATAGGAATATGGTCTTATGTCCTTACATAGCATAAAAAAACCTTCAGGCGGTTTGGTCACTAAAAATATACACTGTTTCACCAGAATCACAGGGAAGGCAAAACATTATCTCACTCAGTCCTTATCTTGAGATGCTTACACTAAAGTTGGGTAGATGAAATTCACACGCATGAAACAAGTATGAGCAACACCAACACTATATAATTAGAGACTGTTGGCTTCCGAGAAAAGAGAAATAGACTCCCTTTGGCTATGACTTTCCAGAGACCCGCAGTATGAATGGTGAATCAGGTCAGATCAAGCCCTTGCATGCAGTCATTTAACCAATCTAAGTGTGCCAGATGACAAGCCTGTTAGGGCTGACGGCTGGCAGAACAGATCAGAAGACAGTGCGATGAGTACAGTGATAAAGGGTGCACTTTGGGGGATTTTGTGGGTGCTGTTAGTATTTTTTAGTACAGAGCTCAATTACTGTATTTCATTGAATCTAAGATACCACAAATTGTAAGATTTGCTATTGTTTTATTCAGCATTAAGAAAGAAAAAACCCCTTCCAGTTAAGCAATGCAAACACCTTCAATTGTAAGACATATCTCAATCACTAAGGTATTATAATGTAAGATAAATGTTCATTTAGGAGCACCTGGGTGGCTCAGTCAGTTGAGCATCTGCCTTTTTCTCAGGTCATGATCCCAGAATGCTGGGATCAAGCCCCACATCGGGCTCCCTGCTCAGCCAGGAGCCTGCTTCTCCCTCTCCCACTGCCTGCTACTCTCCCTGCTTGTGCTCTTTCTCTCTCTTCAAATAAATGAATAAATTCTTTTTAAAAAATGTTCATTTTAGAATCGATAAAATGAGGCTGCAAGAGATATGATTTGGCTTAACCCTTTGTTTGGCTGTCTTTTGCTGAAAAGGACAAACAGAAGAGTGCTCACTTCTTACCTTCTCTAGCACTTAGTCCTGTCCATGTCAGTCTCTGTATGTCCTAAGGGAAGAAGAAGAATGGTAACAAGAAGACCTTTGGTTTCTATCCCTTACTCTAACAGAACTAGCTCAGTTGTATAGTGGAGGCCAATGATAGTATTTGAAGCAGTAGCTAATATGGATCAGATGTTTAGTATAAATTCAACACTGGACTATTTCTTTATATCCATTACTTAATCCTTAATCCACTGAATAAAGATATTAGTATATCTATTTTACTGATAGGTAAACAGATTTAAAGAAGGTAAGCGGGACGCCTGGGTGGCTCAGCGGTTGAGCGTCTGCCTTTGGCTCTCGGCGTGATCTCAGGATCCGTGATTGAGTCCCACATCGGGCTCCTTGCAGGGAGCCTGCTTCTCCCTCTGCCAATGTCTCTGCCTCTCTCTGTGTGTTCTCATGAATAAATAAATAAAATCTTTTTTTAAAAAATAAAGAAGGTAAGCAATGCCTGAGGTCATACAGCTGCTAAGTATGAGCTGAGACTGGAATGCAGGTCTGTCTACTTCCCAGGTTTTTGCTTTTAACCACAATGCCAATAGGTGATTTGATAAGACCTGATTTCCTGCAAAGGAGAAAAAGGTATTTCACTGCAGTCAGCATTTACCAGTAACATATTTTCTTAGGGATCTTTCAGAAAGTAAAACATGGTTATACCAACTAAAGAGAAGACTGAGTGACCCACCTTAAATTATGACTGTATTTCTGATGTCACTCTTGCATAACCAGTCTTTACACAGTCTTTGCGAATTATACTGCTGGATAATGAATTTTAAATTGCACGTCTAAGTAGACTAAGAACTCTATAGTTAGTGGGTTATATTTAAGTGACCACAGAATAGATAAGGTGCACAATTAGAGAGCCCATTCCTTCCAAACCCCTAATTTGTGTTAGGATATTAAATTACCATTCTCTATGTGCAGGCATGAATTTTGATCTAGTAGCAATGAAGTCAGGCCCAGAAGTCTGCAGGTTCAGAATTATTTACCAGCAAGTATTACTTAACTCACATTTGACACAATTGTTTACGTTCACAGATAATTTTGGGTATCTGAATTTAGAAGAGTTTGGCTAAACCTTGATAAACCTGTGGTAATAGAATTTTTTGATAGAAATGTCAGTTTGCTAGCATCTTAATGGGGTTAGTCTCCTCACTGTATAAACTGAACCCGGGATTCTCAAACTTTTGGGTCTTAGGACCTGTTTACACTCTTTAAGAAACATTGAGGACCCCAAAGAGCTTTTGTTTATGTGAGTTTTATCTATCCTTATTTTCCATATTAGCAATTAAAGTGGGTAGATTTAAAAAGTATTTATTAATTCCTTACATAAATAACATATTTCATGAAAATAACTGTTTTCCAAAGCAAAAAAAGTTTCATGAGAAGAGTGGTGTTGTTTCACATTTAAAAAAGTCTCTTTAATATCTGGCTTAATAGAAGACAGCTGAATTATCATACCTGCTCCTGCAGTCTTTTGTGATAAAACATGTTATGTGACCTCTGCAGAACTTCAACATTCACTCATGAGAGCATGAAGGTAAAAAAAGGTAAGTATCTTGGTATTATTATGAAAATAGTTTTGACTTCATGAACTTCCTGTAAAGGTATTGAAGACCTCTAAAGGTCCTTAGATCACACTTTGAGAACCACTGAACTGGAGAAATTCAAGTTCAAAGCTACAAGTAAAGAGCTAAAATAATACCAGGTAAGATACTTTCTAATGACCAATATTCTTTAAGAGTTTTTGTCAACATTTTTTTTAATAGTGAAAATACATTCGACATTAAACAGACCATTTTAAACATTTTTAAGAGTACGGTTCACTGGTATTAAACGTATTCACATTGTTATGAATCATCATCATCATCTATATCCAGAACTTCCTCATCTTCCCAAACTGAAATTTATACTCATTAAACAGTAACTCCCACTTTCCTTTTTCCCCAAGCCTCTGGTAGCCACCATTCTATTTTCTGTCTGTATAAATTTGAGTATTTGTAGGTATCTCATCAGTGGTACGTTATACCTCTAAGTAGAATCATACAACATTTATCTTTTTGTGACCAGCTTATTTCACTTAGCACAGTGTCTTTAAGGCTGATCCGTGCATTTGTCACAATTTCATTCTTTTTAAAAGCTGAATAATATTCCATTGCATGTGTATACCACATTTTAAAAATCTGTCTATCTTTTAACAGACATTTGGATTGATTCCACCTTTGGGCTATTGTGAATAATACTGCTATAAACATGGATATACAAATACTTACTCATGTCTCTGCTTGCAGTTCTTTTAAACATCTACCCAGAACGGAATTGCTGGATCATATGTTAAAGTCTATGTTTAATATTTTGAGGAACTGTCTGCCATATAGTTTTCTTATGTCAACATTTTTACTACTACTTATTTTTTGCTAAAACTTTTTTGCTGTTGTTTGCTTAAAATTTTTTTGAGTATAGTTGACTGAAACTTTTAAAATACATTATTCAAAAAAAATAAAATACATTATTCATAATACTGAAAAAATTTTAAACTTTCCTTGGATTTTATTCAATAATTTTTAAACTTTCCTTGGATTTTATTCAATAATTAACAAAACCACTCAATGAATAGCTCATGGATTTGTTGTATGATATAAAGAATTAGGAGTTCTCTAGATGATAGCTTTCTCATAGCCCTAGCTTTATTTTTTTAAGATTTTTATTTATTTATTCATGAGAGACACACACACACAGAGAGGCAGAGACAGAGGCAGAGGCAGAAGCAGACTCCATGCAGGGAGCCCCACATGGGACTCAATCCTGGGAACTCCCCAAGATCACACCCTGAGCCAAAGGCAGACGCTCAACCACTGAGCCATCCAGGCGTCCCACCCCTAGCTTTTAAGAAGCTCTCAAACTAAAGTAGAACATACAAGTTAAATTCTCCTAGCAAAAGAATATAGATAAGCAGTGGGATACAGCAGTGAACATAATTGAGTCCTTTCCCTCAAAGATGAGCTATAGCTTATCATGAAAATTCTGAAATGGTGATCTTCGGGTGGTCTGAGGGCTTTCTGGTCTGTCAGAAAAATCAACAGTTCATTATTATACCAAGGTCTATCCTCCACCAGTGGTGCAACATTGGACAGCCTTGAGAGGGAGTTCCAGTAATCTGTATCCCTGTCCACTCAAGAACTTAGGGAGACATATGCATGAAATGCTAAATATCTATACCTGCCAACACCCAGAACTCCAAGGGCCAGAGGAGAAGTTTCTGGAGTTTCTTTCTAGAAAGAATAGAGGAACAGGAAAGGATAAAGAAAAGGAGAAAGTTTGTCAGAGGGAAGGAATAGGCAGTGATTCCTAGATATGTTTGTGCTCCCTCTACCTTGAAACCCTAGACTTGGTGATCTGTATAGTTGAATCTAGGCTGTGATATACTCTCAAAGGTCTGGGCAGATGGAGGATAGGGTGGGCTCGACTGACTGCCCACTTACCCTTCAAGGAGTTCCATGACTAAGCAAAAGGATTCATGGCAGAAATTATCTTTACCTGGTAATTGTGGTAGAAAGTGTTAAAATTATCCAGCTATTTCTTCCTCTGCATCCCACTGCATTCTTCTTCTCATACTAACCTTCCTTTCCTCTCAAATTATTACTTGCTAATATGCAACTGGATATTTGAGGGTGATGAATTTTTTTGTGCAAATATTCTGCAGTAATTACCTATGTCAAAATATCCCAGTTCAAAACAGATTTGCCACAGAAGAACTTTAAATTAAAAAATAACAAGATTCATTTACATTTATTTCTTTTAAGTACAAAGTCAGCAGCAAATTTGTATGAATTCCAGGAAGGTGAAAAATCATCAAATATGAAATCCATGATTTCTGATTTGGTATTCTTCTGAACAGTAAGGAAATAGTTCCCAACACTTAATAGATTCTATGCTGTGAGAGTTATCATTACAAAACAGTGAAGCGGGGCAGCCCGGGTGGCTCAGCGGTTTGGTGCCTGCCTTCTGCCTGGGGCCTGATCCTGTAGTCCCAGGATTGAGTCCCGCGTCGGGCTCCCAGCATGGACCCTGCTTTTCCCTCTGCCTGTGTCTCTGACTCTCTTTCTGTCAAGAATAAATAAATACAATCTTTAAAAAAAATAGTTAAGCGCTCTTTTGACAATTTATATACTCTAGTGAAATTCAGTTTTGAATCTGAACACAAGGAGTACATTGGAATGGCACAAAAACTTCCCAAGGCTTAAAAATATGCATTAAAAAATCCATAGAGGGGATCCCTGGGCGGCTCAGCGGTTTAACGCCTGCCTTAGGAGCAGGGCGTGATCCTGGAGTCCCGGGATCGAGTCCTGCGTCAGGCTCCCTGCGTGGAGCCTGCTTCTCTCTCTGCCTGTGTCTCTGCCTCTCTCTCTCTCATGAATAAATAAATAAAATATTAAAAAAAATAAAATAAAAAATAAAAAATCCATAGAAGAAGCCCTTGATTACTTATTTTTTCTCCTGAAAGATACACTAATGTTACATAGAAGAAGAAGGAGATATTGATAGTGATAAACACTACAAAGCACAATGCAGGAAAAACAAAGAATAGTATTATATTAGAATGAAGGTAAAGAATACCACAGGAAAAAAGTTGAAATACATTCTATAATATCAGTAAGATTCACAACTGACAATATAAAATGTGAGCACTTCACAGGTTATTGTTAGAGACTATGCGTTTCACTTTTTCTCATGTATCCCTTGATACAGAGGATGATTCTAAGTTTTTGATATGGTCTGTTTTGGTTATTCAAGGCCGGGCTATAAATTGATAGCAATTCTGTTGGCTGTAACATCCACCAGAGTGGTAGGAGAAGCCATTCTCACAGAAAAGAGTGAAAAAGCAGTTGAAGCAATTTAGTGTTAGAATCAATTGTCCCATGGAACGCCTGGGTGGCTCAGCAGTTGAGCGTCTGCCTTTGGCCCAGGGCATGATCCTGGGATCCAGAATGGAGTCCCACATCGGGCTTCTTGCAGGGAGCCTGCTTCTCCCTGGGCCTGTGTCTCTGCCTCTCTCTCTCTCTCTCTCTCTTTCTCTCTCTCTCTCTGTGTCTCTCATAAATACATAAATAAAATCTTGAAAAAAAAAAGAATCAATTGTGCTGTAACAAAAAACATGTGAGTTGGGTCCAGGTGTCAGAACATTCCTACGTTCATTATTTCAATAACTATTGAGTGTCTGGTATGGACCAAGCACTGTGGTAGGTGCTGGGTATACAATGGTGAATAAAATAAACTCCTTAGTAAGATTTATTTCTTGCTGTTCCAATTTTATTAATTCTGTAATGACATTGGTTTGGCTTTTGTGCCAATTATTAACTATTGTCTTTTACCTCCACACTCACCCTTCTATACTCTAATTGTGTGATGCTAGAAACACATTTCTGCTTTGCTAGTTTCTATTATGTGCTTCTTACTGGAAGTGTCAGAGAGAGACTTAAAGACTGGAAGAGGTGAAGGGATTTCTTCCTTTTTTCCTGCCTCTTTCTTTCTTCCAAGATTTTATTTATTTATTTGAGAGAGAGAGAGCACTCACACACAAGCAGGGGGAGGTAGAGGGGTAGTCAGAGAGGGAGGAGCAGACTCCCCACTGAGCAGGGAGTCCTACATGAGTCTCCATCCCAGGATCCTGGCATCATGAGCTGAGCTGAAGGCAGACACTTAACTGAGTGAACCACCTAGGCAGCCTTCTTGTTCTTTCTCATGGTACCCTTTACTTACTTAATCACCCTGGCTGTGTCACTTTGCTATAGGAGCAGCCCAGCTAGCTACATAGTCCTGTTCATAGTCACAGTTTAACACTTAAGGAACCAGCCTCATCACAGCCCCTCAGAGACCCCAGTGCCAGCTGGCCAGTACTCTTTCTTAGAGTTCTGGGTTCCAGTTCTGTGGAGCCCCTCCTTGAGTTAGGGACCCCAGCACCAGCTAAACAACACTCCCTTCTCAGAGGTCTGGTATTAAATTCCTTGGGGCCCCTTCCCAAAGCTTCTAAGTTTTAATTATTCCAACCACTTTCCTCTTTGTTTCCCAGCTCTGGGATGGAAACTCATTGCAATGTATCTGAATCTATTTATTTACATCTATATTTTGTTCTAATATAATATATATATATATATCTTGTATCTAATCTTTATGTTCTTTTTCTTTTTCAATTCTTCAATAATTAGTTAATAATTCTTTAACTCTTTTGGTTAGAATAACTAATGGTTTCTGGCTCCTGATTGAACACTACTGACTGATAGTTTTAATTTGTTTTGTAAATTCTCTTTTACATATCTTATTTTGTTTTTTTTTTCTCATTTTAAAGATTTACTTATTTATTTATGATGGACAGAGAGAGAGAGAGAGAGGCAGAGACACAGGAGGAGGGAGAAGCAGGCTCCATGCCAGGAGCCTGATGCAGAACTCAATCCTGAGACTCCAGGATCGCACCCTTGGCCAAAAGCAGGCACTAAACCGCTGAGCCACCCAGGGATCCCCTTTTTTTCTCATTTTATAATAAGTTCTTGTCTTATCATAAACACGCCAGCACAGAAAACTCTTGTATTTTTTCCTATTCTTTATGTTTTCCAGACCGCGTTTGGTATGCCATGTTCCTCTCCTTATTACTGTTGTCTTTGCTGAGTATAATACTTGCATAGTTGCCTTGTGTTTTCTTTTATCTTGTTCATGCTTAATATTTTTTATAAATTGTCTTTTTATCTTGCTCATCCATAACATGGACAATTCTCTTCTAGACATGTTTTACTCTGATATAGTATGGGTAAATCTCCTTTGGCATCCTTTCTGCCTATCTAACAAGTGTTTGTCTTTTTCCTATAGCTATATAGCTTGAGGATTCATATCAGGAACAGATTTATTAATATCTATGAAATGAGAAATAAATGCATTATATTTTCTTATTATAGAATCTCAATAATTGTTACATAATGAATTCTCTCTCTGCTGGGTTATTTTCTAATTTCAGAAGTCTCTCCACATCTATGAATTATGCTGAGCAGAGTATGATAATGCTTTTATTTTAAAATGAACAATTAAGGGAAATTTGTATTAGATGCATAACTAAGTACTGTTCATTAAGAATTTTTTTAATTTTGGGGCACCTGGGTGGCTCCTTCAATTGAGTGTCTGCCTTCAGCTCAGGTCATGATCCCAGAGTCCTGGGATCGAGCCCCACATGGGGCTCCCTGTTCAGAGGGGAGTCTGCTTCTCCCTCTCCCTCTAACCCTCTTCCCTACTTATGCCCTCTGTCTGTTTCTCAAATAAATAAATAAAATCTTAAAAACAAAAGGAAAACAAGAATTTTTAAATTTTATCTTTTAGGGTACAAAAATAATGTAACTTCCAGATTAAAGAAGAAAAACGTATCTTACCACCTTACTTCTGTAAAGTCTCTGTAAAGTCTCTGCTCAACAAAGACCTTCAGTATTGCATAGTGAATGTCCAAAACAATCAAAGTCTTTTTGAGGGCATTTGAGTTAGAATCCTCAGAGAAATAGTTTGGTAGTAGTAGGAACAGCAGAAATAAATAGTATCTAAGTCTCCTTAAAAGAAGAGTACCAGAGTATTGAGAGGTTAATGTTGTGTTGATGATGACAATACAGCTTAATGGCTTATATTTTAAGAATTTCCAATTCTGGAACTGTGTGCTGTTCCTACAAGCTGTGTTGTTATCTCTCAATAAACCACCATTACTTAACATGGTTGGAAACTTAAAAGACTATAACTCATGACTTGTTTCTGGTTATTTACTATTATACATAAACAGCCTTTTACACATAGCTTTAATCTTCTGTTGAAATATTTCCATAGAATATACTCTTAGTTGTGGTCTTAATGATTTCAAGAAATAAACATTATAATTTTTGCTATCTATGTTGCCATTTTACTTTCCAAAAGAATTATGGGAATTTATTAGTAAGATTTAAATAAAGATTTTACTACAGACTCATGTGTTAATTTTTTATGCTAATTTTATAGGCACACAGTTGTACATCAAAGACTTCTTAGTTTGTATATCTTTGATTTATAAATATTGTCAAGAAAATTTTTGATGAACTTTATGCAAACCGCAAGTCCATATACTCTATGGACCAGCAGATACAAATTCAAAGCTGCAAGTTAATGATATTTGAGTCAGCAATGTATAAATCTTAGATTGAATTCTATTATTTGTTCACTTGAAAACAAAGACCTGATTAAACATAAACCACAGTATGAGATTGACAGGCTTCTGCTTGGACTAGACATGATCTCATCAGTGCTTCAACAAAAGACTACTCTTCATTGCATTAATTTTGATGTGAGGATTAGGTTTTATTCTCTTTTATTTTGGTCTTAACTAACAGAAATGAAGAGAATAAAATTATTGATCTCAGAAATTTTTTGCTCCTCAGACCAATTTCCCACTTGAACGCATCTATAATTGCCAAAATAATGCTTTTGTATGCTTCACTATCATATAGCTGTCACTTTTTTTAAAAAAGATTTTTATTTATTTATTCATAGAGACACACACACACAGAGAGAGGCAGAGACACAGGCAGAGAGAGAGAGGCAGAGACACAGGCAGAGGGAGAAGCAGGCCCCATGCAGAGAGCCTGACGTGGGACTCGATGAGGGTCTCCAGGATCACACCCTGGGCTGCAGGCGGCCCTAAACCGCTGCGCCACCGGGGCTGCCCTAGCTGTCAACTTTTATTTTATTTATTTTATTATTTTATTTTTTTAATTAATTTTTATTGGTGTTCAATTTACCAACATACAGAAAAACACCCAGTGCTCATCCCGTCAAGTGTCCACCTCAGTGCCCGTCACCCATTCCCCTCCAACACCCGCCCTCCTCCCCTTCCACCACCCCTAGTTCGTTTCCCTGAGTAAGGAGTCTTTATGTTCTGTCTCCCTTCCTGATATTTCCCAACATTTCTTTTCCCTTCCTTTATATTCCCTTTCACTATTATTTATATTCCCCAAATGAATGAGAACATACACTGTTTGTCCTTCTCCGATTGACTTATTTCACTCAGCATAATACCCTCCAGTTCCATC
The DNA here is from genome assembly GCF_048418805.1 of Vulpes vulpes. Classification (NCBI taxonomy): domain Eukaryota; kingdom Metazoa; phylum Chordata; class Mammalia; order Carnivora; family Canidae; genus Vulpes; species Vulpes vulpes. The sequence continues at coordinate 56,457,921 of NC_132794.1, forward strand.
CACGTTGAAGCAAATGGTGGGTATTTGTCATTTCTAATTGCTGAGTAATATTCCATTGTATACATAAACCACATCTTCTTTATCCAACTTTTAATAGGATGTCTTCAGATTTTATGGCGGTCTTATGAAGGAAAAATCTTCCAATTTTGTTTTGATGTCTAAGGCAAATAGACAGAAAGCCTCAGTTAATATTTGTTCTTGGAACTACTCTATAGTTTCTCAACATTATCTGTACCAAAGTGGAAAAGGTACTGTGGAAGGATTCAGCCAAGATGGCAAACTGAACTTCTTTGCCCCACTTTACACACAGAAATGATAGATTAAAAAAAAAAAAACTAATTTGAGGAATATATACCCTAGCCCAAAATCAGGGAAAAAATTCTCCAGAAACCTTTAGAGACACAGCAGGGAAAAGGAGCTAAAGCTTTGCCATTCATAAGGGGAAACAAATTAACCTATGCATTTGGTTTGGGCAAATCTAGGTATGGGACTTGAGGTGCTGGGCATGTAGGGAACTGTAAAATTACTACACTGTCCAAGAGTGGGGATCAGGAAAGCCCAAACGCCAAGAATTGTCGCAAATGTGAGCCAATTAGCCATGGATGGAAATAGGATGACGTATAAATGAAAGAGACTTCAGGGACTACTCAGAGTGGGAGTTACCCTAAATGTGGACTGTCTAAAGCCAAGAAACAAACAAAAATGTGTGAAATCCATACAGTTCAGACATAAGTAACAATGAAACAATCCCACACAGAGGCTTTCATCATGCTGCTGCTCATGAGACACCATGTAATTCTAGTTGAACAGAAACTCTTAGATAGAAAATATAAAATCCATAAAGAGTATCTTTATGTTTGAGCTACATTTTATTTTTTTAAAGATTTATTTATTTATTCATGAGAGACACACACACACAGAAAGAGAGAGAGAGAGAGAGAGAGAGAGGCAGAGACACAGGCAGAGGGAAAAGCAGGTTCTTCACAGAAGCCCGATGTGGGACACGATCTAGATCCCAGGATCACAGCCTGAACCAAAGGCAGCCACTCAACTGCTGAGCCACCCAGGCATCCCTGAGCTACATTAAAAAAAAAAAATTACCACCTAAGTACCTCCTAGTGAAATGGGAGAACATTAATGAAAAAATCTTCTAAAACTAACAGAAGATTGACTAGAGAGGAAAAACAATCAGGTTCTTTATCAGCAAATATAAATGCCAGAAAACAGAATAATATCTTCAATGTATGAGGCTTCATTATGGCTGTGTGAATACATACTTTTACTTTCAATAATTGTCAAAATAAAAATCTGTACCATGATTAATTATCATTGAAGAGTAAAGGCAAAAGACTTTTTCAGATATACAAATGCTAAGAGGGGTTTATTATCAATAGATACTTGATGAAAAACACATCAGAGAATATACTTTAGCAAGAAAAATGAATCCAGAAGGAAGAGTGGACCTGGAGAAGAATCATTGTGTGACTTTCAAGTTTTCTCTGGAAATACATTTCTATTCAATGTCAAATATTATGTTGATAGACAAATTCTTGCCTCTGCAAATTTTTCCAGTAGACACTGAAGTTATAACAGTCATGAGATGGATCAAAAACATTTGGTTTTGTTAACATAATGCCTAGGCTTGTACCAGAAGTATTATAAAAACTTCAAAATGAAAATTATACATTCACACAATCATAATTAAGCCTATAGCTGGGGTCTGAGTAAAAAGAAGGGTCACCTTTAAATTTGGACTTAACTGTTATCAATACCAGTAGATGTTAATACCTAAAGCGAGATGGAATTCCCAATATCAATCAAGAATAAATGACCTCAGTCCCTAAATATCTTAAACTTGGGCTGATGTGTGTCTGTCCTCACTACCTTTGACTTTTTTATAACCTTTCAGCCTCTTTCTTGAATTAAAGGCTTTAAGGAAGACTACAATCTTATTACTGTAAACCTATATTTCTGTGGTTGTAATGGGCATATTAGCAGTTCTGAGGTTGACCTCAACTTTTCAATACCTTATCATTTGATATCTCATTTTGAACATGTTATTTTCTACTTGCTTCTGCCATTAGAATTCTTCTTTGTTTGAGGTCAGGTGAGTTACTTCAAGGTGAAAACAGTTACTCAAATAAGCTTTAGCCATTTCACACTAAACACAGAGTATTTTTACTCAAATAATTTAGTGAATTTTAGTTTCTTAAAACATAGCATCCTATGCCTAATGCTGCAGTTTTTAACCATGACATCTCCTAGGATGTTGATGAGGAAGTAGGAGTGTAGGACACAGTACCTACCTGTGTAGAATATACAATCTGTTGGGGAGATGAGATAGGAGAAACAGAATGGGGCCAGTTTATAGGTGTTTCTACTGACAGATTTGAGCAGCTTGGATTTGATCTGACAGGGAATGGAGACATGTTGACTTTCCAGCGTAAGCAAGTGATGTGCCCCAAATGATGTTTCAGAATGACAGAAGTAGAAATCCAAACATTATCTTATAATCTTCACAATTACAGCCAATTCTTTATGATCCATATCAAGCTTATTTGCCTATTGTGACAATTAACTTCAGCAGATATTTAGACTAAAAACTGAAATTAGCCTGTCACTCAGCATGCTTGTGGCCTGCCTTCCCCACCATCTGTTAACACGCTTTTTGGAATGCAAATTTTAACATTTGCCTATACAAAACATAATTAGAAAGATAACATTGCTGTCAAAATCATAAAATCCAACATAATTATTTCCTCTATCGTCATCCTTTTTGGCTGAACTCTGCATATTTTTGGCATTAAAAACACTCTCTTTAATGGCTTCTTTATGATACAACACTATCCTGTGTTTCTTTTTAAATTATAAAAATAACACAAAGAAAATATCATTGTAATCAGGTTGAAGGGAAGGACTTCTTAAACAGGAGACACAAAGTGCAATTCACAAAGCAAAACATTAGCTATGTGTGACTGCAAATGTTATCCACTCCACAACTCCAGGGGGAGCCATTTATATAGGTCCTGATGTGAATGTGTCCCCCAGACTGTGTATTGTGGTGGCTTGGTGAAAAATGAATAGATTTCATGAAAGACACTATAAATGAACTTAAGATGGAGAATAGAATAAGATAAGATATTTTTAACGTCTAAAACCAACTAAGAATATCTAGAACAACATGTCTAATCATAAAAAATGTAAGCCACAGATGTGAGCCACCTATATAATTTTAAATTTTCTGGGATCCCTGGGTGGCACAGTGGTTTGGCGCCTGCCTTTGGCCCAGGGCGCAATCCTGGAGACCCGGGATCGAATCCCACGTCGGGCTCCCTGCATGGAGCCTGCTTCTCCCTCTGCCTGTGTCTCTGCCTCTCTCTCTCTCTCTGTGTGACTATCATGAATAAATAAATAAAATCTTTTATTTTTTTTTAATAAAATCTTTTAAAAAAATAAATTTTCTAATAGCCATGTTATAAAAAGAAAAATAAACAGGTAAAATTAATTTTAATAACAATTTTAACACAATGTACCCAAAATATTACCATTTTAACATATAATCAATATAAAAATTATTAATGAGATATTTTACATTGCTTTTGTATTGATTCTTGGAAATTTGGTGTGTATTTTACACTTACAGTACATGTCAATTTGGACTAGCCATACTTCATGTACTCAAAAGCTCGTGTCTGAACGGTTAGTGGCTAGTAGCTACTATTTTGGACTAAACATTTTTTTTAAAGATTTTATTTATTTACTCATGAGAGACACAGATAGAGAGAGAGAGGCAAAGACACAGGCAGAGGGAGAAGCAGGCTCCATGCAGGGAGCCCGATTGGAACTTGATCCTGGGACTCCAAGATCATGCCCTGGGCGGAAGGCAGGCACTAAACGGCTGAGCCACTCAGGCGTCCCTGGACTACACATCTTTAGAACATAAATGATACGTCTAGAAATCAACAACTAAAAGGAAACTTATAAAAAAATAAGGAAAAAAAAACAATCAAGCAGTTTACCGAAGGAGAAACTTGAAATCTTAAGAGATACTCAAACTCATCAAGAAAAAAATTAACTTCAATCAACAAGTTACAACTTTATAGACACCAAATTTTGCAAAAAATAAATATTACCAACAACTATTGGCAAAAATGTATAGAAATGGGAGCTCTCATGATCAGCTGGTAGAAATGTGAGATGTTGCAGCCATTTCTAAAAAGCAATTTGGCTTTCCCGTCCTTAGAGCAACATGATGTGGGGAGTGAAGAAATAATACAATGAGTTCTATAGCAAATGTCATTTATTTACATTCAAACACACAGACTCCACAAAACTCCGCATATTTTACAGGAGTATATGCATGCTTATGGATATATAATTAGAGTGGGTGTTTCAGGTAAAGGGAGAATATGGGATCAGGAATAAAAATGAAAAAATGTAATACTGCTCATGGTAAAAAGTTAAAGTTCTCATTCAAAATTTCCAAAATGTCTTCTACTGATTCCTTGGGGGTGGGGGTGGGGGTGGTCCTTCTTTTTTTTCTTTCATATTTTAAAGGGGGAATTGTCATTATTTCTGCTCACCATTTTGCATATCCTCTAAGAGAGCAAAATCTGACTTGAATTATCTTCTGTAAAATCGTCCTACATCTCTATCTTTTAACAAGTCCTCTTGGACTACCCAGCTTTCTAACTTCCTACTGCACATTTTCACCATCAGCTAAATTCAATAATACCATGAGCATTATCTTCACCTCCATCCTAGATACTGCTCTCTTTCTAGGCTTTTTTACAACTACCACCATTCCTACAGTCTCAGGAGGAGCATTTATGGTCATTTTTGACTCTTACCTCTCCTTATCCTTAACATCTAGGTAGTTATCAAAACCTGCTGCTTTTACTTTTAACATCATTGCTATCTTATTCTCATTTCCACCCTCTAAATTTAGAGAACTCACTACCTGCCTTTAGTTGTTTTTGGTTTTATTTATTTATTTTTAATAAAAAGACTTTTTTTTTTTTAAGACTTTATTTTTTTTAGGGCAATTTTAGATTCAGCAAAACTGGGAGGAAGATGTAGAGACTTGCCCTATACTCTCTGCCTCCACACATACATAGCCTCCCACATTACCAACAATCCCAGTAGGGTGATACATTTGTTAAAATTGATAAATCTACACCAACACATCATAATCACTCAAAGTTCATAGTTTACATTAGAGTACACTCTTGGTGGTGTATATTCTAGAGCTTTGGATGAATGTATAAATGACATGTATTCATCATTATCATATCATGCAGAGTATTTTTACTGCTTTAAGAATCCTCTGTGCTCCACTTACTTACCATCCACCCCCCACATTTAGGTTTTCATTCCTCTTGTCCATTTGCAAATTGCCAGATCTCCCTATAGCACTATTTTCATCACATTGCTACCTTGCTTAAAATTGTCAACAATGCCAATAGTGAGATTTTATTGTCTTTTAGCTGCTCAGCATTTATTTCTCCTTCATACCTCATTTCCCTTTGGGGGAATTATCTCTTGCCATTGCATATAGTCTGGAAAAAGTATTAATCCAGTACTTATCTTCTTCAGCAATGAGAAGTGGATGTAATCCAAGCTAGGGCTTTGAAACTTTATCTGTCTAGTTGAATCATTAGTCAAACACGATGGGGTATTTATTCACCCTAACATGGTCTGCCTCAAGGCCATCCTTCTGGTTCCTGCTTTTTAGCCCTTGGAGGTGACTTTGCTTTCTAATGTTTCTAAACCTGATTGTCCAGTCTTTCCGTTGATTCTGGGGGCTCCTGATATTTTTCCAATAAATTCTTCTTTTGAAGCTTGTCTGATTTGGTTTCTGATCCTTGCAAGCAAAACCTGACCAATCCCTTCTCTGTTGGACAAAGAATAAACTTCTTTCCTGATTTCAGATCTTCTATATCTAGCCCTAGCCTTTTTTTCTCTTATTCACCAAAGCCACAGCCACGTCAGTCATTTCTCAACTCTGGAAAATGCTGTTAGTCTTGCTTCTATGCTTTATGACATCCTAGAATGATACACCCACTTCCCATCTATATCCATTTACTGATTCTTCAGCGTTCCATTCAGGATTTGTTTTCTCTATGAAAACAAACATTCTGCCCTATATTGTTTTCCACTATCTCTGCAATCTGTTAGTACTTAGTATCTGTTATTAATTTTCTAGTTGGAATCATACAATTTTGTGTTTGCAGGAACATTTGATGCGCCAGTAACCAACCCAACCCACCAACACTCCAGATTTTTTTGACTGAGAACTTATGTCTAACCCATTTTTGGACAACCATAGTTAAAAGAAGTCTTTCTTACATGGAATGGAAATTTCTGGGACTATAACCCATTAGTTCCTTTGCTAGTTTTAGCTTGACATTCAAATAAACTAAGAATATCTATTTTGTTAATAAAAATGTGAAGGAGGGCAGCCCTGGTGGCTCAGTGGTTTGGTGCTGCCTTCAGCCCGGGGTGTGATCCTAGGGACCTGGGATCGAGTCCCATGTCAGGCTCCCTGCATGGAGCCTGCTTCTCCCTCAGCCTGTGTGTCTCTGCCTCTCTCTCTCTCTGTGTCTGTCATGAATAATTAAATAAAATTTAAAAAAATAATAAAAAAAATATGAAGGAAAATAGGACTAAAGATTGTCACTCTCTTGGATGCATATACCCAACATATGGATATGATATTTAACTAGCTATGAATCACTTAATAATTTGCATTTCACATATTTTCCAAAATGATGGAAAGAGACTTTGTGAAAAGCTTTGCTGAAATCAAGATACACTAAGTTTGTGATATTTCCCTAAACTACTATGATAATCTAGTTATTCTAACAAAAAGAAATGGATTATTTTGTCTTGGTTTGTTCCTAGTGAATCCATGTCAGCTGATGATCACCATATGTTCTTTTAAGTGTTCACCAACTGTTTAATAATTCATTCTAGACTTTTCCTGATCAGTCTCAAGCTTTGTAGTTTGTAATTTCCAAGAGTTATACTTTCCTCCTTTTTGAAAAGCAAAACCCTTGACCATTTTCAACCTTCTACCACCTCTTATCTTCTCTGTGAATTCTTAAAGTTGTTGATTAAATAGACTGTGACAACTGGACATTTTTGGACTATTTTTTAACTTGGAGAGTGCTTTGCCTGGACCCAAGCATGAGAACAACTTTAAGGCAATTACATTATCTCTCTTTACTAACCTTAGGCTGTAATATCCTCACCACCTCTCTTTCACCTTGATTTGCAACTTAGTATGTATTTGAAGATTATGAAAATGAAATATGCTCATCATCAAACTATTCAAGTATAACAGAAATGTACAAAGAAAAAATAAGTCTCCCTTCTAATCAATCCTGATGTTGCTAGATTGGAATGTATACTTCTAGACATTCTTTATGCACTAACAAACTTACTCTTGTATAATTTTAAAAAGATTTTATTTATTCATGAGAGAGAGAGAGAGAGAGAGAGGCAGAGACACAGGCAGAGGGAGAAGCAGACTCCATGCAGGGAGCCTGATGTGGGACTCGATTCTGGGATCCCAGGATCACCCCTGGAGCCAAGGCAGACACTCAATCACTGAGCTACTAAGGCATCCCTTCTTATATAATTTTTAAATAACATCATATCCTACATACTGTATTGCAACTTATTTCCTTTACCTAAGAATGTATCATTAAAATTGTTGTGTGTGTGTCATGTAGAATGATCTCATTTTCTCAATGGGTACATGGTATTCCTTTCAAAACACCACAAAAATCCATCTTATAATGTGCCTCTCTTTCTCCACCTTTTTTTTTTTTTTTTTTAGATTTTATTTATTTATTCATGAAAGACACACAGAGAGAGGCAGAGACATAGGCAGAGGGAGAAGCAGGCTCCATACAGGGACCCCATGATCTTGCCCTGAGCCAAAGGCAGGTGCTCAACTGCTGAGCCACCCAGGCATCCCTCCACCTCTTTTTCTGCATGCTCTCCTTGAAGACTAAATGGGAAACTGCATTGGGAGCTACCTAGAGAAAGCAAGAGAAGGAGCTCTGCTCTGTCCCAGGGGCTCTTAAGTGCATGGTCATGTTGTTACCTTGACATGGCAATTTATGGTTTATTGTTGTTTTCACTTTTCATTTGATCTTCATATAAGTCTGTGAAATAGGGATCCCTGGGTGGCGCAGCGGTTTGGCGCCTGCCTTTGGCTCAGGGCGCTATCCTGGTGACCGGGAATTGAATCCCAAGTCGGGCTCCCGGTGCATGGAGCCTGCTTCTCCCTGTGCCTCTGCCACTCTCTCTCTCTCTGTGATGACTATCATAAAAAAAAAAAAAAAAAAGTCTGTGAAATAGTTAAATCATCTCATTTTATAAACTCTCAGAGATATTAAAATGATCTCCCTCATGCCTTACAACTAGGTAGGGGAAGAATGAGATTAGAATCCAAGTCTTCTGTCTCCTACCTAGTCTGCTGCTTATTACAATGGAGACAGCTGCTTCTCACCCCCATGTGGGAGGAGAATAGGACTAACTGAAAAAACCTGTGTAGCTATTAACAGGGACCTCGGGATAATGGTTGTCAGGAATGTGCTGCATCAGCCAGTGGTATCATGCTGAGCAGTGTTGGTTTGGGTAGTTTTTTTTTATATGGTGAGAAACAAAGAGAATGAAAGTCTCTCTCCATGTGTTTCTTATGCTGATCAATGATTTCTGTTTATGCATTAGAGACAGTCATAGCACGCATATGCATTTACATTCTTAAATGTAAGGCTGGGATCCTTAATCTTGTCTACACATTGGAATCACTTGGAGAGCTTTAAAAAATAACCATCCTGGGGATCTCAAACCCCAGAGAGTCTGACTCAATTGTCTGGAAGTGGGAAGCTTCTCAGATGATTCTAATATGCAATCAAGGTTAAGTACCACAGAGTGGGAGGGCAACCTGAATTGTGACATCATAGTTAAGCTTTACTAGATTTCTGGGAAGAAACATTTCCCCCTTTCACTGAAAGTTTGATCCAACAGAAGGGTTTCCAACTCCTTGAATTCTTAGACATCCTCCCAGTATAGGACTACATACATAGATGTTTATTGATCAGCTGGCCTAATTGGTAGTAGAAGGTTTAGCAGTCAGGAAACAAAGGGGCAGGAAACAACAACAAAGCCACTATTTTGGGAGTAGGGGGAAAAAATATAAAGGAAGTACAGACTGTAAGATCAAGATTTTCTTCCTAAGGGAAATTCTATAAAGCAGTGTAACTTGATCTTTTGAGTAGACAATAGCCATGACTGTCAGGAAAACTCAGGAAGGTTGCTGTGCAATTTTCCTAGGGAAGGGGGAACTTGACATTTCCAAGGCCTCTATGAGTCCTGTTTTACCCCATGTTCACCTTCAGGTCTAAATCAGTAACTCATTCCAGTTCAATTCCTACTTATTGTTCTGGTGTTTTAGACCTTTGGCTCAAATCCATACTCTGAATTTCGAATAGCCCTTAGCAAACATGGCCTTCATTTAGAGGATATTCATCTTTCAAGTAGGAGCCAGTACTTTGGAGTGTATAGGTTGAGTGGCCTGAAGTCATTTTCTACTTATAGCAACCCTTCAAGCAAGTTGGTATTCTCTTTATCAATACCAGAAAGAATCAAGAAACTTTCAGACCCTGATTCCTCTGGATGAATGGTCACTCATGGATACCAAGAAGGACAAGAAAATAACATGGATTTTATTTTCATAAGCATTATAGATTTTTTTAAAAAGATTTTATTTATTTATTCCTGAGAGACACAGAGGGAGGCAGAGACATAGGCAGAGGGTGAAGCAGGCTCCTCCCAGGGAGCCCGATGTGGGACTCAATCCCAGGACTCCAGGATCATGCCCTGGGCTGAAGGCAGATGGGCTCAACTGCTGAGCCACCCAGGCATCCCAGCATTATAGATTTAAAGGAACATATTAAAATGTTACACAGTTTATATCTTCAGATAAGTACTATACATGACTTCTTCCCACACTGGAAAGAAGATACCTCTTGAGTATAAAGGCACAGCATAGGAAGAAACAAAGTCAGTGAGTACAAATAGGAAATATCTGACAGAAACCAAAAGATTCCAAGATAAATTCAAAATAGGAAGAGAGAAGCAAAATCAAATTGGTAGTTTAATAAAGGAAAAAAATTCCTGAATACAAATATGACTAACATGAAGATAAATAACACCTTGTCTCCAAACTCACGTGTTTTGTGGGACCTCAATTCAGGGGACAGTAGTAGGCCTCATTTCACAGGCAGACCAGTGCACACTTTGTTAAGAAGTGCCCTACTTCTGCTGGGAATCAAACATTGCCTACAAAAAGCAAAGAGAGCCTCTGCAAACAACTAGAAAGGAGGAAAATGATGCTAGGACCCCAAAGCAGAGCACATGTAACAAACACATAGGAGACACTTCCAGAAGCACCAGACCCTGGGGAACATGTGATACTGCACTGCAGTGCAGGGCAGTGTAGGACCTCTTTTTCATAAGGCAATTGTTATCAAAGGCAAGAAATGTAGTTGACTTTCCTAACACAGAGAAATAGACGCAGAGAGTTAGACAAAATGAGGAGACAGGTGAATATGTCTCAAATGAAAGATCAGGACCAAACCAAAACAAGAGACTTAAATGAAATGATTACAAGTAATATGCCTAATAGAGAATTTAAAGTAATGATCATGAAAGGACACTTGGGTGGCTCAGTCAGTTAAATGTCCAATTCTTGGTTTTGGCTCAGGTCATGATCTCAGGGTTGTGAAGTTGAGCCCTGCATTGGGCTCCATGCTCAGTGCGGAGTCTGCTTGAGATTCTCTCTCTTCCTATGTCCCTCCCCCTCCTCTCTTTCTCAAATAAATAAATAAAATCTTGGGATGCCTGGGTGGCTCAGCGGTTGAGCATCTAACTTCAGCTCAGTGCATGATCCCACGGTCCCAGCATCAAGTCCCACATCAGGCTCCTGCATGGAGCCTACTTCTCCCTCTGCCTATGTCTCTGCCTCTCTTTCTCAGTCTGTGTCTCTCATGAATAAATAAATACAATCTTTAAAATAATAAATAGGGGATCCCTGGGTGGCTCAGCGGTTTAGCGCCTGCCTTTGGCCCAGGGCACAATCCTGGAGTCCCGGGATCGAGTCCCATGTCGGGAGCCTGCTTCTCCCTCCTCCTGTGTCTCTGCCTCTCTCTCTCTGTCTATCATAAATAAATAAATAAATCTTTAAAAAATAAATAAATAAAAATAAAAATTAAAAATAAATAAATAAATAAATAAATAAATAAATAAATAAATAAATAAATCTTTTAAAAATCTATAAAGTAATGATCATAAAGATACCAATTGGACTTGGGAAATGAGTGGAGATTATCTATGAGACCCTTTAACAAAGAAGAAAAAACTAATCAGACCATCAAGAGCACAACAAATGAAATTAAAAATGCATTTCATGGAATAAAATAACAGGCCTGAGAGAGCAGAGGAACAAATTAATGATCTGGAAGACCAAGTAATGGAAAGTAACCAAACAAATGAGCAAATGAGATGGGGAAAAAATTATGTGAATTGAAAATAGTCTTGGGCAATTCAGTGATTCCATCAAGTATAATAACATTCACATTATAGGGATTCTAGAAGTAGAAGAGAGAAGAGACAGAACACTTATTTGAAGAAATAATAACTGAAAACATCTCCACCCTGGGGAAGGAAACAGACACCCAGATACAGAAGACACCCCAAAATCCAACTCAAGAAGGTCCACACCAAGACACACAAAGTGATTAAAATGATAAAAAGCAGTAATAAAGAAAAAAATTTAAAAGCAGCAAGAGAAGACAGTTATACAAAGGGAACTTCATGAGGCCATAAGCAGATTTTGGATCAGAAACTTTGCAAGTCAGAAGGGAATGACATGATATATTCACAGTGCTGAAAAGAAAAAATCTGCAGCCAAGAAAATTCTACCCAGTACTCTACCCAAACTCTATTCAGAAGAGATGGAGTTTCTTTCTTTCTTTTTTTAAAATTTATTTATTTATTTATCTGAGAGAAGGAGAGAGAGAGAGAGAGGGAGAGAGAGAGAAAGAGAGAGAGAAGCTGTGGGGAGAGGCAGAGGCAGAGGGAGAAACAGAATACTTGCTGAGCAGGGAGCTAGATGTGGGGCTCAATCTCAGGACCCTGGGATCATGACCTGAGCTGAATGAATACACTTAACTGACTGAGCCACCCAGGTGCCCTGAAGGAGTTTTTCATACCAACAAAAACTAAAGGAGTTCATGAGCACTAAACTAACCCTACAAGAAATTCTAGAAGGAACTCTTTGCATGGAAAGGAAAGAACATCGTGATAGTATGAAAAGTAAAAAATACAAAAGCAGTAAAAATATTTCTATAAAAACCAGTCAAGGGATTCCTAAAATAAAAGGATGTAAAATATAACACCATATATCTAAAATGTGACAGAAATGGAGAGGTGTAAAAAACAGGCTCAAACTTAAATGAAGATCAACTTAATACAGACTGCTATATGCAGAAGATGTTATATACAAACCTAATGGTAACCACAGATCAAAAACCAGTAATAGAAATAATAAAGAGACAGGAATCCAAGTATAACACTAAAGAAAGCCAACAAACCATGAAAGAGAACAGAAGAGAGAATCAGAGAAAAACTACAAAAATAATCACAAAACAAGAAACAAAATGACAATGAACATATTATCTGTCAGTAATTACTTTGAAAGTAAATGGACAAAACACTTCAATCTAAAGACATAAGGTTACAGAATGGTTAAAAAAAACCCCAAGATCCATCTATATGCTGCCTAATAGGAGACTCATTTCAGACCTACAGACACCTGTAGATTAGAAGTGAGGGGATGGAGAAATATTTATCATGAAAACTGATGTTAAAAGAAAGCCAGGGTAGCAATATTTACATGGGACAAAGTAGACTTTAAAACAAAGACTGTAACAAGAGACAAAGTAGGACACCATATAATAATTAAAGGGAAAACCCAACAAGAACATACAATTGTACATATTTATATACCCAACATGGGAGCACTCAAATACATAAAACAATTAATGATAAACATAAAGGGGATGCCAGGATGGCTCAGCGGTTTAGTGCCTGCCTTCAGCCCAGGGTGTGATCCTGGAGTCCCGGGACTGAGTCCCTCTTGGGCTCTCTGCATGGAGCCTGCTTCTCCCCCTGCCTTTGTCTCTGCCTCTGTGTGTGTGTGTGTGTGTGTGTGTCTCATGCATAAATAAATAAAATCTTTTAAAAAAATAAAGGAAAATTGACAGTAATATAATAATAGTAGAACTTTATTTTTAAGACTTTATTTATTTATTTATTTATTTATTTATTTATTTATTCAGGAGAGACACACAGAGAGAGGCAGAGACACAGACAGAAGGAGAAGTAGGCTCCCTGTGGGGAACCCAATGTGGGACTCGATCTCAGGACCCTGGGATCATGACCTGAACCAAAGGCAGATGCTCAACCACTGAGCCACCCAGGCACTCATAGTAGAACTTTAATACCCCACTTACATCATAGGACAGATCATCCAAATAAGGAATCATTAAGGAAACAGTGGCTTTGATTGATGCACTGAACCAGATGGATTTAACAGATATATTCAGAACTCCATCCTTTTTTTTTTTTTTTTTCTTTTTCAGAACTCCATCCTAAATCAGCAGAATACATATTCTTTTCAAGTGCACATGGAACATTCTTCAGAATAGATCACATATTAGGCCACTAAACTAGTCTTGGTAACTTCAAAAAGATCAAAGTCATATCATGTATATTTTCTGGTCACAATGCTATGAAAGTGAAAATCAACAAGAAAGAATCTGGAAAGAGCACAAATACATGGTGGTTAAAAACATGCTACTAAACAATGAGTGGGTCAACCAAGGAATTAAAGAAGAAATAAAAAATTACATGGAAACAAATGAAAATGAAAACACAAAGGTCCAAAACTATTGGGGTGCAGCAAAAGCTGTTCTAAGAAGGAAGTTTACAGCAATATAGGCCTATCTGGAGAAGCAGGAAAATCTCAAATAAACATAAAAGGCTAGAAAAAAGAACGAACAAAGCATAAACCCAGCAGAAGGAAGAAAATAAAGATTAGAGCAGCAACAAATGACGTAGAAATAACAGCAACAAAAAATAGAAAAAATCAATGAAACCAGGAGCCGGTTCTTTGAAAAGATCAACAAAATTGATAAATCTCTAACTAGACTCTCTAGCTGGGAGTGGGGGGGGGGGGGTCGGAGAGAACTCCAACAAAATCACAAATGAAAGAGGAGCATTAATAACCAACACCACAATATACAAACAATTGTAAGAGAATATTATGAAAAATTGTATGCCAACAAATTGGACAACCTAGAAGAAATAGATAAACTCCTAGAAACATATAATCCATCAAAAGTGAAGCAGGTAGAAGTAGAATATTTGAACAGACCAATCACGAGCAAAGAAATTGAATCTGTAGTCAAATAACTCTCAATAGGTAAAAGTCCAGGGCAGATGGCTTCACAGGTGAGTTCTACCAAATATATATATATATATATATATATATATATATATATATATATATATTTATTTATTTATTTATTTATTTATTTATTTTTCAAGTTTCAGATATTTATTATTCAGTGTAAACCCCAACACAATACACCAACATGATTTCATGCATTTAGAGGGGAAATATTTCCTGGATAAGTGGAAAATTGTGCGGATGGCTTCTGGAAGACCTTCATTCTAAGCAGGTTTATAGTGAAACATTTCATTTAGAAGTCTGGACCTTCATTCTTCAGTTTGCTATAATCTACATTCACTGAGTAGAACTTATATTGATCATTGGGACCCAGTTTGTTCCAAGGTTCTGGGTTATTCTTCCTATCCCAACTGACATCTGGATTGAACATTGCCAAGCACAACATATACAGTGCTGCTCCAGTACCTCCTGCCTCAATAAATATGAAGAGGGGGATCAAGCTCTGATGCTTCTTGGCCTGACCCATGATCTGGTGTAACATGGTTGCGGCAGAGGTCTCCTGTGCAGGGGAAGAAAAAAACCGAGTTTCTGCAAGGCCTGGAACTAAGTAATGCCTCTCTACCAAATATTTAAAGAAGAGTTAGTACCTATTTTTAACTGTTCCAAAAAACAGAAGAGGTAGGAAAGTTTCCAAATTCATTCAGTGAGACCAGTATCACTCTCATACCCAAACTAGATAAAGATACTACAAAAGAGAGAGAGAGAGAGAGAAACTACAGGCCAATATCTTGATGAGCATACATGCAGAAATCTTCAACAAAACACGAGCAAACCAAATCTAACAATACATTTAAAAAAATCATATACCACGACCAAATGGGATTTGCTCCCAGGATGCAAGTGTAGTTCAATATTCACAAAACAAGAAACAACAAGAGTTGATGAGGATGTGGAGAAAAAGGAACCCTCATACGCTGATGGAATGCAAACTGGTATAGCCAGTTTCCTCAAAAAGTTAAAAATAGAACTACCCTATGATCTAATAATCAAAGAACTGAGTACCCAAGAATACAAACACAGTAATTCAAAGGGATACATACACCTCTATATTTATTGCAGCATTTGTTACAATAACCAAATAATGGAAGTAACTTAAGTGTTCATTGATAGATGAATGGATAAACGGAATATTATTGAGCCATAAAATGAAATCTTGCCATTTGCAACAGCATGATGGAGCTAGTGCGTATAATACTAAGTGAAATAAGTAAGTCCCAAACAGACTGGGAATTGACCTCAGTCTGGCTAGATCCCACAACCCTGAGATCCGGAGTTTTACGTTCAATAGAGGCACCCAGCGCCCCCTAATGGCTATTTTTCAAAGTGGTATTTCACTGTGGTTTTTATTTGTATTTCCATATGCAAATTCCATTTCAACATATAGTTAATGAGCATCTTTTCATGTGTTATGGGCCATTTTATCTTCTTCTTTTTTTTTTTTTAAAGATTTTATTTATTTATTCATGAGAGACACACACAGAGAGGCAGAGACGCAGGCAAAGGGGAGGAGAAGCAGGCTCCATGCAGGGAGCCCGAGGTGGGACTTGATCTCGCGTCTCCTGGATCACGTCCTGGGCTGAAGGCGGCGCTAAACCGCTGAGCCACCCGGGCTGCCCCCATTTTATTTTCTTTGGAGAAATAGTTCATTTGCCCATTAAAAAAATATATTTGTTTATTTAAAGGAGTGAGTGAGAGAGAGAGCACATGAACAAGGCAGAGGGAAAGGGAGAAGCAGACTCCTCTGCTGATCAGGGGGCCAGCGTCCAGGCTCCATCCCAAGATCTACGGTCATGGACCTGAGCCAAAGGCAGACACTTAACTGACTGAGCCACTCAGGCACCCCTCATTTGCCTATTTTAAAATTGGGTTGTTTTCTCTTTATTAAGTTCTAAGAGTTCTTTATATATTTGATACAAGTCTCTTTTCAAATACATAATTTGCTAACACTTTCCCCATTTTGTGGGTTGTCTTTTCACTTTCTTGTGGCACAAAGGTTTTTAACCTTGACAAAGCCCATTTTAAAAAATTATTTTGTCATGTGTGCTTTGGTCGTCTTCTTCTTCTTCTTCTTCTTCTTCTTCTTCTTCTTCTTCTTCTTCTTCTCTAAGAGGGAGAGGGGAGGGGTGGGACAGAGGGAGAAGGAGAGAGAGAATCTTAAGCTCCATGCTGGGCATGGAGCGCGACACAGGGTTCCATCTCACAACCCTGAGATCATGACTGAGCTGAAATCAAGTCAGACACTTTGTGGACTAAGCCACCCAGGCACCTCCTCTATGTTTTCTTCTAAGAATTTTATAATTTTAGCTCTTATAATTGTGCCTATGATCCAACTTAAGCAAATTTTTGTGTGTAGTATGAGGAAGGGATCCCATTTAATTCTTTGCATGTGGGTATCCAGTTGTCCCAACACTGTTTGTTGAAGAGATTATTCTTTCCCAATTGGATTGTCTTGGCATCCTGTAGAAAATCAGTTAACTGTAAATGTCAGGTTTATTCCAGGCTTTTAGCTCTACCTCACTGATCTATATGCTTATTCTTCTATCAGTAACACACTGTCTTGATTACTGTAGCTTTGTAGTAAATTTTGAAATCAGAGCATGAGTTCTCCAACTTTGTTCTTTAAGATTGCTTTGGTGATTCTGGGTTCCGCACATTTCTATATAAAATTTAGGAATTTGTTAATTTCTACAAAAAAGCCAGGTTGGATTTTGACAGGAATTGTGTTAAATCTGTAGATCAATTTGAAACGAATTGCCTTCTTTTACAATATTAAGCCTTCTGATCCATGAACATGAAATGTCTTTCCATTTATTTAGATCTTTAAAAATTTCTTTGAGCTATGTTAAGTAGTTGTCAGAGTATAAGAACTAGTGCTGTGGTGGTAGAGTGGGTTGTTGTTGTTAGGATGTTTAGCTTCCCCTATTGCACATGAATTGCATGGGGAAGAGACCACCAAGTAAAAATCTATGTTCTCTTCAGACAGAACAAAAGTAGATACAGTGAGTAGTAATTCCTTAGGCTTGGTTGATAAATTAGGAACTCACAAAGGGAGGCAGAACATAGTTTAACTTTAACTTTTCTTTTTCCTTCTGCTTTTTTTGCAGCTGTGGCACTTCCAGGGTAAGGAAGGATGAATAGATGACTGGTAAATGGGCAAAGGTTAGTGCTATTATGGTTTTCTCTTATCTGTGGAATGCCCTCTATGATCAGGTGTCTCTCCTTTATGAAGCACTTTTATGGGAAACCTGTGGTGGACTTCCACACACCTTTCGATGCCAAAGGTAATCTTTTCTCTGGGTAACTTTGGTGATCTTTCCTCACCTTTTCTGTCCTCTAGTTGTACATCTTCTCTTTTTGGCAGGGTGGAGGTGAGGAATGAGGGGGTGTGTTGGGGGGTGACTGTCATTCAGTGGTCAGTTTACTCAGACAAGTTTCTTTCAGACAATTCACAACTGGCTACCTGTAGTGAGGGTTTCCATTTGGCTTATGCACTCTTGACATGCCTAGTGTTTGAAGTACACTGTAACTAGCTCTGACTCCCCTCTCCTTGTCTTGTTGTCATAGTAGTTCTAGCCAGTCTCTTGCCTTCAGACTTCTCCAGATAAGAATGGGCATTAAGTCTAAGACTCCTGGGAATCTTATCAGGCTCTCTCAGATCTCCCAGCTCTGCTCTGATAGTAAGTAGCCTGGGGTAGGCCTAAGAGTTTCTGTAACTCAGCCAGCATTCATTCAAGGAATAAATGCCAGTATCACCTGTTGCAGGCAATCCCAATATCTGTGAAGATTCTCTTGGAATTCTACGTACTTAACTTGGGGGAGAGTGTGTGGAAGAAGGAAAATGAGCAGAGCTTTTACTAGCCTCTATGACCTTGTGTGAGTTAGGAAAAGGACCTTACTCCTCAAGATACTTTACTGCCATCTGCTGGAAAATTGTTTTAACATTACATAAATTTCTGATGACTGTAGGGTGAATGGTGCCCCCTGTAGTTGTGCAGTGTACATGTAGCACAGCTGTAAAGAGTGTTTCCAAGAGGAAAAAAATCTTAACACCCTTTGCTTCTATGAATCCTTTTCAATGACTCCTTCTGTAGCAAATTTTTTTCTCATTTGTAGATTATGTGTGATAAGGGTTTTTATCTTTTTGTAAATCCTGCATAGATGAATTTAGCACCTATCCTCCCAATGTGGAAGTATTTGTTGCCATTTATCTTCAACTTTGTGGCCTTAGATGAAATTCTGAGGAAACAGAAAATTCCCATTTTACTTTCTGTTATTGCCATTTGTTGGTCAACTCTTAGGCAGAATGCAAGGTAACTTACAGGAGTCCAGAAACAACAGCTCTTTCTAAGTGAAGTACAAAATATCTACAATAAACTTTCCTCTGCCTAAAAAGTTAGTAACCAAATTTACCTGGACCAAGAATGGGTCAAAGAATCTAAAAAAGTCTCAGTTAATATGTTAGAGCCAAGTACATAATTAATGGATATTAGACGAATGAAGAAATGAACAAGAAAATGAATAAATGAATGACAAAATGAAGACCATATGAGAATCTGAGTCATTTGTTTTAATTCATCAGGTTATTTCTGTGAAAATCTACCCCACATCAATTGTATTAGTTTCCTGAGTCTTCAAAAAAAGTTACCACAAACTGGGTGGTTTTAAACAACAGAAATTTGTACACTCACAGTCTTGGGGCCAGAAGTCCAAAATCAAGGTGTTTAGGAAGGTTGGTTCCTCTTGGAGGCTAAAAGAGAATTCATTCCATGCCTCACTCTTCTGGTGACAGCTAGCAATCCTTGGCATCCTGTGGCTTGTAGCTGTATAATTCCAATCTCTGTTTCCATCTTCACACGGCTTTTCCCCTGTATCTTTCTTGTGTCTCTAAGCTTCTTCTCTTTTCCCTTATAAGGACACAGCCATTGGATTTAGGGTCTATCCTAAATCTAGGGTGATCTTACCCTGAGATTTTCAACTTAATTATGTCTGCAAAGACACTGTTTCAAATAAGGTTGCATTCAGGGGTACCAGGGATTAGAATTTAGATGTATCATTTGAGGGTGCATCATCTAACTCACTACCTAGTGAAAATTTCTCATATTTTGGTCTATACCTCTGTCCTGCAATACAAGTGAATGATTTTTTCCATAGCTGCTTTCCAGCAGATCATAGGATTCTATTTGGTCAGTGCAAGTTTGCTTTGACTTTCCACCAATATCACTACCAATTATGAGGAATACATCCATCACTGTACCCACACTAATGAGGTCACATAAGGTGTCTGGACTTTGGATGATAACAAGCTAAAGAAACTCACAAATAGAAAATCATCTTGTCCCTAATATTCTGAGAGATACAGTCATCAAATTAATTGAGATGTAAAAAAAAAAAGTGATAGTCTCTTTGAAAATATAGAGAAACAAGAGGCACATTAGAAGATTCCTTCCTTGTTAGCCCAGTGATTTTTTCCTTACACTAAAAAATTTTAGAGTATTCCAATTTCTCAAAAGCCTCTACTACAAAAATGAAATAAGAAAAATCTTGTTCTTCAGCAAATATGTATAACAATAGCTTCCAAACTAGAATGAACCCATTAAAATACTTTTCTTTTTTTTTCATATATAGTATCTTTTGGTAAGCAGGGAGACCTTGTTTCTTCTCACTGAATTGTGACTGAAAGTGCTTTGCCACTGTGCAGCTCATCTCAGGATCTGAATAGGCATCAGCTTCATACCATGTGCTTTCTAGTCTGAACAGAAGGTGCTCACAGTACAAAAGGATTCCTCCATGAATAACATTCATTGTTTCTTGTCTATTCCTTTTTCTTCTGCTGAGTTAAAGTATTCTTTCTGAAGAATATTCTTTGGGTTTCAAATAAAAATTTTATCAAATATAAACACATAAAGGGATCCCTGGGTGGCTCAGCAGTTAAGCTTCTGCCTTCGGCCCAGGGCATGATCCTAGAGTCCCAGGATGGAGTCTCACATTGGGCTCCCTGCATGGAGCCTGCTTCTCCCTCTGCCTATGTCTCTGCCTCTCTCTCTGTGTTTCTCATGAATAAATATATAAAATCTTTGATCGAGTCCCGCATTGGGCTCCCGGCATGGAGCCTGCTTCTCCCTCTGCCTGTGTCTCTGCCTCTCTCTCTCTCTCTCTCTCTATCATAAATAAATAAAAAAACAAATCTTTAAAAAAAATAAAATCTTTAAAATATATATATATATATATAAACACATATGGAGGGAACACTCACAAAGCCATCGCCAAGATTCTAGACTTAACAATACTTTGTCAACAGTATTATGTAATCTTTTTTTTTTTTTTTGGTGAAATATTTTAAAGAAAACCCTAGACATTGTGCCATTTCATCCCTATATATTTTAGTAATCTCTGAAAATTATAGACATTTTCTTACATATCATACACAACACATACTCAGCAATAATTCTTCAGTATCATCTAATACCCAATCTATGTTCAGATTTCTCTGTCTCAAAAATGTCTTTTTGTGGTTTTGGTTTCATTAAATCAGGATCCAAATAAGACCTACACACTAAATTATATTGTTGTGTCTTTTCAATCTCCTTTAGCACAGGGTTTTTCATCAGTGGCACTATTGACATTTTGGAGCAGATAATTCTTACATGTGTGGGGTGTCCTGTGCATTGTAGGATGCTAAGTAGCATCCTTGACCTCTACTCCTTAGTTTCCAGTAGCACTTTTCACATTGAGACAATAAAAAATGTCTCCAGAAATTGTTAAATGTTCCCCTCAGGACAAAACGTCTCTGGTGAGAACACTGATCTAGCATACTCCTTCTTTTTTTAAAAATTAATTTTTAATATTTTTATTTTTGGGGGGAGGGAGTAACAGAGGGAGAGAAAGAGAAAGAATCTTAAGTAGGCTCCATGCCCAGTGTGGAACCTGATGAGGGGCTCAATCTCACAAGCCTGAGATTACAACCTGAACCAAAATCAGGAGTTGGACATGTGGCTCCTAGGTGGCCCCTCTTTTTTTTTTTTTAATGTGACATTGACTTACAGAATAAATCAGATGAGTTATCTTATGGAACGTCCCACATTCTGAATTTGTCCGCTTCCTGATGGGATCATCTAATTTATTCCTCTCTTTCTCCTGTCATTATAAACCAAGTTAAGAGAGGCAAAATTAGTGTCTCAGGCTCAATATTTTTGATGAAAATACTTCAGAGTTAGTGCCATATTATATCAAATCAGGAAACTAGCATATCTAATTGTGTTATTACTAGTGATGCTAAGATTAATCAGTAGGTTCAGATGGTGACAGTCTGAGCCCTTCATTGTAAAGTTCTCCAACAACCTTTTATTTAGTGGTTTCATTTATTGATGATTTTTACCCCTATCAACTATTTCATTAAGTTTAATTTTAGAGATTTTCTAATTCTGTGCTTTATAATTTTATTTTATTATTATTTTTAAAAGATCTTATTTATTATTACCTACTTGTGGGAATTTTAAAAAATATTTTATTTATTCGAGAGAAAGAGAAAAAGAGAGAGAGAGAGAGAGAGAGAGAAAGGCAGAGACACAGGCAGAGGGAGAAGCAGGCTCCATGCAGGGAGCCCGATGTGGAACTCAATCCTGGGACTCCAGGATCACACTCTGGGAGGAAGGCAGATATTCAATGGCTGAGCCACCCAGGTGACCCTGTGCTTTATAATTTTAACATATAATTAAAAATGTTTAAAGTTTTTATTTAAATTCCAGCTAGGATACAGTGTAATATTAGTTTCAGGTGTACAACATCGTGATTCAACACTTCCATACAATACCCAGTGCTCACCACAAGTGCACTCCTTAATTCCCATCACTTATTTCACCCATCCCCCATCCACCTCCCCACTGGTAACTGTCAGTTTGTTCTGTATAGTTAAGAGTCTGTTTCTTGGTTTGCCTCTCTCTTTTTTTCTTCCTTTGCTCATTTGTTTTGTTTCTTAAATTCCATATATGAGTGCAATCATGTGGCATTTGTCTTTGACTCATTTTACTTAGCATTATATCCTCTATATCTCTCCTTGTTGCAAATGGCAAGATTTCATTCTTTTCTACGGCTGAGTAAGTAAGGTATATATATACCACGTCTTTGTACATTCATCTATCAATGGAAATTGGATTGCTTCCATAATCTGGTTATTTTAAATAATGCCGCATTAAACATAAGGGTGCATATATCTTTTTGAATTAGTGTTTTTGTATTTTTTTCCAGAGGAACTTATTTATTTATATAAATTCCAGAACAGTTAACATACAGTGTTATATTAGTGTGTACAATATGATGATTCAAGCTTCTATTCTATATTATTCAATACGCATCAAGATAAGTGTATTCTTAATCTCCTTCACCTATGTCACCCATCCCCTCACTCACATTCCCTCTGATAACCATCAGTTTGTTCTCTATAGTTAAGAGTCTGTTCTTGGTTTGTCTCTCTTTTTTTTTCTTTGTTCATTTATTTTGCTTCTTAAATTCCACATGGTTGTGAAATAATGTAGTATTTGTAATATTCCATTGTGTATATATACCACATTTCTTTATGCATTTATCTATTGATGGATACTTGGGCTGCTTCCATAATTTGGCTATTTTACATAATGCTGCAATAAACATAGGGTTGAATATATCTTTTTGAATTAGTGTTTTCATATTTTTTGGGTAAATACCCAATAGTGGAGTTACTGGATCATATGGCAAAACTATTTTTAATTTTTTGAGGAATCTCTCTAGTATTTTACACAATGTCTGTACCAGTGTGCATTTCCACCAACAGTGCACAAAAGTTCCTTTTTCTCTACATCCTCACCAACACTTGTTGTTTATTGTGTTTTTTTATTTTAGCCATTTTGACAAGTGTGAGGTTATATCTTGTGGTTTTGATTTATTTCCCTGATGATTAGTGATGCTGAGCATCTTTTCATGTGTCTGTTGGACATCCGTATGTCTTCTTTGGAAAAATTTCTCTGTGTCTTCTGCCATTTTTTAAATTGGATTATTTGGTTTTTGGGTAGTGAGTTGTGTAAGTTCTTTATATATTTTGGATACAAACCCATTATCAGATAAGTCATTTGCAAATTTCTCCTTCCATTCAGTAGGCTGTCTTTTAGTATTTTGATGTAGTCCCAATAGTTTATTTTTCCTTTTTTCCCCCTTGCCTCAGGAAGCATATCTAGAAAAATGTTGTGAAGGCCAATTACTCCCTGTGCTCTCTTCTAGGGGTTTTATGGTTTCGGGTCTTACATTTAGGTCTTTAACCATTTTGAGTTTGTTTTTGTGTATGGTGTGAGAAAGTGCTCTGGTTTCATACTTTTGCATGTGGCTGTCCAGTTTTCCCAACATCATTTGTTGAAGAGACAGTCTTTTTCCCATTGCATATTCTTGCCTCCTTTGTTGAAGATTAATTGACCTCATAATTGTAGGTTTATTTCTGGGCTCTCTATTCTGTTCCATTGATCTATGTGTCTATTTTTCTGCTAATACCATACTGTTTTGATTACAGCAGTTTTGTAGTATATCTTGAAATCTGTGATTATGATACCTCCAATTTTATTCTTATTTTTCAACATTACTTAGGCTATTTGGAGTCCGTACAAATTTTAAGATTATCTGTTCTAGTTCTGGGAAAAATGCTGTTGGTGTTTTCCATTAGGTATTGCATTAAATGGGTAGATTGCTTTGAGTAGAACATTTTAACAATATGTCTTCTTCCAATCCATGAGCATGAAATATCTTCCTATTTGTTCGTGTCATCTTCAATTCCTTTCATCAATGTTTTATAGTTTTCAGACTACAAGTCTTTCACCTCCTTGGTCAAGTTTATTATTTTTTAAGGACTTACTTATTTTAGAGAGAGAGCATGAGTGGCAGCAGGGGCAGAGGGAGAGGGAGACAAGCAGACTCTCTGATGATCAGGGAGCCTGATGCGAGGCTTAATCCCAGGATCCTGCGATCATGACCTGAGCCAAAATCAACAGTCAGATGCTTAACGGACCGAGCCACTCAGGCACCCCTTATTGTATTATTTTTGGTATAATTGTAAATGGGACTGTTTTCTTAATTTCTCTTTCTGCTACTTCATTATTAGTGTATAGAAATGCAACAGATTTCTGTACATTGATTTTGTGTCCTGTGACCTTACTGAGTTAATAAAAACTTTTTAGACCATCTTCAATTTACAGTGGAAAGTACAGCGAGTTTCCATGTATCCCCTGTCTCTATACTCACAGTTGCTTCTGCTATTGACATCCCACACCATAGTGTGTATATTTGTTACAATCTATGAACTCTGTTGTCACCCAAAGACCATAGTTTACATTAGGGTTAACTCTTGGTCCTGTCCATTCTATGAATTCTGGCAAATGTATAATGACATGTATCCACCATCACTATATCAAACTGGGTGTTGTATCTAAAATGTCATTGTCATAGTGCTCTGCCTATTTATCCCCCCCTCCCATGAATCACTTTTGATGTATGTTTTTCTATTTAGGTTCTTACAGTTTGAAGGTAATATGAATTTAGGCTTTATATCCATGAGTGGTACAGGTCTGGGTTATGATTTCTTCAGATTTTAGCTGACAGCAGCATTCACTGCTGCTTCTGATAAAGTCCATTTACCTCAAGGGCATTTACCTCATTTACCTCAAGGGCAGTCCTCATTTACCTCAAGGGCAGTCCTTTGTGGCTCCTGGGGTTATGCAGGGACTTTGGTTTTAGCTCTCTTTCTTTTTTTCATATTAGGATCTTATTTTTAAAGTCTGCATTTACTTAAAAAATTTTTTATTTAAAAAATTATAAAATACACATACTATACAATTTTACCATCTTAAGTATTTTTTTTAAAGATTTATTTATTATTTTAGAAGGAGAAAGCCCAAGCAGGAGGGCCAAAGGGAAAGAGAGAGACTCTTTTTTTTTAATAAATTTATTTTTTATTGGTGTTCAATTTACCAACATAAAGAGAGAGACTCTTTTTTTAAAAAAAATTTATTTATTTATGATAGTCACACACACACACACACACACACACAGAGAGAGAGAGAGAGAGGCAGAGACATAGGCAGAGGGAGAAGCAGGCTCCATGCACCGGGAGCCCAACGTGGGATTTGATCCCGGGTCTCCAGGATCGCGCCCTGGGCCAAAGGCAGGCACCAAACCACTGTGCCACCCAGGGATCCCCAAGAGAGAGACTCTTAAGCAGACTCCACACTGAGCATGGAGTATGACTCTGGGCTGGATCTCATGACCCCAAGATCATGACTTGAGCTAAAACCAAGTATCAGAAACTTAACCATCAGATGCCACCCAGGTGCCCCCGATCTTAACTATTTTTAAGTGTACAATTCAATGGCATTAAGAATGTTCACATTTTTGTGCTACCATCACCACCATTCATCTCCAAAATTTTTATCTTCCTTAAGTGAAATTTCATCCCCATTAAACAGTAACTCCCCACTCCTCTTTCCCCCAGCCCCTGGAAACTATCATTTTACTGTTTATCTCTGCGAATTTGACTATTTTAAGTACTTAATATAAGTGGGATCAACAAATATTATCTTTCTGTGACTGGCTTATTTCACTTAACATAATATCCTCAAGAGTTTGTCCATGTGTCAGAATCCTCTTTCTTTTTAAGGCTGCATAATATTCTATTGTACATATATATATCACATTTTGTTTATTTATTCATCCCTCAATGGACACTTGGGTTGCTTCCACCTTTTGGCTATCGAGAATAATGCTACTATGAGCAAGGATGTACAATCAGCCTCCTGTCTTTCATGGACTTAAGACTTAGTGTCTTTTCCTCATATATGTATTTAAGCCCTATCCCCTCTATCCCTGGGGCACCTGGGTGGCTCAGTTAGTTGAGTGTCTGACTCTTGGTTTTGGCTCAGGTCATGATCTTGGATCATGGGATCCAACCGCCGTGGGCTCTGGGCTGAGTGGGGAACTTGCTTCTTTTCCCTCTCCTTCTGCCCCTCCTGCTGCTCTTGCATGTGCATGCATTCTCTCTCTCTCTCAAATAAAATAATATAAAAAAACCAAAACCCCAAAACAACTCTGTCGCTCAGCCCCTAAGACCTATTTCCAATTTCAAAACCTCTCTGAGTGATGTAGCTTCTGCTCTCACTTGTCAGTGTGACTGAGTACAACTGTGCAGGTTATATACAAAGGCACCTGGGCAAGGTGGTGTGACTCAGTAAAATCTCAGAACTCAGGGGCACCTGGGTGGGTCAGTTGGTTAAGTGTCTGCCTTCAGCTCAGGGCATGATCCCAGGGTCCTGGGATCGAACCTCACTTCAAGTTCCCTGCTCAGCCAGGAGTTTGCTTCTCCCTCTGCTTCTCTCTCTTTCTCTCTCTCTCTCTCTCTCTCTCAAATAAATAGATAATAAGAACTCAGAAAGTTATGCACCCACAAGAGTGAATCTACTCAGACGGTGGTCCATTTTCTGATTTGTACAAAGGCACCTAACAGTTTGGCTACCTTGCTTCCTGTTATGGCTTTTCGTTTCTGCTTCGGGTCTGGCTTCTAGAGTTTCTTCTCTTGTTTTTGAACTTATCTAAATATTCGTTTTGTTATTGTTGTTTGTATTTTATCTTACAGGTTTAGAATAAGAAGAAAAGTATTTTCACTGACTGAAAGTTATGAACTTTATTTTTACTTGAAAACAATGCATTTCTTTGGTATATCTTTTATTCTTCCAAATTTCTTTTATAAAAAAAGAAACAGGGCAGCCTGGGTGGCTCAGCGGTTTAGTGCTGCCTTTGGCCCAGGGCGCGATCCTGGAGACTCGGGATCAAATCCCACATCGGGCTCCCGGTGCATGGAGTCTGCTTCTCCCTCTGCCTGTGTCTCTGCCTCTCTCTCTCTCTCTGTGTGACTATCATAAATAAATAAAAATAAAAAAAAAGACTTAAAAAATTCTTTAAAAAAAGAAAAAAAAAGAAACAGGGGATCCCTGGGTGCCTCAGAGGTTTGGCACCTGCCTTTGGCCCAGGGCGTGATCCTGGAGTCCCCGGATGGAGACCTGCATCAGGCTCCCTGCATTGAGCCTGCTTCTCCCTCTGCCTATGTCTCTGCCTCTCTCTCTCTGCCTCTGTGTCTCTCATGAATAAATAAATGGAATCTTAAAAAAAAAAGAAACAAAAGAGTTAAATTATAAACCCATTAAATTAAGAGCAAAAAGATAAGAGTCAAGTAATGAAAGGTGGATATAATGCTGGGAGCATATTTGTGCTAAGGGGAGCTCCTGAAAATGAAACTTACTTGCCTATTTCAAGGATCAAGAGAAATATGATGGACTATATTTAAGGCATATTATTTGGTTATTGATATGTACACAAAATATAACTTGATAGTCTTTAATTTTCCCATACAAACAAAAAGATAAACAAACCTTATCTTATCCCCATACTATGGAGAGGCACTACTTACTAATTTTTCTGATATTTGAATATTTCTATGTACAAGACTACCTTTCATAAGTTTGTGTTTCATTACAAGAACCAGAACATTCCTGATTTATACAAAGGATTTGTTCCTGCCTTCCCTTGCTATAACACCTGACAGGTAGCTATGGGACATGTTTTCTGCTCAGTCTCATTGGCTCTATTTGAAGTGGAAGGTGAAGTATTTTGTTCTTAAGGCGAAAGATTTTAGTTTTCCTTCTGTCACTTTCTCTTACACAACGACCTAGTAAAATGGAGTCATGACTTTTGCATATCTTGTTTGGATGGATGTGAAGGTAGAAGCCACAGCTTTAGGATCCTAAACCTGCAAGTGAAGTCAGATCTAAGAAGTCAAGTCCTAGTTTTGAGGCTTAAAGTTTTTTTGTTTTCTCTTTTTGTTGGCCACAGAGCATAACTAGAGAGCCTAAGGCTGTTAAAGCTGCCTAAAGGCCTGGCAGCGGGGAGAGTTACTTGAAAGTAACTATAAGCTTCAACGTGGATGGAACTGGAGGGTATTATGCTGAGTGAAATAAGTCAATCGGAGAAGGACAAACAGTGTATGTTCTCATTCATTTGGGGAATATAAATAATAGTGAAAGGGAATATAAAGGAAGGGAGAAGAAATGTTGGGAAATATTAGGAAGGGAGACAGAACATAAAGACTCCTAACTCGGGGAAACGAACTAGGGGTGGTGGAAGGGGGGAGGAGGGCAGGTGTTGGAGGGGAATGGGTGACAGGCACTGAGGTGGACACTTGACGGGATGAGCACTGGGTGTTTTTCTGTATGTTGGTAAATTGAACACCAATAAAAATTAATTTAAAAAAAAAAAAAAGAAAGTAACTATAAGAAAGTCTAGTCTCCCCAACCACGAAAAAAGAGCCTCTCTTCACTGGCAACTTGATCAACCTATGTGTAACGCATCTACATTCAATTTTGCATAAAGTGGCTGATTTCAGAGCAGCCAAAGTAAGGAGTGAAATTAACTTGATGAATCTCAAAACAACATTATAGTGGGAAACTGATCCTCATGCTTTTGGTGGGGTAACAAAGATGACCTGAGATGAGATGGATGTGATCAGAAAGAGAAGGACCAATTAAGAAAAAGAAAAAGAAAAAGAAAAAAAAAAAAAAAAAAAAAAAGGATGGGTCATGGGATACATTAGCAATGTGAAAAAAAAATAGTTTACCTCTATGGCTTTGTTCCCTGGGGAGTTTAGAGATGCAGAATATAATTCTCCCAACCTTAGCTCACTATCCTCATTGTTACCTCTGATATTGGTTTCTTTCTTTCTTTTTTAAAAAGATTTATCTATTCATGAGAGACGCAGAGAATGAGAGAGAGGCAGAGACACAGGCAGAGGAGAAACAGGCTCCATGCAGGGAGCCTGATGTGGGACTCGATCCTGGGATTCCAGGATCATGCCCTGGGCCAAAGGCAGGTGCTAAACCGATGAGCCACACAGAGATCCCCCTAATATTAGTTTCTGAAGTAGTCTTGTAGGGGTGGGACCCAGGGCATAAGATGGTCTGCTACTGTCTTTATCCAGGCTCAGAGAAAGGCATCTTATATATCATATGTCAGAAGAGATTGAAGATTGGGTAGTGATGTTTTCATGAGAACTTAGGTCTGCAAGTGGGCTTGTTTAGCTTCCTTTGATTATAAGGTAGCCTAGGTATTAGCAGTTTCCTGGCTCGAGAAATTCCACTAAAGAAAAATTTAGCCCTTAATAGGATTGCTGCTCCATCTAGGCCACCCTACTCCCTCAGTGGATCCCAACTCATGGTTTACTGGTGATTCCTCTTCCAATTCCTTCATTCTTTTAATTCCCATATCAAGTGTCCATCTAAAACTCCTACATCTAAATTATTGCAGAGTGCCATCTGATTCTTTGGGGAAGAAAAGCAGATGGGAATATGTGCTCCTCCAAGTTCATCTCCCACATTCTCTCTATCACATGGATTGAGTGTACAGCATGAGTTCTAACCACATTTTCAGCAAATCCCTTTTCTCTACTTCATTGGCCATAGGATAATTTTACCTGCAGTACAAATATAACAGCAATTTACATTTTCCTCCCAGTAATTGGCTGTAGGAATCAAACTCTCTTACTAAACTATGCTCACTGTATCATAACTTTATCACAGTGCCTGCCTGCAATGTAATCTGATACTCCCCCCTTCCTGAAAATAATTTTATTCTTGTGCTTACTTTATTCTTTTCAGTACAAACTCCTTTTCATATACTTTCATGTTTTGTTGGATTTATACTGTCCTTTTCCCCTCTTTTCTCAACCGAGTCCAGATGCTGGGGTGGGGTGGGGTGGGGTGGGGGTTAGTGACAGTGACGTTAATTCTGTGCTTCTCCTTTTCTAGTGGATTCTTTCCCAGATCCTTGACTCTTGACTTCTCCTCTCTCCTGCTCTCATTACTGGCATCCCCATCTGCTTTGTCCTTTCTCTCGTTTCCTTTGCCCCATCTCCTAACATCCTCTAAGAAATATGTTTAACAGGAAGAAGGTCTCTGTACACTAGTATTAATTTCTTTCTTGGCTGTATTTTTAGCTTTTGTGTAGTCTCTGAGATTTCTGCTATAACAACATTCCATGGAGGATAGCTGGACACTAGAGAAAGGAGAAGGAAAGTAGGGCAAAAACAGGAAGAGCAGGGAAGGGTAGGGGCCCAAAGAGATCCCAAACAAGCTAACATGGGGCATTAGGGAGTAAACCCTAAAAATAAGCACATCTTTATAATATTTAAGCATTTTTTAAAAAAGACTTATTCATTTATTTGAGAGAGAGAGAGAGAGAGCATGAGTGGGAGGGGCAGAGAGAGAGAGAGAGAATCTCTAGCAGACTCCCCACTGAGCACAGAGACCCGCCACCAGGCTCCATCCCAGGACCCTGAGATCATAACTTGAGCAGAAACCAAGAGCCAGATGCTCAACTGATTGTACCACCCCGAAACCCCTATTTTAGCATTTTAAAAATGCTTTTTACATTTGTTACCTGATTTATCTGGAACATAGGTATGCTTTTTCACATTTTGCAAATGAGAAAATTTGGGCTATAAATTAAGAGTAACAAAAATGATGCAGCTTATAATAGTGGATTTGGGATTTGAGGCTTCTGACTTCAGCTCTATTTCTCTGTCCACAATCTGCAGTGCCAGGAAAGGCAAGGGTTTGAATTTAGGGAGAATGCAAGTCACCTTACAATAAACTGTGCTTTTCACAAATTCAAAAAACCAAAAAGTCAAGACTTAAGCTCTAGATTATCATGATTAACTTTCCTGTGGTAACCGGATAATTTAAAAAATTAGGCATGTTTATAACAGCAGCAAGGAGCAAATTACTTTCCAAATGAGGAATATCCCTAACAGTCAAATTTAGTAGTCAATAGAAGAATGAGTAAAACTGTAGAAGAATCAATCTGCTTAAAAATAAATACAAGATCAGCTTTTAAAAATTCCTGAAGCATTGATAGCATTAGATCTAATTTCCACGTGAGCGGAAAGCTTTGCTACCCTCCTGCATGGAGGCAGGAAGATGAACATAAAGACCATTTGAGGTCCCTTCCAGCAAGGCAAGTGGGGTGAACATATCAGTGGGTCATTTGCACTTTTTGTGATCCCCAAATCTTACAGATTCTATTATTCTCTGTCCTTTCTATGCCTTCGTGAACTGCTCAGTTTGCTTTAAAGCACCTCCAGAATTGCTAGGGCAGACATTCAGAGCAGGGAGTTTACTGAATGTAAGGTCTCTAGGAAACAGACTGCTGTGTCACTGCATTTGGAAAGCAATCATTTTAAGATAGTTTTCAGGTAAGTGAAAGAGGAGCACAACAAACGGATAGAACTGCCTCTGTCATCCGATCTCCTGCAACCATTCAGATGAGAAGTGTGTTCCTGTTAGGAATCTGAGCAGAGGCTCTGGTCAGGAGGTCTCTATTTTGCTTGAATCCTGCCCCAATTTAAGGGTCAAATTGCAGTTCTCCCCCAAAATTGCTATGTAGTAGGTTGTATCATTTAGAAAATTCCACCAAAGCACCAGAATGTCTGAGATAAGAGAGCTCTTTGTAAATTAAGGAGAAAAATAAAGAACATCAGCATAATCCTATCTAACCAAATCTGGATAATGTAAAAGGACTTCCAAATAACACCACTTAACTCCTCCCTTGCCAGAAGTACAAGAATCTGCACTCTTTTTCAGTAAAGCAACTAGCAATCCCTCATGAACTTGCTGTGTAAACTGTGGAAAGGAGAAGAAAACAAAATGGGACTAAAATACAGTAACATGAGAAGATGGCAAGGAAATGTCCCACTCTTAAACATCTGGAAGAAAAGAAAAAGATTTGTAATGCCAAAATCTGCTTCAAGAATGTCCTCAATTGGGGCAGCCTGGGTGGCTCAGTGGTTTAGTGCCGCCTTCAGCCCAGGGCATGATCCTGAAGACCTGGGATCGAGTCCCACATCGGGCTCCCTGCATGGAGCCTGCTTCTCCCTCTGCCTGTGTCTCTGCCTCTCTCTCTCTCTGTCTCTATCTCTGTCTCTCTCTGTCTCTCATGAATAAATAAATAAATAAAATCTTTCAAAAAAAAAAAAAAAAAAGTCCTCAACCCCACCAGGACCCAGAATCCATTGGCCCTGACATCTCTCACCACTCTTCACCTCCATTGTGTCCTTACTTCACTCCTTTCCCAGCTTCCATTCATGAACCTTGCATACACTTCCTATTTCTTTGCCCCTCTTCACTTTCATACTATTTATCTGGCAAAACCCTAACTAATCACAATAAGTTCTACTGACTTTACACTTCAAAGCACTGGGGAGAAACGCACAACCATGCTGACTAGAATCAGTTTAAATTTGAAATCACGGACACACTGTGGCCCTCCATGTTCCCTGGCTATTTCATTGTATCACCTGCTCCCCTAGACAGCTAGTTCACACCTGCCTCCCCCTTTTATTCTGCAAGTTACCTTGCTTACTATCTCTTTATATGAATAATCAGAAGCAACTTTCATGTGCTCCCATTACCCCAAATCCCCAAGACTCAGATTTGTTAATTCCTTGGAAGGTGGCACCCAGTGCTGTCTTCACACTCCTGCTCTTGTCATTTACTTCAAAGGCAGACTATTTACTGGAGGTTAAAACACCACGAAGATAGCACTGTCCTGGGCATGTTCCCTTGCAGCAGTGTCCCTTTGTCTTATGTTGCTGTGTCTCTTCTATCTGAAGTTTCATTTCGTGAGTGCAAGCCTATCTAAACTGGGGGCCAAAAGTTTGTCCCCTGCTTACATTTCTGCTGAACTATGTGCAAGTCACATATTGCCTTGGGCCAGTTCAGGGAGGATGCAAGGCATACAGTCTGCTTTTGGTTCTCACTGCTGTTAACCTTGTCCATCTGCCACCCAGAGCCCTGCCCATGGTTTGCAGATACATGTTCCAGGGGTGGGGTTTGACCATACAGGTCAGCACCTGTTAGGGCTGCCCACTGAGCGCGGCTCTGCTTCCTGCTACCTCCCCTGATGTCTGCCAGAGGAAGAGACCATAGTAGGATTTAGGAAAACAATACTGGGCATATTCATAAGAGCTACTATTTAACAAATACCTTATGTACCAGAAGGCCTACATGCATTAGCTCACTTAATTCCACTGCCACATTCCAAGGTCAGTTTCATTGTCCTCACTTTTGATGTGAACACCCTGCCATTTCAAGGGCCTCAGCTTCAGGTTTGTGGATAGCACCTTCTCTGGCCAGAATATACATTTCCCCAGGCACAAGGCACAGGGTTGTCCTAAACCATTTAAATTTGTATGGAAAGAAAGGAGATATTGCCTCTATCTCAAAAGCAGGCAGAAGTAAGTATAGGCTTAGAAACTAACAATTGTGTTACTAATAAGAATACCTACCTAAGTTTCCTCTGAGAATACCTGCATTTAGGTTTCCTCAAAGTGCATTCCATACCCAGGGAGGCTACAAATTTTACTTTTTGTAAAGGATGCTGTTAGGTCATTTCACCGGAACAAAAGTGACAACAATGAGTAGTCAAGTTTGCCCACTTTCTAGACTGAAAAGCTATCTAGCTTTGAAATACTAGCTTTCTTAGATTCTTTAGTTGCCTGCCAACCCTCCTCCCAATCTTTTAAAAATTTTGTAAGTTCTGGGCATCTTGTTGAAACCACTACATTAAAAAGACTAAGATTTAGAGAGGGTTAATATCTTGCTCAAAATCAGCCAGGACATGGGCCTAAATCTTAAGATATAAATTCTAGACATTCTCCATCATAGAACGCTGTAAAATTAAGCTGCTAAAAACTCACAAAGACTTGGGCAGCCTGGGTGGCTCAGCGGTTTAGTGCCGCCTTCAGCCCGGGCCTGATCCTGGAGACCGGGGATCGAGTCGCGCTCCCTGCATGGAGCCTTCTTCTCCCTCTGCCTGTGTCTCTGCATCTCTCTCTCTCTCTGTCTCTCATGAATGAATAAATAAATAATCTAAAAAAAAAAAAAAAACTCACAAAGACTTTGGGAGACATTCCTTAATAAGGCCCCAAGGTTCGACATGCCTGTATGTATTTTTATGTATTTTTTTCTGTAAAAAAGAAACTGGGCCTAAATCTCCATGCAACTGTAGACTGGAAAAATAAATACTGATCTGTTTTGTTCCTTTAATTCTGAATTCTAGCTCTTAGTAGCTTAGAGTCATAAACAATTTTTAGACATTATTTAGTCCAAATCCGTCATAATTTTTCAGGATAAAGGAAAACTCAGAATAGTCTTATTTAAAACATAGACAATAGCCTTATTTAAAACATAGACATGCTTTTAGATATGATGCTATTTTCACAAACACATTATTGATAAATGAATCTACTGAGACAAAAATAATATTAGAGTAAGATATCTTTGAGGCCACAACTAGTCATCTTTATGTTAAAATTATAGGTTTGAAATATATATTGGGATGAAGGTGAAATAATCTATTTTACAAAGACTATGAAAGTACGATAAAAGTTTTGGCTTTCATACAAGGTTTGAGTTTGTTTTGTAGATTCTTCCTCATAATTAGATTTAGAGTTTAGATTATCTCATGTGACTCCCTTACAAAAACAGAAGTTTTAGCCAAGCACTCACATGCAAAATAAAAAACAAAAAACTTTTCCCTCAGGGTCTAGCCTAGCTATAGTTTTAGCTGGAAGTTTAGTAATGCATCAACACATACACAGTAATTAAATCTAGCTTCTAACAAACTTGAAGTTAAATTTTAATGACCTTTTATAGCTGGTTAATAAATTGTATGTAAATAAGTCATGGATGGAGACCTTAGTTTATATAAATTTCACAAAACAGCACTTATGGATACACTGCAAAGAAAAAAGGCCTGGAGGTCTGTGTTCTAGATCTAACTCTGCCACCATAGATCCTTGGCCATATCAGTTAGCTTCTCTGACCCTCAGCTTCTTCATTGGTAAAATATGCTGGTTACTTTTGGTAATTGTAACTAATGGCTGTAGAGTGCTTACATCCCCAAAGCTCTTTTCCATGCATGTTCTAACTCAATTCTTACAATTTCATGAAAAAAAGAAGGATAGGTACTATTGCCTGTATTATACAAGTGAAAAAACTGAAGCTTACGAAGGCTAAAATATCCAATCAAAGCCACACAGTTTATAAATAGTTTGGCACAATTCTGTGTAGGTAGACAACCATGCCTATCACCTCTAAAAGTCCGATATAATAAAGCCGTGTTTAGTCATTACTCAATTATAACCAGACTTTTAAAGGACCTTAAACACTATTCAACAGGTACAACACGTTCTCTAGCCTGCAGGACTGAATGCTCTTGTGATTCCACTGTAGGAGGATCCAATTAAGTGCTAAGTTAATCGCCAACTTTATAGCCAAGCTAATAGAAAAGCCACATTACACTGGCTCTGTCTTGCCAGACCAGCCACTTTGAAGATTTGGTGCTCATTTATGTCCCTTGATACTAGTTGGAATCTCAAGGCTACTGTAAAAAAAAAAATGCATTCTCTCTCCCATTGCCCTGTTACTAAAATGTGTTAAGTCACGATAGTAGCCAGAGCATTTGCAAGTAAACAATGTAGAATATTCAATTAGTTTAAGAAATGATGCTGTTTATGTGTCTCCCAGCTCTTTCCTCAGATATCTGACCCTAGGCATTTGGTAAATCCTAAGAAGCCATTATTTCAGCAGCTCTTGGTTTCTACTTGAAGTCAAGCCAAATATTACTTTTGCATGGCATACATTTGTATTTTTCAAAGGGCTTTCACACTGGGTATTTCATTTTATCCTTACGCAACGTTAATGTGTAGGTTGAAATTGTTCTCTGTGGTTTTAAAACAGGTATTTATTTATTTAGTCTCTAATTTTTTGACGGCTTTTAACCCACTGGGGTATTACTAATGTTAAAAAATGAATACAGTAGGAGGTCACAGAACTTCCATGTAGAAAATAGAATGAACAGTAACCTGTGCTAATCCCACCTGAAGTTGTGCTTGGAACCAAGGAAGCTACAATAAAATAATAGAGCATTACATTTCAAAAGTTGTAAATCAGCTTTAAAAATATAACCTAGGATCAGTAATCAAATTTAAAAATTTGAAAGGATAGCAAAAAATTGCTAGGAATTGGCAAAAATACCTTTGCAGTAAGAATGCCAAAACACTTAAGGATTCTGAAGGAGGACAGAATAAATTAACACTAATTCTTTTTAAAACATAAAATAGGAAATAATTGAACACAATTTTACTCAAACCCATGGATGTTCATTGTAAGAGAAGAGAATGTGGAATAAGGTTAATAGGTGTCATGATTTAATCAATAGCCCTTTTTATAATAAACTTTTTTTTAAAAGATTTATCTATTTGATAGAGAGTGGGGGGAGAGAGAGAGAGAGCGAGCGCGCAAGTAGGCAAAGTGGCAGGCTGAGGGAGAGGGAGAAGTAGGCTTGCGGCTGAGCAGGGAGCCTGATGTGGGGCTAGATCCCAGGATCCCAGGATCATGACCTGAGCCAAAGGCATTTAACCAACTGAGCCACCCAAATGCCCCTATAATAAAATTTTAACGGTCATTTGAAAGTGTTAGTTTTCCCTTTTTTTTGTTTTTGTTTTTCTTTTCTTTTTTTTTTTTTTTTTTTTTTTTTTTTAAGAGAGAGAGTGAGGCAGAGGGGCAGAGAGAGAAGGAGAGAGAGAGAATCCCAAACAGGCTCCCCACTTAGCTCAGGGCCTGACGTAGGGCTCAATCTCATGACCTGAGATCCTGACCTGAGAAGAAATCAAGTCAGACACTTAACTGACTGAGCTACCCGGGCACTTCAGTTTTCCTTTTTATAAAGAAGAAACATATATTAGTATGTACTTTGGAAAAAATACCTGGAGACATATACACCACTTTATTAGCAGCACTTGAAAAGGAGAGACTATTATTTGTATGGATTTGATCTAATCTGACATGAAAGTTTCTAAATATTCTTGAAACACATGTGAGAGTGTTCTCTTTCATAAGACAGTAAACTTAGTGTCCTTTAAAAATTCCAGCTGAAGAGCTACTGATCCACCCGTAAACTTACTGTCCCTTGAGATATTATTATAAGTCAATGTGTTTCAACCATGGGCCCATCAAAATCTGGCTTCGTGTCTCTCATAAAAATCTAATGGATGAAGAGAAGGAGGAGAGAAGAGAATAAGATCCAGAAATCACAAGATGGAGAGTAAGGTATTATGGTCAGATTTTTAACTTACCCAGGAACAGAGTGAGTAGCATTTTAAGTCTAATGCCAATTATAGTTTATTTCAGAATATTCAGGGCCTCCTAACTGTTTACTATCTGGAAAGGCTCCAAGAAAAAGCCTTATTCCGTTCACTGACCCTTTGGGAGCATCCTGGCTCTGGGGCTGAAGTTGTTTTCATCTGTCCCCTCTGGGTGCAGTTAAGGGGCCACCTAGTGACTGGACTGGGAATTGCAGCTGTCCTAGAGTGCCTCCCCCACGGACTCCACTTCCCCCCCATGCACTCTAGGACGCTTGTCAGTTCAGATGTGGAGTGAAAGCAATGAGATTGGCAAACTTCTCCCGGATGGAGACTCCCTTTAACAACCCACTTTGCAAGTCTGTCTCCTTGTCCAGGCTCTTTCACGGAGCCTTCAGTTCTTACGTTATCTAACAGGATTACCAAGAGGATAAACTAAGTTATGTAAACACATAAATGTAGTTTTAAAAGTTACTGTTATCGTTTTTGTTAGCCAAACCCTTGGAATAGGTCAACAAAGAGTTTTGTTAAGTGCGAGTGTCATAAAATCAGAGATGTTAAAGTAAGCAAGACTTGCAAACTGTGGTTCAGACTCTTTAAGAATGAAGAGACTGAGGCTCTGAGAGGTAAACAGGAGGGACTTCATGGGGGCTGTTCTACTCCCATTCATTTATTTATTGACAGATATTGTTTACTGCATTTCTACTCAGAGCTAGGTTCCAGGGGGGAAGCAAAGATGCACAAGAAGCACAATATCCAGAGGAGAGCCAGACTTGGAAGCAAGTAAAAATGAGTGGAAGAGTGCAGTGGTGGAGCTGTGTAAAGGACCTGCTTGTGCTAGACCCACCAGAGACGCTGGTACCCTGTAAGACAATGTGCTTTAAAAAGCACACAGAATAGGGGCTTCTGGCTGGTGCAGACAGTTAAGTGTCCAACTTTTGGTTTTGGTTCAGGTGTTGCTCTCAGGGTCATGATCTCAGTCAGGGTCATGAGATCGAGTTGCTAATCAATGCTTAGTGCAGAGTGTGCTTAAGAGTTTCTCTCTCTGGGCAGCCCTGGTGGCGCAGCGGTTTAGCGCCGCCTGCAGCCCAGGGCGTGATCCTGGAGACCAGGGATGGAGATCCACGTCGGGCTCCCTGCATGGAGCCTGCTTCTCCCTCTGCCTGTGTCTCTGCTTCTCTCTCTCTCTGTGTGTAAAATCTTAAAAAAAAAAAAAAAAAGAGTTTCTCTCCCTTTCCCTTTGCCCCTCCTATCCACACTGAGGGTGTGTGCTCTCTCTCTCTCTCAAATAAATAAATACATCTTAAAATAAATACAAAAATAAAAAATAAATACATATTTTTAAGAAAGCACACAGAATCAACAAAATGGTATAGCCATACAAAGGAATATTATTTAGATTTAAAAAGGAAGGGAATTCTGACACATACTACAACATAGATAAAACTTGAGGACATCGTTCCAGTCACAAGGGGACAAATGCTGTATGATTCTACTTATATGAGGTATCTAGCCAGATTCACAGAGATAGAAAGTGGAATGGTGGTTGCCAAATGCTGAGGGAGGGGTAGATGGTTAGTTACTGTTTAATGGGGACTAAATTTCAGTTTGGAAAGATGAAAAAGTTCTGATGATGGTTGCACAACAGTGTGAAGGTATTTAATATCACTGGACTGTATGTACACTTAAAACTGGTTAAGATAGTAAATTTTATGTTATAAATTTTTTACCACATAAAAAAAATTACATAGAAGCATCACCTCCCACAAGTCAGAATGGCTAGCATCAAAAAGACAAGAAAAAACCAGTGTTGGTAAGCTTGTGGAGAAAAGAAAACACTCGTGTGCTATTGGTGGGAATGTAAATTGGTGCAGTCACTATGGAAAAGAGTGTGGAGGTTCTTTAAAAATTGAAAATAGAAATACCATATAAACTGGTAAGTCCACTGCTGAGTACCCATTTTATTTCATTTTATTTCTACCCACAGAAAATGAAAACACTAATTTGAAAAGATACATGTACCCCTATGGTTATTGCAGCATTGACAACAGCCAACATATAGAAACAACCTAAGTGTCCATTGACATATGATTGGATAAAGAAGATATAGTATACATGTACAATAAAATATTACTCAGCCATAACAAAGAATGAAATCTTGCCATTCATAACAACATGGATAGACCTAGAGGGTATAAAGCTAAATGAAATAAGTCAGAGAAAGACAAATAGCATGTAATTTCACTTATATGTGGAATCAAAACAAGCAAGCAAACAAACAATAGAAAAACACTCATAAATACAGAGACCAAACTGGTGACTGCCAGAGGTGGGTAGAGGGATGGACAAAATAGGTGAAGGAGATTAAGAGGTACAAACTTCCAGTTATAAAATGAATAAATCATGAGGATGAAAAGTATAGCACAGGGAATATAGTCAATATTGTAATAATAGTAATATTGTAATAACTTTGTATTGTGACAGATGGTAGCTACACTTACCATGGTGAGCATTTGAGTATAGAATTATTGAATCACTATGTTGTACACCTGTAACTAATATAATACTGCATGGCAACTATACTTCAATAAAAAAAAAAAGTTGCGTTGCACACAAAAACGAAAAGTACACAGAAATCAATGAGAATGAACCAAGTATAATTCCACACAATATGACATGGAACTCTCACAATGTTGAGCAAAGAAAACCAGACACAAATAGAGGCAGACCATCTGCTTTCTATATAATGCATGTATTAAGAGTCAGGGTGGTGGTCACCTCTTGGGGAGGCAGAGACAGGACAGCACGGGCTTCCAGGGATCTGGTGATGTTTCTGTTTCTCAATCCAGGAAGGAAAGCTTATTTTGTAAAAATTAATTGCATTGTATACTTATAATTTATCCAGTTTTCTGTATGTATACTAAAACTCAAGTTGTTGCTGTTGTTGACTTATGGGACATAGACAAACTAAAGAAGAATTGGTAGGATAGTAAAGGGACTTCCTTCATAGAAGGAAAGGTTGAATATTTTCAGGGTGGTCAGAGTAGTTTGAAGTCTTCAAATATCTGAAAAAGTGGCATGTGGAAGAGGAAGCCAATTTTGCTTATTATATCCAGAGGGGTAAAACTTGGAAGTGATGGGGAGGGGGTAGAGGAAGACAGAACTCAGGTCATTATAAAAGATGCTTCAATTGCAGGTTAGAATGGGATCTCTCAAGAGATCATACGGTCAAGTGGAATGAGCACTGACTTCCAGGCCAGCTGGAATTGGACATGAACCCTGGTTTTGCCACTTTCTTGGAACTAAGTATGTCACTCTATCGAGTCTCAGTTCCACAACTGTAAATTAGGATTAGTGCTAACTACCTTGATGGGTTACTTTCAGGATTAGTATATACAATATGCCTAGAATAGGTCTTGGCCCATAGGAGGTGCTCAATAAATGGCAGAAATTATTTTCAGTAGAAAATTCAATACAGGAATGAAAAATCAAATTAAATGTAACACATGACATAAATTTCTAAATATCAGTTCCTTTCAACCCCAAGAATCTATGATTCTTTATATCTTTCTTTGTAATTTTCTCAAGGTCATACAGCTTTTAGGTGGTGAGGCCTGCTTTCTCTGAGATGGGTCTACTCTTGTGGGCTGCCTTGGGCAGGGTTGCTAGCAGTAAGTCATTGCCCATCAGGGCCAATTAGATAATCACATCAGCAACAGACTCTGGGGATAGGATCCTGTTCCTTTAAATTCTGAGTATGCTCTGGGAAAGTTCAAAGAGGGGAAAACCTGGGAAGGTTGTTCAAATGGTGAGCTACACACAGAACAAATTACAGCTTGAGGATACCATGGACCTCGGCGTGTGAGGGGGTACATGGAGAATTGTCTTTTAAAAAATAGATTCAAGAAAAAATGTGAAAACAGGCCTAGCCTGTCTCACCATTTTTTCAGGTGTAAATAAGAGATATCACTTTGAAAACTAGTCTCTTCAGTTGTAGGCAAAAGCAGTGTACTCAATCTGCAAAGGCAAGACAAACCTGGGTTGGGCTGAGTTTTCCCAAAGCCTCCTTTTCACCCTGCTTCTTCCCGAAGGAAATGACTTGCTGGAGTGGGGCTTCTCAGATTTACTCGAGGCTCCCTGCTGACCTCTGTTGAATATTTCTGCCTCAGATTTACCCTGGAAACAAGGAGAGCTCCTGTGACAAGAGACCTGAAGAAACAAACACCTAGAAAAAGTCTCTTTGTCTCAGGTATCACACACTCGAGACAGGCTGACCCTTTGAACTTGTGTATTTTCTACAGGCTGCTCAAATGTTATATCTTGGCCCATTCAACTTTTGGTGTGAAATAAAAAGTAAATAGTATGAATTTAGCTCACTATAGCTTTGGCCTTAGCCAAAGGAAAGAAATACCAACAGCTTCCTTTGGCAAGTAGCAACTTATTTTAGCGTTTTCCCTCTTCAGACCAAAGTCCTTGGTAGAAACCAACGTTGCAGTCCAAGCCCACACAAAAACCTCAGATTTTAGTCATATGTCTCACAAGGATATTACATCATTTCTTAGTTTACCAAACGGAAACAATGGCAGGCTCAAAATTACTAACTTGAGGGGAGTGTAATGAAAAGACTATTTACAAAGGTAAACAGGGTTTGGGGGGGAAGCAACAAGGGATAGTATCCTAGGGTGAGTAGCTACAAGCAAAGGAAATGGAGTACAGTAGTTAGTTACAGCAGTGGTTCTCAAATTCTGTACCATCAGAATCTCTTGGAGGGGGACCCCTGGGTGGCTCAGTGGTTGGGCACCTGCCTTTGGCTCAGGTTGTGATCCCAGGATCCAGGATCAAGTCTTGTATCAGGCTCCCTGCGAGAAGCCTGCTTCTTTCTCCCCTTCTCTGCCTCTCCCTCAATCTCTCTCTCTCTCTCATGAATAAATAAATAAATCTTAAAACAAACAAACAAACA
This sequence comes from Vulpes vulpes, assembly GCF_048418805.1. Classification (NCBI taxonomy): domain Eukaryota; kingdom Metazoa; phylum Chordata; class Mammalia; order Carnivora; family Canidae; genus Vulpes; species Vulpes vulpes. Next base: position 56,500,743 of record NC_132794.1, read on the forward strand.
AAAAAAGAATCTCTTGGAGGACACAGATTGCAGGGCCTTACCCCAGAGCTTCTGTTTCAGTAGGTTTGAGGCAGTACTAGAGTAACTATTTTTCACATTCCCTGGTGATGGTAATGTTGCTGGTTTGGGGGAAAACTGTGGAGAAGGCAGTTTGACTTGAGCTGTGCCCTCCATAGGGGGTTCAGGCAACCTGAAGAGACCCAGCAGGGAGGATGCTGAACCACCTTCTCTCCAAACCCCTCTGTGGTTCTACTTTAATTAAATTCAACCGGCAGCCAACAGGTGAGGGAGCCCATTGATGTTCAGAAAGCTCAGCCTCCAGAACACGGATCAGATTGGAGAGTGGATCTGAAGGAGTAAATGGAAAATACCTAGCTCTTCAACCCCAAAATATCTTCAAGTACCTCACCATTTTTTTCAAACTATCTTATATTTCTATCGTACTTTCCAGTGTACATAGAACATTCATATACATGATGTAATGATTCTCACAGTAACCCCCTACAGGGTTGGTGGGAATGACATTTCTGCTCATTTATGAATAAGGCAACTGAGGCTCAAAATTGGTGAAGGCTGCACATCTTATAAGAGCTGGGATTTCTTTTTTTTTTATTTTAATATTTTATTCATTTATGAGAGAGAGAGACAGAGAGAGAGAGAGAGAGAGAGAGAGAGAGAGAGAGAAAGGTAGAGGGCCCCTGCACAGTGAGGAGCTGGATGTAGGGCTGAGATCAGGACCTGAGCTGAAAGCAGAACCTTAAGCAACTTAGTGAGCCAGTCAGGCACCCCAAGAGCTGGTATTTCTTCTTCTTCTTTTTTTAAAAAAATATATTTTATTTATTTATTGGAGGGAGAGAGAGAGAGAGAGAGAGAGCGAGTGAGCACAAGCTGGGGGGAAGGGAAGAGGGAGAAACAGTCTCCCTCTGAGCAGGGATCCCAACACCAGGCTCCATCCTAGGACCCTGGGATCACTCCCTGAGCCAAAGGCAGAAGCTCAACCACTGAGCCACCGAGGTGCCCCTTGATTTGGAGGCTTTAAAGAAGACCATAAACTACAGCTCTAAGCCCCTCTATGTTCAGAACGTTTTGAGAAACAGTCACATGAATTAGACATGTTGAGACAGAAGTGTTACCTTTGGTGGGAGTGAGGCCAGAGTGGAGGAGTCACATGTCAGAGCTTACAACCACACTTCCTAATACTCTGCCCTAGACTTCCGGGGAGGCAAGGGTGGGTGTACATGTGTATATTTGGGAATCAGGGTAGGGATGCACTTGTCTGGTGGGCAGGCTACTCCCCGGACAAGGTAGTGAAGGAGCTGAGCATGCGCACTTCCTTCCCCAATGCCCCAAAGTCAGGTAAGTCAGTCCCTCCTTGGAAAGAATTGGGAGAGGATAAGCAGGAAGGCAAATGCTCTTCACAATTCTGAAAAGGTGGAAGTTTCTGTTTTACGGAGCTGGGAGAGGGAGAAAATGGCTTCCTCCAGGAATGATGCCCTTTAAGCATCTCACTCTTATCACTATGTAAGAATAACTGATGTAATTAACTCTGTCATATGATCTAGGTACTGCATTTTTATTTCTTATTTATTTATTTTTAAAGATTCTATTTATCTTTTTAAGACAGACAATGAGAGAGAAAGAGAGAGGAAGCACAAGTGAATAGAGGGGCAGAGGGAGAAGCAGACTCCTGCTGAGTAGAGAGAACCAACATGGGGCTCAATCCCAGGACCCTGGGATCATGACCTGAGCCACCCAGGTGCCCTGGTACTGTATTTTTAAAGACTTGACTCTCATTCTACTACACTAGAATGGCCTCAGGCCTCAATATACTCTCATTTCTTTGGTATGCTACTTTTGTTTCCTTTAACCAAATTCATTTCTGATCCCTTGATCATTTTCTACAATGCTCTGGACCACCGCCTGCTTGAATACTGATAAAGTTCCCATGGTTTCCTTCTGAGAAGATCCTGCTTATCAAATCTAAAGCCTCTCTCTCTTTTGTCCAGGATTGGGTAGACTATTGGGAAAAGTCCTTACAGAGATTTCCTGGGAACTGGAGTTTTAAAACACATGTCTGTGGGAAAATACTCTCCAACTACTGAAGGGGCTCTGTTTTTGCCTCTACTTATTTCTTAAGTTCTTTGGGGAAAAGAAAATATTATAGGTCAAATCTTTTTACAAGTAAGTACCACTGAACTGTTCAAATATGTGGTATGGATTAGAATTTTATTTCATTGACTATAACTTGAATTAGGTTAGATATAAGCTGGGTTGTGGAGGACTCAAATAGTTTTCATTGCAAAGGTACTTGTAGAGGAATTTACCTGGTAAACACCGGATCTCTTCCAGCTAATGTTTTTACCAGACTGATTCAGACTGGGGAGCAGGAGTGGGAAAATGCTGTGGACACAGTCTGCTGGCTAGCAGTCAAGGCAGAGCAAAGAAAACATAGGCAAAGGTCTGTGTGAAATATGAATCTGAGTCACGGAGGGAGAGGAAGAAAATAGCATGTGTCATTCTGAAAAAGCTCTTCTTAGGGCAGTTTCTTTTGGCTGTAATCACTGCCTCTCCCCTGGAGAGAGTCACAGGGCTTCTCTTGGCTCTTCCTGCCACATTTTCAGACTTAAAAGGAAGCCACCTTCAGGCAAATTCCCTCTTCCCCTCAAGAAAATAAAAGGAAATTGAGAGTCTTGGTCTCTGAAGAACTTAGGTCAGGTTTTGAACGAGCTCAGGGCCCTTTCTTCAGGGGTTGGGATTATCTGCAGTTCCAACTGGGGCTTGCTCCTCTGGTGCCCCTTTGAGTATGAGGGTGGAACTGTGTTCTTTAAAGTAGCCTAAATTCCCACAATTGCAGTCCCCAGAACTCTATCCAGTATGTCTCCTTTTCTAGGCCTTGCCTCTCAGTCTGGAGAGTTTCAATTTCTGCTATTTGCAAGCCTTCTCTCTTGAATTTTTTCTCTGGTTGCCCCCTATTTACTGTCATAAAGGTATTAATTTTTCTAAACACGTTCTTTCTCTTTCCATTTCTGCACAAATCTCTAGTCACTAGTTCCAGAAAGATCCAGTAGCAAACTGTCAATAACGGACAAGCATTTCTGAAATTCATTTAACAATTTTACAATTTTATTGAAATATAATTTATATACCATAAAATTCACCCATTGTAAGCATGTAGACAGTGGTTTTTAGTAAATTTACAGTGCTGTGCAACTACTGTTATAATCTAGATTTAAAACATGTCCAAAACCCCATGAAATTCCTTCATGAGTATCTGCAGTCCATCCTCAGTTTCACCTCCAATTTCAAGCTACTACTGATTTGATTTCTGTCTCTGAAGATTTGTCTTTTCTGGTCATATCATAGACATGGAATCATACAATAAGTCAATTTTTATAACTAGCTTCTTTCACCTGGCATAATGTTTTCCAGGTTAATCCATGTTTTAGCATGTATCAGTGCTTCATTCCTTTAGTTTCATTCCAATAGGTGAAAAGTAGTCCATTACATGGACATATGATTTTGTTTATCCACTCATCAAAATGGACATCTGAGTTGATTCCAGCTTTTGGTTATTATGAATAACCAAACTGCTGTGAACACTTATGTACAAGTCTTTGTGTGAACATATATTTTCATTTCTCTTGGGTAAACATCTAGTAGTAGAATTTTTAGATAGTATGGCAAATTTGTTTACCTTTTTAAAAAACTACTTAGCTGTTTGACAATGTGGCTTTTCCATTTTCCGTTCCTTCGAGCAATATGTAAAGGTTTCCCTACATCCTCTTTAACACTTGGTATTGTCTGACCTTTGATTATAGTTCTAGAGGGTGTGTAATGCTATCTTATTGTGGTTTTAATTTGAATTCCCCTAGTGACTAAGAATGTTAACTATCTTTTCAAGTGCCATTCATATATCCTCTTTGGTGAAATGTGCATTTCTTCATTTTTTAATTGGATTGTTACTCTTCTCATTACTAAGTTATGAGTTCTTTGTGTATTTTGGATACAGCTCCTTTACCAGATACATAATTTGTAAACATTTTCTCATGACTACATCTTATCTTTTGAACTTATTAAGAGTTTCATTTAATGCCCAAAAGTTGTCATTTTGATGAAGTCCAATTTATCAGTTTTGTGTGTGTGTATCACACTTGTGATGTCATATTTAAGAACTCTGCATATGAAGGATTTAGCCAATGTTTTCTTCTAGAACCTTTATAGTTTTGCATTTATATTTAGGTCTAAGATCCATTTTGAGGTAATTTTTGGGTATGGTGTGAGGTAAAGGTCTAGAAGTTAACTTTTTTTGTATATGGATATCAAATTGTTCCAGTATCACTTTTTGAAGAGCGTCCTTTATTCCATTGAACTAACTGTCTTGGCTACTTCACTGAAAAACAATTGGCCATAGGGGTGCTTGGGTGGTGCAGTTAGTTAAGCATCTGACTTTTATTTTATTTATTTATTTATTTATTTATTTATTTATTTATTTATTTATTTTAAAAAGATTTTATTTATTTATTCATGAGAGACCCAGAAAAAGAGAGGCGCAGAGACACAGGCAGAGGGAGAAGCAGGTTCCATGCAAGGAGCCTGATGTGGGGACTCGATCCTGGGTCTCCAGGATCACACCCTGGGCTGCAGGCGGCGCTAAACTGCTGCGCCACTGGGGCTGCCCAAGCATCTGACTTTTAGTTTCATAATCTCAAAGTGATGAGATTGAGTCCAGCGTTGGGTTGTAAGCTCAGCATAGAGTCTGCTTAAGTTTCTCTTTCTCTCTACCTCTCCCCACCATGTTCTCTCTCTCTCTAAAAGAACTAAGTCTTAAAAAAAAAATCAATTGACCAGGGAATCCCTGGGTGCCTCGGCAGTTTAACGCCTGGCTTCGGCCCAGGGCATGATCCTGGAGTCCCAGGATCGAGTTCCACATCAGGATCTCTGCATGGAGCCTGCTTCTCCCTCTGCCTGTGTCTCTGCCTCTGTGTGTGTGTGTGTCTCTCATGAATAAATAAATAAAATATTTAAAAAATCAATTGACCATATATATAAGAATTTATTTCTGACTCTCAATTCTCTTCCATTAATATATATATTTCCTGTTTTTACACCAATACCACACTGTCTTGATTATTGTAGTTTATAGTAAGTTTTAAAATTGGCTACTTTAAGTCATTCAGCTTTGTTCTTTTTTTTTTTTTTTTTTTAATTGTTTTGGATAGGGATGCCTAGGTGGCTCAGCGGTTGGCCGCCTGCCTTCAACTCCGGGTGTGGTCCCATGGTCCCGGGAACGAGTCCTATGTCCGGCTCCCTGCATGGAGCCTGCTTCTCCCTCTGCCTGTGTCTCTGCCTTTCTCTCTGTGTCTCTCATGAATAAATAAATAAAATCTTTAAAAAATTGTTTTGAATATTCCACATAAAAATTAGAATCAGCTTACTGTTTATGCCAAAAAGGCTGCTGTAGTTTTTGGATAGAATATATAAATTAGTTTAGGGAGAACTGCAATCTTAACAATATTGATTCTTTCTAATCCATAAAGATGGAATATCTATCTATTCACTTAGATCTACCTATCAATAGAAACAAAAATTGAAAAAATTAAAGGGAGCCACAATAATAGTTTGAGACTTAAATATGTACTTTCCATAATGAATAGAAATCGATAGAAGATTAATAATGAAATAGAGGTCTTGAACAACATTATACACCAGTTAAACTAATAGACATATACAGGACACTTTACCCAACAACAGCAGAATACACATTCTTCCCAAGTGCAGATAAAATAGTCTCTAGGACAGAGTATATATTAGGCCAAACACAAATCTTAATACATTTAAAAAGGTTACACATACATGCAAAGTATTTTTTCTGACCACAATGGAATGAAACTAGAAATCAATAACAGAAGGAAAACTGGAAATATGTAGGAAATTAAACAACATATTGCTAAACAACCAATAAGTCACAGAAGAAATCAGAAAGGAGACTAGAAAATACCTTGAGATAAATAAAAATAAAAGCACAACATACCAAAACTTCTCAGGGGCAGCAAAATAGTCCTATGAGGGAAATTTATAACTGTAACCACATACATTAAAGAATAAAAAGGACTTCAAATCAATAGCCTATTTAAACATAAGGGACTGGGAAAAGAAAACTAAACCCAAAGCTAAAAGAAATAATATACACTTGAGCAGAGATAAGTGCAACAAAGATAGAAAAACAGTAGAGGAAGGGGGAACTGGCTGGCTCAGTTAGTGGAGCATGCAACTCTTGATCTCAGGATTGTGAGTCTGAGCCCCATGTTGGGTGTAGGGATTACTTAAAAGAAAAACAATACAGAAATCAACAAAACTAAAATTTATTCTTCAAAAAGATTAACAAACAAAATCAAATCTTTAGCTAGATTAAGAAAAAAAGAGAGAAGACTCAAATAACTAAAATCAGAAATGAAAAAGGGGGTGTTACAATTGATAACACAGAAATAAAAGGGATTACAGCAGTCCCCCCTTATCTGTGGTTTCCTTTTCTGCAGTTTCAGGTACTTGTGGTCAACCATTGTCCAGAAACAGATGATTCTTCTCAGATATCATCAGAAGGTCAATGGTAGCCTAACACTACATCACAGTGTCTACGTCATTCACCTCATTTCATTTCATTATGTAGGCATTTTATCATTTCACATCTTCACAAGATGAAGAGGGGTGAGTACAGTACCCTTTTTCGAGAGACAGGGAGAGAGATAACATTCACAAAATTTTTATTACAGTATATTGTTTTAATTGTCCAATTTTATTAGTTATTGTGATTAATTTCTTGGTATGCTTAATTTATAAATTAAGTTTAACATAGGTATGTATGTATAGGAAAAAACACAGTATTTGTAGAGTTTGGTACTACCTGTGGTTTGAGGCATCCACTGGGGGCGTTGGAAAGTATCCCCTACAGATAAAGTGGGGACTACTGTGTAATAGATTACTATGAACAATTGTGTGCCAATGAATTGGATAACCCAGAAGAAATGGATATACTCCTAATAACACGCAACTTACCAAAACTGAATCATTAAGAAATAGAAAATTTGAATAGATCTATAATTAGTCGGGAGCCTGAATCCATAATCCAAAACCTCCCAACAAAGAAAAGCCGAGGACCATATGGCCTCACTGGTGAATCTACCAAACATTCAAAGAAGAATGAACACCAATCCTCTTCAAACTCTTCCAAAAAATTGAAGAGGAGAAAACACATCTAAATTCATTCTATGAAGCTAGTGTTTTCCTTATACTAAAGTCAGACAGACACTACAAGAAAATGCCGACCAATATCCCTTATGGACATTGATGCAAAAATCTTTACCAAAATGCTAACAAACAGAATACAATAGCACATTAAAGGGTTATACACCATGATCAAGTGAGATTTATTTCTAGAACGTAAGGATGATTCAATATCCAAAAACCAATCAATGCAAATATATTACATTAACAAAATAAAGAAAACAGCTCATTGAGATTTATAATATAATTATGAATATGCTTGGATTCATGCCTGGCATTTTGCTATTCTCTATATATCACATCTTTTTACTTTTGGTTCTCCTGTTCCTCTTTTATTGTTTTTTGTTATGTTTAATAGCCTCTTTTAATATCATTTTAATTCCTATGTTAATATTTTACTATATATTTTTAGTTATTTTCTAAGTGGTTACTTCACTAAAAATTACAGTATGCATCTTAATATATCACAATTCGCTTCAGATTAATAATAACTGGAATAAAATACAAATCCAGTAAAATATAGAAATTTTGCTCCAATACAGTTCCATTTATAGCTCCTTCATGTGATTATTGTCATATATATTACATCTGTACATGTTCTAAATCCAACAATACAGTGTTATGATTCACTTTATACAATCTTTTGTCCTTTAAAGGAGTTCTTACAAAAATATTATAGTCCTTTATATTTACCACTTCCTGTGTTCTTCATTTTTTTGTATAGTTTGAATTAATGTCTAGTGTCAGTTCCTATTAGCCTGAAGAAATTTCTTTCCCTTTTTTTAATTTTTTATTTTATTTTTCATTTTTTTTAAAACTTTAAAAAAAATTTTTATTCATTTATTTTTGATAGTCACACACACACACACACAGAGAGAGAGAGAGAGAGAGAGGGAGAGGCAGAGACACAGGCAGAGGGAGAAGCAGGCTCCATGCACTGGGAGCCCGACGTGGGATTCGATCCCGGGTCTCCAGGATCGCGCCCTGGGCCAAAGGCAGGCGCCAAACCACTGCGCCACCCAGGGATCCCTCTTTCCCTTTTTATTTTTTTATTTTTTTATTTATTTATGATAGTCACACACAGAGAGAGAGAGAGAGAGAGAGAGGCAGAGACACAGGCTGAGGGAGAAGCAGACTCCATGCACTGGGAGCCCGACGTGGGATTCGATCCCGGGTCTCCAGGATCGTGCCCTGGGCCAAAGGCAGGCGCTAAACCACTGCGCCACCCAGGGATCCCCCCTCTTTCCCTTTTTAAAAAAATAAACTTTATACCCAATGTGGGGCTTGAACTCACAACCCCAAGATCAAGAGTCACATGCTGTAACAACTGAGTCAGCCAACACCCCTGAAGAAATTTCTTTAACATTTCTTCTAAGGTAAGTCTACTAATAACAAATTCTTTGCTTATCTTGAGATGTCTTTATTTCACATTCTTTTTTTAAAAAACAGGAGAAAAGCATACAGATCTATTTAGTATGTTTCATGTAACACAGGAGACTTCATAAGGAAATGAAGTCCCTCACTCTGATTTTTAAAGGTTGATTTTGGGATGCCTGGGTGGCTCAGTGGTTGAGCGTCTGCTTTTGGTTCAGGGCATGATCCTGAAGTCCCAGGATTGAGTCCCACATGGGGCTTGCTGCCGGGAGTCTCCTCCTCCCTCTGCCTGTGTCTCTGCCTCTCTGTGTATCTCATGAATCAGTAAATAAAAGATCTTTTTAAAAAAAAGGTCAATTTTGCTAACTACGTAATTCTTGATTTTTCAGTTCTAAAATTATGATACCAATGCCTTCAGGCTACCATTTTTTCTGATGAGAAGTCAGCTATTAATTGAATTGGTTTTCCCTTTAAAATGACAAATTGTTTTTCTTTTGTTTGGATTTTTTTTTTTTTTTATCAAATAGGAGAAAATTTCAGCCATTATTTAAGTATTCTTACTACCCTACCCTCTTTTCTCGCTTCTTTTGGGACTCTCATTACCTTCATGTTAATATACTTCATGATATCCCACAGATATCTAAGGCTGTTTCTTTTCCCTCATTCTTTTTTCTCTCAGTTTTAAAGACTGAATAATTTCTTTTGATCTTCCTTCAAGCTCACTGCTTATTTCTTCTGCCATCTCAAACTTATTGTAGAACTCCTCTAGTAAATTTTCAACTATTATACTTTTCAACTTCAGAATTTACATTTGGTTCTCTTTTTAAAAATAGATTGCATCTCTTTATTGAGTTATCTATTTGTTAAGTCATCGTTGTCATATATTCTTTTAGTTACTTAAACATGATTTTTTTGAGTTCTTTGAACATATTTATATAATTGCTTTGAAATCTTTGTCTTCTAAATCCAACATGTAGGCCCACTCAGAGACAGTTTATATCAATTGCTTTTCCCCCTGCATATAGGTCATATTTTCCTGCTTTTCTTAAACTCTCATAATTTTGTTGTTGAAAGCTGGACACTTTATGTTTTTATTTTTTAAAGTTTTTATTTAAATTCTAGTTAGCTAACATACAGTGTAGTATTAGTTTCAGGGACACAATTTACTGATTCAACACTTCCATACATCTTGCAGTGCTCATCACAAGTGCCCTGCTTAGTTGCCATAACCTATGTCACCCATTCCCCCACCCCACTCCCCTCTGGTAACCATCAGTTTGTTCTGTATAGTTAAGAGTCTGTTTCTTGGTTTGCCTCTCTCTCCCCACCCTCATCCTCATTTGTTTTGTTTCTTAAATTTCCCATATGAGTGAAATCATACGGTATTTGTCTTTCTTGGCTTAGTATATTCTCTAGCTCTATCCATATCATTGCAAATGGCAAGATTTCATTCTTTTAATGGATGAGTGATATTTCATTGTATACATATACCACATCTTTGTTATCCATTCATCAGTTGATGGACACTTGGGCTGTTTCCTTACTTGGGCTATTGCAGATGTGCTGCTATAAACACTGGGGTGCATATATCCTTTTGTATAAGTGTTTTTGTTTTCTTTTGGTAAATACCTAGTAGTGCAATTGCTGGATCATGGGGTAGTTCTATTTTTTTTTGGGGGGGGGGTAGTTCTATTTTTGAGGACACTCTATACTGTTTTTCAGAGTGACCACACCAGTTTGCATTCCCACCAACAGTGCAGGAGAGTTCCCCTTTCTTCACACCTTTGCCTACGCCTGTTGCTTCTCGTGTTGTTGATTTTAGCTATTCTGACAGGTGTGAGGTGATAGCTCATTGTAGTTTCGCTTTGTATTTCCCTGATGACTAGTGATGTTGATAATCTTTTCATGTGTCTGTTGATCATCTATATGTCTTCTTTGGAAAAATGTTGACTCATGTCTTCTGTCCATTTTTTAATTGGATTATTCATTTTTGGGTGTTGAGTTAGAGAAGTTCCTTATATATTTTAAATATCAACTCTTTATCACATATGTCATTTGCAAATATCTTCTATTTTGTTTTTTTTTGTTTTTTTTTTTTTTAATTTTTATTTATTTATGATAGTCACACAGAGAGAGGGAGAGACACAGGCAGAGGGAGAAGCAGGCTCCATGCACCGGGAGCCCGACGTGGGATTCGATCCCGGGTCTCCAGGATCGCGCCCTGGGCCAAAGGCAGGCGCTAAACCGCTGCGCCACCCAGGGATCCCTATCTTCTATTTTGAAGGTTGCCTTTTAGTTTTATTGTTTCCTTTGCTGTGTAGAAGTTTTTTATTTTGAGGAGTCACAATAGTTTATTTTTGCTTTTGTTTCCCTTGCCTCAGGAGACATAACTAGTAAGAAGTTGCTATAGCTGATATCAAAGAGGTTAACTGCCTGTATTCTCCTCTAGATCTTAATGGTTTCATGTCTCACATTTAAGTCTTTAATCCATTTTTAATTTATTTTGTGTTTGGTGTAAGAAAGTGGTCCAATTCCATTATTTTGCTTGTTGCTGTCCAGTTTTCCCAACACCATTTGTTGAAAAAAATTTTTTTTTCCCCATTGGATATTATTTCCTGCTTTGTCAAAGATTGACCATGCAGCTGTAGGTTCATCTCTGGGTTTTCTATTCTGTTCCATTGATTTATGTGCCTTTTTTTTGTGCTAGTACCATACTGTTTGATCACTACAGCTTTGTAATATAATCTGAAGTCCAGAATTGTCATCCCTCCAAGAAAGGGAGGGATTTTAGGTAAAATTCTGTAGCAAATCTAGTTTCTGATTTCTACCCTTAGTGATAATTGTTGCTGTTTTTTTTTTTTTTTCTTTGTTTAGTAACTTGCCTGGACTAAACCTTTGGATAGCTCTCTTTTTAGAGGTCATCCTGTACCCACACAGCTTAGTGGTCAGCCAGAAATTGATCAAGGTTGCTCAAATGCCCAGAACCAGTAAGACTTCCAATCTCTGCTACTAGATGAATGTGTGGTTTGGAGAGAACTTTCACATTTTAGGCAGTTTTCATGTCTGCCTTTTACTTTCCAACAGGCCTTGTGTCTCCTGCATGTGTGCATGCAGCCTTTGATCAGTTAGGGATGGGTGGAGAGCTACTATCCCTGGCTGTTTCCTGATCTCTCTTTTATTTTTTATTTTTTAAAATATTTATTATTTATTTATCTATTTACGATAGACATAGAGAGAGAGAGAGAGGCAGAGCCACAGGAGGAGGGAGAAGCAGGCTCCATGCAGGCAGCCTGACGCAGGACTCGATCCCAGGACTCCAGGACTGCACGCTGGGCCAAAGGCAAGCGCTAAACCGCTGAGCCACCCAAGATCCCCCTGATCTCTCTTTTAAAATACTGCTGCGTCCTTGATCCATTGCTCACCGTAATCAGGACTGCAACCTCAGGCCAGCAGATACCACTGGGCTTTTCAAGCTTGTCTCCAAAATAACTGAGTTCCCTCCAGCAGTGAAGCTAAAGGAGCATGAATTGCTCCACCCTGACAGTTTACAGCACCAATCAAACTTACAAGGCAGTGGGGCATGGAGAAGCAACCCAGGGAATGACACAGACTCGTCTATTTTTTTTTTTTAATTTAAAAAAATTAGGGATCCCTGGGTGGCGCAGCGGTTTGGCGCCTGCCTTTGGCCCAGGGCGCGATCCTGGAGATCCGGGATCGAATCCCACGTCGGGCTCCCGGTGCATGGAGCCTGCTTCTCCCTCTGCCTGTGTCTCTGCCTCTCTCTCTTTCTCTCTGTGTGACTATCATAAATAAATAAAAATTAAAAAAAAATAATAAAAAAATATTTAAAAAAAAATTTAAAAAAAATTTAAAAATATTTTACTTATTCATGATAGTCACACACAGAGAAAGAGAGAGAGGCAGAGACACAGGCAGAGGGAGAAGCAGGCTCCATGCAGGAGCCCGACGTGGGACTCGATCCGGAGACCCCGGGGTCACGCCCTGGGCGGAGGGCAGACGCTCAACCGCTGAGCCCCCCAGGCATCCTGACTCCCTCTATTTTTACCTGGTGTGTAGTAATGAGTGGACATCAAAGCGTGAGAGGGACCCGCCCCAGCGGCTTCCCCAAGGCGGACCCAGCGTCGTCTGCGCGGCGAGCGGTTTCATCACGCGGAGTCTCGCGCCCTCCGGCGGCCTCTCTCGAGAACGACCCTGTCCTTGTCCGCGCTGGACGCGAATAAAGATTTCTTTTTCAAACAAACAGGAAGTGTCTACGGAGGCCGGGCCGGCGTCTGGGCAGGGGCCGGGCATGAAGGCGGGCGGCGGCCCGATCGCGGGCGGTGGCGGCGGCGGCGGCGATGAGCGACATAGTGGAGAAGACGCTGACGGCGCTGCCGGGACTCTTTTTGCAGAACCAGTCGGTTGGCGGGCCCGCGGGCGTCAAGGCTTCTTTCTCTTCGCGGCTGGGCGGCCTCGTCCGCGGCATCACAGCGCTAACCTCCAAGCACGTACGTGCTCCCGCGGCCGGGAGGTCAGGGGCGCCGGAGGGGGGTGTGGGCGGGGTGGGGAGGCCCTCGCGCTGGGAGGCCTGGCCCCGCCGGAGCTCCGGGGGAGCTTAGGGGCTGCGTTAGGCGTCCAGTCGGTCCGGGCGTCTGTCTGGAAGCGTCAGTTTCCTTCCGGGACCGACAACTGGCAGGCCGAGTTGGCCCTGCCCCTGAGTCATTATTGAGCCTTCTCGTATTTCCTGGAACGTCGACGTGGACAAGTACCCATACGTATTCTATAGGTTGTTTCGAGGATTAGATGGGCCACCAAGCGAGTGAAAACACCAAGTGCCGAGCCAGTGCCAGCTTTGTTTACCTTCTACAAAGTTCCTTTACAGGTCCCTTCACACGCCGGAGCAGACCCTGCCGTCTGAACCTATCGTTCAGCATCCTTGGGGAGCTCGAGGTTCTTAGGTTAGACCAACCGCGGGGGGAGGCAAAGAAAAAGCGTTCATTCTCCCAAAATGTAAAATTTGTTGTCGGCCTCAGGTGGGCGTTGAAAATCAGCACTTGTAATAGAGGGTATTAAGCGTCCGCAGACTTTGGGTAGGTGAACGGGTTGTGCAAGATAAATGTGTTACGTCGTAATTTGTTCAAAATATGCTTATGGGAGAGGTTATGTGTTAGACACTGAGGGAAAAGAATAAAACTTATTTCCTTTTTCCCAAGGAATTGGATGGAGCTTAAGACAGATATAAGCAATATACAATGACAGATAAGTGCCCAGAGAGGAGAAATGACAGAGAAGGATTTCCTTCAAAGTGCCCTGGGGGTTTAAAACATTAAAAAAAAAAAGATTTTATTTATTTATTCATGAGAGACACACAGAGAGAGAGAGGCAGAGACATGGGCAGAGGGAGAAGCAGGCTCCATGGAGATCCCTGGGTGGCGCAGCGGTTTGGTGCCTGCCTTCGGCCCAGGGCACGATACTGGAGACCCAGGATGGAGTCCCGCATTGGGCTCCCTGCATGGAGCCTGCTTCTCCCTCTGCCTGTGTCTCTGCCTCTCTCTCTCTCTCTCTCTCTCTCTCTCTATCTATGTCTATCATGAATAAATAAATAAAATCTTAAAAAAAAAAAAAGAAAAAAAAAAAGAAGAAACAGGCTCCATTCTGGGAGCCCAACGTGGGACTCCATACAGGGACTCCAGGATCACGCCCTGGGCCAAAGGCAGGCGCTGAACGGCTGAGCCACCCGGGCTGCCCTAAAACATTTTTTTTTTTTTTTTAATGTGAAATAAGATGATATGCCACTGGATGCTGTATTTCTGCTTCACATTCAGAAATCATTATTATGGACATACTATTGCTTGTCTCAACGCTTTGTCCTTTACTAATTTTTGTGAGATTCTGAGTGAAATTTAAAAAAAAGAATTATTTTTGATATTAAATTGCAGTTTGAAGCTGTACATAAGATATCTAAATGTGGAAATGTGGCAGTACTTCACTAGTGGTTCTTGATAAGCTACCTAATGGACATCTGCTGATCCAATGTGTAACTTTTTTTTTTTTTTTTTTAAAGATTTTACCCATTTATTCATGAGAGACAGAGAGAGAGAGAGAGAGGCAGAGGCACAGGCAGAGGGAGAAGCAGGCTCCGTGCCGGGAGCAAGATGCAGACTCAATCCAGGACCCCAGGATCACTACCCAAGCCAAAGGCAGATGCTTAACCACTGAGCCACCCAGGCGCCCCTGATTCAATGTGTAATTTAAAGATAGCATTATGTTAGCCAAAAATGAGACCAATATTCAAGTGTGCTAAGGAGGTGAAACACTGTGCAGACAGAAGTGATCACAATGGTGTATTTATTGTGTGTATGAGAGAGATGAGAAGTGAGAGAAAGGATGTAAGGAATAAGGAGAAAATAAGAAGGAAGCATATGGCTCTTATGCTACTTGTTATTCTATGAAAACTTTTTACTTTTATTTGTTTATTAAAATTTTTTATTTTTTTATTATCTCTACACCCAATGTGGGGCTCAAACTTGGAACCATAAGATCAAGAGTTGCATGCTCTACTGACTGAGCCAGCCAGGCGCCCCAGGACTTTTTTTTTTTTATTTTTTAAAGATTACTTATTTATTCATTCATGAGAGACACACAGAGAGAGAGAGAGGCAGAGACACAGGCAGAGGTAGAAGCAGGCTCCGTGCAGGGAGCCTGATGCGGGACTTCATCCCAGATCTTCAGGATTGGGCCCTGGGCTGAAGAGAGCACTAAGCCACTGTGCCACCTGGGCTCCCCAGGACTTTTTACTCTTAAAGAGAAAGTGTGAGAACCTTATCCTGGACCAATTCATGAAAAATTTCTTTTCTTCTTTCTCTCCACCTTTAATTCAAAACAAAACATTTTCTGCTAAACTGTCCTTGAGGGCACAATAATTAAGTGAAGGAAAAAGGCATGATGGATTATTCTTTCCAGGAATGATTGGGAGGGTTTGGAGAAATGCCTTTAGGCCAATGTTAAGCACATAATTTTTATAACTGTCCTTCAAAATAATGTGATTTTTTTTTTTGTCATTGAAAGTATCATATTTTTCCTTTCAAGAAATATTGTTACAGTTTGGAAAGACAGTTATTCATGCATTTAAATACTTTCATTTTTTCAGGAGGAAGAGAAATTAATCCAACAGGAATTGAGTAATCTGAAAGCAACTGTTTCTGCTCCTACTACAACACTGGTAAGTCTGTATAGCTAGTGCCAGCACATTTTATATTTGAAATCTGGTCCACTATGGAGTCTATAGTGGCATCTAATTGATCAGTTACTAAAATCTAATTTGTTATGGTCACAGTCAGTTATGGATGATAGCAAGTCAGACATCAGCTTGAGCTTTTTATTATTGACTGGTGACACTGAAGCAAGACTTGCTTGACTGATGACAATTCAATACCAACGTGATGATAATTACATAAATGTGGCAATACTGATGGGACTCCAGCGCCTTTCTTATTGTTTTAATGTTGTGCACTGGGAAAAATTTACCATATATCATCTGAAGTAATACTTTCAACCCTGAATTATATGTGAACAAGGTAGAAACATGGTTTTCTTACTGTAAAACTATATTGCACAACACCTAAATCGAGTTCCAGTTATTTTAGAACTTGAGTTCCATGTAATTTGATTTTTCAAACAGCATTCATTTAGCAGCTGTTTAATGAGTAGCCGCTCTATGCAGGTCACTGTTTCTACATAGTTAGATTAAGACTTAAATTTTTTTCCTTTTAATTAATTTTCATGTTTCATATAATGAGATTTTGCCAAGCAACATTATTCAGCAAATATTTAGTGAGTACCTCCTGTGTGTACATCACTGTGGGAGTATTTTCCCTCTTCTAATAAAAATATTGGGGTGATCATTTTGCATGAACACATGCTTATGTACATAAATAACACTTTTAAAGTCTAAGAGTGTATATATATCCTTTTATGATCATAGTAATGTGGACAAATGAAGCTCAAAACCTAGCTTAATCTGATATATTTATGTGTATATGTATAGATATGTCTGTGTGTGTATATGTATGAAATCATTGTGATATTTATTCATGATATTTGATAGAAATGTAGCAGAAGTGGTTTCTGTCTTTTTACTTTGTTTTATTTCTATTTTTTATAATTGACATACCTGGAGAAATAAGATAAGTTAGGGAGCCAGAGTTCGGAAGGAAGATTTTATAATCATTATGACCATCCAGCTCTGGACATGCTTTCTTTTTCTTTTTTTTTTTTTTTTGAGAGAGAGAATGAGAGAGAGAGAGAGAGGGCGTGATGGGGTAGAAGGAGAAGAAGAGAATCCCAAGCAAGCTCCACGCTCAGCATGGAGCCCCAGGCAGAGCTTGATTCCATAACCCTGAGATTATGACCTGAGCCAAAATCAAGAGTTGGGCACTTAACCGATTGAGCCACTCAGGTGCCCATCTGGGCATGCTTTATAGTCTGTCCCTGAGGTGGTTGTGTAGAAGTTGTATGACAGTTTGGTAGAGAAATTATAAAAAAAATTTCTGTATTGGGAAATGGACTTCTCTAAGAGAATAATAATGTATGCATGTATAATTTTAATAAAATAGAGCTCATCATGACTTTTGAAAAACTCTGAGATAAAATGTTTGAAAACCAGGATTAGTACTTAATAGATTAGATGAACACTTTCACTCCTAATTGATGTGGAAGCTTTTGAAGAGGGACTTCTAGTATCTTTTAAGCTTGTTTTTTCAGTACTTAGTAGTCTTAATATACTAATGATTTAACTTTTATTACTTTAAACATAAGTGACCTGTATTAAAAATCTTTTTCTCCAAGCTTGATTTTCCTATCGTTTTAAAAAAAAACTCTTCATATTTACATATATAAATATGATATACGTACATAAATATGAATGAAATATTAAATATTATTATCCTTGCTTTAAAATATTTGTTATTTTCCAGGTATTTTGTGTAATATACTAACCTTGATTAATTTTTATATATTAAAATAGGTGTGAGCTTATTTTGAAACACATTTTATTTATAATTTTATTTATGATTAAAACTTATTATAGATATTGAGAATGCAAATATTATACTGAAAACATTTATACAATGCCTTAAACAACTTAATTAGCTTATATTTTAAGTATTGAAAGACCCAGTTAAAAAAATTAAATATTGTTTATATAATAGCTATACCAGAGTTGTTTAAAAAGAATGTCTGTAAAACAGACTATTGCATATTACGTACAACAAAATAATTCTGAAGAAAGTCCGTGTGTAATTTGGTTTTTAAATGTGAAAGTTATTTTCTTTACAAATTATTACCAAGTTGTGGGAATTTTTTTTTTAATATTTTATTTATGAGAGAGAGAGAGAGGGAGAGAGAGAGAGAAGCAGAGATACAGGCAGAGGGAGAAGCAGGCTCCATGCAGGGAGCCCGACGTGGGACTCGATCCCGGGACTCCAGGATCACGCCCTGGGCTGAAGGCAGGCGCTAAACCATTGAGCCACCCAGGGATCCCCGACTTGTGGGAATTTTATGGATGTTTTTATTTGGCAGAGTATATTAAAATGATGTGTTCCATTCTAGAAGCCAAGTCATATTACTATTGGTGAAATTTTGTCTGAGGACCATGTGTCTCACATTATAACCAAATTTACACATTTAGAATTAGACATAGCTACAATTAGGGTGTGCCTGGGTGCCTTAGTCAGTTGAGCATCTGACTGTTGATTTTGGCTCAGGTCATGATGTTGGGGTTGTGAGATTGAGCCTGGTGTTGGGCTCTGAGTCCAGCATCGGGCTCTCCACAGGGAGCCTGCTTCTCTGTCTGCCTATGTCTCTGCCTCTCTCTGTGTCTCTCATGAATAAATGGATAAAATCTTAAAAAAAAAAAAAGTTAAAATAATTTTACTAAAATCAATACTGTTGGTGAGCTAAGTTTTGGAGCAACTTTTATTTATAAAGTTTGACTTCAGGTTATGAATTTATAATATATGTATTGGTTATTTCTTTAGTGCCAGGATTAAGGGATTTCCCCTGTGAAATGATTGCAATATAATTTAAAAAAACAAAACATTCTACTTATTTATGCAATTACTGGTTATTTTGCTTTGCAGAAAATGATGAAGGAATGTATGGTGAGACTTATATATTGTGAAATGCTTGGATATGACGCTTCCTTTGGCTATATACATGCAATCAAGTTGGCACAACAAGGAAACCTTTTAGAAAAAAGAGTAGGTATGTATGTGTTTAAGATTTTTTACTTAATACTGTCCTTAAAGTTCTAGTTACTGTGTGAAATGAGTGGTAGCAGGTATATAGTGTTTTTAGAACAGTGCCTTGTAATTTTCAAAGCTTTAGAAGAGAACACTTCAAAAACTTAAAGCCTATAAGTGAAATCAGTCTTACTGATTCATGGCATTTTAGAGTTATGGAGAAGATTAAAATTTGCCTGATTTTGGGATAGTTAGATGACTATATGTATTTTTCAAAACTCATTAAACTATACACTTAAAAATGAGGAATTTTCTTATGTATAAATTATACCTCAAGAAAGCTGATTTAAAGTTTGTCTCACCTAATCAGTTTAATGATTAAAAATGTTTCTTTATAGAATAAAAACTGAAATTGACTTGAATAATTTAAAAAATACTGTTCTCAGTTTCATAAATGTTAGCTGTGAAGGTTAGAGGTATCTTTGGAAAAATTTTGTCTCTTTAATCAAACTATTAGGAAATGTCCTTTAAATTAAGGACTTAAATCTTTTTCATGTAGGTTTAGCAGTGTATCAGAATCCAAGAAGAAAACACTTCAGAGTAATATAGGAGTATAGCATGTTCTTTATTCAAAGGAGTTGGTAGTGTCATATTTTCAAGGACCAGCATTCTTCACAAATTATATTCACCTGTGCTGTCAGATGCTGGGGTGGGGAAGATTCTGAGACTAGGTGCACCCAGCATTTTATTTTTATTGAAACTCAGTCCTCTCTTCTTCTAGATTTGTTGTGTTCTTCCCTCCAAGGGAAATGTCCTCTGGCATCCTGTCTCTCCTTTTTCATATTCCAAATTAAGTTTTAACTTTTTGGTGATCACTTGGGTGGCTTTTACCGTCTGTCATCTTATGGTGTTGTCTTTTCGTATATTAATGATTTAGCCCTCAAATTAATTCTAAGATCTCTAAAGGCCAGGAAATCTCAAAAACAACAGATGATCAATATCAGATGGTTGGTGCTATAATTTTGTACAGGTGTTGCTATGTTGTACTTCTTAGAATTTAATATAATTTTTTTCATTTTCTTTTTCTTTTTTTTTTTAATATTTTTTTCTTTCTTTCTTTATTTATGATAGTCACACAGAGAGAGAGAGAGGCAGAGACACAGGCAGAGGGAAAAGCAGGCTCCATGCACTGGGAGCCCGACGTGGGTTTTGATCCCGGGTCTCCAGGATTGCGCCCTGGGCCAAAGGCAGGCGCCAAACCACTGCGCCACCCAGGGATCCCAATTTTTTTTCATTTTCTATTTAATTTTATTTTAAAAATATATAAAGTATTACATTGTTTAGAAGTTAAGACCTTATAAAAAGGTATAATCAAAGAAGTCTCACTTTTATCTCTATCCTCTTCCCCTTTTACCCAGGTTGGCCCTTATTCCCATAGGTAATATTTTCATTAGTTTCTGATAAATCTTTCCGTTGTTTCTTTTTTGCAAAACAAGTAAGTGCACCAGTACACACTCAAACACTCTCTTACACAAAAGATAGCATGGCTATATAGATTATTTTACATTTTGTTTTGACATCTTTATTTATACAGTTGCATCATTTTCATTGGATGGGTGGATTGCCCATAGTTTTTCCACCAAGTCTCTATTGATGGACATATGAGTTATTTATTCTTTGCTCTTGTAAATAGTGTTGCAGTGAATAACCTTGTACGTGTTATTGATAGTTATAGCAGCTTATTTTAATAGTGACCTCAGAGTCATTTTTGTTGAGATTTATGACCTTAGGGAAATATTTTATTGCCTTGTAGAGGGACATATGTCTGTAGGTATCAGACATTTTTTATGTGTGCTAATGAGTAGAAGGTTTATTTAAAAAAAATTTTTTTTTTTAAGATAGCATTTAAACTTTCTATATGTATTCACTCTGGTCCTATTGCCTCTTCAACTCCCCTGAGATTTCTGAGACTAGCTTTGGTGCTTTCTCTGTTGGAGATGGCTTCATATTTTTTATATGAATTTTGTTGAAAAGTTACGTTTCAGTACCTATTAAGTCAGGCATGTTAGGTACTTTATCTTGTGAGATAGAATATTGAGGCTCAAAGGTTAAGTCACTTGTCCAAGGTTATACAGTTAATAAATGGTGGAGCCAGAATGTAAACCCAAGTTTCTGTGAGTCAAAGCTTATATTCTTATCCTATATGGCACTCTTTTATATCAAACATATTCCATAATCATAGTCATTATTCTTTGTCTTCTGGAACCTTTTCATTTTTTGAGTCACTAAATATTTTCACATTTCCTGACTGTCAAAATAGTTAGGGTATTCTTTGTAACAGATAGAGGTAAGGTTTTGTTGAGATAGTCTTTGAATTTGTTCATCTTCTCCTACCTTGATATTGGTGACTTGGGTGTGAGTGATAACTTAGCTTATCACATGAGTTCTCCGCAATCTGGTAAGACCTAATCTCTTTAAATGCTGAGGTTTTTCTCATTTCTTTCTTGCCCCTGGTTAATTCTATTTTCTTTCTCATGCTCTGCTCCTCTGATCTTCAGTAAAGATGTTGAAATGGGTTATGCTGCTATTTCTTGGTTTTGAGAATAGGTAGTTTCTAACAGTTTGCCCATGATTTCCAGCCGATACACACATTATCTGGGAAATGATGGGATAGTTTAACATTAGAATTCTAATGAGAGGACTGAAAGAATTGAGAAGAATGGAAAGCAGTAAGGGTGGGAGGCAGGGAATAGGGCCTCCACATAGACTGTGTGGAGAGACAGGACAGCATAGGTATTAAAACATGAGCTAACTTTGACTGGCTGGGTTTGAGTGCTGGCTCCACCATGTAATAGCTATAGATTTTGTGCAGTTACCCTTTTAGGGCCTCATATTCTCTTTGGGATAATAATACTTCATAGAGTTGTGAAGATTGAATGAGGTGAGGCTTGTAATGCACTGTTCCATAGTAATTGTCTAACAAATGTTATCAGTGTGAAGAGTGACAGGAAATGACATGGAGTATCTAGATTCCATATATATATATATATGGCCTTTGTCATAGTATTATTGTATTTCCTCAATTCTAAGATGTACTTTTTTAATGTTTTGATATTGAAATAAAAATATTTACTTAAATCAGTGATTACATATAATGTGGTAGACCGTGTTTCTTCCCTCAACAACTGTTATTCTGTCAATAGTGTATTTTCATATTAAGAAAATAGGGTATTGTTTATGGTTTAAAATGTGATTTACATCATATGGGTTGGTATTAGGTGGCTCATTTCTTTTTTAAGATTTTATTTATTTATTCATGAGAGATACACACATAGAGAGAGGCAAAGACACAGGCAGAGGGAGAAGCAGGCTCCATGCAGGGAGCCTGATGTGGGACTCGATCTCGGGACTCTAGGACCACGCCCTGGGCTGAAGGCAGGCGCTAAACTGCTGAGCCACCCAGGGATCCCTAGGTAATTCATTCAGTTGAATAGTTGCATGTTTGGCTATAAAATAGAAAAAATATATACGTATTTTAAAGATTTCATTTATTCATAGGAGACACAGAGAGAAAGGCAGAGACATAGACAAGGGAGAAGCAGGCTCCCTGTGAGGAACCTGATGTGGGACTTGATCTCAGGACCCTGGGGTCACAACCTGAGCCAAAGGCAGATGCTTAATCACTGAGCCACCCTGGTGCCCAGATAGAAAATATTTTGATTGCTTGTGTAGACATATGCACAGAAGATAGAAGGCATGTATTTCTCATGTCATGTATAGGAGTTCAAGGTGGTACATATAGCCTCTTTTCTGTTTCAGGTATATCCTGTGAAATACATGATTATGACGTATTTCAGGATAAAGCATACCTCCTGAAATCTTCCTTAAGTTTTTGAACCTCATATTTTACAATCTGTCTTTATAGTTATTTATAGCTATTATCTTTGACACTTAAATTTTGGAATGTATTATTGTTTTATTTAATTTATTGGGAAAAGTTCATTTTTGGCAGGTAATAATGAGACTTTTTCCCTCAAATTTTATAGGTTATTTGGCTGTTTCTTTATTTTTACATGAAAGTCATGAACTGCTGCTTCTCCTTGTGAATACAGTTGTAAAGGTACTGTATTATATGTTAGTAAATATGAAAATTATTTCCATAGGCATCTGACATTTTGCCTCAAACATATTGAATCAGATATTGTTGGAAGAAGCCAGGCTTACAGAATGGACTTAGAAAGATCTTTTAGATCAGTTTCTGAGTTTATAAAATGAGGCTAATAATAGAATTTAACCCAGTTGTAAGGGTTAAATGAAATATTTAACCCTCTGCTGCTGTTATTATGGTTTCATTTGAAAGCAGATCTCCTTCAGACTTTTAGTCTGATACACTTTTCTGGCTGTTGTCTTTTTCTCTAGATCTGTTCTGAATGTACAAATTAATTATAAAGTTAGTAGAAGACTATTAAGTACATAGGACCATTACAATGTTGAATTTACTAATCCTAAGTTTCAAAATTTGCACTGAATGTTTTGTTTGCTTAATTATTACGTCAGGATTTGCAGAGCACTAATCTGGTAGAAGTATGTATGGCACTTACTATTGTCAGCCAGATTTTCCCTCGAGAAATGATTCCAGCTGTTCTTCCATTAATTGAAGATAAACTTCAACATTCTAAGTAAGTCCATTTTTTTTGGATACGGGTCTATACTATATTTTTCAGAATAAAAATTTATACTAAAACATTTATTATAACTTTAATTTAATGCTATTAGGGTGGAGGATATCCTTTGACTGCCAGATATTAATGCAAAAATCCTTGATAGCATCATGCTTTATTTTATGTGGGTTCGAGAAAATGTCAGGCAGTTTTCTAAAGTTAAACTGAGAGTCAATGAGGTTTAGTGTCAGGAATCTGTGGCTTTCCTCTCAGTTCTACCGCTAACCAGCATTGGTCCTGTTTTTCCTTTGGCTATATGGGGTTGGTTGAAGTGTGTTAGTTTTCACAAAGTTGTTTTGAGGATAAAGTGAAATGAAAAAAATCTGGCAGTGGTTCAAGTGCTATGAATGCAGAACTTCCCCATATTGGGGTTGCTTTCATAGCAAAATTGCAACATTCAGATTCTATTTTATAGCAGAACATATCCATATAAACCTTATTAACTTGTGGTATTTTGCTAATCTTGTAAGATTCCTTACAGCTTCACTATTTTAGTTATATAATCTTTAATATTTTTTTGTTATTCACACAATATTTATTTCATATGTCTCTTTAAGCTAGTATTTTTGGTGTTCTGAGATTATAAAGTGTTGTCTTATGGTTTGTTTTCTTTAAGAAATTTTGGACCATAAATTATCTGGCTAAAATGATAGCTTTTACTAAGAATTATAGAATAACTTCATAGGCTTTTCAAACTTGTTTTAATATTTTATCTAGGTCAGATCTGTGTTCAGAACAAATGATGGCTATAGACACTTAATTACTAGAAATAAAGTACTAGTTTTTCTTAGATAATTACAGGTTGATCTGATCATAGCAGAGCATTATTTTTATGTAATTTTTCCATACCCTCATTGTTTTGTGGTAATCATACTTATAGAGTCTTTGTATGAAATCCTTCTGAGAACTGAATTTTTTCCTTTTTGCTTCCCATGTACTCTAATTTCAAATCCTGGCCTCTTTTCTCTCCCCCCAGTTAGACTGTTTGAAACTGCTTTCGCAGTTATGGCCATACTTAACTCCATGTGGAAGAACATGGGTCAGAGCTAGCCATAGGTAGGCCAGGGGATGACACAAGGAAGATGTGGCTTGCACTTGACTTTTGAATTTCACCATGCCAGACCTATAGCCTCAACCCAGGTCTCTTGATGTCTTTTGTTAGTGTCACCATAGAGGGCCAGGCCTTCGGATTCCTGAGCCTGTTTATATTTTATTTTACCTCATTTACCTACTTTCTTAGAACTGAAAAAAAATTTTTTTTAAAGATTTTATTTATTCATAGAGACATAGAGAGAGAGAGAGGCAGAGAAACAGGTAGAGGGAGAAGCAGGCTCCATATAGGAAGCCTGACATGGGACTCGATTCCGGGTCTCCAGTATCACAGCCCAGGCTGCAGGCAGCACTAAACCGCTGCGCCACTGGGGCTGCCCCATAGAACTGAAATGGTTAACACTCAATAGCAATACACCGAGATATGGTTTCCAGTCATCATAGTATTAATACTACTAATGGCAAATCTGTTGTTAATCTGCTTTTTCTTTCTCTGTAAAAAAGAAGTTTCCATCATGCTATAGTTTGCCTAGGAGGATAGTAAGTTGCTTATTAATGGAATTTAGCAGAAGCTGAATTTGACGTTTGTTAGGAATCTTCTAAGGGATATTCTTGAGTGGAACACAGAGGATTGCATTGAGTAATCTCAATTTTGAGATTCTATGATTTTAGGTAACAAATATGTGTTAAGAAACCCTAAAAAAAAAAAAAAAAAAAAAAAGAAACCCTAAAAATAAATACTTCACTTTTGTGACAGACATTGCTGCTGTTTGAGTACTGCCAGCATAGCCTGCAAATATGAAATATTTAGAAATAGGCATGAGTGAGAAGAATAAGGAATATGCTTCCTTGGAAATTATATTATGAATATAGTATAGCGACTTAATATTTTTGCTTCTTGTGTGCTAGACAGTATCTGTTACAAATTAAGTGTAATACTAGTGTATACTTTCCTCTTCATTTTTTATAAAAAATATTTTATTTGAGAGAGAGTATGCAAACACAGGGGTGGCATGGTGTGAGGGAGAGGGAAAGGCAGAGGGAGAAGCAGCCCCTGAGATCATGACCTGAGCTGAAGGCAGCCTCTCAACCCATTGAGCCACCCAGGTGCTCCTACTTTCCTCTTCTTATATTTTAGAAACATGAGCTGGGCAAGGGGAAGGGTAACATCTTTTACTGTGAATCTCCCTTCCTATTTGGAGTATTTGGAGTCCTCTAGGTTGCCTATGGTACAAAAAAAAAGAAATATTAAAAGGTAGAATGTTACTGAGATTTTCAGTATTAATAAAGAGGTTTAATTTTGCTAGCCAGAATTACCTGTTTAAGCTTTGAACTGTTGAAACTTTTCACAGTTTCTAGAGAGATGGCTTTCAAAAATGGAATTAGGGAGTTAAGGAATATGTTTATCTTCCTTGTTTATTCTGGTTTCAAAATAAATACATGCTTATTGCCAAAAATTATGTAACTAGAACTATATAACATGAGCAGTTAGTCTCTTGAGGTCTTACCTCCTGGAGAGAACTACTTTTTATAGTTTGGTGGATTAGAATAAAGAAATTAGTATAAATGTATAATTCATTCTTTTTATATTAAGGCAATAGCTGATATTTTGAAGTCATCTCATCTATAATCTTTTTAAACTAAATGTCTGACAATTCAGATGATTTATTTAGATTTTATTTTTTATCTTTAGGGAGATTATACGAAGAAAAGCTGTTCTGGCATTATATAAATTCCATCTTATTGCTCCTAATCAAGTACAGCATATCCATATTAAGTTTCGGAAAGCACTTTGTGACAGAGATGTTGGGGTCATGGCTGCTTCTTTGCACATATACTTTAGGATGATTAAGGTAAGTTGGAAATTTCAGGAGGTACTGAGTAGTTGCCATTAGAAAAATGTAATTATGGAATTAAAAGAAAACTCACGTTTTTTAGTAAATGCTTAATTAACATTTCAAATTTTTATAATTGACTTTTTTTATAATTGACTTTTTAATAGTAATTTTGCAAGTTTGATAGCGTGAGTTGTAGGCATATTACAGGATTAGTCTCTTTTTTATTTATTTATTTATTTATTTAGTCTCTTTTTTAAATGACTAAGTTTTTTTGTGTTACTAAAGATGTATGGAAAAATGATACCTTTGGAAGGTGATTGAAATTTGTAACTGTGGTTTTTCAAGCAGTGACTTTCCTTTAAATTTTTTTTTTTTAAGATTTTATTTATATATCAGAGAGAGAGCACGAGCAGGGAGAGGGGCAAAGGGAGAGGGAGAAGCAGACTCCTGACTGAGCGCCAGGTCTGACACTGGGCCTGACTCAGGGCCTCACACAGGGCTCGATCCTAGGACCCTCAGGTCATGACCTGAGCCAAAGTCAGACACTTAGCCAACTGAGCCACCCAGGTGCCCCAAGGAGTAACTTTCTTTTATACAAATTCCTGAAATATGTGTGACAGCTTATACAAATGAGGAGAGTGGATAGGGGTTGTGCAAGGTATATGGACTACTATGTTGTCTCCTTCCATCGATACTGTATCAGATCAGAAAGGAAGGTTGAATGGTATGGTAAAATTTTCTAAATGGTCATGTAGGTTTATATTAATTCAGCCCCAGTGCCTGAAACCCCTTTGTGTGTTTTATATATATGTGAGAGACTCCATGAGTACTATAAAACAAAATGGCATATGTTACTGAATTCAATTTACAACTACAGGTTGAAGGGTGTCTTCATTTTTATGCATTGTGCTCCAAAATAGATTGGTATAAATAGATAATTGATGTTAAATCTTATTTTTCTCTAACATTTATTAAACTTTCAAAGAGCTGTTATTTCTCTTCCAAAAGTGTGTCCTTGATAATGAAATAAAAATTACAATGAATCTAATGTTTGAAGAATATGTATGTCATTTCCCCAGTCTAAGAGATTCATCAGATAAGTAACCAAAGCACACTCATTCAGAAGCACAGGTGTGTTTAAATACTATAGGGTTAATTAATTTTTAAAAGGCAGATGCACTGATTTTGGGAGGTTTGAATGTTTGAGTGGTCTTGACTGCCCTGTGCTCCTCCACCCAGAACACACTTAGATTACTTACATGAGAAGTCTTTTGCAAACAAAATTCAGAGATTGCAAACAGGCTTTGATTTTCATCAAAAGTAGTGGTAATGCTGCCCCTTTTCAATATGCCGGTTCTTTTCCCTTTTTGATTTAATTGCTGGTATTGGCTAATAAAAGTTCTATATAAGATGTAATTATGAGAACTTATGAAATGTGATTGAGACTGTGTGGGGATAAGTAGAGAGTGGTGCAAGCTTTTGAGGGATGATTCAGCTTTGGATCAAGTAGCCAGAGTAGTTTCATCATGGAAGAAATCAAACAGATTAGAGCACTGTTTGATTAAATGTGAACCTGAAACTTCTAAGTGAACATATATTAAGTTAGATTCTGTATGGCATTTCAGCCAAATCTATTTTATATTTGATAAGACATTATTCTTAACAGAATATTTTTTGTTTTTGTTTTTTGTTTTTTGTTTGGTTATAGGAGAATTCATCTGGATATAAAGACTTGACGGGGAGTTTTGTGACAATTTTGAAGCAAGTAGTTGGAGGAAAGCTCCCAGTAGATTTCAATTACCACAGTGTGCCAGCGCCATGGTTACAAATCCAGCTCTTGAGAATATTAGGACTACTAGGAAAAGATGATCAAAGGTAAACTATTCTAAGTAAACTTGATGCTCTGATAGCTCATCACCTAGAAGTTTCATACATCAGATTATCCCAATGTTTAATTGACTTAATAATGATAAATAAGCCATTTTAAGAAGTATATAACAGGTTGCTGGGATAATCCTGGCCCTCTGCTTATCTAAATTCTGCTCATAGGGAAAGGTACCTCTGAGGTTCCTTTTCTTCCGTGATACCTTCTTAATCATTCTAGTGTAGGGATTGGGAAACTTTCTGTAAAGGTCCAGATAATAAATATTTTAAGTTTTATGGATTGTATGTTGTAGCCATTTAAGCCTGCTGTTGTATAGCTCAAAAACAGCCATAGACAACATGTAAATGAATGAACATTGCTGTGTTCCAAAAAAACTTTCTTTGGACATTAAAACTTGTATTTCATATAATCTTTATCTGTCATGAAATATTATTCCTTTGGAAAAAAAATTCTTCCTTTGATTTTTTTTCCTCCCCAGTCATTTAAAAATGTAGACCATTCTTAGCCTGTAGTCATACAAAAACAAATATCCAACCAGGATAGGCCTGTGGACGATAGTTTGCTGACTCTTGCTTTAATTGAATATGAGTACTTCATCTTAATTTCTTTGTCTGGGTTATTCTTTTAGCCAGTACTTTATATTAAATTTTTTATGGGTGTCTTTTTGATTATATATATATTTTTATAGCTTTTTATTTTGCCATAGTTTTTCAAATTTAAAGGAAAGTTCCAAGAATAGTACAAGAAGCTTCCTTGTACTCTTTACCTAGAGTCATCAATTATTTGCATTTGTCTTACTGTTCTTTCTCACTATATATGTACATACATATTTAAAATTTTTTTTCCTGAAGTGTTCAAGAGCAAGTTGAACTAGATTTTAGTTCCCTTGAGAGCAAGGACCATGACTTGAGTTTCTGTCTTAAGAAAATATTTACTAAAAAAAAAAATTTGCTGATCAGTGTTTTGACTTTGTGAGATATGGTTCTCCTCCATGTAGTAGGGTACCTTCTAATTCTTTGGCCTAGCTTTACAAAGGGATTGTCTTCTAGGCTCTTGCTCCTACTAATTCCTTGTCAGTGTCATGTCACTGTCCATCTGCCTGTGAGCTGCTAAGGAGAGCTAATTGGACTTTATCACTCTTGGTATTGCTATGTTACTTTTTCTGTGTTTCTGAATCTCAATTCCTGATCAAAACCTAAGTCAAAAAACTGGAGGTGATGGAAGTAGATATGCACATTAAAAGTGTTTGTCCTAATTTTATTGTATATAATCCAACCTATCCTGTTGTGTAGCTCTAGTTGGAGTTCACTGGAATTCTGTTTTAAAATCATGAATTTCATAATAATGCAACCAGACCTCACTGATCTAAAAAGATCCAGTGACAGTATGTTTTCATGAAGTAACTTTGGAGGCATTTAGTGAATTTACTAAATTTATTAACTCATTATCTTCTTTCCTTTATGAATGAATGTGTGGAATACATACAAAGTTACAAACAATACAAACAGAGTGCTTGTCTCCACAGAGAGCTCAGTTGGCATAGACTTATTCGAAATGAAATGAGTAGAGTGGAACTCTTTACTGATGCTGTGGAACATTAAAATATTTTTTCCTTTGTCCCAACTCTGAGATTTTATGTTAACACAAATCTTGTATTTTTAAAGACATGATTAGCTCAGTGTGGCAAAGTAAAAATGTTATTTTATAACAGGATTCTAATATATTTAATTGAAAGAGATAATTTACTGGAAACGTCTTACATTTATATTCTTTTATGTCTATTGTTTGAATATTTTCTTGTGTTTTATAGCATTCTTCATCTTAGGTTATTAACATTGCTTGATCATGTCTGCAAACGTTTCCACATTTTCATGTGGTTAATTATGACTCTTATGCCAGACATTGGCTTTTAAAATTGAGAAACTAGACTGTAATCTAGGTGTAGTATTACCAAATTTGAGGTGGGGGAAGGGTTGTAATGTCTGCTTTGTGGTTATTGTCTGGAAAAAAGTGCTTACACAATAAAATGAGGGATTTTAGAATATGGTTCTGGATTCTCACTGGATAATTACATGTTAGTCAAGATAGAATAAAAGTTATGTACTTAAAATTAAATTTTATAGTTGTATATTTGGATAAAAGAAATTTTCTGAAAAAGAAATGTTGATATGTTATTTGTGTAGTCCTATGTTATTTTTTATCTTTTTGTTTGTATTACAGTATAGTTTCTCTGCAAGACTACTGTGTGTATCGTATGTTGATGGTAGTTTTTTTTTTTTTTTTCTGTTAGTCCTTTTTGAACTTGTAAAATATAGACAGAAATGCCAATTTAGGAGCCATAGTTTCACACTGACTTCTTAGAGGGACTTTTCTAGGTTTGGAGGCAGAATGCTCTAGAAAGCACTGCATTTTCTTACAGTAGCTACCTCAACCCAGTTACTGTAATTGTAATCAGTAACCATAAAGACATAGGAGTGGTACAAACCTGTTTCACAAAATGAAATTTCTTTACATTTAACATAAATGAAAGTTGAAATTTTTTCCCAGAGAACCTGGTGCTGCTCAAAGAAAGACGGTATTTGAATATTAAAAAAAAAAAATTACATGGTTACCATCTGGAATAATCTGGATGTGTGAGGTATTACTGTAGTAACTTGAAACAGGTAGCATATTTTATTATAAATAAAATTATAAGAGGTAGTATGCTCAATGAAACAAAAGCCTGATTTGTAGACTAGGTATAGGTAAAGAGTTGATTGACTTATGGATATCTCTGCATTGACTAGTCAGCTTTTATAAAACAGGAAATTAAACTCATGAGAAAGAGCAAATGGATTCTTGAAGAAGTGAAATTTCCATATCTTCATAAAATGAATTTTTTTCACTTCTTTTCTGTAGATCCTCAGTTTTAAAGAGAGAGAAGTTTGAAAAACTGTTTTATTGAGTTATAATACTATAATTCTACTGCAAATAAAATATCTTTTAAACAGGACAAGTGAATTAATGTATGATGTTCTTGATGAATCCTTACGAAGAGCCGAGTTAAATCACAATGTCACATATGGTAGGTAACATATGTAAATGCTACTCTAATGATTAACAGTGCTTTTTGGTATTTTAGCAAAATGTGTGTTAGACTACTATAAATTCCAAAAGAATTTTGTATGTTAATTTTTAAGATGGTTCTTTGGGTTATTTTTCAATGTAAGCATTGGATAATAGAACTACTTTGAAATTATGACTTTGTTTTAAACATTGACCTGAATTAAAATTCTCTCTTTTTAAAATATTTTATTTTTAAAGAGAAATTGTTTTTATACTAAAAATATTCACTAAGCATCTAATTGACTGTGAAGGTAACCCAGTAGATCTGTTCCATCCTTACCTCTGGATGATCCTTACTGACACAGGTGGTTAGGCTAGGAACTGTCAGACGATCCAGAGAAATGTCAGAGTCTTTGCAGGTAGCCAAGATAAAAAGTTTTACTTGAGATATACTTAGTGTGTAGGATAAGAGTGTGAAAGACTTCCAAGGAATTCTGTTTACAATCAGTTAAGGATCTGCTTTTCTTTTTCTTGTAGAACTTTTTTTGTTTTTATTTTTGTAATTGACATTTCAGCTTTAATTTTTTTTTTTTTTGGAATAGGCAATATTTGCTCATGGTTCAAAATTCAAAAGGTACAAAAAAGTATACAGTGAACAGTAAGTGTCCCTTTGACCCTTACCACTACCACCCAGCTCCCTTTCTTGGAGATAACCACTGTTACCCATTTCTTTTCACTTGGAGAACACTGTATACCCGAAAGAAATATTTTTTAATGTTTCCCACAAGGGCACCTTTCTTTTATTAAAATTTCTGGGAACACCAGCAAGTTTGCTTCTTTGTAGGCTGTTAGTCCAGTGTTTCACCTTGCCA
Organism: Vulpes vulpes; assembly: GCF_048418805.1. Taxonomy (NCBI): domain Eukaryota; kingdom Metazoa; phylum Chordata; class Mammalia; order Carnivora; family Canidae; genus Vulpes; species Vulpes vulpes. Next base: position 56,533,050 of record NC_132794.1, read on the forward strand.
TGGAAACCTTATAGTTTCTGTTGTTTTGTTTATTTCTTTTATTAATCTTTCCCTCCTTGGTAAGGCTTCCCTCCTTTTGTATTGATACAGTTATAACTGACAGTGATTTTGTCAATGGTAGACTATTCTCTCATAGTGCTACCATAAAGAGTTAATTGCTGAAGAATGTGCATTTGAAATTATGAACTTCTTAAGGGAAGAGACTGAGTCTAGCCCAGTATCTGGTATTGGGTTAATCAATAATTAAAATGTTTTAGTTGAGGGATGCCTGGGTGTCTCAGCGGTTTAGCGTCTGCCTTTGGCTCAGGGTGTGATCCTGGAGTCCTGGGATTGAGTACCACATTGGGCTCCCTGCATGGAGCCTGCTCTCTCTGTGTGTCATGAATAAATAAATAAAATATTTTTTAAAATGTGTTTTAGTTTAATTAAAGAAAAAGAAGATTACTTTTATTAGTTATCTGATTGGATTTTGGCTTTATACTTTCTAAACCATATTTTTATGAAAGTTTCATTATTATAACTTACCTTAGTGTTAAGTCAAAACATAAACATACCAAAGACATTTATTGACTGCTGTTATATACCAGACATTATACAAAGTGATATAGAGTATATGAAGAAGTATAAAATATAATCTTTGCCTTCAAGGAATTTAAAAGATTTTATTTGTTCATGAGAGACTCAGAGAGATTGGCAGAGACATAGGCGGAGGCTTCCTGTGGGGATCTTGATGCGGGACTTGATCCCAATGACCCTGGGATCATGACCCGAGCCAAAGGCAGATGCTCAAGCACTGAGCCACCCAGGCGTCACAGGAATTTACAATATAATGGGAGAAATAGCTTATTTATGAAAGCATAATACCCAGTATAAGGTAGAATGCTAAGTGGTGGTGCAGGGAATAAATACTGTAGGAGTCCAGAGGTGGTAGAGATCACTGTGGGCCTGAGGACTACACACAAGGATTTATTGAGGTAATGGGGCTCTGAAAGGTAGGTTGGATTCAGATAGTCAGAAGGGAGGTCTAGGGGGCTCAGGAAGAGGAAACATGAGAGAAGGTATAGAAGTAGGGATGTTTAAAACTGTTTCAGAGAATATTGACTTACCAGCAGCCTGCATGGACATTTCATAGTGGGAACAGTGGAAAGGCCATATTGCAGAGGTCCTCTCATGGCAGCCAAGTGAGTTTGGCTTTATACTGTATATAAATCCAGAGATATGGAAGATATTTAGGCAGAGTACTGATAAGATGAGAGTAACATTTTTCATAAGCTATTTAATAAATCAGGAGACTTCTATATAATGGAGTAGAAGGAACAGAACAATCATTTCCCTGTTTTTCCCCTCTTATGGCTATTATATGTAAAATTAACATATGACTCTGAAAGGTTGGAGAAATGAAGGTAGACTGGTTTGGGACCTTGTAATGCAAGGAACAATGTCACAGTGAATACCTTGGGTTTTCTTTTTGCCTCATAGTCCCCAAACTGGGTACAGGAGAGCCAGCAACCTGGAAACACCGACAGGTGCAGACAAAAATGCCCCAAGAAAAAAGCCTGCTGTCTAGCTAAAGGACTGACAAGAAAAGGGCAAAATAGCAAGATAGAAGACTTAGACAATAGCCTATTTTTAAAAAAATTTGCATTTATTCTATGCAGAATTTACTCCTGAGCTGTGTTTGTTTCTTCAGTTTCTTCTGGGATGTTTTTTTCTGTATAACTTCCTCTTCTGGTTTAGGAGCAGTCTGCTCTTTTTCAGCAAGGATCATCTCGATGTGGCAGGGAGAGTTCATGTATGGGTTAATCCGGCCATGAGCCCTGTTGAGTTCTACGCTGCATCTTGGCTGCTTTGTTCACCTGGATGTGCTCAATGACCAGAGGATCTATCTACATGTAAACCCTGAAAAGTTCAGCATTACTCTGCATTTTTAAAGCATGTGCAGTAAAAATTCAACATTCTTCTTGGCCCACTGACCCTGTGTCCAGGCCCACTGTTTGGCCTGGGCACACCTACCAGCTCCACCATTGTAGTGACGGAATGGCACACACTGCTTCTGCAAAGTGACATCTTTCATATATTAGATGGCTTTTAAGATATGCATACCCTTGATGGCCTGGGTAGTTTCATGTGTGTCCTTAAAATGAGTATGAAGATTTGGACCTCTTGATTTGCATGATTTTGTAGGGTTTTTTGGGTCGAGTGAATAGCAAACCATTTTCAGAGGTTACCTCGGGGCGCTTAGGGGAAGAGCTAGCCTCTCTATCCCAGCCAGCCATCACACATGGCAGAAAAGACTGAGTGGAAAGCCAAGATTTCCCCTTCACCAGGTATAACTAGCTTCCCAACCCTTCCACTGGACTCATGGTGGAGAAGCCCAAGAGGAGAGCAAGAACTTCATCCCTCCCAGGTGTTGAAGGGGGTCACCCCTCCCTTGCACTGTCAGTGGAGATGATGTGGGGAAGCTGGGATTTCTCATATTTAGGAATAGGGAGTTAACGAAGTACTTCTCCTGTCTTTGCTGGGGTGGTGTTAGAGGAAGCCTCCTAGAGAGTTGGAGCTTTTACCACTGGTCAGGGATACTCAGGCCACGCTAGCAGTATCAGTGGAGGCCACGTAGGGAGTACTAATGAAGTAATGCCCCTTACTTTCCCAGGCAAGATAGTATCAGCAGAGATTCCCATCCCCTACTCAGAGGGAACAAGGATCCCTTCTCCTAGTGTCAAAGGAGGCAGAGTGGAGAACCTGGACTTCTATCCCATTGGGTGATACCCACATCTCCTTGCCAAAGTGGGGTCAACAGATAGAGACTTAACTTACTTCATATGAAAGTAAAGTCTAGTCTGAAGGATAAGGTGTCAGTGGAACCTCTTCAGATTTTGTGCATAATTGAATACCTATGATAAAACCACAGTATTACAAATGTCAGAATGTTATTTTTAATTTGATAATTTTTACTTGATAATTTGGTTAGGACCTAGGTTGCTTTGGAAGAGAAAATAAAACTTCACATTGTGTTTTTACATTTATTTAGAAATCCTCAGAAGCACTTTTTTGAAACCTCTGTAGAGGGGAGACATTAGGGTGGCCGCTATTTCATTTGTGGACTTAGATTTTTGTAGAGCAATGGAATAAAGGGACTTAGCTCCAGTGGAAAAATAATTTAAAAACCTATTAAATTCATTTTTAGCTCATTTATGCCTAAGTTGACTAAAAAGTGTAATTTTTGAACTAGTAATTTTACCTGTACTAGCTTTCCAGAAATCTAAATAAGTTTAGATTTTAGGTGGGTAGAGAAGCTTTTGTAGTAACACAGTTTGATAGCAGGAGAGTTCTGAATGGTAGGAATCTGTAAAGGAAACCATGTCAGTTACAACAGAAGATGGAGAATCTTTTTTTTTTTTTTTCCAGAGATTTTATTTATTTATTTGAGAGTGGGAGAGCACACGAGTGGAGGGGAGAGCAGATAGAGAGGGAGAAATGGGTTTGCCACTGAGCAGGCAGCCTGACTTGGGGCTTGATTTGGGGATCATGACCTGAGCTGAAGGCAGACGCTTAACCGACTGGGCTACTGAGGTGCTTGAGCAGCATTATTTTTAGTCTTACTTAGGGCTGCCTGTTAATTCAGGGTTTTTGGCAAACTTTTTCTGAAAAGGGGTCCAGGTAGTAAATATTTTAGGCTTTGTAGGTAATATAGGTTTTCTTTTAAAGATTTTATTTATTTACTCATGAGAGACCCAGAGAGAGGGTCAGAGACATAGGCAGAGGGAGAAGCAGGCTTCTCAGGGATCCTTATGTGGGACCTGATCCTGGGACTCTGGGATCACATCCTGAGCCAAAGGCAAACTCTCAACCATTGAGCCATGTAGGCGTCCCGGTACCATAGGTTTCTGTCAGAAACTCTCCTTTGTTTGCTTTGTTTTTCTTATAACCTTAGTTTTTAAAATTTATTTTTATTTTTAAAAAATATTTTGTTTATTTTAGAGAGCAACAGAGTAGGGAGAGAAAGAGCAAGTGACCAGGAGGGAGCGTGAGGAGCAGGGGGGGAGTGGAAGAGAGAGGGAGATGGGGAAAGAATCTCAAGCAGACTCTCTGGTGAGTGGGAAGCCCATTTTGGGGCTTGATCTCAAGACCCTGAGATCATGACCTGAGCTGAAACTAAGAGTTGGACGCTCAACTGACTGAGCCACTCAGGTGCCTCTTTTTCAGAAACTTTAAAAAATGTATTTGTACACCTGAAACTAAAATAAGTTGTATGTCAGTTATATCTCAATTTAAAAATGTAAAAATCATTCTTAGTTTACAGGCTTGCAAAAGTAGGCCAAGGGCTAGACTTAGTAATTTATCCACTCCTGCCTTACTTGGTTAGTCACTTGACCAAGCCTCTCTTTGTTTAGTTCATAAAGTCATATGTTTGCTTTTTTCATAACATGGAGTAAGGACAACTTACAGCACAACATCTGAATATACAGTGTATCTTTTTAGGTTTAATTAACTTACTTTGTAGATTTTCTTTTAAAGTCAGTTCCCTTCTTAGGGAGAAATTTATATTTCTGATTCATTTTCTCTTTCTTCTATAGAAAGGGTTTTAAATAAAGCTTCTTACACAAAATCTGGGTGTAAATTGATAGGCAATTTAGCAGTGTAAAACATAGCTAGTTGAATATTCAAGATCTGTCTTGTACACAAAAAAGTATCTGATTGTTTTGTTTTAGGCTTTTGGAAATAGAGAAGAAATGATTCTATCAAGGACACTTGGATATGCTTCAATTTGTAGTAGAATTGTTAAGTCTGTTGGATTTCATATCTCACTTCTCATTGCTGTAACTCCATAGCACATGCAGAACTTAATGATACTTCACTGGTTTTTCTTTACCATGGCGATGGTCCACCTCCTTGACTTAGGAACTTTAAAAAAGTTTGAAAAAAAATTTTAGTGTCCACTTTGATCATCTATCATATTTATCAGAGCTTTGACTATATTAGAAAATCAAATTTGAACACTGTCAACAAGATGTTCAGTTTCAGTTGATTGTTCTATGTTTTTTGAGACTGGTTTTAAAGGACTGACTTGATTTTTTTTGAAGTGGTCCTACTTTGAAATGAATGCTAAAGCATCCTAAAATGATTATATTAAAATAAACTATATATATTGGTTCTGTGTATAAGTGGTAGAAACTGCTTGAGAACAAGTTATTTTAAAGCATTCAAGGAGTGTTGGACATAATGTTTATATAAGAACAATGAGTGTGGGCAGCCCCGGTGGCGCAGCGGTTTAGCGCTGCCTGCAGCCTAGGGCGTGATCCTGGAGACCCGGGATCGAGTCCTACGTCAGGCTCTCTGTATGGTGCCTGTGTCTCTGCCTCGTTCTCTCTCTGTCTCTCTCTCTCTTTCTGTCTCTATGAATAAATAAAATAAAATAATCTAAAAAAGAAAAAGAACAATGAGTGTATTACTATGTGTACATTAGAATGTGAACTCCATAAAGGCAGGGTTTTCTGTCTTACTTTTTTTTCCCCACTGTTGTATCCATACTGTTACAACAGTGCCTGGCGCACATAGGAGGTATTCAGTAAATACTTGTTGCATGAATGAATGCATCATTTCTATCTATCTATCTGTCTATCTATCTATCTATCTATCTATCTAATCCTCTTTAGATTGTGCTGTGGTAACATAATCCTGATAAGTGTGTAAGCCTGAAAATATCAAAGTTCCTGTCTTTGAAAATTTTCCATAGATAAGATTTTTTACTAAAACTGACCTTTTAATCTGTTTTGTTATGAGTTCTATACAAGTATGTTCTTTTATTATGCCTTAAAATGATCCCTGATATTTTATATTTTCTTTCTCCAGCGATTCTGTTTGAATGTGTGCATACAGTTTATTCTATTTATCCTAAGTCAGAATTACTTGAGAAGGCTGCCAAGTGCATTGGAAAATTTGTTCTTTCACCTAAAATAAATCTCAAGTATTTAGGTAAGATGATTAGTAAAGTTTTAGAATATTTTATTTATTTATTTATTTGAGAGGGAGGGAGCACTGGCCACTTGCGCATGAGTGGGGGGAGGGGCAAAGGGAGAGGGAGAGAGAGTCTCAAGCAGACTCCTTGCTGAGCATGGAGTCTGATGCAGGGCTGGATCTCATGGCCCTGAGCCACCCAAGTGCCCCAAGATGATTAGATAATATTGACAGAAATTACAAAGAGGACTCTTGAAATTTGCTGGGTATTTGTTTCCAGTCACTTTATATAATGTAATCTTTGTTTTTAGGACTGAAGGCTCTTACCTATGTTATCCAGCAGGATCCCACTTTGGCTCTTCAGCACCAGATGACAATAATTGAATGCTTAGACCATCCTGATCCCATTATTAAAAGAGAGGTAAACTGATATTTTGAATAGTGTATGCAGAGTGTTAATAAACTTTTTTTTGGTATTATGGAGAGAATTAAGTAGTTAGCAATGTGTATGTGCGTGTATATGTGTTTACACACATGTATTTTAACTTTTGAGTGTATTTTATTTTTCTACTAAAGTTTAAGGAGCTTTTCTAAAAATTCCTATGTCAGTATCCTCATGGATGGATTTAAACTATGAGTTGGAGGAGTTAGGTTCAGTTACCTGTATGGATTCATTAATATCTTCTTGGTCCAAGAGGAAAACTAAATTCTCTTTCCAGGTCTTTATGTTAATACAATTTAAGATGTAATTTATGACTATTAAGATTTTTTCATATTCTGCTTAACATCTGTAAAGTGGACTAATGCAGTCTCTATTAAATATGTAGGAATATTAAAAGAATAGAGATATCCCCAAAGTGATTTGAACTGCTTGGGAGGAAAGGTGTATAATTTAATTAATTTTTTTCAACTTTTCCCTTTTGTCCACTGGGTGTCTATATAAATAGTTCTATTAATTTTCGTTAAAGAAATCAGTCTGTACCTTCATTTAAAATGGAATATGGGACCTAGTTGAGTAGGTAGTTCTATTTTTGATTTTAAAAATAATAAAGATAATTTACTGAACATCTAAGTTACTTAAAAGCAGTGAGTTCAAAATAGTTTATTGAAAGAACACTATTTCATTGAATAATTTTAAAAGATAAAATTATAAATTTTTAATTTAAAAGGTACTATTTTTGAAACAAAAATAATTTTAAGAAGTCAAATACATTTATTTCTTTTCTTTTTTATAAGAGAGAGAGAGCAGAGAGGGAGGGGCAGAGATAGAGGAAGAGAGAGACTGTTAAGCAGGCTCCACACTCAGCATGGAGCCAGAAGTGGGGCTCCATCTCACAACCCTGAGATCATAACCTGAGCTAAAATCCAGAGTCAGAGTCAAACGCTTAACCAACTGAGCCGCTCAGGTGATATATATATATATATTTTTTTTCATTCATATTTTTATTCTTTTGAAAATTGTTACCTGTCTCAAATGAATATGGGAAGTTCACAGATACATAATTTCTTTGTGTAGGCATCATAGAAAAATGAGAAGGTGACAAAGGAAAATAACAAATAATTACATGACTCTTGCACTTTGAACAGATACAGAGCATGCATTTTCTTTTTGTGATTGGCTACTAAATTGAACAGAGTTGACTTAGTACAGTTTTCTTATTGCTGTATTTAATTTGAGGGCTCTCATTTAAAAATGAGAGTCAAAGATAAATAAAAATGAGAGTCAGAGGGAAAATAGAATTCTGATCTGCTTAAAATTACCTGCAGTGAGAAACGCAGTTTTAATTCTTTGGGGAAGATACTGAGTTTCAGTGGTGCCCCACGAAGGCACTGTAGTACTGTCTCTTTGAATGCTGCTGTCACATCTAATCTCTATAAGTAATTACATAAACTTTAGTTCTTGGGTGTGGAGTGACCTGTTGCTTCAGACTGGGATTCCCTTTTACCTGGTTTTATTATCTTTCTTTCTGACAGGGAGAAAGAAGGCATAGAGGAGCTAACATAAAGGACCTCTAGCTAGTCATGCAGTTCCTAACACCATATCCCATGGAGTCCTGGAAATGCTAAATTGCATGGTCTTAGAGTAGGAAATAAATTGGGTGTAAATTATCTAAAAATAGATAGTTTAGAGTGTATAGGGAGCATGTCTGAGACAGCTACATAAATTGGAAACTATTGATACAGGACTTGTGTTTTTGTAGATTTTAAATAGAGTTTAAGATGAACTGAAACCATTGTCTTTTGTACCTGAAATCTTGGCTGTAAAGATTGAAAAATTACAAAGAGCCCTAAAGGTATTTTGAACAAGTTTGACAAGGAGGATATGTGGAAATTCTCCTGACAGCTAATGTTGATTCTGAAATACCAGTAAATATTACTTTTTCAGTATTGCTTTTGGTCTCATATTGATTTCTGGGAGTTACAATATTTTTAGCACCTTAATATAGGGCCTCGGAAAGCCCAGCCAAATGGGAGCTTACTCTGGTACCAGTCTTCCTTCATCTTACTTGAGGAAGCAAGAGGTATATCCCTGAGCGTTGAGAAAGTGGCTATAACATGGTTTTTCCTTGCTGCCTGAGATTCTGACCTTAAGCCTTGCTAAGGCTTTGAGGCACTTGAGCCACCAACCGTTGTCTATCCACTAGAGGCCATTTGCCCTCAACTGACAAACCCACTTAGGGGCTGTTTTCTATTGTTTGGGTACTAGAGAATAAAGTTTGCAAGACTGGATTTTTAGATATGTATGTATGTGTATATATACACGTGCACATACAGGCATAAGTAATACAGGTTTAAGAAGCTGTTACATTTTTAGAAAATAGATTATAAGCCTTTTAAGTTTTTGGTCTTTACGTGGCCTCTTATGAAGGTAGTCAGATTATAATTATTGATATCATGCCTCTTATGAAGGTAGTCAGATTATAATTATTGATATCAGTTAGAAGGCTTTTAGACTTTGGAATTGATCATAATTTATTTTTTTGACACTAGGTTCTACTTTTCTTAAGTTCTATTTCAGTTAAAATGTGCATTTCTTCAGCACCTATTAACTCTGACTGCCCAGTTGATCCATGTAAAAGTGGGAGAATCAACTGTTGCTATAAATCTGTATATTGCTGTATTTATTGGCATTATCATTCATAAATGATATTATTTTATAATACTGTTTTTATTCCTTTTTCTTATAGACACTGGAACTTCTTTACAGAATTACTAATGCACAGAATATAACAGTGATTGTCCAGAAAATGCTTGAATATTTACATCAGAGCAAAGAAGAATATATTATTGTTAATTTGGTTGGCAAAATAGCTGAGCTTGCTGAGAAATATCCTTTGTTTGGACCATGAGTCATGAATGCCTTTGGTTACATAGTAACTTTAGAATGATTGGTTTAGGTATAGTCTCTTGCAAATTGAATTCGGAGATGCAACAGTAACTTTTCCCATACCTGATAATTAAGTGTTTCTTATCAAAAATGGGAATTGTGTAGGCTTCTTAGTGGATGGCTTTTTCCTTGGTTCTTTTCATTTGATTGGTCAGTATTATGAGCAGAAAGATAAAGGAACCCCTGCCTGATTCCTCTTTCAGTGCCTCCTTGTCTTTGACTTTGCTTCATACTTCGTTTGTTTTCTGGTTAAAGTTCTTGTTTTTTGCAGGGGGCCTTGGGAGTAGGGATCGGTATGCTAAAATTTATCCTTTCCACTATTGTTTATACTGGAACTTGTCACAGTAAGGTGGTTGGGAACTCCATTCACGTGTCACTTTTCACATTTCCTTTTTAATTTAGAATAAAGTTATAGGTCACAAGGATATTCTATTCTTTTTAAGATGTCTGTTATTTAAAAGAATAAATGCAACTGCTAATCCAGTTGTCTTGGAAATTGCTTAAGTATAGTTTTGTGCTAGCCAGTGCTATAGCTCTAGCCAGTGGAATGAGAGAATTTTAGAACTGAAGTGAAACAGATTAGAAAAGAGGTTAAATAGCTTGTTCAGGTAGATACACCACATTTAGCCTCTTTGAAGTGTAGATCATTTTCCATTATTTGTCCTTAGTCAGCAGGACCATTTCTTTAAATTATTTCACACTTATTTATTGGATGCTTAGTTATATGCAAGGCACAGTGCTAGATAAAGCAACGTGAACTTAGTTTATTAAGCTTATTATATAAGCTTTTACTGAGCACCTGTTTTACATAAAACTAGAATATAGAACAATTTGTTTGCAGAGGTTAAGAATAAAAATGCCAAAGTAGGATGGGTTGGGGATTATTCTTTAAAGATTGATGCAGAAAAGATGATTTTAATAAGTGGCATTGGAAGTGTACTTGTTCTTAACACTGTGGACACATATGCCCCTGATAATGCATGGTTTATTCAGACCATGAATGCTGTGTTTTCAGTGGGAGGAGATGTCATGCATCCTGATATTCCCAATAACTTTTTGAGACTGCTGGCGGAAGGTTAGTATATTACTGCATTCTATAAAATAGAGATCTAAAAATTAAATGTTTTTATTACAGAGTACTTAGAGAATTTAGTGGAGGTTAAAATGATGTATCAATTTCTTGTAGGTTTTGATGATGAAACAGAAGACCAGCAATTAAGACTTTATGCAGTTCAGTCTTATCTCACTTTACTAGATGTGGAAAATGTGTTCTACCCACAGAAATTTCTTCAAGTTATGAGTTGGGTGAGCAAAGTACATTAGATCATAAGTATTTATAACATTGTCTTTTATACAACCAAATACTAACAATGTATTTCCTTCAGAAGTCATTCAGTTCTACTCTGCTCACTCTTTCAGCTATCAATTTTTCTCCCAGTGGCTAGTTTTTATCACTTAACTATCTACTTGTCTATTCATTTTCTTTGACATCCCACTTGTCTGATCCTTTAAGTATAGATAGTTGGTTTGCTATCTTTGTGTGTCTGCAATACATTTGTTATGTTTTTTTGTGAATCTGTGTTAGAATATGTGAACACTCATGCATCTGTGTTATATTATTTTTCTGTTGCTGTATGTTACCACAAACTTAGTGCTTAAAACAACAGAAATTTATTATCTCAGTTTCTGTGGGTCAGGAGTTGAGACATGGCTTAGGTGGGTACTCTGCTTAGGGACTCTCAGGGTTGCAGTCAGGATGTTGGCTAGAGCTGCTGTCACATCTGAATCTTGACTGGTGAAGAATCTACTTCCAAGCTCTTGTGGTTGTTGGAAGAAATCAGTTTCTTCCAAGGACTGAGGGTTTGAAGTTCAAACTGTTGACTGTAGGCTACCCTCAGCTCCTAGAACTGCCTTTAATTTCTTACATTTGGGCCTCTCGACATGCTTCCTTACTTCATCAAAGCCAGGAAAGGAGATCATTCCTTTATAAGATGAAGGTCATATTTTATGTAATATAGTCATAGGTAATTGCACACATACTGTCACCTCTGTGTATTCTTTGGTGTGCATATGGGTGAGTTTCTTTTTTTTTCTTTTCTTTTTTTTTTTTTTAAAGAGCACTGCTTTATTTATTTATGATAGTCACAGAGAGAGAGGGGCAGAGACACAGGCAGAGGGAGAAGCAGGCTCCATGCACCAGGAGCCTGATGTGGGATTCGATCCCGGGTCTCCAGGATCGCGCCCTGAGCCAAAGGCAGGCGCCAAACCGCTGCGCCACCCAGGGATCCCTGGGTGAGTTTCTTTAGGGGGAGATTTGGTGAAGTACAGCTGCTGGGTCATAGGATATGCATATCTTAATATTTTATACTTTGGCCAAATGTTAGCATGTTAACTTAAATTTTACCCAGACTTTTATTTAAGATTTTTTTTTTTCTCAGGATGCCGGGGTGGCTCAACATCACCTTTGAGAGTCTGCCTTTGGCTCAGGGCATGATCCCGGTCCAGGGATCGAGTCCCAAATTGGATTCCCTGTTGAGGAGCCTGCTTCTCCCTCTGTCTATATCACTGCTTCTCTCTGTGTCTCTCAGGAATGAATAAATAAAATCCTAAAATTAAAAAAAATTTTTTTTCTCAACTACAGGAAAGTTGAGAGTCTAGTGTAATAAATATCTCCATCTTTTTCATCTAGAGTCCTAGTTAATATTTTTAACCACATTTGTTTTACTATATCCATATCTATCTCTATCTATATGTGGATCTACCTCTATATAGGTGTTTTCTATCTGTATACAGATTGTTTTGCTGCGTCATTTACAGTTGAGTTGCAGATATCATGATATTCATAAAAAATTCAAGGTGAATCTTCTAAGAATGACATTGTCCTCTCATAGAACCATTTTTACACCTAAGAAATGTAACATTAATTGATTAATATCACTTACTATACAGTCCATCATCACATTTATCTATTTGTCCAAAAAATGTCTCTTATGGCTGTTTTCCTACTATTCGCAATTCTGGATCCAGTCAGGATTCACAAATTGCATTTAGTTGTCTTTTTTAGCCTCTTTTGTTTTGTACTGATCCGCAGTTTCTGTCTCATGACACTGATTTTTTGGATGAGTTCTGTTTACTTGTAGAATGTCTGACATGCTGAATTTGTCTTTTTTCTGGTTTGATTAAACATTTTTAGCAGCAATACTACATCAACTATATTATGTACTTTCCACTGCATCACCAGGACACGTAAAATATCAGTTTTTCCAGTTTTTGGTGATTTTAAGTCTCATTGTTTGGTTAAGATGATCACTTTTAGATTTCTCCATTGTAAAGGTACCCTTTCTCCTTGGTAATTTATAACTAATCTGTAAGGTGATTCTATGTGGTTCTGTATGAACATCTTTTCCTCAACTGTCTTTCATGGTTTTAGTATTAGAAACCTTGCCTAAATGGGTTATTGTATTTTTCCTCCATGTCACTCCATATATTTATAGTGCTTATATTTCTTTCTGCAACATACAGATACTGTCCAGGCTTTGTTAGATTTATACTTAAGCATTTCATTTGCTTTAGGGCAGTAGTAAAATAAGCTGTATTTTTATTTAGGTTCCCACATATTTGTTGCTAGTTTATTCAAATAAAATAGATTTTTGTATTTTAATCTTGTCTTTGCAATCTTGCTTTGCAACCTTTTCAATCTTGTTGATCTCATTAATCTAAGGTTTTTTTTTTTTTTTTTTGAGGTCTTGAGACCTTGTTAAGAATTTTTACATCTCTGTTCTTGAGATTTTTTTTTTCTACTCTGTTGGTTTAGTTTTTATATCAAGTCGGGAATGTTCTTTCCTCTTCCATGTTCTGGAAAAATTGTATAGAAGAGTGTTTAGTTTTTAAGTGTTTGGAAAATTTCCTGTTACTGATTTCTAGTTTGATGCCATTGTCGTCAGAGAAAATACTCTGAATTCAGTTCTCTTAAGTTTGTTGAGGTTTGTTTTGTGGCCTAAGATATGTCTTACTCTGTGTTCTGTGAGTGCTTGAAAAGAATGGGTATTCTGCTGTTGTTGGATGGTGTGTTCAGTAAATGTTGATTAGATTCTTTTGGTGATGGTGCTGTGACACAGGTGTTAAGATTTTATATGGCCTCCACTGATACTGTGAAGGGGTTGTCTTGTATGGCAGAGCAGTGGTGAAAGTCCTGAGTCTCTGCTAGGCTTCTTCCGACACCACCCCAGGGGAAGAGGGGAGGGATCCCTCTTTATACGTGGATAGAGGTAGAGGCTTCATAAGTGGTCTTCGTGGACACTGTGGAGGAGTGGATCTTGGTGGGGATGAAAGTCTTAGCTCCCCACTGGGTCTTCTCTGTCATCACCCTTGTGAGGGAATTGGGGTGCCTCTTACAGCTTGGTAGAGGTGGAAGTCTTGGCTCTGTTCTGCCTTTGCTGGTGTGGGTGGGTCTATAGTTTTTATCAGTGTAGTGCTTAGCTGGAGTAGAAGGGTTATTATTGCCTAAAAGTTTTCTGGCCTCCTGGCTCTTTGGCTAGAAGACAGGCTTTTCTTGGGTCCAGTTTGTCTGTGCCCATTGGTGTTTCCAGGTTGCTGGTTTTCCAGTGTCCAGTCCAGGGTGTATGAAGCAGCAGATTACCCACTATACTGTCCGGTGTCCTTAGCAGTCAGCCTTCTTTTCTCCATCCGTCAGTCTCTTTTTGTGTGTATTTTATATATAACATCAAGGGTTTTTAGGTGTACATATTGGGAAGAATAAGGGAAAATGCATCTACTCCATCTTTCTATTAATTCTTGAGCTGGGTTTAGATTACTGGGTTTTCTATAACTATCTTTCATCTTGGTAAACAATTTAAATATTATCTTGCTACTTTAAAAAAATGATTTTACTTAGAGAGAGAAAGAACACATGCACGAGTGAGGGAGAGGGAGAAACAGGCTCTCCACCAGGGAGCCCCATACAGGCTTGATCCCAGGACCCTGGGATCATGACTGAAGCTGAAGGCAGCCGCTTAACCACCTGAGCCACCTGGGTGCCCCTTATCTTGCTACTTTAAGGATTGAATTTATTTAGTTCTATTTATTTTTCCTCCTCTTGTTATTAGCTGTAAATTTTTCTTCCCTGCTGATGCCAGTATTACACCAAAGACGTGACAATACTCCATAAATAGACTTAGGAAAGATCTCACACTCCATGAATTATCAGTTTATTAATGATTCGGATTATGTATCACCTAAATAAGTTAGATGTACGAAAAAGGATATGTAACATAGATCAGTGTTCTTCTGTGGATCATCTACATCAGAATCAGCTTGATGCTGGTTCAAAATATGTATTACAGATCCCTACCACAGACATACTAACTCAGCATATCTCAGGGGAGAACCTAGAAATCTATATTTTTATGAAATACTTTAGGTGACTCTCATGCATACTAGTATGTGAGAACCACTGGTTTAAGTGCTTATTGCAAAATAAATATGCTTGTAAAAAGCAATAACCAAACCTGAAGTTCAGAAGAAAGCAAACTTGTCAAGGTATGCTGTTTTGTATATTGTTAATGATTAAGATGTGGAAAACTTTTTATATTGTGTTCCAATTCTTACATAATTTTGAACCTAAAATATATGATTTTTACCTTTAATAATTTCTACACCATGAGAGTATGGTCAATCTAGAGTAAATTGACTCTAGCAGTAGCTACTTTGTTTGGATTTCTGAGTACAATTTGCTGTAGCTTGATATTCCAATATGAATGTCTCTTTGTTTTACTCATAGGTGTTAGGGGAATATTCCTACCTCTTAGATAAAGACACACCAGAGGAAGTTCTAACCAAGCTCTACAAGTTACTTATGAATGACTCCGTTTCTTCAGAAACAAAAGCCTGGTTAATCGCTGCTGTTACCAAGCTGACGCCCCAAGCACACTCTTCTAACATAGTCAAGAGATTAATCCAGGAATTTACCATATCTTTGGATACTTGTATGAGACAGCATGCATTTGAATTGAAACACTTACGTGAGAATTTGGAACTTATGAAGAGTTTGCTTCCAGTTGATAAAAGCTGTGAAGACATGGTGGTAGGGCATCTGTATTTTAGCTCTGTTAAAATTGCATTGTCTATAAACAGAATAATTCTTGCATTTGTGATATAATATGGAATATATCAAAATATAGTTTCCATTACATTCAAGATGAAGGTTGGAGTTTTCCTTCAGGTCAGTAGTGATCCTAAATAGGAATCGAGGAGTGTCTCTTCTGGAGGACTGTAGTGAAGGCATTTATATCCAATGACAATCTCTTTTAACATTTGGTAATTCAAGAATTAAAAAATTTTAATTTCCTTTGAACTGCTTTAATATGTCATTTAATTATTATTGTGTTTTCTTTGAGAATGTAAAAAATAGTTCTCTTTTGCATTTTGTACACCTGGTATCTAACATCTTTCCTAGAGAGTGTGGAAGCACTGATAGCCCTCTTAGAAATGAAGTTCTGTTTTTCACTTACAAATTATTTTTAGGGCATATGGATTAAAATTATTATGTGATTTTATAGTCTACTCTCTTTAGGGTGAATTTTTTTATTTTCTAATTTTTGCTTCACTTTAATACAGGTAGATGCTTCTTTATCTTTTCTGGATGGTTTTGTGGCTGAAGAACTTAGTCAGGGGGCAGCACCTTACAAACCTCACCACCAACGGCAGGAGGAAAAACTTTCTCAGGAAAAAGGTAATTTTTCTTGGGTCTGTAACAAGCGAAATTGTAGGGAGATCATTTTTAATGCAATTGTTATTACAGTTACATAATATAAATAATTGAGGATGTTTCCTTTTATCATCCCTCCTTAAATCCCTCCTTAAATCCTTAAAGTACTTGTGACTTATTTATCCTGATTAGGTCTTTGGATAACTAGAAAAAAAGAAGTTAGCCTGGAGGTATTCCCAAAGTCACTGGGTCCATATACATAAGTGCCTAAGATAGCCATTCTGGAATTTTGAAAGAATTCCAGAAGTGGAATTATCATATTGGGTTACTGTGCTCAAGAGAGGGCTGATGATACTCATGTGAGCATCTCTAGAAAAGTTTGGGGGAAAAAATGTGGTTATTGTAGACTAGTGAGTTTCATTTTCATTCTGAGCACACTTATATAAACTGTATGAGAATGCTTCCTCCAACAAAATATCTGATCAATGAAGTTAGAAACTAAGAAAAGAAAGAATAACTTTACATTTCAGAAATGTAGCCTGTCAGGGAAAGGTGCCTGTTGTGATTTTGGCAAAGAGGAAATCATTGAGATGTTTGGATGGTGGATGGAAAATAAGTATATGAATAAAGAGAGACCATTGAATATTTTAGTTCAGAATGGTGGTACTGAGAAGTTCAACATTGAAAGCTCTTTTTCTCCCCATTCATCATCTAATGATTTTGTCGAGTACTTTCCCAGCTCTGTGGTAGGCATATGAGTATAACTAAATGGTTGATCTAAAAATGACACTGAAAAAGTAAAGTTGCAATTCAGCCATCTGCTTCCTTTACCTGACTCTTCTGCATACTGTTATTTTCTTCTGTTTCCCACATGCACATGAACTCTGATATATCTAGTAAACTTTTAAAAAATCTTTGGCCCTTCCAATCATTTACCTCTGTAAAGATCTTGTGAAAATTTCATGGAATAATGAAAATGATGTGGTTTGAAGTTCATTCTCAGCCTCGAGCCTTTCCAAGGCCTTCCTTAGATGACAATGTTTAATACTGTTGTCTCAGGTTTGGAATTTTATCTGACTCTTCTCCAGATGCTGTCCCCTTCCATGCCTAGTTTTTTTTTTTCTCTTCACTATTAAAGTCTACCTCTGATTTTGACTTCTTTCTGCTCCAGTTCCCGGAAGTCCTACTGGTGAGGCATCAAAGCAACTCTTGTCATTCCAAAAATCACCATTTGCCCTTTCCAACAAGATCTTAGAAAGTCTCTTTGGTGGGGTAGGAGGATGTCTTACTTGGACACATAATCTCAGCCCAAAGGCTTCCAGTATGTGCCCTTCCAATATGTTTCAGGGCTCTTTTTATTTTTACTGACAAATCTGTCATTACAGCAATCCCCTATTGGTCTTTTATATTAAACTCTCACTGTGCAAAAAAAAAAAAAGAATTCTTTCTGCTCTTTGCTTAAACTCTATCTTTACTTGATATTTGCCTTAAACTTTGTTTTTGCTTGTACATAGGAAACATTTCTTGAGTTCTTCACTGCTACTTTGTTATCCAGAGGCTGGATAACTGTCACAGATGCTATTAAAAAGAGGTCAAAATAGGATAGAAAATTAAATTACATGATTGAGAAGCTTAAAATGAGAGGATTTTCTAGTTGAAAAGGACCTTGGAAGGATTTAGGGAAATAGTTTCCAAACATGATTATGTATCACAGTCCACAAAGAAAGTCTTTAAAAATGATACAGATTTTTGAGCCCTACTCCTCTATCTTTTGTATCTGAATCTCTGAAAGCTTGGCTGTATGTGGGAGATTCTACAAAGTCACTTGATCCTGGTTATCAAATCAGCATTTGGAAACTGCTGATATAGCCTGAACCCTTCACTTTACAAAGAAATTTACAAAGAAAATTACAAAGAATTTACAAAGAAATTAAGGTCTAGTTCATGCACCCAGTTAATACTCAATGTACATCGAGAACTGAGTTCTTCTGATTTTTATTTTTTATTTTTTAAAAGATTTTATTTATTCATAGAGAGAGAGGGGGGTGGGGGGGCAGAGACACAGGCAGAGGGAGAAGCAGGCTCCACACAGGAAGCCCGACGTGGGACTCGATCCCGGGTCTCCAGGATCACACCCCAGGCTGCAGGCAGCGCCAAACCGCTACGCCACTGGGGCTGCCCGAGTTCTTCTGATTTTTAATTAGCCTATTATTTTTTTCTACATGTTTATTTCTCTTCTGTATCATTCATTTAGATAAATAATTAATTTATTCTATCCTAAACTGATTTATTTAGTTGTCTTTGGGTTAGGTGCTGTCTCTTTTGGAGTAGACAGTATAATATAATGCTTGAGAGTAGAGCTCTAGAACCAGAGTATCTGACTTACCTTGCTCTATCATTTTTCCTATTTTTGTGATCTTTGGTAAGTTCATGGCAAACTCTGCCCCAGTTTCTGTATTTGTAAAATGAAGATAATAATTATAGAGGTTCACATTATATTTCATATAAAATATATATAAATAAAAATATTTTATATTTTTTATGATTTAAAAAGGTCCATTGTATTATGATCCAGATTGTCCAAAAAGGTAAATATGCCAGTTAGGATTAAGTATAGCTACACAGCATATTAGAAAACAAATTAACAAAATGTGGCCTTATACAAGGCAGAAGATTATTGCTTCTTCTTGTTAAAAAAGATTCCAGAAGTAGGCAGCGTAGGATTGATGATGGCTTCATGAATGTAAAGGAGGAAGGGAGAGAAAAAAGATGTTTTTTCTTGTAGGCAGATTCCTCCCAGAAGTTGTGCACAGAATGTGTATGTAATTTCATTGGCCAGAAGTCAAGCATATGGCAGAAGAGTCTGGAAATGTCATTTCTTTTCTGGATGGACATGTACCTAAGATTAAGGGTTCTATTACTTAGAAAGGAGAGTGGATATTGGCATCAGTTCTACCACAAGGACAATATGAATTTTTATGGCTCATGATTGAATTCATTTGAGTATACAGATTCAAAGGAATCTGAACCTGAGTAAACCTTGTTCTTTTTAATAAGGGAGATTTCACATTGAGGGTTCCATTAGTCCATTCAGTATAGGAATGTGCCTAAGAACATTTTGTTAAGCAAAAACAGGATCATCCCTTCATTCATAGCTCATTAAACATTTTTGTCTGGGGACAGCAGCTATTCAGTAGACCTGATTTATCAGTTTTCTTTCCTAATTGGATCCTACTTTAGCTTCTAAGGGAGGTGAAAAGGTAAAAATAAAGTACTGTTTGCAGACTATAGCAGACATTCAATAAATCATAGCTACTTTATTATTACTGCTATAATTATTTGATTAGATCATCTCCAGTGTCCCTTCCAGCTTAAAAATTGTTATTGGAGGAGTGTCTCACTAACTCATTTGGTGAAGCATGTGATTCTTGATCTTGGGGTTGTATGTTTGAGCCTCATGTTGGGTATAGAGGTTACTTAAAAAAACAAAATAAAAAAAATAAAAATTGTCATTGGATTCTTTTTTTTTTTTCTTTAAAGATTTTATTTGTTTATTTGAGAGAGATAGAGAGCATGAATAGGGAGAAGGGCAGAGGGAGGAGCAACAGCCTGCTGAGAAGGGAGCCCAGTGTGGGGTTGGGATTACAGGACTCTAGAATCATGACCTGAGAAAGGCAGATGCATAACTCAGCCACCCGGGTGCCCCCCTTTCATTGGATTCTAATCTTCAGTTATTTTATTTCAGGAGTGAATGATAACTGATAATTTCTTTTTTCCCCCTAACTTTTGCTTTGTTTTAAATACGAACTTCTGTTATTGTTTTAAAATTCTAGTTCTCAATTTTGAACCATATGGACTCTCCTTTTCTTCATCTGGCTTCACTGGACGACAGTCTCCTGCTGGCATTTCCCTTGGTTCAGATATATCTGGGAATAGTGCAGAGACTGGACTGAAGGAGTAAGTTCTTTTCTTATTAAAATCGAAAACATAGGAGTATTTAAATGTCTTTAAATGTAGGAGGTTTCCTGAGAGCTAAATTCTGCATGGGCTGTTGTTTCAGTTGTTTTCTGCTTATTGCTTTCAAGGTGTACAAGAGAACTTTTAAGAGAGTTTGCTTATTTCCAAGATAGCATAATGTGTATAGGCTTCTAACACATAATGATGGTGTATATGTTATTACTGTGTATTGTGTGTATATGTGTCTATGTATACATGTTTGTTTAATACACATATATTTGTACATATATATGTATACGTATACATTTTTTAAAGATGTGAGAACTTTTATACACAGGTGAATATATTTGTACATATATATGTATACACATATATATGTGTATACATATACATTTGTATATGTGAGAACTTTTATACACAGGTGAATATATTTGTACATATATATGTGTATACATATACATTTTTTAAAGATGTGAGAACTTTCATACACAGGTGAATATTCAGCATATCATTCTACATTCCTTATAATCTTACAACCATTTCATTGAAAGATTGACAGAGATGAACATAAAATAAGATGACTGACTTCATTTAAGTAAGCTGGATACTTTCTTCAAAATGTTTTCAGAGCTTCTTTCCTGCCACCATGAAAATTGGTAATACATTTATCTAAACGTCTTATGTGGAGCTAAATCTTCAACCATTTTAGGTAGATTTTGATTTTGGAAATATAAATAAATTTTAGAAACATGATTAAGTTAAAAAGTGAGATAATATATATACAGTGCCTCATAAAATCCAATGCATAGTAAGTGATTGATACATTGTAGCTGCTATTAATACTGATTGTCATTGCCATCATTATCAATATCCAATAGCTCAGTTAACCAAATGAAATTAGTGATCAATCCGGATAACTTTGGTCAGTATATTGATGTGACATAAAATAATAAAAATGGTGCTTTGTGAAGGAGCTTCAAAAAGAGTTAAAACATTTAAAAAATTTTTATTTTTATTCCAGTGTAGTTAACATGCAGTGTTATACTAGTTTCCGGTATACCATATAGTGATTCAACAGTTCCACATATTACTCAGTGCTTATTAAAAAATGTTTTGAGTAATGGCAGCTTTGTTGGAATAAATGTAATAAAATCTCAAAGGTGACAGCTTTGAAAGATGATATTTGAATTTTGAGTCCTCATATGTTCATTATAGAGTCAGTCACCTTATTTTATTAATGTTCATCTTTGCATTTGTCAGTCTTCCAGCATAATGGTTGGAAGAAGTATTTATCAGAAGAATGACTCATAGATTATGAGGAATATAGGATGATATGCTGAATGAAATTCTTTCTTAGCTTCTTTTTCCTGCTCTGTTGACATTCTTTTCTTTCCTAGACATTTAATTTTGATATTCCAAGTATGGGGGACAGATGATTTGTGAGCATTTGATGGTAGAGGTGGTAGCAATTATGTGCTCCAATCAGAACACCAGGACAAGGGAAAGAGGGGACAGGCAGCCTCTAAACCCAGGGAGGAAACTTAGTCTCTTTTACAGGCACAACAGGTGAGAGCATCTGTTTGTTTAGTACTGAACTAAGATCTGGAGGACTTGACAATCTTTGTAAATCCTATACATACACATGTACCATACTCTCAGAGAAATGACATTTGGCTGAGCTGCTAAAGAATTATACATATGCTGTGTTACCATGAAGTGGAACATGAGGGATGAATTTAAAATTCCTTTCCAAAGAGGACCACAGCTCACACATCATTTCAGATTAGGCACCTGTGTTGTAATTAACAAGGCAACTCAGCTTTAGAGAGGAGACAGTCGCTCTTCTGCAATCTCTGGCAAGCTGAGAATGAAGCAGTAGCAAGCTCAATTTAGAATTTCTTATCTTAGGCCCTATTTGGGGGCTATCTTAAAAGGGAATTCCTAGAGCTGAGTTAAAGTATATCCCTAATCTTTTGAAGGTTAGCTTGGCTAGAATTTACATTTGTGTTTGAATGATCTGTTTAAAAACAATACAAAGGTATACTACGTAAAACCACGAATTACATTATTGTTGTAAAAACCCAGGCAAAGATGACTCATGTTTAAAAAAATTCTTTTACAGAAAAAAAATTATTTTACAGTATGTTTCATATCATAAAGAAGCATATTTTGTGCCCTTATTTTTCCTGTTTTTTAGATGGCTGATATGTAATCCACGACAGAGAAAAGTTTTTTTTTAAAGATTTATTTATTCATGAGAGACAGAGAGAGAGGCAGAGACATAGGCAGAGGGAGAATCAGGCTCCATGCAGGGAGCCCAATGCAGGACTTGATCCTGGATCCCAGGATCACGCATTGGGCCAAAGGCAGACACTCAACTGCTGAGCCACCCAGGTGTCCCCACGACATAGAAAATTTATGTTGATAATAGGCATGTATGCAGATGAAATATGCCAGAAAAATCTTTAAAGTAGCTTGAGGCTCCTTTTAGGTTTATCTTTCCTCTCCTTTCCTATCTTGTCTCTTGTTGTGAATTGGATTCCCTGGGGTGTGCATTCCATGATGGATTTAGCATCAGAATATTGAGTGGCACAAGAGCCTAGGTGGCTCAGCAGTTTAGCATGGCTCAGTGGTTTAGTGCCGCCTTCAGCCCAGGGCCTGATCCTGGAGACCCGGGATCAAGTCCCACGTCAGGCTCCTGGCATGGAGCCTGCTTCTCCCTCTGCCTGTGTCTTTGCCTCTCTCTCTCTGTGTCTCTCATGAATAAATAAATAAAATCTTAAAAAAAAAAAAAAAGAATATTGAGTGGCCTTGTGATCACCACCTGTGGAAGGAAGGAGAAACAAGCAGGTGTGGGCAGAGGAAGAAGTTAAGATGCAATGCAGTCTAACAGCAGCCTCTGCTGACCCCATGGGGAGCTCAGAGGTTTGAGTGGCCCTTCAGAGTTGTCCTGGGTTAGTCCCACATATGTGGCCAGGACTCCATACTTCTGTTCAACAACCCACTAGTGTGGGCTGCCCAGGAGGGGATGGTCTCAGGCGAGGTGTCCCTCTGCAGCTGAGGCTGTCCCAGAGAGGGCTGTACTCCCAACGAAGAGGGCAACATGTCCTTTATAGAAGAATGATCTGGATAGGGCATCCCAGTGTTCATCACACTTAACCTTTTTGTTAAACTGATATTTAAATTATTAGTAAAACTTGGAGAGTTGGCCTTTTTTCTTCTTAAAGAATATGTTTTGATAAACAGGGTTACAGAAACACTGTGGGCATTTATGAATCCCTTTGAGTTGCTGCTGTTGAGCATCCTAGAGATGCCTGTCTTGGGGCTCAGTCTCATGACCTGGAGATCATAACCTGAGCCAAAATCAAGAGTTAAAGACACTTAACTGACTGAGCCACCCAGGTACCCCTGAAAGCTGTTTTAAGAGGCCATGGCAATGATGTGTTTTTAAAAATGCCTCAAGAAAGTTACTCTTCAGGAGTTATTAAGTTGACTTAATTGTATTATTAATCTCCTTAGGACAAATAGCTTGAAGCTGGAAGGTATAAAGAAATTGTGGGGGAAAGAGGGCTATCTTCCTAAGAAGGAAGGTAAAACTGGGGATGAAACTGAAGCTCTGCCTGTTCCTCAAGAGAGCATAATAATGGAGAACGTAGACCAAACTATAACAAAAAAGGATCAGTGTCAAGTCCTTACCCAGTCGAAAGAGGAGAAAGAAAAGCAGCTGCTGGCATCATCATTATTTGTTGGGCTAGGATCAGAAAGTACAATCAATTTGGTAAGTAGTCTGTTTTATTCTTCTGAGAATCTGTGTCCCTGCCTTGTACAAAAAAACTGGCTCTATAGAAGTTCTTGGCTGTCACCTTACACGCGGTGGGAAATGGCTTCCCCAGCTGCAAAGCCACCAATGACATGCTTTATATATTCCTGAGATAAATTCTAATTGGTTTAGCTTGAGTCAGGTATTTTCTGTAGTCCATTCAGCTGGGGCAAGGGTCAGGGTCCAAATAAAGTTACAGATATGACCACTGGTATTACACCCATGGATGGATAGGACAGTTCTCAGTGGGAAGGGGGCTTGATGGAAGTATTGGCATTAATAATAGTTCAACAATTTTGATATGTCTATGGAAAAAGTAGTTCTCAAAATGGTATTTTTTTTTTTTCAAAATGGTATTTTTAATAGTAAGAAATAGATATCTAACAGTAGGAGAATGGGTATATAATTATGTTCGCTCAGAATATTACTCAGCCATTAATTATGATAAATCTTGCATTTATTTAAAATAAAACATACATGTGATATATTAAGCAAAAAGGCAGAATAGAAAGTTTTATTTATACTTTGTTCATAACTGTTAAGAAGATAAAAGTTATTGGGGATCCCTGGGTGGCTCAGCGGTTTCGCGCCTGCCTTTGGCCCAGGGCGCGATCCTGGAGTCGTGGGATCGAGTCCCGCATTGGGCTCCCGGCATGGAGCCTGCTTCTCCCTCTGCCTATGTCTCTGCCTCTCTCTCTCTCTCTCTATGTCTATCATAAATAAATAAAAATAAATCTTTAAAAAAAAAGAAGATAAAAGTTATTGAGACAAAGAATTATGCAAAAATGAAAACTACACTCAGGCATTATGATTTTCAAAACTTTTTATGCTGATATTATTATTATAATTTTTTATTAAAGAATGAAAAATTGGAGTAAAGGACAGGTGCTACTTTTGAGCATCTGAGAATTCCATGTAATTTTCCATCTGGTGGATTGATGGACCTACCTGGTACAAAATTGTGATTAGAGCTCCATTTTCTTCAGTTGTTTTTTTTTTTTAAGATTTTATTTGTTTACTCATGAGAGACACAGGGAGCGAGAGAGGCAAAGACACAGGCAGAAGGAGAAGCAGGCTCCATGCAGGGAGCACGATGTGGGACTCCATCCCGGATCTCCAGGATCACACCCTGGACTGAAGGCAGTGGTAAACCACTGAGCCACCCAGGCTGCCCAATTTTCTTCAGTTTTAGATCATTCCAGTTCTTTCATCTTTCTCTGTTGGTGGAATTTTCCCTCCATTCCTATGTTTTTTGCCTGTTTTCTGTCTCTTTTCTGGACCTCATTTCTATCAGCCTTGATATTCCCTCCTAAGGAAAAAAAAATCAATTTCAAACTATTAATAAGTAATGGATCTTAATGCTGTCTCAGCATTTGCATTTCAGCAGTAAGGTGACTTACTTTGGGTTTTTAAGATGTTCCAGCTGGCTGCGGTAAGGGTACCTGTGAATGCCCTAGACCCGTGGGGTGAGTTCTTAAAGATCAGCATGCACCCAGGCTACGGAGCCCTGATTTGTGAATCCCCTGGCTGCTGTTGAAGGATTCCTGCCCTCTCGACAAAGTGCAGAGCTTTCAGTTAAACAGTCTTTCTCAAGAGAGCATTCAGTGTGACAAATTAATTATTGGGCTTTTTTTTTTTTCTTTTTTTGGTGGTGAGCTTGATACCAGAAATATAATTAGGTTGTTTTTCCACTTATGGTATAGTAGGTCCTTTATGGGTTAATTTTTTTACATAATTCACTCTAAGGATCAAGGCTTGCTTTTTTTTTTTTTTTTTATTCCCCTCATCCTTGCCCTTTATTTTATCTTTTTTTTTTTCCAGTTTTTATTTAAATTCTAGTTAACCTACAGTGTAATATTAGTTTCAGGTGTAGAATTTAGTGATTTAATACTTAATACAACACCTGGTGCTCATCACTACAAGTGTATTTCTTAATCCCCATCATCTATTTAACCCATCACCCCATATCTCTCCCCTCTTGTTAACCTTCAGTTCTCTATAGTTAAGAGTCTGTTTCTTAGTTTTCCTTTCTCTTTTACGTTCATTTTTAAAAGTTATTTTCTCTGAGGTCTAGGTTGATTATTTCTTTTCTTTATTTAACAAAGATGTCATTCTAGTGTCTTTTTTTTTTTAATTTTTTTTTATTCTAGTGTCTTATGGCTTGTGTAGCTTCTGATTAACAGCAGATTAGACAGTACAGAAGAAAAAAAATTAAACTTGAAGACGAAGTATCAAAAATACCCAAAATGAAACACAGAAAAGAGAAAACAAAAAGCAAATGAAAAAACTCAGAGTATCAGAGACCTGAGGAACAATACTGAACAGTCTAATATAGGTCTAATTCGAGTCCCATGGCTGCTTGAAAATGGAAGTCCTTCACCCACCCCCTTGTTTTCGCTTTTGTGCTAATAGAATTTTAGTTCTTGTTTGAGGACTTCTGAATTGAAAGATAGGAGACAAATTCACTGCCAAGAGTTGGAAGAGGTATTGGGACTTGAGGGAGTAAGAGGGCATGGAAGAAGAACTAGAATGATGTGAATGGTGGCCACACTGCCCCAGGGAGGATGGAAATGTGGATTTAGAGTAGTGCCTGCTGCGCTGATTTTATATAGAACTTTGGAAGGCAAGGGAGAACTGTAAGCATCACTCTACTTTTCTTACATAGATTTATAGACCATTCCCCAGAAGTGTTGGTTCAGGGATGGCAAATTTGCCATTCTCATTTCCTGAGTCAATAGGAAACATCACTAGTCACTTACAGAGTTCTTGCCTGTATGTGTGTGTCAGCCACTGCCAGTTGGTTCTTGAGGTAAAACCAGTTTTTCTTCTCTGTTCATTGACTTGTGTGCCATAAAATCATGGTTACTATAGACTACCAAACCAGAGTTTGAACCATCCTGTATTTGAGGTTCTCTTCTCTTCTACAGGGCAGATCTGGAAACTCAAAACATGACTAGGTTTCTCATTGTTTTTATTTTATTTTAAAAATTTTACTGTTTTTAAAATTTTTTTAGATAGTACATGTATGAGCAGTTGGGAGGGGACAGAGAGAGAGAGGGAGAGAATCTCAAGCAGACTCTGTGCTCAGCACAGAGCTGATGCGGGGCTCAATCTCATGATCCTGAGATTGTGACCCAAGCCAAAATCAAGAGTTGGACACCCAGTCAACTGAGCCACTGAGGCATCCCTCACTGTTTTTAATTTGTGCAGTTCTACACTCTAGCATTCTGAAATTGAACAAGTTTTTAGAATTGTTCACAAATGACTTTTTGACTTTCTTTTTTTGATTTTATGTGTTTTTAATGAGAACTAAGATTTAGCTGATAGTTCAAAGTGAGGTAGCTGTCAGAATTTTAGGGCTTAACATTTTATTCATCTCCGATGATTTTGTTAACCTATGCTTTATAGATAGAATTTTAACAAGTTAGTAAATTACTCATTTGAAATTATAGAAAAATGTTTAAAACTCATGACTGGTAGAATGGATTTTTAAATATTATGTTTTATTTTTGCAGCTAGGAAAAGCAGATACTGTATCTCACAAATTCAGAAGGAAATCAAAAGTCAAGGAAACCAAAAGTGGAGAAACAAGCAGTGCTCATAATATCACCTGTTCTTACTTTAGTTCTTCATCAAATGCAACTTATGAAGATGATTATTATTTGGATACTTTGCAGGATAGAGAAGACAAAGAATTAAATAAATTTTCTCTCAATTCTGAACTTTTGGATTCTGAGTCACTCACAGAACTACCTTCAGTTGAGAAACTCTCCAATTGCAAGCTGTCTTCACCATCTTTGTTTACAGATAACAACATGGAAGGTTTTCACCCTTCTCAGCCTACTGCACCCTCAGTTGCTAATGAAACCTCTTTAGCTGCTTCTTTATTGGAAGAAACCTCAGAGCACATGCATTCAGATCTTGTGGAGGTCTGTCATAATGAAACCATATCAATGTCTTCTTACAAAATTTGGAAAGATGATTGTTTATTGATGGTATGGTCAGTTTCTAATAAGAGTGGTTTGGAATTGAAAAGTGCTAACTTAGAAATTGCTCCAGCAGAATATTTCAAGGTAAGGTAATGAATGGTTCCTTATTTCTGTCTTAAATGGACAATGCTTACTTAGTATTTCTGCTGTTGGCTCTTCTGATGGTTTTAAATTTCATCCACATCCTTTTCTCTTTAGCACAAAAAACCCCAAAGGTGTGACAGGATTTTTTAATTATTTTTGAGTAGGGGTGAATTATGCAAAAGAGATAAAACATCATAAAGATTTTCCAACTGTACTGGGGAAGGCCATAAATACAAAGCGAGTATTGATAGGGCATAGTAGTTAAGAAGGGAGGCTCTTGACTCAGATTGCTTGGCTTTGAATCTTGCTTCTGCTACTTATTAGCTGTGTTACATGGTCAGGTTATGTAACTGCTTTGTGGCTTTGAGTTTCTTCACATTTAAAATGAAGATATTAATAGTGTCTGCCTGTTACTGTAAGGAGAAAATGAGTTAATATCTGTAAAATGCTTACAGCAGTACCTGGCACATGGTGTTACTGTGTTATTATTTTCAGTGTATATTTTGTGATTTTTTTTGCACTCTTTAAATGTCTCATTCATTCTTGTTATAAATACCGAGACAGAGTTCTCAGTTTAACAAAGCAGAACATCAAGGAATAAGAATATTAAAGAATAAATGTGTATACTGTCTACTGCCTTTTTCTTTCACTGATTTATTTTTCTGTACTGAGTGCTTGGGCACCAATTTTATTTCTTCCCTAGCTCTAAGAGATTGCCATTGTGATTTCTGGAAATATGTTTAATTATATTATGGTATGGATATGATGTCCTTGGTGGAATTATAATGAGATTTGACCAGTAGGTCAGTTATTTCACAAGACTGACCCAATTTCTCCTATGAGCTACAATGTGTTGAATGGGATATTACCTGAGCCACTGACCAGGGCAGAAGTTCCTGACTCTAGATGGGCATTAGGATCACCAGTGGAACTTAATAAAATAAAATAAAATCCAATCTAGTTGCTTGGGCAACTCAACCCCCATAGCTTGAGTAAGAATGTAGATTGAGAAGGGAAGACACCTGTGTGTGTGTGTGTGTGTTTTAACTCTCCTCACTTTAAACATATGGTGCTAGCCAGAGTTGAGAACCAAAAGCTTAATAATTTTTTTACTATTGTTGCTAAATTTTACAGATTTTCACTGTAATTTGTTACACAACCTTTACCTGTATTCTATTTCTTAATTACCTGTGTTAGTGAATTTTTCTCAAGTGAAGTTGTCATTTTCATAATGTGGTTTGTTTGTTTTTTTTTTTTTTTTTTTTTTTTTTATGTGGTTTGTTTTTAATGTCTCACAAAAGTGTGTTATTCAAACTTCAGTGAAATAGAAAATTGGTATTCATATGATAGTCTGTATTGATCCCTTCTTCAGTACTTTTATTACTTTTATTTACAGATCACTGAGCAACCTGGATGCTGCTTGCCTGTAATAGAAGCAGAAAGCATCAAAACCTTCCAATATAATGTGCAGATGGAGAAACCTTTTACAGACGGGAATCTTACTGGTTTTATAAATTATCAAATGATGGATACTCATTCTGTTCAGCTTGAATTTTCTGTAAACTTATCGCTATTAGATTTCATTAGGTAAATATTTTCTGGAATATTAATTCAAGGTATTCATTCATTCAGCAAATATTTATTAGGCCTTTTCTCTGGACAGAAACATTGTGCTAGGTGCTAGAGAATATAATTCAAAATTAGATACAGTTCCTTCCTTTAGGGAGTGTTCAGTCTTAGAGCAGAGAACACATCACATGAATGCATATATAGTCTTGAATTGTGCTGTGAAGAGAAAGTAAATGGCACGATGAGCAATTATAATATGGGACTTGATTTAGGTTGAGGTTGATTAGTAATCTTGGAAAACCTCTAAAAGAATGTAATACTGAACGAATGTTTAATCTGAAATAACTTTAGAGAATCTGCCTGGCTTTTTAAAAAAGCTTTTGAAGCTTCTCTCATTTATATTTCATATATTTGATTAACTCTTTCATAAAATCTGTTTATTAAGCTTCCGAGATCTGTAAGCAAATTACTCAGGGTTATTAAACTTCTATTAGAGATATAATAAGTATTTAGCATCATACTAGGCACTCTGTAGTGTTACCAAATAATTGAAGACAGCTTCTTCACTCTTCCCTCATTTAGTTTTATGGTAATATTGTACTGTATTCAGACATTTTTTAGAATGAAAACTATGTGAACCAAGAGTGCAGAATACGCATGAGTATCTGTAAAGTTCTTTAACCTTCACACATTCACTTGTGTTATACTGCTGTAATTTTTGCCTACTCTTTAAAAATCTTTTAGTAAGAACATATTTCTCTCTCTGTCAAAGAGTGTTTCTGCCTTTGGTGCTGAATAACATAGAATCCAGCCTTCTAAGAACTAACATTCTCTGACTGTAGGGGTGTATCCCGTGGTGAGCATTAGTAACCTGACCAAGCACAATACATATGATAAACAGGTCTTCTGTGTGTATTAATAAAATCCTGTGTATCTTTAAAAAATATTTTTCCTAATTAAAGAATAAATGTATAATTATTATAAAAATTCAGATGGTATAGAAAAATATAAGTAGAATATAAAAGTTCCCTATAATTCTACCCCCACCCTAGAGACCCAACGTTAACTATTTGATCTTAAGTGTCACGAGACATTTAAAAAATACATTTGTTAAAATCCTTTCCACGGCCTAATTTACATAAGGTGCTAGATCTTTGTATTCATACTCTGTACATGATGTAGATAGTGTCGTCTTATCCCCAAATCCAAAGTATATGTGAAAGAAAGTTTTATATTTGAATGATTCATGAAATCACTTTGTAAAATTTTACTGAAATGACTAATACTCAGATAAAGAGAGAACTGAGTGATTTATTGAAAAGACATTTACACCTTAATAACATCTTTTTTTCAGTATTTTCATCAGTTTGGAGTATGACGGTAAGCATTCTTAACATAGTTAGTTTAAAAACATAAATTTTGTGGGACCCAGATTTACAACGATTGTTTTATTCTCATGAGTCATTTGAAATGTATTTGTTTGTTTGTTTAGAATTAATTTCATTCTTTTGGACATAAATCTAATTTTAAAAATTATTTTCAGACCGTTAAAAATCTCAACTGAAAACTTTGGCAAACTCTGGTTATCCTTCGCAAATGATGTGAAGCAAAATGTAAAACTGTCAGAATCTCAAGCTGCTCTGTCTTCTGCCCTAAAGACCCTGCAACAGAAACTAAGACTTCATGTTGTTGAAATTATAGGTTCGTAGAGTTACATAAAGACAATCTTGTGTTATAGGGGCTTTCTCACAGAGCACAAATCAACTTTTATGAGTATCAAATTTCTTAGAGCTGTATTTCCTGTTATGAGTATCTTTCAAATGAGTGTGTTCAAACTTTAAGTATTTTTTTGTGTGGTAATACATAACAAAATTTTCCATTTTAACCAATTTTAACTGTACAGTTCATTGACATTAAGTACATTCATATTGTACAACTGTTGCCACCATCACTTCCAGAACTTTTCTTCTTCGTTAACTAAAATCCTGTGCCCTTTAAACACTAACTTATCATTCCCTCTCCCTCTCTAGCTCTTAGTAATACCATTCTTGCTTCTGTCTCTATGAATTCAACTACTTTAGGTGTCTCATATAAGGGGAATTATGCAATATTTGTCCTTTTGTGACTGGCTCATTTCACTTAGCATGATGTCTTCAACGTTCATTCATGTACCATGTGTCAAGATATCTTTCCTTTTTAAGCCTGCATACTATTCATTATATGAATATACCACAGTTTGTTTATCCATTCATGTGTTGAAGGACACTTGGGTTGCTTCTGCCTTTTGGCTACTAGGAATAATGCTGTTGTGAGTGTGAGTGTACAGATATTTGGTTTCAAGTCCCTGCTTTCAGTTCTTTTGGTTATATAATTCTATATTAATTTTTAAAGAAACTACCATATGATTTTCCACATCATTTGCACCATTTACATTCCCACCAGCAGTGGACAGAGGTTCCCAATTTTCCACATCCTCACTAATGGTGGTTATATATACATGAAAGTATGTGTGTATGTGTATGCGTGTGTGTGTGTGTATGTATATGATATATATATCATATATATATATATACACACACATATATATATATATATATATATATATATATATATATGAGTAGTTCCTTACATTTCCTTACTGATCAGTGATGTCAAATATCTTTTCACGTGCCTATTGGCCATTTGTATATCTTCTTTGGAGAAGTGTCTATTTTAGTTCTTTTGTCTTAGGAATTTTTAATTTTTGTTTTGTTGTAGGCAACGAAGGGCTTTTGGCCTGTCAGCTGCTCCCATCCATCCCCTGTTTGCTGCACTTTCGAGTTCATGGTGATGTATTGGCCCTGTGGTTCAGATCCTCCTGCTCTTCTCTTCCTGACTATTTACTGTATCAGTGTCAAAAGGTGATGGAGGGATCCTAGCAGAAGCTCTGTGGATATTTTACTCCATCAGAATAAATGGTTTACATAGATAAACTTATTTACCAAAGTAAAAAGAACTCTTGGTACTTCTAATGAAAATGGGGATTATTATAAGCTGTGGTTCTATGTGTTTTCTTTATGAATCCTGATCAAGAAAGGTCCCCAAGAAACTGTATCCTTAATCTTTTACTCAGGATTGTACAGTATGTTTGGGTCCCAAAAAAGTGACCTAATGTTATAAACTGTTAATGATTTATATGTCACTTAATGTAGAGGGACTGAAAATATTTATTTTGTTATAAATAATTTTATAGCAAATTTACTGTAGTGTTGATTTGTAGTAAAACCAAGTCTCTGTTCTCCACATTAATGGAAGGGAGATGGACATGGCCTTGATAATCCCAAACCTAATTCGTATTTGGTTTTGGAATGCAGTATTAGCTTTTTGATAGGCAAGTCATTACTTTCAATTATGTTTTGCTTAGATTGGTATTGAACTAAGTTGGCACAGTACACACTAACAATTCAGGAGATCCATGAGCATGCTGGATATTGGGGGGATTCAGTCTGTGATGTAGTTTTTATTGTGGATAACTTGTTACACATAATTGCAGATAATTTGGCTACAGAATTTGTCTGTTTTCCGCTTGCATTTATTTTTAAAATTTAAAGTGAATCACCGTATTCTTATTTTAGAAACCCAGAGCCATTTACAAAATATTGTCATATGGAAACACAACCCATAAGAACACACAGTACTAAAGCAAATAGATACAAAAGAACTTTTTAGTTATGGTGAATATCTTAGTTACCAGTTAGGTCCAGTTAGGTCCTTTTGACAAACTAATTTTGTGAGTATAAATGGCAAAACCATCTGTCCTGGCTTTTGAATCCACTAGTACTGAGTGGGTACAACCAAAACAGTGACTGCTTAAGTATACCATACAAGTTCTTCAGTAAAATTTATCATTTTCGTGTTATTGTTTGCCTTTATGGCCTGTGTCAGAACTCTTCTTAGTAAAGAAGAAGTTAAGCCTCATATGAATGATGGACCACCATCTTGAGATTGTATGTTAAAGTTAAAAACCGAAATAGTAAGTATTTTATAAAATCTTATGGTGCTGTGGAAAATATTTATTATTTCACTTTTTCTGACACTTCACCATGGGGACTGTTCTAGTAATATAGTTTTAAGTCATCGCAGTTAGTTTTCTGGTTAATTGGCACTGCTTATCATCCAGGTGTAGAATTTTGGTTTAAATGATCTCACTAATCATAGCTGATGAAGATTATTAAGGGAGTTCCCCAGAGATGATGGATTTCATTAGTTTTTCATGTCTAGTGTTTTCCTTCCTAAAAACAAAAGTACTATTTTTAAAAATTAATTTTAATGTTATTCATTTAAAAAAATGTGATATCTTGTTAATTTCATGCTTTTAAAAACATGCAGTAAAACCTTGCTACAAGAGCAATGATAGGTGACTGGGATTTCCTGCTTAGGTATCCTTAGGTATCTCCTTTTGGGTAGAAAATTAGAATCATCTTCAAGTTCCCAGCAGTGTCATGGTGAAGGGAAAGAGGTTGGTCTCTCTGGGGTGTAGTAGACACTGGTGGCTAGACTTAACAGCTTCTTTATTTCTATCTCTGTCCACAGCTTCCTGCCCCCCCCCCCCCCCCCAATTCTGCTCTTATTCTGACAAAGAAATAGGATGTACCCTCTCACTTTGTAGAGAAATGCAGTGTATGGCAAAAGAGGTGCTCCGGTTTTTTCGTATCCTTCTGTGCATTAAGGCTGGGTTGAGTATGGCGCAGTGGGTGGAAGGTGCCCAGCAAGCAAATGGACAACTACCTAGGAGAGATTACAGTGAGCTGCAGTGCTCCTTGGTTGCAAGGTTGTTCATGAGTGGCAGCATCAGTTGTCATGAAGGACATGGCTTGGCCAACAGAGCTATCTGATGGTGGGAGATGTGTAATAGTGGGTTGGGGCCGGGGCCATCACTCTGGCCTGCCAAAGGAACATAGTGCCACTTTTGTTCTTTCTGAACTCACTAAATGAAAAGTAGGGTGAGTTTCCATGGAAAAAAAAGTAGTAGAGTTTCCATGGAAATATTTAGTAGAATGTTTACAATGTTTATATTTTTACAGTTTTAAAGCAACAGTAAGAATAGGTTTTAAAGAGTTTCAGAGCAGCATATATTCTGCCTAAATTAACTCAATGTTTTAAATTCTAAATCAGGTGTCACCAGCCTTTTTTGCGTTGCAGGAGATGTGACTACAACATAGGGAGAATGATTTTTGTGGGTAGATGATTTCTTTGCCTTCTAGTCACAGTTGAGTCAGGTGAAGGGGCGGCATCTGGAGTAAGGGCGAGGGTGCTACGCAGCTGTGGGAGTTCTGTGCCAGGCTCCTTCACGGAGCGTGCAGGTGGCAGCAAGCATGGGTCTTGAGGGAGGCCGGGGGGGCGGCACCTAGCAAAGCCTTAAGAGCAGATGAATGGAGTAGGATCAGGCACCCACCAGAGTAGTCCATGTGGAGGCGGACAGATCGGCTCAGGGGAGAGTGAGCCCTGAGGCAGGGTCCTGAAACTGCAGAGGGAAGCCAAGCAGTTACGAAGCGCTAATGTGCCAAGCATGCCAAGCACAGCATGTGCTCTGTAGAGAGGCAGTATTTTAAACTGTAAAATACTAGCCTCTACCAAAACAATTGTGCTGAAGATGCAGTATTGTGCTTTTTCTTTTCTTTCATGTCAGTAATATTGTAAAATATTGAGCTCTTTGTCTTCTTTTTTTATGGATAAATGTGGTCTTTGTCTCATGATCGTGAGCCCCTGAAAGTGCACTGAACCTATTCGCGTGTCTTTAAGGTGTTTTGCTGTGTTAAAATTTTAGGAGAGACAAATGCAAGTGAGAATAACAACCTAGTAGGCGTTAATTACCTTATTTTGGAGTTGAATTCTGTAATTGGAAAAAATTCAGTTAAATATGTAATAAATACAAAATGATCTATACTGTTCTTTGGTCTGTGTATTTTTTTGTTATCTAAATAGCTGAATAATAAGTAAATACTCTTCAGTAATTTGATAGGGTTAGTGAAAAAGAAAAGAAGCAACTGGAATAGGATGAAAAGAGTAAGTTACTCATCACAGCCCCAAAAATTGTGGTCTGATTAAAAGAAAGATATTGGTTTCTGTGTAACATTCAAAGAGAACTTTGTGGGCTTCAGACAGGTTAGAGTGTAGATTGATCTCAGTTGCAGGCCTCCTCTCCCTTTAAGAAGCCCTTCAAGACGTGGCAGCCCTGGTGGCTCAGCAGTTTAGCACCGCCTTTGGCTCAGGGCATGATCCTGGAGACCTGGAGTTCAAGTCCCATGTCAGGCTCCCTGCATGGAGCCTGCTTCTCCCTCTGCCTCTCTCTCTCTTCTCATGAATAAATAAATAAAATCTTTTTAAAAAAGCCCTTCGAGACACTGAATCTCGTGGCATCTCTGCATGTGTATCCTAAATCACAGAGCTAGATCAAAGATGGCATTTGAATCTCACCGATTTATGTCTACTATTGGCTATAATGTATAGCAGACAAATTCTGAGAGTTGAAGCCCCATCTTTGGAGCATTGAAGGTAAAGGAGGCTTAAATGCACCACACCCACTGCAGAAATTGAGAAGAGGGGCCTCTTGCAGGGAGGGGAGGGACCTGCTGTCCAGTGGGCCAGGGTTAATGATTGTATGGAAGTTACTTGTTTATGTGTATGCATAATGAGACTGTGAATTTTTTGTGGTTAAGGACGATGTGTATGTTTTATGTTCCTTTTGCCTGATACATAATAGGTATTCAGTAATAGGGGCTCAGCTTACTGAATGAATAAGAAGACTTGTCCCCTCAAAATAAAATAAGTAAGCCGAGACCAGGTAATACACAGGGATTGATTTTAGCAATCCTGTTGCTCTCCTAGAAGTAAAGAAAAGTGATCTGACCTAGTTTATAGTTAAGGGGTCAGCAGAAAGGAGTTCTGGTGAAACTAGCTTGTGCCATTTTCTACCAGGTGGGAGAGAGGAAGCACAAGTGCTTGATGGGACCATTACCGGCCTGAGGGCTAGGATGTCTGAAAAGTTGCCATGCCATTTAAGAGCTCTCTCTGCAAATACAGTGTGATTACAGATAGATTTTATGACTTGGAGGAGGACTTTTCTGCATTATGGCAGATGTCCATGAAGTTGTACTGATCTAAAAGAACTTGTTCTAGGACAGAAAGCAGTGGACATTCGATCAGTGAAGCTAAAGATGGGTAGCTAATGAATATGGTAAGGCAGATTTACCAGCTAAGTTAGCATTACCTGTTTCTCTAGAAGAGTGAGCCCTGTGGTAATGGGAGGGACAAATATACATTGGCAAGGCCAATAGCATCAGGAAAGTTGGGGAAGAACAGGTCTTCCGAATAAAGCAGCAGGAGACAATTACTTAAAAGGAATTGTGCATTTTCATATGCATCACATGGGAAACTTTGTGGTAGGTGCCTGGATCCAAGATTGGAGGGTACCCAAAAAGATGTGTCCAGAGAACCTTGAGAATTTAAAGATTGTGGCCTGGATACAGGGAAGACGGACCTGGGCAGGGGGGAAAGGCAGATTATGTCAAACACCATGAGTTTCTTGGAGCATTCTTTTTAAGTGGTTGCAGCTAGATTGCGGGCTTCTTTCCAAGAAAGGAATCAATTTTCTTTAGTTATTTTAAACTATTTTCCTAAGTGGATGAGTACTTTTCATTCCCCAGAACACATTGCCGATGCCACTAAACAGTAGTTGACCTTAGAACTACTTCCTTGATGCGATCTGGTGGGACATGTGCCAAATGGGCAGAGACTTGAGCCCAGAGATGTTTTGTATTTCAGTGAGAGAAAAGTACTTGGAAATCTGTTTGATTTCACATCTCTATCCCTTACGTTGTGTGACAAGTTGAAAGTAACAGAGGCAAGGTGTGCTGTATTCTTAGGGGCAGGAGTTTGGTCTGAATTACTACTATAAAATTTAGTGAAGTTAAGGGCAAAACCAGTGACTGGAGCAAGCTGGTCCCCACTGGTGATGAACGTGTAAGACCTGATCGGTCAAGGTTAAGAATTTATTTTTTCCTCTTAAAAAATAAATTGACTGATTAATAGTTGCTGGGGTTAAACAGAAAGAGTTACTGTGAGCTCTGGGAAAAATGAAACAACTTGGATCCAAATATCAGACCAGTCTTCATCTATATAAGTGATAAATGTCTTTTGTTATTCATAAGGAGCCTTTTGCAGTACATCTGATTTTATGCCAATGAAGTGACTTATAGTGGTGTGCCTATAGAGCCTCAGGATGGGTTGGTCACCAGAAAGACCCAAGTGATTAGAGGGGTGGAACTTTCAGCCCCACTCAACCTCTGGGAAGCGCAAAGGGAGGGGCATTTCCATGGCTGGAGATGAAGCTCTGTAAAAACTCTTGAATGGGATTTATGAATTTCCCATGTTGGTGATGCATCCCAGTTCCACAGGAACAGAAGTTTCCCATGTTCAGGACCCTTTTGGACCTTGTCCTATGTACTTCTTCATCTGGCTGTTCTTGAAATGTGGCCAGTCAGAATTCAGATATGTTTGAAGTATAAAATGAAGATGTATTTGAAGTATAAACATTGGATTTCAAAGACTTAGTGCAAAAGTAAAAGAATTTTTATATTAAGGATATTGAAGTAGTATTGTAGATATATTAGACCAAAAGTATGTCATCAAAATTAATTTCACCTGTTTCTTTTTCTTTCTAATGTGGTTAGTAGAAATTTTTTAAAAAATTAATTAATTAATTTTTACATTGGACAAACTACTTTATTTTTTTTATTGGAGTTTAGTTTGCCAACATATACCATATCACCCAGTGCTCATCTTGTCAAGTGCTCCCCTCAGTGCCCATCACCCTGTCACCCCAACCCCCCGCCCACCTCCCCTTCCAGTACCCCTTGTTCGTTTCCCAGAGTTAGGTGTCTCTCATGATTAGTAGAAAATTTAAACTCCATATGTGATTGCATTATATTTCTGTTAGTGCTATCTTGGATCTAACACTCAACCAGGATCTTGATTTATAGCCTTATAAAGGCCAAACCTAGAAAAAACCATCAGTTGTGGTTCTGTCTCTTCCTGCTAATCCTCATATTAAATCCTTTATTCTTAAACTTTAAAGGCAATTCAGAGAGAATTGGAGTCTGTACTGGTACAGTTAAGTTACTTGGAATCAGTTTGGTCTTTTCAATACCTGCTTTTAAGTTTTCTTAGGCTGAGTCCAGAGCAGTCTTTAGGGTTAATTTTTCACCATTAAGACAACAGCCTTCTAAAGATACAACGCTGTCTCACAAGGGCACTTTGGCTGATGGAAACAAACTGTTTCAGTCCCAAATTCTAGCCATCCTGGCCTCCCTGATCTCTTAGGATTTTTCCTTCCCTATCCTGTGCCCTGGAACCTACTTCCAGGCAGTTAGCTGGGACAGTCACAGGGTTTACCTTGGTTTTTGTTTCCCTTCTTTCAGTGAAATCAGAGTCCTGCCCTGGTTGTTTTTCAATGTCTAAAAATCATGATTTCGTGTAATCTCTCTAGTTTCCCAGTTTATGGCAGGAGGGTAAATTTAGTTCTTTTTACTGTCAGAAGAGGTAGTACCCTAATTAGGTTTTAATTTCATGAAGGACACATTTCTACCTCAGGGATTTCTGAGGCACTTGATCAAATTCAGAGAAGGAAGAAGCACATTTTACTCTGTGGAGACAGAACCAGAACACTCCTCTGTGTGTTTTAGGTTTGGCCAGGTTATTAATGATAATGTAGTGGGGCGCCTGGATTTTGGCTCAGGTCGTGATCGCAGGGTTGTGAGATCTATCCTCCCTGTTGGGCTCAGCACTCAGTGCCGAGTCTGCTTGTCTCTCTCCAACCCCCGTCTCTTCCCCCACACAAATAAATAAATAAAATCTTAAAAAAAAATTACTCACCATTGGGGGATGCAATTAGCATGAAAAGGAAGAGCCCCTTACTGTGGCAGTTAAGTGCTAGTTAAGAAAGCAGAATGGAGGGCAGCCCGGGTGGCTCAGTGGATGGCTCAGTGGTTTAGCGCTGCCTTCAGCCCAGGGTGTGATCCTGGAGACCTGGGACTGAGTCCCATGTTGGGCTCCCTGCATGGAGCCTGCTTCTCCCTCTGCCTGTGTCTCTGCTTCTCTCTCTCATGAATAAATAAATAAAATTTAAAAAAAAAAAAAAAAGAAAGAAAGAAAGCAGAATGGAGTAGAAGAGGACTTCTTAAGTCTTCCCTTCAGTGTGAAGCCTCACTTGGGTTGACAGTGCTGAGCAGCCCCAGGCTAAGAGCTCTGTAGGCCAGCCAGAGCTGAACTCACTGGGAGTGGTATTTGGGAATGTTCTTTGTGGGATAATACTGTGGACTTTGTACTGCTGATTTGTGTGTGCAGAATAGTAGGGGGGTTTTTTGGTGGTGGTGGGGGATGCAGGGGAAGAAGGTTGTCATTTCTTAAATAAAATTTCCTTCCGTGGACATTGAACTTCTGAACATGTCAGCTCATGGACTCTCTAACAGAGTTGGTCTCTCCCAGCCTCTTCCTTGGATTTCAAGGGCCGAAGTCAATAAAGTAGGATATCCCCCAAGAGTTGTCCCTGTAATGCCATATATCTTACCAGTATTGGCATTTTTCTTTGTTAGATGTGTGTGTGTGGGTTTGTGTATTTTAATGAAGTGATTCTCAACTAAAATTCTCAACTAAATTATTTCTTGGTTTAAGAGGTACTATTCCTTGTCTGACTTTCTTTTGAAGTTCTATTGTACAGGTGCCCTGTATTGTACAGGTCACCACAGGTGGGTCCTTTGTGCACTGATCAGGAATGGCACTTGCCATCACGATTCTAAGGTCAGGACAGATGTTGCCATCTATACATCCCTCCTGCCTCTGGACTCCAGCGTCAGTTTCAGAATCCGTCCTACTGTAGCCCTACAGGCATCCACTACTAGGTAGTCTGAACTGTCACTCAAAATGAAGCCTATTTGTCCTGTCTTAAGTACTATATAATTTGTTTATAACCACCTCCTTCCCATTAGGGGATTCTCAACCCGTAGAGTGCCAGTAGCTCTCCGCCTTAGCTCTTCCACTGACTTCTCTCCTGTCCACAGTGATTGTCTAGCCCTAATTAAATCCAAGAGGCCTCCAAGGAAAAGTAATTTGCTATCACAACAAGGTAACATTTATTGAGTGTCACTGGGTCAGAAACAGTACCAAGCACTTTTTTTTAAAAGTATTTATTTATTTATTTATTTATTTATTTATTTATTTATTCATTCATTCATTCATTCATTTATGAGAGACGCACAGAGAGAAGCAGAGACCTAGGCCGGGGGAAAAGCAGACTTCCTGTGAGGAGCCTGATGCAGGACTTGATCCCAGGACCCCGGGATCATGACCTGAACCAAAGGCAGACACTCAACCACTGAGCCACCCAGGTGCACCCCTGTTCTAAACTCTATTATGTGCTTAATCTCCCAAACACCTGTTTGTATTTTCCTATTTTATTGATGAAGAAACAAGCTCAGGGAACTAAAGCGACTTGCCTGAAGTCACACAGGTATCTAGCGGTAGAGTTAGGACTTTAGGGGTTTTGTTGTGGCCCTTGAATGCCCTCTGCCTATTTTCTTATTTCCTTTTCTTCTTCCACACCTTGTGGCTTTGGTGAGGAGCAGTTGGCCCTTTGGAAGTTCCGCCAAGCAGAGGGTGCCGTAACTTCTGTGAGCAGACTGATAGGGATTTTCTTTTCTGACTGGAGAGAGACATATTTTGTTTTTTCTTTTCTTGGTTACTTACAGATTTGGAGCCATTCTGAATGCTGAAAATCCAGCTAGTCTAAAGAAAATTGAGAAATTACAGCAATTTGTTTTTATTTTAATTTGGCAATTGGGTCAGGAAATTAAATAATGCTGTGATGATTTTATTTAATTGAAGCAGGTAGTTATAAAGCCACAGGAAACCTATCTTCAACAAGTTAACCACTGATGATGGATGATTGTTTTTATTTTGTATTAGGAAACAATTATTACCGAAAATGAGGGATAAGCAAATTAACCCAGCCTACATATAGAGATTCACACACACAGAGGTACATATATGATTATTTAATGAAATAAAGATGTTTGAAATTGTTAACTATTGTATTAGATGAAATATCTTTTTAAAATCAGTGAATTATTTTAGGCACACCAACTTTTTTTTTTAGAGAGATTGTGCACGTCTGTGCAAGCACTGGGGAGGGGCAAGGGGAGAGAGAGAGGATCTTAAGCAGGCTCCATGCCCAATGCAGAGCCCCACTCCAGGCTTGATTTCATGACTCTGGGATCATGAGCCAAAATCAACAGTCCAACTGAACCACCCAGGCATGCCCCCAGCCACATCAACTTTCGAGGAGGTGCCTTTGAGTATAGTGTCTCAGCCAGTATGTCCTGGTTGCTGCTCCCAGCAGGGCATGGTGTAGAATCATCAGACCACCAGTTCCTTACTGGAGTGCTGGGAGCAAGCCCAGGGCTGCAGGACCAGAGTTCAGGGGGTGACGGGGTGTGAGTCTGGGGGCACCG
This sequence comes from Vulpes vulpes, assembly GCF_048418805.1. Taxonomy (NCBI): domain Eukaryota; kingdom Metazoa; phylum Chordata; class Mammalia; order Carnivora; family Canidae; genus Vulpes; species Vulpes vulpes. The sequence continues at coordinate 56,575,066 of NC_132794.1, forward strand.
AGATGGGCCAGCTGACTGAGGGCCAATGTGAGGCTTTACTGAGTGGTTCAGAAAAGTACAGCTGCCAGTCCCAGAAGCCCAGAGAGGAGAGGGGGCAAGGCTGGTCATCATGCCAGGCTTCACACAGTTCTCTCCAGACCCTGTGCTAGAACAGAGTGGGGCATGGCCCCTGCAGGATTGGTACTTTCAGAAACTGAGCAGAGTTGACAAAAAGTTGTAATCTTTCCTCTGTCCCTTTTCTTTTGTCATTTGAGCATCTTTTTTAGGTCAGTCAGTCATGATGCTAGGTCCTGGGGAATGAGATGAGGTCCTTGCCCTCCAGAAGCTCTTGATTTAGGGGAACTATCTGGATGGCAGAGCAGCGAGGGTGGGGATACAGATATCTGCAGGAGCTCCACGAGGTGTTCAGAAGGGACTTCTCCCCAGGAAGAGTGTAGTATCTTGGTTCCTCAGGGTACAAAGGGGCTATTACCTGTTATTCTGGATTATTTCTAAGTAGGGTAACCATGTAATTTATGGAGGATACTGAGATACTTTTGAAAGTGAATGAGTGCTTTATATATAATTTAAATTATAAAATTTAAATTTTGAAATACTCCTTGATCTGAAATACTGGCTTATTATATTGGTAGATAAATAAAAAGATGTTTCCAACAATTTTTTGGAAAAAACAAAATTACATCACAGCAAAAGTTTAATGTCTTTATATTGATTATATGATCATTTAAAAAAATCACATAAGCTAGGCAGCCCAGGTGGCTCAGCAGTGTAGTGCCGCCTTCGGCCCAGGGTGTGGTCCTGGAGACCCGGGATCGAGTCCCTCATCGGGCTCCCTGCATGGTGCCTGCTTCTCCCTCTGCCTGTGTCTCTGCCTCCCTCTTTCTCTTTCTCTGTGTGTGTCTCTCATGAATAAATAAAATCTTAAGAAAAATAAAAAATCACATAAGCAGAATTGTTTTTCTTGTAACATATTCACATTTCTTAGCTATTTCTGTGCTCAAAACATGTCACAGGTGTTTTTCTGAAGAATGCATGAAAGATATAGCTTACTAACTTCTTTCTTAAAAGTGGCTGCAATCATCAGAGTTGCATTTTATAGTTAGGAAGTTTGAAATTGTTGATATTATTCGGTGAAAACTATAATATATTCCTTAGATTTTTGCAGTTTTTAATTGAGATATAATTCACATAACATATAACCCGTAATTTTAAAGAGTACAATTCAGTATTTTCTGACATATTAACTATGTTGTACAATCATCATCTCTATATAATTCCCATCAACCCAAAAGGACACCCTGTGTCTACTAGCACTTAGTCCCAATTTCCCCTCTTCCTAGCCTCTGCAACCAGTAATGTTCTTTCTGTGTCTATGGATTTACCATTCTTTTATTTTTTTTTATTTTTTAAAATTTTATTTATTTATTTATTTAATAATAAATTTATTTTTTATTGGTGTTCAATTTACCAACATACAGAATAACACCCAGTGCTCATCCCGTCAAGTGCCCCCCTCAGTGCCCATCACCCATTCCCCCACCCTCCTCCCCTTCCACCACCCCTAGTTTGTTTCCCAGAGTTAGGAGTCTTTATATTCTGTCTCCCTTTCTGATATTTCCCACACATTTCTTCTCCCTTCCCTTCTATTCCCTCTCACTATTATTTATATTCCCCGATTTACCATTCTTGAACATTTTATAAAAATGGCATCATACTACCTGTGGCCTTCTGTGTCTGGCTTTTTTACTTAGCATAATGTATTCAAGGTTCTTACATATTGTAGCATTTAACAACACTTCATTCCTTTTTAAGGCCAGATAGTACTCCTTTGTATGGATATACCAGATTTTGGTTATTCTCTTCAGATGATGGATATTTGGATTGTTTCTACTTTTTTGGCTATTATGTTTTATTTCTATTTTTTTGAGAGAGAAAGAACAAGCTCGTGCGGAAAGGACAGAGGGAGAGGGGGAGAGATGATTTTAAGCAGGCGCCATGCCTAGCACAGAGCCTATCATGGGGCTCAGTCTCACCACCCTGAGATCATGACCTGAGTGAAAATCAAGTCAGATGCTTAACTGAGCCACCCAGGTGCCCCGCTTTTTGGCTGTTATGAATCATTAATGCTACTATGAACATTTGTGTACAGATTTTTTTTTAAAAGATTTTATTTACTTATTCATGAGAGACACAGAGAGAGAGGCAGAGACACAGGCAGAGAGGGAAGCAGGCTCCATGCAGGGAGCCCGGTGTGGGACTCGATCCTGGGACACCAGGATCCTGGGACACCAGGATCATGCCCTGCGCCGAAGGCAGATGCTCAACTGCTGAGCCACCCAGGTGTCCCTATGTACAGATTTTTATGAGAATATGTTTTCAGTTCTCCTGGGTATATATCTAGGAGTGGAATTGCTGGGTCACATGGTAACTCCATGTTGAACTTTTTGAGGAAGTACCACACTGTTTCCTATAGTAGCCACACCATTTTACATTCCCACCGGCAATGTGTGAGAGTCAAGGCAGCCCAAGATGGAACACGCTACAACCTAAGAAACCATTCTTTACCCAGGTGAATGACAGTGACCTCACCCCAGGTCACTGTCACACTTATATATAGCCCTGGCCACCTCCCTCCAGGGTCAGCCTCCTCTTAAAAAGCCACCCAGAAATTCCCCAGAAGAAAGAATAATGCCAAACAAAGTGACTACAGTGAACAACTCTTCCAAAGCCCTAAAAGCTGTCATTACCCAAAATAGCCATCCAACATGTTCATTTATGACTTGCCATAAATACCAGCTCTAGCAATATTATCTTCATATGATGGGTTGACTTCATAGCACTTTAGAAAGTTACAACATCATAAATAATCTATGAATATGTTATTTCATCTGCTCTCATAATTTGTCTGCTCTAACAGAGTTCTGGCCAATTTTAGAAGTTTCCATGTAAATATATAAATATAATGGCAAGAAAAACTTGAAAATTGAACAAAATGAGGTCAAGTAGCACATTTAATCTACAAATATTATGATAGAATATGAAATTGTTTTATGGGTGGCTAAAGTAAATCTGTTTGGGTGGGAGGAGAGGAGATGACATGTGTGTTGCCACAGTCCAAAAAGAAAGAATGCCTAATAGGGAAGCAAGCAGCAGGCCTCTTTAGAACGTCTTTTTCTCTAGTTAATGATGTACATCATTATAAATGATTTGGGGCTGTCCTAACATACTAGGACTTTTATGTACATACGAATTTATACTGACACTCTAAGAATAAGAAAAAATATTATTTTACAACACGTAATGCCTTGTGACACATCTGGAAATGTGCCATAAAAGAAAATTAATTCTGAAGTGGAGTTGGTTCCTGTCAATTGTCACTAAAAGTCATTCAGGTGAAAATGAACAGCTTGGACCTGATTCTATGAAGGTGTTAATTAAGGGCACAATTATGAAAATGGGTTAACAATTATTGTTCTCTCTAGTTTTATTAAAAAATATGCATAGGGTATGATCTGTGGTTCTTCTTTCCTTGAGTCTGAAATCCTTTCCTGCTGTCCTTTTCCAGCTACTTGGGATTTTCTGGGGGGAACTTTCTTGATGTCTTTGATTCCCAGATGTGCTGTGAGTTTGGTGCAGGTAGGTTTCAGGTTAAGGAGGTTCAAGACTAGTACTTGGGACACAGTGGGGAGGGTTCGGCTGCTGTTGGAATGTCCATGTTATGTAGGTAAATTGGCGATAGAGTAGGTTAAGAAATCACTGCTTAGTGGTTTGCTGGTAACTCACTTCCTCTCCAAGGCTCCAGGTGGACTCAGTATTATTTCCAGGAAGGTATGGAAGTGGAGGTAGTAAGAGTATTGGTTTGGAGGACACATGGGACTGAGAGGAATTGCTTGGTTCTCTTTCCTCCTGAGACTTCTGTTTATAAGGGCAGGAGATTTGGCTTTGAAGGGCAGATACCTGCCATGTTATCTGCTGTGGAAGTAAGAAGCAACAAAGGGGGAATGGAATGAAAAAATCTGGGCACCTGGGTAACTTAGTGGTAGAGCATCTGCCCCGCATCAGGCTCCCTATGGGGAGTTTGCTTCTCCCTCTGCCTGTCTCTCTGCCTCTCTCTCTCTGTCTCTCATGAATAAAGGAAAAAAAAAAAAAGAAAAAAATCAAATGCGCAATTCATCATAAAAGAAACACACATCTTAATATCTCACTGATTCTTTAAATTTATTTATTTATTTTTGTAACAGTGGTAGTTCCAGGACCACTTTGGATAGTGAATACCAGTGACCAATACCTTTTATTTATTTTTAAAAGGTTTATTTATGGGATCCCTGGGTGGTGCAGCGGTTTGGCGCCTGCCTTTGGACCGGGGCGCGATCCTGGAGACCCGGGATCGAATCCCACGTCGGGCTCCCGGTGCATGGAGCCTGTTTCTCCCTCTGCCTGTCTCTGCCTCTCTCTCTCTCTCTCTCTGTGACTATCATGAATAAATAAAGAAAATCTTAAAAAAAAAAAAATAAAATAAAATAAAAGGTTTATTTATTTATTTTAAGAGTGGGCGGAGGGGGGGCAGGGTAAAGGAGAGGGAGAGAACGAATCTTAAGCTGACTCCTTGCTGATTGTGACCTGAGCCAAAACCAAGAGTCAGACACTTAACCAATTGAGCCACCCAGGCGCCTTGACCAAGACCTTTTAAATACCTCCTGCTGGAGAGTTTTTCTCTCATCCTGGTTTCAGTGGAAATTCAACAACCTCTGGGCCCCTTTATAAAGCACAACAAAGGGCTTACAAGAAAGAGGACGGGGTTAGGAATTCCCACAGGTAGATATATCGGACAGGTAAGGGATGGAGGGAAACACACCAAATAGGAAGGTTTGAACACTGAAAGTGAGGTTTTTATAGAACTTTTATAGAACTTGGTGGAACTCAAGGAACCATCTCTGAGATAAACACCCTTATTCAAATGCCACAGACACACTGTTTCCCTAAACACAGAGGCTTGAGGCCTAGCAGTTTTTATGCTGCAGCAAAAGATTTGGGTCAGAACCAAAGTTTTAAAGACTTTTTATTGAAGAAGTTCAAAGATTCATTGGCCAGCGGCCAAGTGTGGTCTGATTTGTTTGCATTTCCTCTGGGAACTCTCAGGCAAGTGAGGAATTGGCCAGCCACGACTGTGAGGGTCACCCACTCCCCTGTGGGTCCGTCCTTCCTGGCATTTACAATGTAGGGGAGGAGAGTCAGGAGGAACCCATTTCCTACAAAGGCTTGGTTTCAAAAGCCCAGTCAAGCTGCAGTTTTCTCCTGGGTAAAGGGGCTACAGTCTCCCCTCACATCAGCTTGGCATTAATTAGTCCACAAATGAGACCAATATCACTCAGGGTCAGAGACCGAGAGAGGAGAGGTGGGAAGTGAAATGTCACCACTGCTTCCCTCCGCTAGTGGTGGTCAGAGGACCTGCTTCTGTCGGGGAGGTACCACGAATGTGTGCTCATGGGACTGGTTTTTCTTGTTTATGTTCTTGGAAAGCCTAATGTCTACCAAGAATCTTTCAACCATTCCTGAATTTGTCAACTGGATTTGATTTCAAAAAATGAAAAAAAATTTTTTTCTGTTGTTTTGGGAATTTGAAAAGAAGGTGCTTGTGTCCCACCCTTGGATATACATATACATACAGCATGAAGACCCTTCTCCTTCTCTTGGCATTTTGAGCACATTGGTAGGGAACTGGGCAAAAAAATGTGAAAAAGATACCTGATTGCAAAAAGAGGAGGAGGAAGATTTAAAGAGGTGGGTCTTTGGTTCTCCTGGACTGATGAATCCAGGAGATTCACTGCTGAGCAGAATTCACAACCTCGTCAGTGGTCTTAACATCCATGCAGGTGGTGAAGCCTGAAATCTGGAGGTAATACATACAGAGGCATGATAGGGCATGGGGTGAGACAGGGCAGGAGACCTAGAGTGAATGTGCCGTTAAGGATTCTAGGAAGATTGTGGAACAAGGAAGCACCAGGAATGTGTCTCCCCAGCTAAACAGCAGTTGAACTGGAAGGATCTGTCTGATGTATTTTAGAGCCCTGGAGTCTATTTAATAAGACCATCTTGCAACTTCCAGAGGAAGACTTGGATGGTTAATTTTAGCTGTTAGTACAGTAGCAGTTGCCCCAGAGATTACACAAAAACCCTGTTAGAACTTGTATATGGGGGATCCCTGGGTGGCGCAGCGGTTTGGCGCCTGCCTTTGGCCCAGGGCGCGATCCTGGAGACCCGGGATCGAATCCCACATCAGGCTCCCGGTGCATGGAGCCTGCTTCTCCCTCCGCCTGTGTCTCTGCCTCTCTCTCTGTGACTATCATAAATAAATAAAAAATTAAAAAAAAAAAAAAAAAAAAAGAACTTGTATATGGGGATCTCTGGGTGGCGCAGCGGTTTAGCGCCTGCCTTTGGCCCGGGGCGCGATCCTGGAGACCCGGGATCGAATCCCACATCGGGCTCCCGGTGAATGGAGCCTGCTTCTCCCTCTGCCTGTGTCTCTGACTCTCTCTCTCTCTCTGTGACTATCATAAATAAATAAAAAATTAAAAAAAAAAACAAAAAAAAAAACGAACTTGTATATGGGGATCTCTGGGTGGCGCAGCGGTTTAGCGCCTGCCTTTGGCCCGGGGCGCGATCCTGGAGACCCGGGATCGAATCCCACATCGGGCTCCCGGTGAATGGAGCCTGCTTCTCCCTCTGCCTGTGTCTCTGACTCTCTCTCTCTCTCTGTGACTATCATAAATAAATAAAAAATTAAAAAAAAAAACAAAAAAAAAACGAACTTGTATATGGGGATCTCTGGGTGGCGCAGCGGTTTAGCGCCTGCCTTTGGCCCGGGGCGCGATCCTGGAGACCCGGGATCGAATCCCACATCGGGCTCCCGGTGAATGGAGCCTGCTTCTCCCTCTGCCTGTGTCTCTGACTCTCTCTCTCTCTCTCATTGTGTGCCTATCATAAATAAATAAAAATTTTTAAAAAAAGAACTTGTATATGAATTCAGCAAAGTAGCGAGATACAAAGTCAACATGCAAAAGTCAGTTGCATATCTATATGCTAACAATGAACAATCTGAAAAGGAAATTATGGAAACAATTCCATTTATAGTAGCATTAAAAATAGGAATTAACAAGGAGATGAAAGACTACAATGAAAACTACAATGAAGTGCTAAGAAAATTAACACCAAATGGCTCAAAGACCTAAATATAAGACCCAAAACTATAAAATTCTTAAAAGAAACAGGGGGCAAAAACTTTATGACATTGGATTTGGCGATGATGTCTTGCATATGACACCAGAGGCACAGGCAACAAAAGAAGATATAAACAACTGGATTTCACAAAAATTGCCAAAAAAAAAAAAAAATGTGTGCATCAAAAAACACTAGCAACAGACAAACCTACAAACCTACAGAATGACAAACCTACAGAATGGGAGAAAATATTTGCAAATCATGTCTGGTAAGAGATTAATATCCAGAATATAGAGAGAATTCCTAAAAACAACAAAATCAATTCAAAAATGGGCAAAGGACTTAAATAGATATTTCTTCAAAAATATACAAGTGGCTAATAAGCTCATGAAAGATGCTCAACATCACTAATCAGTAAGGAAATGTGAGTTAAAACCACTAAGACATAATATTTCACACCCATTCAAATGGTTATTATCAAGAAAAACCCCAGAAAATGACAAATGTTGGTAGGGCTATGGAGCAATTAGAACCCTCATGTTCTGTTGGTGGGAATATAAATGGTACAGCTGCTGTGGAAGACAGAATTGTGGTTCCTCAAAAAATTAAAAATAGAATTACTATATGATCCAACAATTCCACTTTGGGGTGGAATAATCGAAAGCAGGTTTCAAAGAGGTATTTGTATACCCATGTTCATAGCAGTATTCTTCACAATAGCTAAAATGTGGAAACAACCCAAGTGCATGTGGATGGATGAACAGATAAGCAATATGTGGTACATACACAATGAAATATTATTCAGTCTTGACAGAGAAGAAAGTTCTAATACTACAACATGGGTGAATCTTGAGGACACTATGCTAAGTGAAAGAAATCACAAATAGACAAATACTGAATGATTCCACTTATATGAGGTACTCAGAGTAGTCAACATCATAGAGACAAAGTAGAATGGTGGTTGCCAAGGGCCAGGGAGAGGGGTACTGGGGAGCTATTGTTTAGTGGTTATAAAGTGTCAGTTTTACAAGATGAAAAGAGATGGATGGTGGTAATGGCTGTATGACAATGTGAATGTATTTAATACACTGAGCTGTACATTTAAAAATGATAGAGATGGTAAATTTTGTGCTATGTGTATTTTACTGTGGTAAAAAATTTGGGGAAAGAAAGTGAATGTGGTTGTTATGGTGTGGAGAAGCAAGACAGAAACACTCTGAATTCCCTGCCCCTGATAAATAAATGATGAGGGAGGAGGCCTCCATCTACACAGAATGGAGGCAAGCAGCCCATTGATTTCAATTAACTCAATTTCATTGATTGAATTTGAGGAATAATCAGGGTATGGCTTCACAATCTGAACCACTGTTTGACTGGTTGGCAGCAGAAATGAGCTGCCATTGTCAGATCAGAGGCGAGAGGTCATAAGCCCTCACTTTTGTAGGGCCTTCCTCCGCCCCGGCCCGTAGGGGCCTACTACACCGGCACCTTAGTTCTATCCTGTGCTAGTGGACCCAGAGGGTACTTGGCTCTTTGGGGGAACTTGTGAGCACTCACCCCCACAAAATGGCTGAAGCTCCCTCATTCCTTTCTTTCTTCATTGGCTGTAAGGTCCCTTTCTGAAAGGAAGCCTCCATTGTTCTTCCTCTGGCAAAAAGCCATCTCCCCTTTGCTGCAAGAGACCTTGGATGGGGGCCACTGGAGGGGCTGGATAATCCTGATCAACTTGGAATCAGGTGGGACCAAACGTCCCATGCCTGGGAGCCTCTCTCTTGTGTCTGTGTGTGCCCTGGCTCCTCTCTTCCTGTCTGGGAGTCCCATGGATGGCTAGTTTGAGCCCATGTTTGACTTTAAGATCATTTTGCCATGAGCTAAGAGAAAGGCAGGTCTTTCTGCTCCCTTTACCTCCAGGTTCCAGAAGAACCCTGCCCTTCACCCACATTTCCCAAGGGGGCCTTGGAAAGAAAGGGCCCAAGATGGCCTGAGCAGAGCATGCCATCTTTAATGTGCCCGTGAGGCACTCTTTTCTTGGAGCAACTTGGACCAAATATGATTCTGGAAATTACATTTCCAGATCAGCATCCCAAGTCATTTTCCTTAGAAGAAAATTTTCAGAAAGCTGCCTTAGAAGATAATTCATTATATAAAAGAAGGGAAAAGAAATGTTGGGAAATATCAGGAAGGGAGACAGAACATAAAGACTCCTAACTCGGGGAAACGAACTAGGGGTGGTGGAAGGGGAGGAGGGCGGGTGTTGGAGGGGAATGGGTGACGGGCACTGAGGTGGACACTTGACGGGATGAGCACTGGGTATTTTTTCTGTATGTTGGTAAATTGAACACCAATAAAAATTAATTAAAAAAAAAAGAAGATAATTCATTAATTCAGAGATGAGAAATAGAAAAAAAAAATGACAAATGTGAGACTCAGAGCATGGTCCAGACAGCATGGGTCGTCTCATGCCACCTTCCCCACAGTTCCCGTGGCTCTTGGCATTGGAGGTCACTGAAGGTGTCTGCTGCAGTGAAGACAGCTGTCCTTCAGGCCCTTGCAGCCGGTGAAGACAGGGCTTGTGAAAGCCCCAGGTAATGGCATAAGTGAGAACAGCCAGTGTCCCTCGTGGACACAAAAGGAAAATGAGAGCGACTCAGTCTCAAAGCTGGAAGAGGTGGGAGGAGAAAACACATCCCCTGAGAAGCATAGAGATGCAAAGGATTGCAAGTCAAGCCCTCTCAGCAAACTTTCTGTGTCTAAAAATCACCAGGGAGTCTGTTCATAATACAGATTCCCAAGCCCCATCTCCAGAGATTTGGCTTAGGTGGTTTTGGGGGTGGATCCCAGGACTGTGCATTTTTAAAGGAACCATTCCTTGTCCCTGGGAATTCTGATGCAGGTGGTTCAGAGTCCACATGTGATACCTGGGCTCCTTCTGCAGCACCCCCAGCACATGGCCACTGACTGCATCCAGGGCTGGGGCAGCAAAATGACGGGGAGCTGCCAACTGCAAGCATCTTGTCAGCCTGCCATCCTTCCACTTAGCCGGATCTACCTCCCCAGGGAGGCCACCCAGGAGGAGGCTGCCGAGGCATGTTCCCACTGGAACCGCACCCGTGATGCTGGAGGTTCAACCTGGTTCAGCATGAGTTCTAGCCACACAGGCCACTGGGATGTGCTTGCTCTGAATCCATGACCATAGTGCACTTCCAATATTGAAAAATTATTATTGTGATATTGGGCAGGGGAAGAGCAGCTTCAATATTGCTAGTAAGGCCGGAGTGGGGGAGTAACATGATAGCTAAAGTACCAGGTTCCCTTCTGAGGGGTTTCTAAAGTTGTGTCCTTAAGGTTACACACATCTGTGAATATAGCCCAATCCACTGAATTGTGCATTTTATTTTATTTTATTTTATTTTATTTAAATTTTTTTATTTATTTATGATAGTCACAGAGAGAGAGAGACAGAGGCAGAGACACAGGCGGAGGAAGAAGCAGGCTCCATGCACCAGGAGCCCGATGTGGGATTCGATCCCGGGTCTCCAGGATCGCGCCCTGGGCCAAAGGCAGGCGCCAAACCGCTGCGCCACCCAGGGATCCCGAATTGTGCATTTTAAATGGGTGTATTATATCTCAATAAAACTGGTTAAAGAAAAAGTTCAGTACACCAGGGTGCATGAAACACATTCTAAAGACACATTAAAAATGTTTCGAAGAGTGCTGTTTGTATATACAAATATAGGGTTATTTTAGTGACACAATGTGTTTACCACATAGAGGGAAATAAAGTTTTACCAGCTGAGGGCAAAAAAGGTCTGAGAACTCCATAAAATCTCATTTGTTGGGGGAATGGCTTTATTAATATACTCTAAAATAATTCTGATAATTTCTTATGGTACTTGACTCAAATCAGTAATGACATGTTTACAACTTTGCTTATTAACCTGTTATCTCTACAGAGATACATTACCGAGTCTGACACATCTCAGTTTGAAACGTATGTCTCTGTAGACAGTTGGTCCTGACATTGACTCCCAGTGGGCCCCAGCTACGCTGGTGACTAACTGGCCTTCGTGAGCCAACGTGTGTGGGCTCACGTTCCATTCTCTGGTCCTTTGGAATCCTAAATTTTTAAAAAGATTTTATTTATTTGAGAGAGATAGGGGAAGATTGAGAGATTGAGACAGTATGAGTGGAAGGGGCAGAGGGAGAGGGAGATAGAGAATCTCAAGCAGACTCCATGCTAAGTGTGGAGTCTGGTGTGAGCCAGTTCCCTGGCCCCTGAGATCATGACTTGAGCCAGAACCAAGGGTCAGACACCTAACCAACTGTGCCACCCCAGCACCCCTGGAGTCCGAATTTTAGCCTGCATTTTCTAGCTTAAAGCTTTTCCCCTCTAAAATCATGAACTTCTATCTATGATCCAGAGTTCTAAAGGGGATCATTGAGGAGTCATTTCTCAGTCTACTTGGAGCTATTGCTTCATTTAACTAATGAATAGTTTCCCTTCTAAGAACCATACAAGGAAAAAAAATGCCTAGAGCTTCTCTCCTACGATGCTCAGAACACAGAACTCTGAGCTAGAAGGATTCTTAGAGATCTTGGGTGGCTCTGTCTGTGTTCACAGCCTGAGGGAGGTGACGTGCAAAGAAACCACAGGTAGCAGGTGAACTGAGACTAAACCTTCTGACTCATGGCTTGTCCCATGTTCTATGCTTTGCACTGCCTATGAAAGCCACAGAGAAAAACCTCCAAGTACCTGTCTCCCCAAAGCCAAACCCGCAGTCTATTTTTCTTTTTTTTTTTAAAGATTTTATTTATTTATTTATTTATTTATTTATCTTTTTTTAAAAAGATTTTATTTATTTATTTATTTATTTATTTATTTATTTATTTTTATTTATTTATTTTTTTACTTACTTATTTGTTTGTTTGTTTGTTTGTTTATTTGAGATAGAGCATGAGCGAGCTCAAGCAGGGGGTTAGGGGCAGAGGGAGAGGTAGAAGCTGACTCCCCACTGAGCAGGAAGCCCAGATGCGGGGCTGGATCCTAGGACCCTGGGGTCATGACCCGAGCCCAGGGCAGATGCTTAACGGACTGAGCCACCCAGGCGCCCCCTACCATCTAGTTCTTTTTTTTTTTTTTTTTCTTTTCTACCATCTAGTTGTAAAATCAAGTTGTAGCTGTGTCTGATCCACAAAACACCCATGCCCCATGCCACCACTGAAGGAGTAAGACCCTTTTGTTGGAGAAACGCAGCTCTGGGAGGTGGAAGGAGCTCAGTCACACAGAGAACCAGCCCCCAGGCCCCTCCTTCCCAGTGACAGAGCCTGGAAGAGTTGCTTTTCTCCGTCCACAACATAACGAATTGCCGCTCCCCGGCTAGCCTCCAGCATTCGCTCCGTGCCAAGCGCTGGCTTCCATCCAGCCCCTCCTTGGGAGCCAAACCCCAGACTCTCTTGTCCTAGGAACTGGTCCAGAAGGGCTTTGGCAGTCGGCAAGGAGGAGCTTTATACCATGGCCTGGGGGGCCTGGCGGGCCTGGCTGCCCACGCCCTGGCTGCCTGGGTGGGTGGCCGGGACCCCTACTCTGTAGAGATCTGCCCCAGCACTGCAAAAGAAGGATGGGGAGGGGAAATGACAGGTTAGTAGCAGCGCTGAGGGGCTGTTGGGGTGGGCTGTGAGAGATCACTTACTCTGGCTGGTTCTTCCTTCTGGGTGTGGAGGAATTCAGTGACACCAGTACCTGAGTGCCATGTGCCTTATTCTTAAGTTCAGCCAAGGAATTAGCTCCTGGGATCCCAGAACCACACATCCTCTTCATGCCTGGGATTCTGTACTCTAGTAAAACTGGCACTGGGATAGAATGTGAGTGGGTACAGGCAACTTCTCTTCTCTGCAAGGTTTTTCCTGTTCCTTTCCTCAGAGGGAACAGTACCCAGAGTCTCTAGTGATGCCTTCTCTTGTACCTTTGAGTTTCATTATTAGGATTGCCAGGCCATGTAGGAGTCTGCCTCTTTCTGCAGGAGGCCTGTGTGTCCCTCAACTGTTGAAAGTCACCATCAAGGGCAAGGTGACATTCGTTCTCTGCAAGCCTACACTTTCATATGTTTACATTTCTCAAAATTGGAAACCCATGGACCCCAAAGACCTACAGACCCAACCTATTGCAAAAATACATCCAGTTAAATTCTTTCACTTGAGTTGATCATTCAGCATGAACAATGCTGGAAACAAAAAGAGAAGCTCAGACCCTGAGGTGAGGTGGGATCATCCAGCTATAAAGTCTCATCCCCACAAGATTCAGAAGGTACTTATATTGATGCTATTTAAAAAAAAAAAAAAGGTGCAAGAATGAAACAAAAATCCAAACCTCCCTTTAGAACTCATGGTCTCTTCCCTCTCCCATGCTACCACCCCATCTTTCCCTGCCACACCACCACACCCCTACCAGAAATCTTGGGGATTTCTAGATGCCATTTTGAGGAATGAGTTGAAGAAGAATCTTCCCCCTAACAAAAAAGACCTCCCTCTAAGGAAAGAGCAGGAGATGGGTCTGCCCTGTGCCCCCGCAGACTAACTAGGGAAAACTGGCCACACAATTTGGAGTTGAGATTCATCTGATTCATGACTCTGTTGTCAATGTCCTTGTCCATTATTGGTCAACTCCTGCTAATGCAATGTCTTCATAGCCAAAGTTAGCTGACCTGGAATTTTCAACAATTAGGTATGCTCTTGACACCTGAGACTGTTGAATTAAAATCAACCCCCACCCCCCAAGGATAATAAGGCTGAGGGCATGCAGGCCTGGTTTGAGATTTTTAAGATTTTTTAAGCTTATGAAAGAGAACGCAAGGCCGGGTGGGGGGGTGGGCAGAGGGAGAAGTAGACTCCCTGCTAAGCAGGGGCTCAATCAATTAGGGCTCGATGCCAGGAACATGGCCTGAGCTACCCAGGCACCCCAAGTTTCTTTTTTAAAAAATATAGATATAAGAAGTTCATTGAGTAGCCAGTGAATGTACTGATTTGCTTCTGAAAAATGTACAGATGGGGGAGATGGGAGTTCAGAGAAGAAGCACAGATGGAGAAGTCTTTTCATTTTGATTTGTCACTGAGAAGGGACCTGGAGTTGCTGAGGGTGTCAAGACTCACAGATGCAAACACGGGGAGGAAGGGTGACACAAACTCACGGCAGGCACAGCCGGCAGGAAATGTGTTTCTGTAGGGCTCAGATGCCTGAGGAAGGACACATAACCAGGGATGGGGTAGGGATTTCAGCACAAGTCTGCTGTCCTCCCAGGGGACCGACCTGAGTGTTCACAGATGGCTGAAGACCTAGGGATGTTTCCAGATGACTAAGGCAGACTGCTCCTGCCAACCCCACTCTTAAAGAATGAGTGCTGTCTGTGACTGCTGAGGCAGGCATTGCTCTCTGTAGTGCATGTGGGGCTGGATCAATTGGGCGATTCTGCACTGTTGCTTCTCTTGGGATTGGTTTTCTTTTTGGTGCCACCTGAATGTAGATATTCTAACTTTGCTTTTATGGGTTCTCAGTTTCGAAAATTTTGTAGCGGTCTGAGCACAAATGCACATCTAGAGTCCTATTTTGGAAAGCATCTAGCATCTGCTGGTCATTTTTTTTTTGTCCAGGCAAAACAGTCTTTCAGTGGTTGAGTGTTTGCCTTTAGCTCAGGTCGTGATCCCAGGGTCCTGGGATCAAGTCCCACATTGGGATCCCCGCAGGGAGTCTGCTTCTCCCTTCACCTGTGTCTCTGCCTCTGTGTCTTTCATGAATAGATAAATATTAAAAAAAAAAACTTAAAAAACAAAACAGCCTTTCAGGGCCATGGAGTGATATGGTTAGAGTCCTTAGGATAAACCAATAATGCATTTCTTTTTTTGGTTCACTAGTTTGTTATGTAAAGTGTTTGAAATTTGTAAGCTTTTCAGTTGGTTGATGAAACTTGGTAATCACTTGAGTTTATATGCCAATGCTATGTTTAAAACGTACACATGGGATTGGTTTGGGCTATTTTTAGAGTTGTGTGTGGGTTATTTTTGCCTAGGTAGCTCAGTTCCCCTTGGCTACTGTTGATAAGCTTGAGATACACCCAACTGGCCATGCAGTAGAGAGCCCCTTGGCCACCTCAGTAGGGAGGTCTAGGGCAGTAGAACACATTTTGGTCTATACCCTGCTTTTACACTCGCTGTGGTAAAAGTGCTTGTCCTTCTCTGACAAGAACAAGGAGGACCCAGTTTCCTTAGGGACTCATGGACCATCAGAAACTGATGTGTGTGGTGGCCTGCAGAGTGGGGAGCATCTGGGGACCCTGCCTTCTTCCCTACTGTGTCTCAGATGAACAGAACACAGTGCCATCCATTCCTGGTAGGTCTGAATTCTCTGGGTAGGTGAAAAAAAAGTGAAAAAAAGACCTGCTGCTTCTAGAACTATCCCTGAAACTAGAAAGCAGTCCTTAATCAGATGACTATACCAAGGCAGGCATCGAAGGCTCTATGTGAAAATTCAGCTATTGCTGGGCTGCTTGCTGCCTGGTCGGCAATTGGGAAGGAAGAAGCCTGCCACCTGAGCTTCCATTGCCATAACGACCACCTCAGCCCATATGTGCACAGGGCATCAAGATTCAGGCCTCAGGTCTGCAAGGAGATGCTGCGGCTGACTTACCTGTTCCCTATTCCTTACTGGATATCCTTCCTAGGAACTAATTTTTATTTTATGTTTTAAAACTTATTTGAGAGAGACAGCATGAGTAAGCATGTTTTTTTTTTGTGGGGGTGGGGGGAGAGGGATGAGCAGACTCCCCTCTGAACAGGAAGCCTAATCCCAAGACCCTGGGATCATGACCTGAGCCAAAGGCAGATGTTCAACCATAGAGCTACCAAGGCGCCCCTCCTATTAACTACTTTCGAGTGCTGGAAGCTGAAGAACTTGGTGGTTTGCACTGCACTGATGTTGACATAGGAGCCAGCTGAGGCTGAATGGCAACCGGAGGCTCACAGGATGTCATTCCATAGCCTCCCACAAACTGTCTTCTAATGGGATGAGCCATGGGCCGAGCTAATGTGGTATTTTGCTATTATCATCAGCTATAAGCAGAGTAGGATGGGAGGTGATGCAGGAAGAGCAAGTCTTCTAACGCCATGTCCTACAGACAACATGAGAAGGCAGTAAATACCATGTCCTGATGTTTGTTGAGAGTTGGTAAAAATATGTCAGAAGTCACAGTGTGAAAGCGAGGCTGGGAGCCAGTGGGACTGAAGGCGGCCACCCTTCCTGCCCGCCCACTGCCCCCCAGGGTCTGAGTGTGCAGCTCTTGCTTGTCACTGTCTGCCTTTCCATCCCATTGTTCTTAACACTGTACCTAATTCCCAGGTATTTGACTTTGGAATCACAACTCCAAAACCTCTTGTTTGAAGGGTAGTTTTCAATTTATTAATGAACCAAAGAAATTAGCGCAAAGTGACTGTGAACGGCCAGGTGAGATGGATCGGGGTCCATTCTGTGTGCCCTCCTGCACCTCGAGGATGGCGCCCCTCAGAGGGGGAGGCCAGGTCTAAAGGGAGCATAGTTTTCTGCCCCTGCGTCAGGAGGGGGCAACTCTCTCCGCACCCCCAACCCACTGGAAAGCCTCCCTCTGCAGGATCATAAACCCGCATCTACGGCCTAAAAAATACAGCTCTTGGAAAACATCTTTCCAATTTGCAGCTCTGCTTTTTCACACTTTTGTATTCATTTATGTTTGAAACAGCACGTCTAGAGACAGACTGTAAACCCAGCCCACTAGATGCTATTATTCTTTTCTTCTCTGCTGCTTAGTAGTCTAGATCCAGGTTGATCCCTCTCACACTCCAGAGAGAAAATAACAAGACCTTATGTTAGAGTTTTCAAAAGCATTGAACCTCACAGCAGCCCTGGGAGGTGGGCAGGCAGGCATCATGGTTCTGGGATCCCGAGGATGGCTCTACTGGTGAGGCTGGGAACCAAATCCATGCCCTTCAACTTCTGGTCCAGGGCTCCTTCTGCTCCACTAGATGAACTGAGCTCACGTTGATGAGCACAACAGCCTTCCACTTAGAATAGATGAAATGTCCTTTGGGCTGGCAAACCAAGGAGATTCAAAGTACAGACCTGGTCAGTGAGCTCAGGGGATAAGCACACCTGAGTGAAATCTGGCATCAGTATCAGACAGGTAAATAGGGCAGAACGTGGGCATCTTCGACAAGGTGTCCTGTTGTCTTGATTCTAACCTGGACCACACTGGCTGCTAGAACCGGAACTCAGCAAAGTCCAGGAAGAGAGAAGGCATTCAGAGGACTTTCTCATCTAACAATTTGTTGATTCCTTCGCAAATCCTCTTGAGGTTGGGCCTACAGTCTCCATCCAGACTATAAAGGGTGGAGAGGAACTCCACATCGGCAAAGTGGTTGAAGACGTGGTTGATGCGCCCGTGGGTTCTGGGCGTCAGGTGTCGCTGCACCAGTTCATGCACCAGGTCCTTGCACTCATGCAGGAGCTTGGACAGCACGTTCCTATCAAAGGTGTATTCCACCTCATAGAAGCTGACGATGGTCATGGCGGTCTGGTTTAGCTTCTTCCTGAGCTTCTCCACGATAACAACCTCCTCCTGGCTGAACTGGTTGTGCCGGTAGAGGATTCCAATTTTGACCGCCACCTTGATCAAGTCTTTCATGATCTTGTGGGCTTCCTTCTTGTTGTGGGTGTGCTCTTTGGTGACTTTGTAGAGCTCATCAAAGATCTCGCTGCTGGTGTCATCAATCAACATGTTTGCCATGGTTTTGCTGGCTATTTTGCTCAAGATCTTCTTCTGGGCTTGAAGAGCAAGATTCTTGGAACTAAAAACATCAGGACCTACAGTAAGGAAAGAAAGAAATGTTATAGGAAGATGAGAACCATTTGTTATGTTTCTATAAGTGAGAAACACTAATTTGAACCTACGTTCCTAGAGCAGAAACGAAGGCCTTTATATCCCACAACCCCTTAACCAAACTCCACCAAAGCCTAGGACTCCACTGTCCTCTCCACATAATCTGCTTTGTTTAGCCTCCTAAACCTCTTAAATTGCACTCTTCTCTCTCTGGAACTGGTCTCCTCTTCTCTGAGCATCTCACCTTTTGAGACCTACTTCATGCATGATACTCTCCTGACCCTATTAGCTCACAAGGAACACCACCATTCAGTTGTGCAAATTACCACTTAATGACAAGAATGTAGCAGCAGTACACAGGCAGCTGATCATGGCAGTCTTCTTACTGAGTCTCAGAATCCATATTTTGAGTCTAAGGTGTATTTTTTTCATGTTTCTTATCTTGGAAATTGCTATGTGTCTTATAGTCACCATTGCCAGGTGGCACTTGTGCTGTGGTTGTCGTTATCTATATGTACATCAATTTGCACAACAAGAGCCAGAGACTTGGGAGAAAAGTCAAGAGCACTCAAAGAAATATTGCCTCACCAACGCTTTCAATTGGCAATAGAGAACAGAAGGGCACTGTGTGCGAAACACAAACATCAACAAGTCCAAGGCAAACATGCTTCAGATAGTAGTACCCTGAATGTGAAGAACCTTAGAAAAACCGGTCTATCTATTTATTTATTTATTAGATTTTATTTATTTGAGAGCACAAGAATGAGAACAAGCAGGGGGAAGGGCAGATGGAGAGGGAGAAGCAGGCTCCCAGCTCAGCAGGGAGCCCAATGCGGGCTCTATTCCAGGACCCTGAGATGATGACCAGAGTTGAAGGCAGATACTTAAACCAACTGAGCACCCAGGTGCCCCCCAAAGTCAATTCATTTCTCTTGTTTTCCACTGGCCATCACTCTACAGTATGTATGTGTATCATTCTTCCAAAGGAGATTCGGGCTGCCCCAGGACTGAGACGATGTCTCCCACAGCACGCAGTTGAGTTCTGGGCACAGGGATGAAATGGTGTCTGCTAAGTAAAATACCAGAGAAACACTGCAGAAGAATAAGAAAGTAGTAAAATACAGCGCAAATTTCTATTAAAAAAATAGTTTTCCTTTGAGGACTGAAGACCTTTCTAGGATCCAGAGAGACTCTATCCAGTGCTGCATGGCCACAGGGAAGTCACAGATTGGACAGGCAGAGGGGCCACACGGCCATGCATGCCAGGTTCTGCAATCCTCACCTGGCTGCCCCACCTCCTATCCCACGAGCTCTGCCCACCCTGGACTCATTTTCTCAGTGGACAGTGACTAATACCTGGATGCTTGGGTCTCACAGACAGACCCAATGGACACTCCAACATAATTTAAACAAGGCATATATGCACTTCCTCCACCCACATGACCCCTCACGACTGGCCCAGCCTTTCTCCCTCAGCCCTAGGCCCCTGCAAGACAGCTACTTCAGCTCTCAGCCTTCTGGCTACAGGCCCTGGGGGCCACAGCCTGGAGTGGGGTTGCTGTGGCAGGATCAGCAGCAGTAAGGCAGCTGGGGCCATGGGCATCCTACAGCGCAGGGAGCTCTCTCTCTCAAGTCTGAATCCATACAATCTTCAAGCAAGGTCACAGTGAAGTGACCCTGATATAGGCAGGATTTTCCCTTCAGTCGAGGCGTAAAGAGAACAAACAGCATCTCTTGACTCTTCTTTAACACGAGAAAGCCCCAACCGTCTGATTTATGCCCTCCCCGAGTTTGTAACAAAAAACATTTTTATCCAGTCTGACCATCTACTATGGTCATCAGACTTCTGTGTGAATTACCTTTGTTCCCAAAACATCAAATGCGTATTCCAAAGACAAAAATTTACAAGTATTTTTAAATTTATTTATTTATTTATTCATGAGAGACAGAGGGAGAAGCAGGCTCCCTATGGGGAGCCTGATGCAGGACTTGATCCCAGGACCCCGGGATCACAACCTGAGCCAAAGGCGGACGCTCAACCATTGAGCCACCCGGGTGTTCCAAATATTTACAGGTATTAAGGATTTCAGAAGACTGTGCTGTGTGCTTTGTTCATGGAGACACACACAGAGAGAGGCAGAGACACAGGCAGAGAGGAAGCAGGCTCCGTGCAGGGAACCCGACATGGGACTCGATCCTGGGTCTCCAGGATCACGCCCTGGGCTGAAGGCAGGCGCTTAACCGCTGAGCCACCCAGGTGCCCCTGTGCTGTATGCCTTGAAGTCAACTCCACAGAAGCAGCTTAAAGACTTCTGAATAGTGGCCCTGCACTAAAATAGGTGTATGCCTACTCAGGTTATTATTCTGATGGGAACAATGGCATCTAGATGGATCCTTTCTAGAATATAAAAAAAAATGAGTCATTTCTTTGTAGATATAGCTCCTAACAACTGCCTGAGAATAAGGTACACTAAGAGGCTCTCTAGAAATGCACCCAGCACATACTGACCCAGAAGCGGGGCATCAAATACGCACGTGCCCGCTGGGAGGTAGGCTCTGCAGGAGCAGGGACCTGTGTGCAAGCCCTCCTGGATGCCCAGCGCCTCACACACCGGGCACACGGGGCAGGTGCGCTGGGAGGAAGGAGTGCTGGCGGCCTCTGCACCAGGCGCTTCGTGGTTTTAACTCTAACTGTTGGGTGAAGCTGGCATTTTTATCAAGGCTTCCTTGCTAGCCCGATTCCAAATGCCGCTCATTTCCCTTCCAGCACTCCCAACACTTTTCTCTAAGACCCATAGCTCCACACCTTTTGCTCATATATTCCCATAAGATTTTTGAAAACCCATGTACCTCCTTGTGCACTTAACTTGCCAGCAAGTATTATAATGTTAAATAGTAACAATTTGTTAATAGATATGATTTCTAGATATAAAATGAGTATTTAAAAATTAGCCTGTTAAATCATTTAAAAAATTTTTTTAAAGATTTTATTTATTTATTCATGACAGAGAGAGAGAGAGAGAGACAGAGAGAGAGAGGCAGAGACACAGGCAGAGGGAGAAGCAGGCTCCACACAGGGAGCCCAACGTGGGACTCGATCCCGGGTCTCCAGGATCATGCCCTGGACTGAAGGCGGCGCTAAACCGCTGGGCCACCGGGGCTGCCCACAAGTGGAAATTTAAGTTAAAAGAGGATTCCAGCGGTCATAAATCTCCAAGCCTTAAAACATTTCTTTTGGAGTTATTTTATTTCGGGGTACAATATAAAATATTAACTGTTGATAAGTACTAAACCTCCAAATGAAATGTATAGGGGTGGGTTATGGTACCTTGATTCAAAGAGGCATCACCAACACCAGAGTTTTGCGTCATCCCTGTGTTTGACCAGGGAGGTTCTGCACCCCAGGGTAATATATTTGTCTTCATGGGCAAGAACTCTAGCTACAACAGTGGAAAGGAGAGGGGACCACCATGTTTTGACCTCATGTTGTGTCTCAGGCAGGGAAATGTAGAAAAGACTGTGAATTGAGGTGAGAAAGAGGAATTGGATGCCGAAGTCAGTTCCCTCAAAATCATCCTCGGCTGCACATCACACAGGAAGTCTATGGACTCTCAAGGTGCGTACCCTATATGGAACTCTCCTCTTTCATGACAGCAGCAGTGTTTCAAGAGGGGATAAGAAGTGCTCTTCAGGGGCATAGAGTTTCTTGACCAAATAAGTTTGGAAAATACTGGGTTAAGTAATTAAACAATTCTTTTCCTGTGAGACTTTGAAATATTCCTTTAATACATCCAGGTGTCCTAGCAACTCTCTGAGGGGGCTGGGTGTGGTAGGCGGAATAATGCCTCCCCCGCCCCAAAGATGTCCACATCTTAGTCCCTGAAACCTGTGAATGTGACCCAGCAAAAGAGACTTTGCAGGTGTGATTAAATTCAGGATTTGAGGATGGAGAAATTATCCTGGATCATCCAGTGAGCCTGATATAATCACGAGGGTCTTTCAAAGTAAAAGAGGGAGGCAGGAGAGAGTGGGCCAGAGAAGGGGATGTGATGTTGGGAGCAGAGGATCAGAGTGACATGATCACTGGCTTAGAAGACAGAGGAAGGAGCCACGAGCCATTGGAGCATGGCTGGTTTCTAGAAGCTGGAAAAGGGAAGGGAACACAATCTGCCCTAGAGCCTCTGGGAAAAATGCAGCCCTGCCAATACACTGATTTTTAGCCCTGTGAAACCCATTTAAGAGTTCTGATCTCTAGAGGTGTAAGAGGATACATTTGTGAGTCTGAAGTGTCTAAATTTGTGATAATTTGCTCCATTACAGCAGCAGTAATTCAGGTGAATAGAATATAGTGTGATGTAGCACTTCCCAATTTTATTTGGTCAGGGAGTTCTTTTTGTCTTTTGAGTAGAGTGCCCAATGCCCTGGTTTGCCAGGATTGAGGGGTTTCTCATAGAGCTGACTTTCTGTGCTGGAACTAAGGGACAGGCATGTTGGGACAAGTCTGTCACCCTATTCCAAAACCACTAGTAATGTGTATATATATATATATATATATATATATATATATAGTTGAGTTAAAAATTGGAAGTAACAAAGAAAAACTTCAGAGGGTGGTGGAATATAATATATACTTGCCATTTGAGATGCTTTAATCTCAGCAGGTAAGTTGTACACTCATGTTGCCACATTTACCAATTTACCACCCCCTCTACTTGCTTTTGCCTTCTGTAGTCAATCTTAACCGTTTATGGTTCATTCTGGGCAAAAATCCCTTTTGTCCTTTGGTTGCTCTGCACTTATCGAGCACTTACTATTAGTTTTGGCTCTATATGAATTGCTATGGGGAAAATCACTCCAAAATACTCATTTGGGTCCCACTCTGAATATGGTCCTGCAGGGACAGGAGAGACAGACAAATGAAACAAAACGGAGAAACATGCGAAATAACACAAAATGGCAAGAGTGAGAACAGCTGGGGACAGCTAAGGGTGGACTTGAATGTGGATGGATAGGGATGGCTACAATGTTATAAAGTGGTTTCTAAAGTCAAAGATATGGGCCA
The DNA here is from genome assembly GCF_048418805.1 of Vulpes vulpes. Lineage (NCBI taxonomy): Eukaryota > Metazoa > Chordata > Mammalia > Carnivora > Canidae > Vulpes > Vulpes vulpes. Next base: position 56,598,244 of record NC_132794.1, read on the forward strand.
GGGCAGCCCAGGTGGCTCAGCAGTTTAGCCCAGGGCCTGATCCTGGAGACGCAGGATCGAGTCCCACGTCGGGCTCCCTGCATGAAGCCTGCTTCTCTCCCTGCCTGTGTCCCAGCCTCTCTCTCTCTCTCTGTGTGTGTGTGTCTGTCATGAATAAATAAATAAAATCTTAAAAAAAAGATACAGGCCAATAGTTTCTCCTAGTCACAAAGGCTGGTTTTCCTGGTAAGTTTGCAGTCATCTCAGTTGTTCAAAAATGTGTTATTTACCTGTAAGGTGATTTAGGGTACAAACTTCCAGGGTGAAGGTTCAGGAGGGCCAAGGTGTAACATCTCTGAAGCCTGAAATACCAAGAGTCTAGGGTGGAGGAACCTAACTGCTGTGTATGGATCAACAAGCACCAAGAAAGCTTTAAGAAAGAACAACAAATAAGTAGATTCCCCAACAACCCCTCTCTACCGCCCAGCCCTAGACAGCCAGTGTGAAAATCTTCAGGGAGACGGCTAGTAATCACAAGCCCCTTAAGCGACTCTGACATGCCTAAGACCCCCTGGTCAGGACATGCCCCAACATGTATCTGATAGAACACTAGTCCTGATAGGTGATTTAGGAGAGAAGGGTGTGTGGTCAGTTATGGTAAGTTTGTAGATGACCATATATTATGGTTGGCTCTTGAGGATTTGCCATACCAGGTAGCTTATTCAGGGCTTTGAGAAGTCCCACAGTAAAGACTGTGTGGTTTTGTTTAGTCTACCCACTTCTCAAACTTCCTGAACCCTACAAAATTTGTACATACACACACACAAAATCATCTTGTGGTATTATATTATAAGAAATTCTGGGACAGGACTGAGAAATAAAATCGAGACACTCTGGTCAACTTTTACAGCTCCCAGGGATCTGCTGGGGGCGGGGTGGGGGTGGTGAGGAGACACCACTCTTTCCAGCAAGCATGCATGATTTCCATGTACATGGAAATCTTGAGCTTGCTTTCTTCCATTCATTCTTCTATCCGAACCTTCTACAGGGGGTACTATATTGATGATCTATCACGGAGAAACACTGGAGGCTGAGAGGAAGAATGGGAGTTTTGGGAGCCAAGGTCAGGAGGACACTTGGATATTTGGGGAAACAGGCCTAACCCGTGGATACATATTTGTTTTGAGAGAACACCAAGGGACCCAGGTTAGATCTTGGTGAAAACTGTCCTCTTATTGCTGTGTACAAGCCTTCAGAAGGCTGTTGTGGCCAGGGACAATTCTCTTAGCCATGTTTGTACAAAAGGTCCCATTCCCCAGCCATGAAAGCTAATGAGTTGTTTACAATACCTCAGAATCTCTGAGAATGGAGAGAAAAATGTGATTATGCAGCTATTATATATAGCTCACCTGACCAGCACGATGGAACAAGATGGAGGAAGCCGTGAAACTGAATAAACAGGAGCTTCCTTAAACCACAGTTGAGGGACACCTGGGTGGCTCAGTGGTTGAGTGTCTGCTTTTGGCTCAGGTCGTGATCCCGGGGTCCTGGAATCAAGTCCTGCATCAGGCTCCCCATGGGGAGCCTGCTTCTCCCTATGTCTCTGCCTCTCTCTGTGTGTCTCTCATAAATAAATAAAATCTTTTTTTAAAAAAAACACACACACAAGATTGATGAAGAAGCTAAAGTGAAAGCAATGTGAGGTCAGTGCTCTGACAATAAGGACCCTTAGAATATTTACAAGGAAAAGAAAATTACCAAGAACTATGTTGGGAGATTGGTGTGATAATGGTAGTGAACTAGTTTGGAGACAGAAGGCAAAAGATAACTTAAGTGGGTCCTTCACTAAACAGAACAGTGTTGGGGCCAGTCTGAGTTGATGCTTCTATAAATGATGTTCAGCTGTAGTACAAGTGATGTTTCCACATTTCTAGACGACACTAAGCTCTCCCAGATGGTGAAATGCCAAACTGGTGGTGATAAACAGCAGGAAGATCTTACCAAGCCGGGTGAGTGGGCAGGGAAGAGGCAGAAGAGCTTTCGCATGGTAAGAACAGGTAGTACGTTTGGGGAAAAATAAAGCAAATGAGGGTTGTGAGGGATGAAGAGCTCTGAGCATCAGCCCAAGATGCACTGAGGTACAGAGGGGCTGGGGGACAGACTCAACTCTTCTCTTCTTATTCTTGGGACTCTGTAACTTCTCTGCTTCCAGTTAAGGATGGTGTGGAAAACTTGAATACGAGTATGGAGAGCTGTGTCAAAATAATAAAACGGGAAATTTTGTCACAGCCAGTGCACACACAGTATCACTTCACTTCTGTAAACAGCCTAAGATGATGATGGCAAGGAAGAGAGTTAGCTAAAAGTGTTAAGTAGAAGTTAGGAGTGGAGATGGTACCCAGAGCAAAACAATCTGTGGTGTTTAATAAGCACCAGCTGTCAAAGCAGGAGACCCAGAGTATAAGGAAAGTGGGAGCGGAGTCCCCAGGGCCTATGGAGGGGTAAGACCCTGAGCAGAGTGTGATTAGTGGTAGCCCAAGTTTCTGGCATTCAATCACTTATTTTTAACTGTTGGGAAAAAGTTCAAGCAAGCCTCCTTCAGATCCAGCAGCCTCACAAACTACCTGAACTTCCATGATGAGCACCTGTCTGTTTACCTGCGCACGCACCCAGAAAAGCTGATTGGACCGGTCATGTCCCTCTTGTTCTATCCTTCACTGCTGCCAAAGGGCCAGGAGCCGGTGGAAAGAATGGCACCCTCTCCCTTCCCTGCCTGTTCTCTTGTCTGTTCTCTGTGTGAATGATGAGGAAGGGGTTGCTTTGGGGGTGAGAGGGTGGGCAGGATGGGCTATCCACGACAATGCCAAAACACCTAGAGAAGACCCTGCCTCTGCTTCAGTTCTTGGTTGTCCCTGTGTAGCCATGAGGCCAAAACTATTAAGCAACCTTAAGTACTGTTTTGAAGTGTGAACCCAACAGAGTTATGGTTTCCAGGAAGACTACTAAAGGAGTCGTTGCATCTCCAGTGGAGTCAAACTAGAAAACATTTTCTTTCCCTTGTATAAAACTGTGGCTTGTATACTGCTGGAATATTAAAAACACAGCACAGGAGGAAGTGCAATGAAACGAGATCATTGACTAATGGTGGGGCCTTTGAGTTAAGGACCAGCAAAAACCTGGATCCTCCCCTCTCTCCACAGAGAAATGATCAAAGCTCAGAAGCCCATGGAAAAAAAAGCCTTTTTTGGTCTAATCCCTTTCATACTTGAATGAGATGGCAGTTTTGAGGCTTAAAAAAGATATTTTGGGATATTTTAAAAGGCATCACAGTAAAACTTGGATGGCCTGGGAGGGTGAGGAATGCATTTTTCTGACTGCACGTCAGTCCAGCACACCCTCAAGCCTCCTTCGGGTCTGGGCCCCCCCTCCCCCAAAGAGAGCCACTCCCTTGAGCGCGTATTTCCTGGGCTCACCTCTGCAGCTGAGACCTGAGGTCCCCAACTTTCCACTCCCTGCAGTAAGAAGCAAGCAGTTTATGGGTCCTACAGGTGGGATCACCATGACGTGGGGGGCACCAGCCTCTGCCAGGTAACACTTCACCTTGTCCAAGATTACTAACAGTTAACATGCAGGCTGACTGGGGGACCCACAGCATGTGGCATTCTAAGAGAAGTGGGGAAAGTCCCCCACTCAGAGTTTGGGGGTATTTAGTGAACCCCTTACTTGTTTATTCCCTTTCAACAGTTTTGATTTATTTCAGCATTTGTTTATGTGTGCTTGGTTAAACAGACTCAGTGATTATATTATTTAGTTTTAACTAAATCCTCACAGAATGGACCAATGATTTCAAGAGATTCCTGCAAGCAACAAAACTGAAGACAATACACTAATCATGCCAGCATAAGTGAACAGCAAGGAAATGGCAGGGCTGACGATTATCCTCCTCATCATAAGAGCTTTTCCGCAGCCAAATTATAAGGTAAAAGTAATGATCTAATCAGATCTGACAAAAAAAATGGGCCTAAAAATTTCAAAAATTCTAATAAGATGATTTGAAATATGGATTTGAAACACTTTTACTTGCCTTGAGCTATTCCCCAAGGTAGTAGGAAGCCATGGCAATTAGTAAGACAGTTACTGTGATTTTGATTTTAGCTTGTCCTATGGGTGATGGGGATGGGCGATCAGGAATGACTGCTGGGGGGGCAGGGATGAGTTGAGGATGATGTTGAGTGCCTCTTCTAGCATGGGAAATTGGAGGGGGCCGCGGGGCAATTAAGAAGCATCTAGGAGCCTGTGGAATGGATGAATTCAGGCCTTAGCATGCTGAATTCTTGGTGCCTTAGGGGAATCTGCATGGAGATGGTCATGGGACCTGCCCAGTTGGCACCTCACACCAACCTGTCCCACCCCAAGCTTACCCCTTTCCTACCCAAACTCTATCAGTTTTCACAAAGCAAGGGAAGGGAAGACCAACCTTCCCTAAAGAATTTGTCAACTGGGGATCCTGAGGGATTAAAAAGGTTCTTCCTTAAAAATGCACGTATATAAAATTAGCTAATTAAAGTATGGTCTCTACTCACAGCTTGTTGGGAATCTCTTGAGTCAGAGCTACACTGTATCCCTCCTAGGGAATTCTCTCTCCCCTCTCTGGGCCTGCCACCAAACTGCCCTTCCTATTCAATGAAAACTGAGGTTAGGAAGTGAGAGGCAGGCTTGGGTATGGCACAGTTGGGAGGGAGGGTAGAAGGAAGAAGGACTGAGCTGCCAACAAGCAAATGCAGAGGAGCGGGTGTCGCCAGTAGCCAGTCATTCTACCTCGAGCTAGGGCTTGTTTGGAAATCTTGCCTTTGGCTCAGGCCTGAGAACAGGTGCAGAGTTTTGGCTTTGCACTTCATGGCTGCTCAGTCCTAGAGAGTCATTCATCCAGCCATTAGAAATGATGTGTTTTTAGGGGACCAGGCATGATGAATCTTCCCAGCTATACTGGACATTTCAGGATGTTGTGCAAAGATGTACAAAAGTGATGGTAGTCAAAAAGGGACACTTCTTACAGGAAAGCTGGTTCTGATTGTTGCAATACCTTGCACTGAATAATTACTCTTTAAAAGCAGCACTTGATTGATCATCTTTAAGAAGAAGACCAAGTTTTTTTCATTTTAAAAAATTTCTGGGCCTTGCAATAACTTATTGTTCTAAGTAAGGTGAAGAGAGATGGGTCTGCTGTAAGCAAGACATACCAGCTCATTATCTCATTTTTGTCTTAGACCCTCTCCAATCGGCCCATCCATCAGCACTGAGTAACTAATTAATTAATAATCATGTCAGAGAGACTATTAACTACTGAGCACAGATTATGTACCTGGGGTGATAGACACCATGTATTTGGTCTTCACAAGAGTTCTGCAAGAGAGGGACGGTGAGCTCCATTTTACAGATGAGGAACCTGAGCCACAGCAGATTTAAGTAATTCACTCAATGCTCTAGGGCTGATAAGCAGCAGAACTGCGATTTGGCCCAAGTTCAAACCAACTCCAGACAAAGCCTGCAATCTTTGCGTCCCAGCATCTGCTTTCTGAAAATCATCCTTGGCTCCCTAATGTTTGTGATTTCTCACTTATTTGCGACATTACATAGGCTTCAATTTAAATCCCCATCTAGCAAGGAGATTTACATTTCATCATTTTTTTCTTAAATACAAAAAAAGTCATTCTCATTATGTGATAAAACATGTATTCACCAAAACTTGAAGATAGATGTCGCTCTCATTTTTAGAGGGAATTCTATATATTTCAACAGAGTGACATATTGATTTTACAGCTAGCTCTGAAAAGTGAATGAGTGATGATTTTACTTACCAGAGCTAGCTGAGGCAGATACGTGTGAAGTCACTGGGGGGCTGAATCATCTCCAACTCCACAGGTTAATTTTGGAGATCGGAGAGATATTTTTGTCTTACTGCAGTAGAAGAGCAACCATCACCAAACACAACATCTACTTAACATGATTTCTTTAAACAAAGCTTATTCATCCCCTCCCCCACTCTCCCTTGCATCTATTTAATAAGTAACTGGTGTCTCTCTGAATAGTACATCATATTCAAGCATAATAATAGAGTCCACTTCCGTAGGGCTTTATGCACACGAACTCATCATACCCTTGTGACAACTCTATGAGCACACACTAATCATCATCATTATCATCATCAACAGCAGCAATGGCACTTTGCGTCTCACATCCAAGGAATCCAAGGCACAGAGATTAAACAGCTTGTGTGCAGCCACCATCCATGCGGCAGAGCTGGGTTCAGGCCCGGAAGGCTGCCCCACAGTCCCATGCTTCACCCCGCCACACTACACTGCCATTCATGAGTGACAAATATCAATTAGTTTAAATGTTTTTTTTGAACTACTGCCCGCTGGAAAATGGAAATGAAGGGTCCTTTTTTTCCTCAGAAGAATTAATTTTTTAGAAACCACGACACATCTCAAGTATGTAGACAAAACAGAAGATAATATAACAAACTCTACTTGTGTGGCCACTGCCCAGATGGAACAGATCTCAATATTTTGTCCTCGGAGACAGGGCGAGGTAACAAGGCCTCTTTGTTTTCAGCTCCCTCTTTTCCCTATCTCCCCAGATCTAACTGCACTTCAGAAGCTGATGCATCTTTGTCTCATCCATGTCTTTATAGTTTTGCCTCACAAGTAAGCACGCATCATCAGTATATTGTTTAGAGTATTTTTAAACTTCAGATAAGGGTGTCGGACTACACAGGTTTTTCTGCAACTCTTCACTCAACATCAAGCTTTCAAAATTTATCAAATTTCGTCACTTAGTTGCTTATGTGAATATACTATGCATTCACATTTCCTGATGATGGACATTTGAGTTCTTTCCCCTTTCTGCAAGCAAGAGTCCACAGACCTGTCTCTGTGCCCACATACAACAGTCTCCTGGGTTCTACATCTAGAACGAGACTGCCAGCTCCTGGGCCAGAGGCTGCCGGTTGCTACCCAGCAAGACAGCACTAATTTTCACTCTCAGCAGCAGCATATGAGTGCCTGCCATTCCATTTTCTCATCAACACTTCAAATAGTCCACCTTTTAATTTTCTGCAATCTAAGTACAAAATAGTAACCTGTTTTAATATATCTCTGCTAGTGAAATTCAATGTATTTTTGTGTATACTGAGCATTCACATCTTTCCTCTGTGAATGTGAATTGCTTATTCATAGAATTTACTAATTCCTGCCCCTGCCTCCACCCCTCCTTGGATTGTATGTCTTTTTCTGGCTAATTTATGGGAGTTTTTTGGTTTTTAAAAAATATCTTATTTATTTATTTGAGAGAGAGAGAGACAGAGATAAGGAGCACAAGCAGAGTGGGGGAGAGCAGAGGGCCAGGGGCAAGCAGACTCTCTGCTGAGCAGCGAGTCTGATGCAGGCTGATCCCAGGACCCTGAGACCATGACCTGAGCCAAAGGCAGATGCTTAACCCACTGAGCCACCCAGGTGCCCCTACAGGAGCTTTTAATACGCTATGGATTCTAATCCTCTGCTGATCACATGAGTTGCAACTATCTCCTTCCAGTCTGTAGCAATGCCTTTTCATTTTATTTGTTGTACCTTTAGTCATACAGAAGCTAAAAATTTTAACATAGTCAAATTTATCAATGTTTTCTTTTGTATCGCATTTTAAGAAACCCTTTCCTACCATGAGGTGAGAAGTGAGTCTCATATATCTTCCAGAAGTTTGAAGGTTTTGCTTCCCACATTTAGGTCTTTAATCCATTTGGCATTTATTTGTGCTTATTGCATGAAGTACATTTTTCTCCTCACAATTTATTGTTTATTGAATAATTCACCCTTGTCCCACTGACCTGTTAGGCTACCTTTTTCTTATCAAGTTTCCAAACTGCATGGGTCTGTGTCTTTTACTCTGTACTACTGAACTATTTCAGTACTGGCACTATACCATATTAACTACTATAACTCATAGTAAGTCTTGATAGGCCATAGGGAAGGTACCCCCCACTATTTTATCCTTCGTAGAAATTGTCTTGACTGGGGGCACCTGGGTGGCTCAGTTGGTTAAGCATCTGCCTCTGGCTCAGGCCACGATCCTAGAACGCTGGATTGAGTCCCATATCAGGCTCCCTGCTCAGTGGGAATCTACTTCTTCCTCTATCCCTCCCCACTACTTGTGCTTTCACACTCTCTCAAATAAATAAATAAAATCTAAAAAAAAAAGAGAAATTATCGGGGATCCCTGGGTGGCGCAGCAGTTTAGCGCCTGCCTTTGGCCCAGGGCGCGATCCTGGAGACCCGGGATCGAATCCCACATCGGGCTCCCGGTGCATGGAGCCTGCTTCTCCCTCTGCCTGTGTCTCTGCCTCTCTCTCTCTCTGACTATCATGAATAAATTTAAAAAAAAAATTTAAAAAAAAGAGAGAGATTATCTTGACTGTTCTTGCCTTTACTCTTCCATATGAATTTTAGGATCATTTGGCCAAATGCCACGACACCCTGTATTAATCTAGAACAGGTATCCTTATGATATTAAGCCTCCCATCCACTAGCATGATATATCTCTCCACTTAGATCTTCTTTGTACTTGGATAATGTTTTAAGAGTCACTTCCATGAAACTCTTGCATATCTTTCATTAGATTTACTTCTAGGTACCACATAGTTTTGGTTGCTACTACAAGTGTCATTTTTTTCTATTATAGTTTCTAAATGGTTATTGGTGATATACAGAAACCCAACTGATTCCTATACAGTGATCTCCAATTGAGAAAATTTGTTGAGTTCTGTAATTAGTTCTAATTGATTTTATGTAGCATTTCAGATTTTTTTATATGGACAACCAAATTGCCCACACAAGATGATTTTCTTCTACCTTCTATTTCTTTTTCTTGCCTTGTTGCACCAGTGGGAGCCTCCAGTGCAATGCTGAATTGTAAGGGTGCTATTTGGCATCTCTGTCTTGTTTCCTACCAACAGAATTGCCTCTAAAATCTGCTCCCCCCATATGATCTCTGCTGTGGGTTTTTGATGGATACCACTTATCAAGTTAAGGAATTTTCCTTACGTTCCTGTTTGCTAATAGGCTTTGTCTGAAGATAGAAATGTGTATCTAATTTTATCAAACACTTTGTACCTATTGAGATCACCGTATGGTTTATCCCTTTTAATATGTCAATTTAACCAATTATTAAATGGCTTCCTGATTTAAATCATCATTGCTTTCCCACAATAAGCCCCACGTCATCATAATGCATATTATACATGTACATTATATATTATAGTGTATATGTATGTAATATACACATATATAATATACTGAAGAATTCCATAGTAAGTTTTGTATTTAGCATTTTGCAACTATGCTCAAAGGTGAGACTGGCCTATAACTTTTTCCTAGAAAAGTCTCTGTCTGATTTTAATGACCAAATAAACTACCCTCATAAAATGGATTATGTAGCTTTCTTGTTTTTTTAAAGATTTTATTTATTTATTCATGAGACAGAGAGGCAGAGACATAGGCAGAGGGAGAAGCAGGCTCCCTGCTGGGAGCCTGATGCAGGACTCTGGGGATCTCAGGATCATGCTCTGAGTGTGAAGGCAGATGCTCAACCACTGAGCCATCCAGGCGTCCTGCCGCCTTGTTTTTTGAAGGTTTAGAAATACTCATCCATAAAGCCACCTGTGACAAGTGTTATGTTTTGAGACCGGGGATGAGTGGAGAATCGATTTCTTTAATGTTTATTCATTATTCATGTAGAAGAGCAATAATCCCCTAAATCAACACATACTTATGATTTTTTTAAACTATTTTAAGCTCTTTAGATTTTTCTTTTCTTTCCCTAGCGCACCCACAAAGTTAGTAGCCACTCTGAATGGTAGATCACTCTCAGGAATAAAAGGATAAACACCATCCACTGGTGTAATTTTTAATACTGTTCTCTTTGTTTTATTTTTAAGAGGGGAGACCAAGTATCTATTTCTCAAGATATTTTCTTTAACAATTTTAGTAAAAAAATGATTAATGGGTATTGAGAGAAGTCAGAAAAGACACACTAAAGGAAGAGAATGAGTCCCCCACAACCCCACCATGCATCACATTTAACACGTATATACTCTACCACACAATCTCCCAGGTATATGTGCTTTAATATTCACAAGCACATGGTCAACAGACACTATATTCTAATCTACTGAAAGTAACAAATAACCTAGTGGCAGGCTGCATGATGGGGGTAAGGGTGCCCATAGGTCTCTACTGGTACATAACAGGATTCCCTTCTACTGCCCTTTCCTAAGCCAGGAGGTGGCAGGAGACACCGAGGAGGAGCTCGGTACACAGACCCCCGGCTCTGCCCACCTCATCTCATCTCAGCCCTCCCATCAGATGCCTGCTCTTCGGATGTCAGAGGACATGCTGAAATCACAAGCCAAAGGGCAGCTTCATCCCTTCACATGTATGGCTCTGCCCTAGCCCAAATGGGTGAAGATAGGCAGGTGACAGCCAAACAGTACCAAAAATTCAGGGCGGCTCTCCCTGGGAGTGGTGCTCTAAGCCTGGCTGCCCTGGCCCCCTGTGCCCATAGCTGGATCCAATGGATCCCTGACCAGGTGGCAGAGGCACAGCTGATGGTTTGTTCTTGCTGCAGGCTCCTCTCACCTAGAGCCCCGGGCCAGCACTCACATCCTTCAAGCAAGGGTGGCCCTTGCACCCAATTCCAGTTTAGTCCTTTTCCAGTGCTGCACTGTGATCAGCACTGAGTTATTCTAGAACTGATGCTCAGAGGACCTGTGTATCCTCACAACGGGGGCAGCATCTGCCATGTAGAAGTTGTTCAATAAATGTCTGTAAATGAGTAACTGAATGAATGATTTTGAGTGCTCTTTCTCATTCTTTGAGGCCCACATTCTATCTGTTCAGGATATACACTGGCACGATGTGAGGATTCATGAAGTACGTGCTGAACTGAGTGCTCTCGAGCACCTTCTGAACTCAGCACGAGGTCCACGCGTTGCCTTTCACATGAAGTCGCCTGCCCGGCCCAGCTGGGTCCTGCCTGTCTGTACCCCTACAAGCAACAGCATCCCCTGGGGGGCCAGAGGTGCCGCCCACCACGCCCTCAGTGTTCAATTCCAGCAGGAGCCCTCTCTCCATGGCAGCAGCACCCACCCTCCTGCCACCCCAGAGCCTCCCCACTCACGTCCCTTCACGCTCACCAGCTATTTTAACACTCGCGAGCTGCTGGGGATCAGAATAGCACAGGCCACATCTGTCTCTCTGGGTGATCCCCTCTCTCTGTTGACAGCTCTCAGACTGTTCTCCGCGGCAGGTGCTGAAAATCCAGGCTCAGGCCACCAGCCTGCTAACAAGGACACCAGTAGGATGCTGCATTCAGAGCCATGGGAGGATGCCAATTTGGTAATATGTAAAATTAGTAAACAGACTGATGTCATAAAAATGTCAGCCTTTAGAATTCTTCAATTTTTGGAGTGTAGATATAAAACTTAAAACGTCAAAAAAAAAAATCAGGCAGTAAAATGGAACACCTTTCCAGGCTCTACTGGAAAAAATAAAGACAAAATGTGGCCTGGGATAGTGGGCACGTAAGGAATGAGGTCTTGGAAGGTGCCATGATTAGATTAATACAGTTTAGTGAGTTAAAAAAAAATGGTAGCTGTACTAGACAGGTCGGAACACACGAAGGAGAAGAAACCAGAAGGTACTTCTGGATGGGAGATGATTTGGCAGACAGCATTATGCCTTGCTCAATGTTCTACTTAATTATTTTTTTAGTGAAATATAAATTTTGTTCAATGATATTTTTGGATTTCAGTCAATCTGAAAGTGGAACAGGAAAGGGGCACACATATCACTTATTTTTTAATATGGAGTTTTTTATTAGTACACCAAAATATAAGATCTTCTATTATTCAAAGTAGTGACAAATGTGAACAGCATGTCAAGATGTCTGCAAAAACTATAACGTCACATAAAAAATAACTGATTTGTATTGGGGGAAGGTAACAGGCACTGCTTTTACTAATGTGATTTATTGTCAGCATTTGTATTTAGGAGTAAAGCTAAATTTCAGCTGTATTAGTGAAATTTCTGTTATATTAGTGAAAATGAAGATGCAATATTTTCCTCCAGGTTTACAGATACTCCTGATTTCAATCCAGTTTAAGTGAAGAGCCTCTGTTTGGGGGCTAAATTCTAGACATAGTCAGGGCACCCCTGGAAAGATTTAGAGAAGAGGCAGGAGCTCACTCAGGAATCCTCTCTACAGTGCAGACAGGTGTCTGTGCTGTTGCTTTCCATGCTGTGTTCATGGTGGTTGTTGCAGATTCCCACTCAGGAATTGGATGTTCAGGACCCAATGATGAGATACTTGAGAACAAGTTCATCAATGCAAGTTTTTGTTTTCCTGACAGCAGTGCCCCTTCCAAATATCCTGTAGTAACTGGTTTTGTCCACGGATTTGAGATCTGAGACAAGTCAGGCTGAATTCTGGATAATGCCATGGTCATTCCTGGCTCAGGGCAATGGCAGTGTTGCAGGAGGTAGTTTGCAGATGGGAGGTGAGATGGCAGTTTTCTCACTCACCTGCAAGGTCCCTGAGGTTGCTCCCCTGAGCTCCGCTGTGGGAACTCAGAACTACTCAGAACTACTCAGAACTACTGTGAGCCGAGAGAGTCCCACTCACATCACTCAAGGATCAAACAAGCTGGGGAGACTCATGTTCCTGGAAGTCACACCTAAATGTGTCTTTCTCTGAGACTTCCTTTCTAAATTAAACTTTCTCCATACAGGTCTCAACGCAGTAAATGTCTCTAAATTATTTATAGGTCATGGTCATAGAGGAAAGCACCACCAAAAGGTGTCACTATTTCAAAGCGAGTCATCTGGTGCGGTCACCCCAAGATTCTGATAATGGCTGTCCTGTGAACTCTGCATGCCAGAGCTGCAGCCACGGCGTCGCTCCCCAAACACAGGGAAAACTGTTCCTGTCCCCAGCCACTGTGCAGGCAGCAGGGTGTGGAGGAGAGAGCCCTGCCCCAAGGCTGCCCCATCGTCCCCAGTGTGCTGCTCACTGTAGGCTATGGGCCCGAGTCTTTATCTTCCTGGTTCCTTGGTTTGTCAAATGGGGGAGCTGGACTAGATGAGTCTGCTCATTTGCTTTATATTCCCAATTTAATGGTAACTTCTTCAGAATCAGAAATTGAGTTTTTATTAAAGATTTATTTATTTGAGAGAGCGAGCACACGAGCAGGGGGAGTGGCAGTGGGAGAGGGAGAAGCAGCCTCCCCACGGAGCTGGGAGCCAGACATGGGGCTCAGTCCCAGGACCCTGGGACCATGACCTGAGCTGAAGGCACTTAACTGACTGAGCCACCTGGGTGCCCCCAGAAATTGAATTTTTAAGTCCATAAAAGAACAGCACTGGGCATACACGAGATATGAGCTGATACCTGTAGGATGGATTATCAGGCTTCCTTTTCACACTCTGATTCCCCTCCATCCATCAAGCTCTCTCTGAGCTCTGCAATTGTCCGCTTCAGCAATAAAATGCCTCCTCTCTTCCCTCCTTGAAAAACCTGAGGCAGTGACCTTGGAGCCTCCAGCTTTCCTTTTCTGTGGCTTCTCTCCAAAATGCCCCTTCCACCAATTTCCTGGGGCCCTTGCCTTCTCCATCAGGCACAGCCTGTGCTCACCACAGGGCAGGTGGTCAGCAAACTCTGCCCAGGGCCTCGGCCTGTGCTGGCCTCAGCACCCACAGACCAAGCTGCAGGCTGCCAGCCCCAGCAGGCCGCCCCATGCTGACACAGCTGCATACAGGAGCAGTGCCCCAACCCCCAGGGCTGGTTCTTCCTGTGGGGCCTCACATCCCTGTCATCCCATTTTTTCTGCTCAAAGAGAAAGTGGCTCATCCTTGCCCCAGTCCCACGTTTTACTCTATGCATCTTCTACCTGGATGCAAACATGGCCTTCTGCTCTCCCTTCCAGCCCTTCCCTGAACACTCCTTCTATCCAGAACAAAACCCCCACACCAGGCCTATTTAAGGACCTCCCACCTGGCTTCACTGGTTTGTTCATTGCAAATTCCAGGAGAGGGGACCTGCACTGCTGTGTCCACAGGGGTGTCTCTGGCACATAGTAGGAGCTCAGTAATGAATTTCAGCCTCCAAAAACCAATAGTGACTAGTCAGCCTGGGAAGCGATGCTGTGGGGACGACAGGGGCAGGCCCTTTATTGTAGCATGCCACCTTGTTGAGCTGAGGATCTATCTGCTGTTCACCTCTCCAGCTTTATCCTCTCCAAACTCCGAGTTCCTGACTCCAGGCCACACACGTCTCATCTGTACCTGGCTCCATCATTCCCAGGCCCTCCCTGTGCCTCTGCACATTTTGTTCCCTGGACATTTTGTTCCGCGGACATCTGTTTCTCCCTTGCCCCATCTCCCTCGATTCCTAGTCAAACTCCCAGGCGCCAGTGGACTTCTGACCTCTGAGCACTTGTCCTGACAATCACATTTCCCTCTAGTATACTCTCATCACAGCGCAGAGCCATCATACACCAGCTGGATGAATGACTTTATCTAGCACCAGTTTGTGAACTGCTTGAGGGCAGGAATCATGTATTCATCGCAACAGCTCCAGCTAGGGATAGAAATGCAGAGAATGTTCAGTGCATGAATGAATGGCTATCAGTCATGACATTTTATTGAAATGTATTCACACTTAGTCAGGAACAATCATGATATTCAGAACTAGCATGGCCTCAGGACACTGAAGCCTGCTTCCTTCAGCCAGGGGCCTGGGTCACTCCCACTGTGCCTCTTTCCCACCTGGGCATGGTTGCCAGGACATCACTCCTTCAGCTGACCAGTCACTTTTCCTTTTTGTTATTTTAAAAACCTATTTTCAAAGTGATATGGTGCATTATTTTAAAAGTCAAGTCATTCTAGGGCTTATACAAAATGCAGCATCCTCTGGCTCACTTCTGATGCTGGCTCTTCATGCAAAATACTTCAAATTCTTTTAGCTGTTTCAACTAATAATTACCTCTTTATATTTAAATTACATGCTTATACTGTTAGTCCTCGACTTTACGTGCTTTTAACTTCCTATTATGGAAGGCAAGAAATTAGCTCTCTTCTCCATTCATTTCTCCTTCCACCTTCCCATTTAGTTCTATTATAATACTTGGTTAAATCAGACGTCAGTGATTTACATTACCCTGACTTGGATACCATTCATAGCTGAGTCATGTATGTTCTATCACTTCCATGACTGCATTTCCTTTCTTATTCATCTTGTTTTCTTAGGAGTCAAACACTGGGAAGGGGAGGAGGGCGGGTGTTGGAGGGGAATGGGTGACGGGCACTGAGGTGGACACTTGACGGGATGAGCACTGGGTGTTTTTCTGTATGTTGGTAAATTGAACACCAATAAAAGTTAATTTAAAAAAAAAAAAAAAGAGTCAAACACTGCCTTGTTTTTTTTTTTTTTGGTTAGTTTTCTATCTACCTAGCATTAATTCACTCCCAAAGCTCCTAGCAGAATACAAAGTTCTCAATAGGCTCAGACTAATCAACTCATCTTTCACTTTAATTTTCTTTTGTGGAGCTTCTGGGCAGGGCCAGCTTTCTGTGCCCTGGCTCAAATCTGGGCACCTTTTTTCCCCTCTAAGCCTGCTCCAGGCTGCCACCGTGGTTCTCCCTCTATCTTTCATTCCTTCTCTCCTGTGTCTGTCTCATGGCTTCCTCTTTCTTATACCCCATTTCAGTGGAACACTTTGTCTAAGTACAGGCATCAGCAAACCACCTGAAAAAGCCAGAGAATAAAGGGCCAAAAGGCAAAATATATCTGGGTACTTATATAACCATTTAAATGTAACCACTAAAAAAATGTAATAAAAGTGCTGTGGGCCATCCAAGAAAGGTGGCAGGCCAGACTTGGCCTGGGGCGTCAGCTGGCTGATTCCTGATCTAGCAGCTCCCTAAGGAAGGGAACATGGTAGGGTAATTTTCTGGAGACCTAACATGTCCTATAATTACCTTATTCTACCCACACACTCCACTGATGGCTTCATGGGGTTCAGAACTCTATCGGGGAAATCCCTCGCCTTGAGAACTCAAAGGCATTGTATCACTGTTATTTGGTTCTCGGTGCTGCTATTTAGATAACTAGTCCATTGGTAAAAGGGCCTTGTTTTTCTCTCTGGAAGCTTTAAGATCTTTTGCTTCATGACCAGTCACGGCCCCAGATCTGAGTTTCCTCTGCCCTAATCCATCTATTGCCCAGGAGGGCTTGTGAAGGAGGGGGGGGGGGAGCTGTCAGAGGAAAAGGAGAGAAGCACTCCAGTGGGAGAGGCTGCAGGGAAGGGAAGCATCAAGGATGAGGTAGAGATCTGGGGCCAGGGGGTGCAGAAGAGGTGATGTCAGGAGGAGGATTTGTTTCTGGGCAGGAGGTAGGAGGTCAGGAGGCCCAAGCTGGGGAGCCAGGTTTTCTCAAAATTTTGGACTTTTTAAGAGGGACTGCCCTCCAGGGGAAGAGGCCTAAGAAGGCTGAGCAGCCATGACTGGCAGACCCACTGCAGGCTGAGTGACTCAAGAGAATGTCCCTTCTTGCGGCCCCTGCCCCTGTGGCCTCCCTGTCACCTGACCCAACTTCCTGATGACCTGACCAGCTGTCACTAGTCCTTGCCAACCTCCTTCCCGCCTTAAGACAGGCTTGGCCCCTAATTATCAACAATCTTCAGACTTTGTGCAGACTCCAGTTACTCTCACTGGATTATGACAATTTGGCAGAGCTATTTTTATGTGGAGTTTTTTTTTTTAAGATTTTATTTATTTATTCATGAGAGACATACACACGGCGGGGGTGGGGGTGGGGGGTGGGGTGGGGGGGGGGGCAAGACACAGGCAGAGGGAGGAGCAGGCTCCATGCAGGGAGCCTGACGTGGGATTCAATCCCGGGTCTCCAGGATCAGGCCCAGGGCCGAAGGCAGACGCTCAACCGCTGAGCCACCGGGGCTGCCCCTGGAGTTGTTGTTGTTGTTTTTTTTTTTTTTAAACAAAAATGAAACAAACAAAATCCAAGGATGGCTGGAACCAGACATCTTCATCCCACCCATAAGCCCATCACTGACCCCTCGCCTGGGGTGGGGGTATTTGGTAACAGCTTTCTGGAGATAACACTTGGGTGCTTACTACAAATGCTGGTCTTACCATCTATCATTCTTGGCATAAAGGCCTATTTCCTCAGAATTCACTCCTATCTTGATTATTCTGCCTTTCATATTCTCTGATCTCTTTTAAAAATCACAGTGGTCATATGCACTCACTTGCAATTGATAAGAAGGAGATACGGCTGCTTAATAAAGAACTGATAATTGCTTTCCACTTGAAGATTAAGTCTTTTTTTTTTTAATGAGAGGAGGAACTTTTCTGGAAGGGTGAAAATGCATAATCAATATATATATTTTTTTATCTCTGAAAAGAGATAAAAATAATCATTTTGTATAACATAAACCAAGAAAGTAAAGATAGACAAAATCCTGGCTGATGGGGAATACTCTTAATTTTAAACTAAGTTAAAAATTCTGATAAACGTGAAACAGCACTTCTGTTTCCTATAAACTTCCTGACTGGGTTACCCTAATTTGGTTGACTAGAGTAGAATAAGGTAGAGAGAGGGAGGCAGTAATGAATATTAGGGCCATGATGTCTCTCTTATTTTCAGCTCCAAGATGCACAAGAAATCCTCAATTAAATTTCTAATTTCTTCAGAAATAGATACACATTATATTTAGTATCATACAGCTCCTCAATAATAATTTTTTGGGGGGATAGTAGACCAATGCTGGTGGCAGACCAATACCTTCTGAAAGTTAATAATCCTGCTCTAATCCTCACCTCTCTTTTTTCTAATTATAAAAGTAATAAAGACACAAAATCACTGTGTAAATGAAAAAAGTGGAACGTGAAACTCACTCATATTTGGGATAGAGGTTAGGGACAGAGATAGGGTCATGGAAGGAATGAGGGTCAGGGCTGCCAGCTACATACACTGCCAGTCAGCAAACGACAGTGAGGCCGTGTTCAAGGGCCAAGGTGGCTGAGTCAGCAAGCTCATCCAGCATTCCATTTGGCTGGAGAGGCTCTGGTGCCCTGTGCCAGACTCTGAGCCCCACATCTATGAGCTCATTACCCACTCTGGTGGTCTACACTTTCTCTACGTGGCATGAGGGCCCATAAGGCCTATCCCCTCTGGGTGAGGAGGTACCAGGGAGAGGGGAGAACCAAAGCCTGGGCAATGCATGAGCAGGAAGACAGCTGAGGAGAGAAGCCTGGGGGAAAGATCACAGAGAAGTGAGAGAAGAACTAGTTTCAAGGAAGAAGATGGGAGGACGTGGGACAAACCTGTAAAAAAACCCAAAGGATGAGCAGTGGACTAGGCCACGGGATCTCACTTGATTGTTGCTTTTAAAAACCACATTACGTGCTGAAAGTTATACACACCTATTGCAGAAATATCTAGAAGAGAAGTACAAAGAAGGAAATTACAATTACCCACAAACTCATTATATAGAATGGTTCTGTTCCAGCATTAAAAAGTTAATGTGTATGAATGAAAGGAGGTCTCTTCTCTTTTTCTCTATAAAAAGGAGTGTATGTATATGTATGGAGATGTGTGTGTGTATATATATCCGTATATATAATATGTATGTATACACGTATGGAGCACAATTTGGATCATAGATCATCAAGCTTTCTTTATACATTATAATGCAAACTCTTCCCTATATTATTATATGTTCTTCAAATTACATTTTTAAAAGATTTTATTTATTTGACAGAGAGAGTGTATGTGCATGAGTAGGGGGAGCAGCAGAGGGAGAGGGAGAAGCAGGCTCCTCACTGACCAGGGAGCCCAATGCAGGGCTCCATCCCAGGACCCTGGGATCATGACGAGCTGAAGGCAGATGCCTAACCGACTGAGCCACACAGGCACTCCTAATTAATTTTTCTTAACAACTGAGTAATACTACACCATGTGGAAAAGTCATTATGTATTTAATCGTTCAATAGCTATTTGACTGAATATTGTTTGTTTAGGTTCGGTATGTGGGTTTGTTGCTGTCCCCAATTCAGGGAGTACAGTTTTCAATAGTGAAAATTTACCACTTGCTTTGAATTGGGATAATCTCTGATTCTGTTTCTTCATCTGTAAATTGAGAATAATAATACCTGCTTTATCCATGTCCTGGTTTTGCCATGGATCAAGTGTACAGGACATTTCATTGTTGTTACAACTTTACAGCTGTTTCAGTCTGAACGACTTGGTGGCTGAGGAGGCTACAGAAATGCTGGGCAAAGCTGAGGGAGAGGTAATGGTCTGGGTGTGGAGGTGCTGAGCCAAGAGGCCTCCTGGCCAGTGAGGAAGAGATGCCCAGATGCCTCGCAAGGCAGCATTCTTGCTTGGGAGAGAGGACTGCACTAGACTGCAGCTTTGGGAATCTTTGGCTCTGTGCCATGAGATCGGATGGTCTCTCCCAAATGAGAGTGTATTGCCAGAAAAGACCAGGCTGAAGGCTCAGCCTGAGGAGGAAAAAAGCATTAATAATGGGCACAGGAAGAGCAGTGGAGTAAGGGTCCAGGAAACTCAGGATTATACATAGTGGGAGAAATTAAAGGAAAAAATAAGTTAAGAAGTTGCTTTTTTTTTTTTTAAGATTTTATTTATTTATTTGAGAGAGAAAGTACAAGCCCAGGAAGAGAAAGAAGCCAACTCACCACCAAGCAGGGAGCCCAACACAGGGCTCGATCCCAGGACTCTGAGATCATGAGATCATGATATTATGATCTGAGCCGAAGGCAGATGCTAAACCCACTGAGCTACCCAGATGCCTCCAAGAAATTATTGTTGAATCCCATCAGATATTGCTCTGGGCTCTCTAAAAGTTGACTCCGTATTAAATGAACTCTGCCTGCCTTGTTTCATTGAGATGGAATCACTGAATTATGAAGGTAAATCTTAGGGGTAGAAAGGCTAACACAGTTGAACAAATTTCCCTGTTTCCTTACAAAAATAGTCAATCTCCAACAAAGATAAAAAACATAATTGGAGAACTAGACGTCAATAAATCTATCCCTGAAGCTGGTAGATAATTAAACTCAAAAGTAAATTAACCTTTGCAATTGCCACTGGGCATCCATAAAACCTTTTTTATAAGTAAATAGCTTTTGGCTATTAAAAAATACAAAATCTTGTAAGGGCTCTGTGTAGGGCTCTCCTGACTATGGGGGAGGAGTGGGCCAGGCAGAAGGATAAGGCCTGGTGTGGGCCAGTGGTGGCCTAACTCTTGGGCAGAGGTACCTGGTGGGGAGGGGGTGGCAAGAACACCCTACAAGGTGTCAGAAGGAAACAGAGCAAGCGTCCCTCTGCTATCCCAACATCCAGAACAACTCTTACCCTTTTAAAAAAAATTACCCATGTTTTCAGGGAAGGACAGACGAGCCAGAGGATCTGGACTCCAGTTCTGGTTCTGAGGCTACCTGGCAGTGTAGCCAGATGTTTTTTGTGTCCCCACGAAAACGTTGCAGAAGGGGGACTTTTGTTCTCTTAAAAGGCCCGCTCCCTCCCCATATAAAGCTCCCTTGCATCTTTTCATTGCTTTTTCACTGCTTTTTGGCTTTGGGAAAGCACATCTATTCTTAGGGCTCAATCTAATCTAATTTTCTCCTTTGTACTGTCTTTACATGTTCTACCATGAGCCTGCATTCCTTGGATCAGAAACTAGTGTTACTAAAAAGCAGTAAATAAGAGAGAATGCTGGACACCCAAAACCCAGTCAGCTAGCTCTGAATCTCAACATCTCTTCCCTGTGAAGCAGGCTCGTCCTTAAGTTTCTGCTCCTCCTCGAATCCAACTAGTCAGCATTCCTGGGGAATTCTATATCTGAGATGATTCTTAATGCTGAAGTGGAATAAAAAAAAAAAAAAAAGGCCTTAGGACCCAGCGTAAGCACACTCTGATAAAAGGAATGTGTGTCTTCAGCACCTCTCCTGACTCTGCTTTTCAATCCTTTCTCTCCTCTGTTTGCCACATTCACCACCTGCCAGGTCCCATGACTCTGGGGATGTGCATGGCTGCAGGGTCCTTCCACGACCTTCTCTCCCTGGCCAGAGCGCTGTGCCCTTCTCCCCATCTTCCCTCCCAAATCACTCTTCACCAGCTCCAGGACAGGAACTTGTGCCAGCCAATCCTTGCCCATGTGCTAACAAGCCAATGCAGATAACGTCTGCTGCTTAAAACAGGGCCTTCTGGATATGTAATGTCCTAACAGAAGGGGTTTCATGAGGGAACCTAATGGTCAGGGTGTTCTGGGCCCTGGGGAGCTGATGGCATCCATTTACTTAAGTTCCTTAATCTACCATGAACAAGAGCACTATTTTTGGAGTTCGAGTGACTTTATATCCACTGACAAGCTGCACCTCCCTGAGCAAGTTACTTAACCTCTCTGTGCCTCAGTTTCCTGGTTTATAAAATGAGGCTACTTATGGTACCTATCCTGGAAGGCTGGCATAAGGGTTAAATGTCATATAAACAATCAATCCAGTCTCAGCTACATTGTATGTTTTTAGTTAACATGAAATAAGTCAAATTCAAAACATCACTATAATTTTGTATTCAGTACTGGCCCTCTGGGGCTGGACTCTGGCTGCCAAAGACTATCCTTACAGTTTCTCATCTTGTTTGATATTTTTCACTTTTTTAAAAGACTTTATTTATTCTTGAGAGACACACAGAGAGAGGCAGAGACACAGGTAGAGGGAGAAGCAGGCTCCCTGTGGGGAGCCTGATGCAGGACTTGATCCCAGGACCCCCGGATCATGCCCTGAGCCGAAGTGGCTCAACCACTGAGCCACTGAGGCATCCCATCTGTCACAACTTCTTAAACCCCACTTCCTCTACTCTATAACTCCAACCTCAGTTTTTTCTCCTTGACGATCTCAGTGTTATCTTAAGGAAACCAAGGAACCAACTAGAACGTGGTAGAGGCCTGCCCTGCAGACGGCCCCATTATCTCCCTCCCATGTTCTATGCCAAAATCTCTGTTTACCTTCCCAGCATAACGCACAGGCCCCAAATCAGGAACGGCGGACGTGCGTGCTCACCAGAACAGCCCTTGACAGAATTTCCTCCTGCGCATGAAATTGGATGCCTCCACTATAAAAATATCAACTGGGAATCTCCATAAAACTACGGATCACCAAAATGTTTCCTTTCAGGGTTAGAACAGTTTCACAGAAAGCATATTTTACTTTTGAGAAGAGAATCTACAAGTTAGTGGCTGCTCCTGTGGTTTTTCAAACAGTTTAAACCAGTACTTAGACACCACCAGTGTCTCTCTCTCTCTTTTTTTTTTTTTTTCTGGAGAACTGAGCTACAAAATACTGGTTTCTATTAGGGTGTGTCTAGCACTTTCTGTGCCGCCAAGTTTTCCATTTTTATAGTCTGCACACTAGTAGATTTTCCATGAACAGGCTCAAATTTATTCCCAGGCCATAATGTTTAAGAAACCCAATATGAACGTGAAGACTGTTCTAAAGCAGCATCAGAATTTGGACCATGCAACTGCCTTAAAAACATCATCTCTGATGTGTAAAAAAAGTAATCTATTTTTTGACATGCCTTAATATATGTGGGGGACAAGGGTACTCACTCTCCCTATATGTTTTCTTGGACTAGGCTGTTACGGGAAATATGTTTTTTACATTCTTGTGTATCGTTTATTTCTATGCTTGCACAGAATACAGCCCAAACACCCACCTACACAGGCATTTTACATAAAGAGTTGGAAGCCAAGTGACTGAAAAAAAAACAAAACCAAATTTTGTATACAGTGTCTTTACAGAGATCGGCATGTGAATCAAGTGGGAGCCAATGGTAACTCTTGAGGAAAAGGAACCAGTTAGAGGACAGTGCTAATGGGAAAGTGTGACTATAATTTGGTTTTGCTGACAAATAAAAAAGCAAGTGCCATATTTTTTAAGAGAAAAATAACATAGGAAACAGGACTTTATATTTACCCAGTCACACACATTCTCATTCCAGCTCTAGAAACTTACATGTTGGCTACAACCATCACCATAACGTCCAATTTTACTTTTTAAGTAGGACAGCTCTCTTCTCCCACTGGTCCTCTAAGGAGAGCCCCACTGGGGATCAGGCCAGGCTCTTCACAGGCTCCTGGCCTGGCCACCTGCTCTTTCTTCTTCCCCCATTTAAATCTTTCACTACTTCAAGGGTACCCTCAAGGCACATCTCCCCGATGAAGCCTCCCCACCAGAATTCCAAATGCCCCATGCTCCATGCTCCAAATCCTACACTATAATTGCTGATGCCACTCAGTCTTGCAGATTCAGTTTTTCTGGGTGGGTGTTTTCTCTCCCTAACATGGCTAAATTTCTAGAGGGCAGGGTCCCATCTAATTCCATTTCTCTATGCACCCTGTACACTCTGAACACAAAACAGATGATCAGCTGATATCTCTGGATTGAGTGGCTTGAACAACTGGGTGCAGAGCTATGAGGTCTAGAATGGCTAATTTCATTTGGCAATCTAAATTGTCTTAGTGAGGTCTAGACAAAATTTACAGCTCAACGACTATCCCCCGAGCTTTGCCAGGAGACAGGGCCACCATCCCTAATGAAACATTCCTGAAGAATTCTGGGGACCATCTACAGGGGATGTTGCAGTGTATTGCCCAGGTTCCTCCCAGAGAATAAAGAGTCAAGCATGCCACAGGCTGCCAGGGGCCTGCAGATAGCACTCAGCTGTGGGGGACAGCTTCACCCAAGCTCACATCCTGTTCCTTGGGATGGTCTGCATCTATGACTGGTCACTGTGTAAGAGGACATGAAGGCCCGGCCCCTTACCCCTACTCAGAAGCTGGAGCTGGAGGCTATTGTTGGGTGTGCACTGCAGCTCAGCTTCTCACTCTGCCTAGTCCAGTGTCCCTCCCCTCTCCTTTCCTTCCGCAACTAAACCCACTGCATGCCAACCTCTATCACAGAGTCATCCATCACTCTATCCATAGACAGGCATAGCTCATTTTGTTGCATTTCGCTTAATGCACTTTGCAGATTTTTTTTTTTTCCCAAACAAACTGAAGGCTTGTGGCAACCTTAGTGGGGCAAGTCTAGCCGTGCCATTTTCCTAACAGCATCTGCTCACTTCATGTCCATGTCTCACACTTTGGTAATTTTTGCAATACTTCAAACTTTTAAATTATTATTAACATTTGTTATGGTGAGCTTTAATCAGTAATTATGGCTTACTGAAAGCTCAGATGATGGTTAGCACTTTTTAGCAATAAAATATTTTTGTTTTTATTTATTTCTTTTTTTAGAGAGGGGAGAAAGATGGGGGAGGGGCAAAGAGAATCTTAAGCAGGCTCCACACCCAGTGAGGAGCCCCATGTAGGGCTCGATCTCACCACTCTGAGATCATGACCTGAGCTGAAATCAAGAGTCATATGCTTAACTGACTGAGCCATCCAGGGACCCCATCAATAAAGTATTTTTAAATTAGGGTATGTAAATTGTTTTTTAAAAAAGATATGAAATAATTGCACACTTAGGAAAATATGATAGAGTGTAAACATGACTTTCCTATGCATTGGGGAACCTAAAAATTCATTTGACCATCTTTATTGCAATATTTGCTTTACTGCAGTGGTCTGGAACTGAACTTGCAGTATCTCTGAGCTATGGCTGTATCCATCTATCCATGCAGGCATGCAGCCAGCCAACCAGCCAGCCACCTGCCAGTGTGTTTAGCATCCATGGTGTCGGTGGGACCATAAAGCACACAATGGAAAGGGCTGTTGTTAAGACAAAACGTATAAACAGAGACTTGTCTGGGGTATATCCAGGGCAAGATGGGTCAGGAATCTTCATGCACTGGTATAAGCTGTGGCCATCAGCATATGTGGTCCTATCTCCCCCTCTGATTTGAAGCCCCGAAGGCAGAATGGACTGCATTCTTAACTCTGTGTTCCCAACACAGGGTCCCAGGTAGTACAAAAAAAAAAAAAAATAAAATAAAATACTGAAGCAAAACAAAACACTGAAGGAAAGGTTTGGCAGTTCCACCATATAGGAAAGGTTTCTGGCTGTCTGGTCTTTTGGAGCAGAGTTCCCAGGAATCTCCTCAAGATGCTCGTTCATTTATTACGCCCATAAAAATCTCAAGAACATGAAAGCAAGAGACAAGGTCCTGACCCTTAAAGCAGTTACAGCCCACTGTGTGGATAAGGCAGAGGCCCCTAAAAATGTCCACAAACAGGAACAAGACACAGGACTATGACTAACAGGCAAGTGGTACCGCATCCCCAGGTGGTTTCTGTCCCAGGTTGGCCAGCACATTGTCAATGTCAATCTGTCAGGCAACAAAGGTTACTTGACAGTCTCCAAGAGGAACCTAACAATGAGAATCAACAAACTCCAGAACCTCACAATCCCCTGAAACCAATGCCCTATTACGGTTTACTGTCTACAAGGGGAAAGTGCCTTTAAGCAAAACATCACTGCTAAGTGCCTGATGGAAGGGGTGGTGGTGCTGGGAAGCCTAGGTGGGGGAGTTCGGCTCCCCCATCTCCCTGTCCTCATCCCAACTCACCACACCAGTCTCCTTCCACTCTCCATCGCCCTTCACTGCTTTTATACCATCTGTCAGCAACTACTGTTGTTTGCTTCACCAAAAAGGCACTTGCATCCTTCCCCTCCTGCCTTGCCTTACCGCTACCATGTCCTCTGATACCATGGCCACGCCTGGTTGCCGAGGCTCCAAGCCTTTGTCCGATGTGGCTCCTGCAAACCCAGCTCTCAGTCACATCTCTGCGCAACAAGGATCAATGGGGAGGGGCTTCTTGGGCACCATCAGGACCAGTAATTAAGACCCTCTTCTGTGTGGCCCTCCCTGCACTCATATAACCTTACTTCTCAGTACTCCCTAGTATATGCTCTCCACAACAGTCATCTCCCTGCTTATTTGTGCCTTTGCTCAAGTAGTGTCTGACTTTTGGAATATCTTTCTTCTTCTTGGCCACCTATTGAATCCTATCCAGGCTTCTTGCAACTTTTTTTTTAAGGTTCACTGATTTGTTTGAGAGAAAGAGAGAGAGAGAGAGAGAGAGAGAGAGAAAGTATGAGCACACAAGGGGGGTGGAGAGAGGGGGAGAGAGGGGGGGAGAGTGGGGGGAAGGAGGGGGGAGAGAGAGGGGGGAGAGAGGGAGAGGGAGGGGGGGAGAGAGAGAGAATTAATCTCTAACAGACTCTCCACTGAGCAGGATCTCGATGCAGGGCTTCATCCTAGGACCCCAAGATCATGGAGCCAAAGACAGAAGCTTAGTTGACTGAGCCATGCAGGCATCCCTCCTTGCCACTTTGTTCACATGGACCAGGGCTAGGACCTAGGCAATGGCAAAGGCAAGGTTAGGGGCCTGCTGTCCACCCCCCCCCCTTTTTTTTTTACTGTTTTGAAACTCCCCTGCCATATCTCAACTCCATTGCATGGAAATGCTTTTCTGTAGCATCTGTCCAGCTGTACAGAAGCCCCACCAGCTAGACTGCCCTGGACCACCTAGCTGTGGGTGGAAGGAGCTTGTCTGCCCTCAGCTGGGTAGACTATCTTGGCTTACAAGCCAAAAAGCGAAAAAGCTGACACCGCTAACGTTTACTCTCTTGTTGCTTCTTAGGAAAGACTCAATCACTGTCGAGTTAATACACCAAGTGCTAGGATTTCTGAGAGATGGATGGTGGGTTTGCCAAACGATAGACTGCCAAGTTGGGTCTCTGGAATGAATCCAGTGTTCCATAAACCCTGCCTCTTTCCTAATCATAGAAAGAACCCAAAACGACAGAAAGGCAGAGTAGAGTTTAAGGCAGCAGAATGACACAAAAGCATCCTCCTGTGCTTCCTGAAAAACGGAAAATGCAGCCTGGGACAAATCTCATCTCCTCTCTTCACTCTCTTATGCAGAGTATTGTATTGCTTGATGAGTACTTCGCAGGCACTGGGGAGATCTCTGGAAAAAGTCTCTTCAAAGGGGGACAGTAAAGAGTAGGTAGTCCTCAGAAGACTTTCTCACTCTTCTGCCAATTTATAACTGGGAAGGTGACTCAGATGGATAAAAATGAAAGGGGGAATGGGGAGGACCTCTTGGGCTTTCTGCTACTTTGAAGGAAAAAGGTTCACTGGTTGGGAAGGGGTATGGCCTTTTCTTCTATTTGAAATGGCATGAAAAAAAGAAAAAAGAAGTGGCATGTAAGTGGCTATCTCCAGGTTAGCTGGTGGGTTGGGTAAGGGATTCTCTGCCTTGTGCAATCTTACCTAGCACTAGAGGAAAAAGGGGAGTCAGAGCAGTAGTTTTGAATATCCCTATCTTCATACCTTGAGTTGGATGATGAGGAGGAGAAAAAGAGGTAAGTTAAAGATAACCTCCCCGAAGCAAGCAAACAAACACACACACAAACATACTCCCCAACTTCACCAAGGAGAGAAGGAGAGTAAAAAGGAGAAAATTCAAAACAAACCTGCTCAGGCAACTACCTTAATGTGATAATAATGACAACAATACTAATTGTCTTACACATGCCTACTGGTTTACATTTTATAAAGCACTGGGGTACATTATTTAACAGAATTCTCACAACAAACAACCTAGTCAGGGGACGCCTGGGTGGCTCAGCGGATGAGTGTCTGCTCGTCTGCCTTCAGCTCAGGGCATGATCCTGGGGTCTGGGATCAAGTCCCACATGAGGCTCCCTGCAGGGAGCCTGCTTCTCCCCTCTGCCTATGTCTCTGCCTCTCTCTGTCTCTCATGAATAAATAAATAAAATCTTTAAAAAAAAATCCAGTCAGGTGATGATCAACATAGCAGCTACCATGTACTGAATGATCACCAGGAACACTTCTCACATGGTATTTTATTTAATCCTCACAACCTCTTTGTGGTACTACTGTTATCCCCATTTTACAGAGGGTGGGGAAACAGGTTTAGAGAGGTTAAGAAACTTGCTCAATGGGTAGAGAATGAAACCCAGGTCGTTCTGATTCCAGAGTCCAGGCTCTTTTTTAAATTTATTTATTCATGAGAGACACAGGTAGAGGGAGAAGCAGGCCCCTCACAGGGAGCCCGATGCATCCTGTCAAATGGAAAGCCATTGCAGGGCTCGATCCCAGGATCATGACCTGAGCTGAAGGCGACGCTCAACCACTGAGCCACCCAGGTGCCCCCAAAGTCCAGGCTCTTGACCTTAATGGGGTCCATCTCACAGCAGGGCTTTTTTTTTTTGCAATTTTGACAAAGTGCCACTTCGGAGGAAGCAGCCCTTACATCCCAACTCCTTAAGAGATAGGTGAACGAACACACACACACACACACACACACGATGAATACTCCAAGAAGTCCCACTTCCTCTGTTGTCCTTGGTGAAAACCCATCCAGCTTGCACGGATACAAGTCCATGGATACAGATGAATGCCTCATTCCTTATGGAGACCAAGGTCAAACCCTAAGGATAACATACCTGTCATTCAACTGATATCTGAAGCTGCAACAAGGCTTTCCATTTGACAGGATGCAGATACAGCAAGGCAATGAATTAACATCTAGTTTTGAAGCTTTGTCACGAATAGCAGCTTAAGGTTGAGAATAATGAGATGGAATGCCATTTAGCAGAATGGCTTGTGATATTCCATTAAACATTCAGCTTGGGAGATTCAAACACATACAGAAAAGAAGAAATGACTGTAGAGAACAGCAAGGCTCAAACAAATGGTGACAGCTCACAGAGTTGCCTGCCCTATTCTTCATGGGACCTATCTGGCCTAAGGTTTGCTGTTAGCAGTGCAGAGGTCTGACATAAACCAACATGCACGCATCAGGGATATTCCAGGCTGGGCATGCTTTCGGGAGAAGAACCCGGCCCCCTGAGAACTCCTTCACTCTGCTATCACCCAAGGATTAACTCTTCTGGAGTGTCTCCTCCCTGTTCTTTCTCTAAGTTTCCTTCTCTCCTTCGAGTATCAACCTGCATACGAGATCTGAGGGTGGGGTGGTGACAGCATGATAGTTCCTGGGATTTTGAGACAGTAAAGTGTCAAGGTCAGCGGCCTCTCACCCCTGCTCCACCCAGCCCAGCTCTCCAGATATACTTAGATACAACACACAAACACCCACTGGAACTTTAAAAAGATGTCAGGAGATCCACAAGCCCCTTGTGAAACAAAATCTTGGTGCTTCATAGCTACAGAAACATACCGGTAGGCAAAAGGGCTCAGGTTAATTCGTTAGAGTCACACATACCAGCACAAAGGAGGTGGCCCTTGCACAGACACGGGCATCCTCAACACAGGTATCTTGGTAATGCCACCTTTCCTCTTTGCCAGGCTCATCCCTTCCCAGGCACCCAAAGGTGTTGACCAGAGCTGCCCTGTGGGAGGCTGAGGGGTACCATGTAGGGGATAGGGAATCACGCTGCTCTTGGCTACTCCCTGCTGTGGGACGTGGGCAAGCCACTTAGCCTCTCCGGGCTTCTGTAGAATGGAGGTAATAGTCACCTGGCTAGATGCTGCGAGGATGAAGGGGAATCATCTACGCAGGCCTCTGGCACAGCGCCTGGGGCTGTCCTGCCCGGTTCCCGAGCCTGCCTTCCTGACGCCCACGCCCGGGCTCATAGCGCCTTCTGGCACTTGGTCCCTACTCTCGGGATGCTGGTCTGCCCTAGGGAAGAGTGGGGGCTAGCCTGGAACAGGAGGGGCCCGCGCTCAGGCCGCGGGGCTGCGGGGCTGCGGGGCTGCGGGGAGCCGAGGGCAGGGGCGGGGGCGGTCGGGTCTCCGGGACGTGGGCCCGTGGGCGGAGGGGGCAGCCCGCGGGCGGAGGGGGGCAGGGCCGGGCCGTCAGCCGACCCAGGGCTGTGGGTGGCTTCCTCCTGTTGCTCAGTCTCAGGGGGAGGCGGGGGAGGACGTTCCCTGTCCTCCGAAGTAAGCATCCACCCATTGCTTGGATGACTATCGATCGTGAAAAGCCGGCGGCGCCTCCCGAAGGCGCAGCCCCCGCCCCCCCCCCCCCCCCCCCCCCCCGGCAGCGTCCCCGCTGCTCCGCCGGGACCTCCCTGCCCGCGCCGAGCCCCGGAACCGCAGCCGCGGCTGTGGGCGGCCCTGCCGTCGCGCGGGCCCTCTCCTTCCCGGAGTCCCGGCCACGCCTCCGGGCCGTCACCTGCGCCGCAGCGCCCGGGGCCGAGGAGGGGTCGGCGCTCGGAAAGTTATTCCGAAGGGCGGAGGTGCGGCCTCCCGAGCCCTTCCCCGCCCGCACGCGGCCCGGCCGCCCGGCCCCGCACGCGCACCTCTTCTCCCTCCCCCTCCCGCGCGCCCAGGTGCGGCGACGGCGGAAGCCTCCCGGCGAACTCACGGCGCGGAGCCGGCCCCGGCCTGGAAGGGACCGGCCTCCCGCCGCCCGGCCCCGGCCCCGGCCCCGGCCCCGGCCCCGGCCCCGGCCCTCCGCGCTGGCCAGCCGCGGCCCGGCCGTACCTGCGGCGGTCACGGGCTCGCCCTCGCTCTGCTCGCCGGAATCCGAATCCATGCTGCGGCTGCTGGCCGGACGGTCACGGCCGCCCGCCCGTCTGCGGGGCGCTCGGTCGGGGCCGGCGTCCGGGCTCCGGCTGCCGCGGCGCGCTCGGGGCGGGGGGCGGGCTGGGCGGTGCGCGGCGACCGGGGGGGCGGCTCCGCGGAGGCGAGCGCCGCCCGCGCCCCGCTCCCGCTCCGGCTCCGGCTCCGGCTCCGGCTCCGGCTCCCGCGCCCGCTCCCGCTCCCGCTCCCCGCGCCCGCCGGCCGGTGCCTGCGCGCCTGGCGAGCGCGGGGCGGAGGGTGGGGACGCGCGGGGAGAGCGCGGGGCGGGGGAAGGGAGGCGCGAGCTGGGAGGAGCGGGAGCGGGAGCGGCCGGCCCCGCGGGCGCCAGACGGGGCTTAAATACCCCGGGGCGGTGCCGCTCCTCCCCCCGCGCCCCGCGCCCGGCCCCCCGCGCCCGGCCCCCCGCGCCCCGCGCCCGGGACTGGAGGCGGGCGGCGAGGCCGAGCGCAGTCCCCGGCGAGGCCGAGTCGGGAGGATCTGGAGGCGAAAGAGCGTCTCCACCCAGCGAGGAAGAGGAGAGGGTCCGTGCGGGGGGCCCGGGGCTGCGCGGCCGGGCTGGAGCCCGAGCCCCGCTCCGAGACCTGGGGCGAGAGCCTCAGACCTCTCGGGGTGTTTCCTCACGAGGCAGATGCAGAAGCGCCAGATGCCTTTCGCCGGGAATGTTGTGGGGCAGTAAATAAGGGTAAAGCCCGTGAGGAGCCGAGGGCAGGCCCGCACCTGCGAGGAAGCGCAGCGCCCGGCAGGTACGCTCGCTCCGGCCGCGCTGCCTCCCCGCGTGCGCGGCGCCTGCCGAGCGGGGTCCCCCCGACCCCCCGCGCCCCCGACCCGGCCAGGGACCGAGTCTCCGACCGCGTCTTTCTCTTTACCGCAGAGTGCTCGACACGCTTCAGCCCCTACGCTCTGACTTTCCAAGAAGAGGTATTTGTGAGTTTACTTAGTAACGAAGCGACACAACTGCGGGGGAAACGCCCAGAGCCGGAGCGGTGAGGCCGCAGCGGACCCCGGGTGCTGATTCTCCGCGATCCGTGCAGTCTTACTGCCTCCCTGAAGGATCAGCTCCAACACTTACGTAACCTCACGCCAGCTTCTCTGTATACAAAGTGCCACAGGAAATGCAAACTAACTTTGTGAGCAAAATGAAATCAGGAGGAGAAAGTGTGCTAAGAAGCGCCCGTTTAATTGTTTCCCGCATGCACTTGTTTAATCTGCACGGTGACCCAGTGAAGGATTTGGGTAGCACCGTGTGCAGATGCTTTTTTTGGAGTTCAGAAATAGCTGAAAGTTGGCAGTTTCATAGAATTCGACTTACATTGGTATCTTCATTTAATACACGTGGAGACCATTTCAGGGAGAGTAGATAGTTTTCTTGTGGTCGCAGGTCCAGTAAGTGAGGGAGCTGGGACTTGAAATCAGGTTTATCTGATGTCCACACCTGCTCCTAACGGGTAGGGTACAGTGCCACAGTGAGTTTGGCCTCTTGGCTACCTGAGGGCTGCCTTCTTTAGTGAAGGTATGGGCCTCACAGAATACAAATGCCATTCTACTTTGTGTCCTCAGGAAACATTTTCTAGATGGCCAAACTCACGGACTTAAGTTGACAAAAGTTGGATGGGTTTCCGTGGAACAGTCAAAAGAGTCCCCCATACTAGATGTGTGATCTTGGGCGAATGGCTTAACCTCCCTCAGTTTCCTCATTGTTGGCATCTCCTTCATAGGGTGGCTGTAATGAAATAATGAGTGTGGAAGCTATTACTTGAGGCCTGGCACACAGTTAATATTTGCTAAGTGGAAAGAACATTACTTCTTAGATCTAATGGATCTCATTTAGGAAAAATATGTTAAAGTCACATTTTTAAATAAAAGAAAAGTAACAGCAACATTTGTATAAAAGTTGATACTCGAAAAATAAATAGCTGAGATCCTTTAAAAAGTTTGCCATCATAGTTTTGCGATTTTTAAAAAGATTTTGTTTATTTGTTCAAGAGAGTCACACAGAGAGAGGCAGAGACATAGGCAGAGGGAGAAGCAGGCTCCCTGTAAGGAGCCTGATGCGGGACTCCATCCTAGGACCCTGGCACCAGGACCTGAGCCAAAAAGAGATAAAATTAAGAGTTGAATGCTTAACGGACTGAACCACCCAAGTGCCCTACAGCTTTGCATTCTTAAGGAAAAACAATGATGGTAGCATTAGAGAACAGAGTATATAGGACAGAAAAGACATCCAGCTTCCTCTGAAAGCCAAGCCTAGATTCAACAACAGGAAATGTGAAACTTTCTCTGTTCCCTTAGGCCTCCTTTCCTGGCGCTTGGTAGAAGCTTTCTTGTGATTGTTTGTTGAAATGGACAGGTGGTCTAGGTTGAAGGGTAAGAGATATAGACTCCCACTGAGGTATCTGTACATCACAGCAATAAAGGAAATAGGGAGGCTCACTATGGAACTTGGTTAACAGTAAACGAAGTATGGAGAGCACACACTTATGACATATATAGGCCTATCAGTCATGGATCTTTACTGAATAACTAGTACATTCAGCCCAGAGATAAAATGCTGGGGGTGGGGGATGCTGGTCAAAGTGCTTCTGAAAAGTGTATGATGTGAGTGTTCAGAAAAATAATGCCTATTCATTTATCTGTTCCTGTATTCAATCATAGTATATTTCTGCCAAAAAAAAAAAAAAAAAAAGGCAGACCTAGAATGAAAAATTGAATGTGGAATTAAACAATGAAGAAGAGAGATCCAAACCAAATAAGGTCTCTATTCCAATTTCCTATGATATGCAATCTGTTGTCATGGGTTAGCAAGACAAAGGGAAATGACTGCTGGCACGCATGTGTGTTTAATGAGGAGCATTAGTGGAACATACCTTATCTGTCCTCCCAGTGTGGAAAAATCTGTATAAGAGAAGGAAGTCCCTAAAATAGTATCTCACGACCAATACCCCCACGAAAACAGTGAAATCTGAGGTGGTGAATCTCCTTTACAAGCCAATTCTAGTATTTTTCTTTAAAAAGAAAAAGAAGGAAAGGAAAAGCTCTTAGAAAAGAGGAAAGGATTTCTGTAGTTCCTCTGTGTATTTTTAGAAGAATGGCATCACTTTGCAGACTTGAATCTAGAGTCTGAGGGTTTTAAACCACTTTCCTCAGTGTTTCCACTACATCTTTTCAGCCTGGCTGCTTTTCAGACACATGAGTTTCTAACTTTCATTGGTCATTCCTTAGTTTTAGCTAAAAAAGTCCTTGGCTTTTCAAGGAACTTTGCCTGTCTGGTGGGAAAAGCCTATTTGTAAGGTGTCAAGAAGCAGATAATAAAATAGATCCATTTCTGCAAACACAATAATACTCCTTTAATCTAAGCCAGTGCTATGACTCATCTGCCTGTCTCCTCTTGTGGGATGGAAAGGGAGCTGTCTGTAAACCTTCGGGCAAGCAGCCTAGAGAGGGGAGGGAGGTTCCTCTCATGTGCTAGGGCTGCTGCTCTGCTTCAAAACTCCGCAGGGCTCTGGTACTGCCATTTTTTCTAGGCTGAAGTGGCCCTTGGTATTCTGGGATAAGAGGTTGGCCAGGACAGCCTCATTTTAAATAACTTGTCTCAAGGTGGATGCTGGCAGCAAGAAAGCTTTTACCCAGAGCAAGGTGGCTTTCACAGGGCTCTAGGCAAGCTGGATAGTGGGGTTTGAACTGGCTTCATATCCATCTGGCAGAACAAGGTGCCAGAAGACAGCCTTGAAAGAGGGGGCTTTTCCTCTTTCTTTCTGGCTAGCAAAAATAACCTTTTATTGTCTTCCATCCCTTATTCTAAAAGTATCACTGTAGAAAAATTAAAGATCTATTCATAATTCTACTAGTTGCAATTAACACAGCTTTTGAAAAATTTCCCTTTGTGTGTGTAGTATTCTGCTTTTTTGTTTGGTTTTAAAAAAAATAATATGAACATCATATTGTGAACATCATTCCATCTACCTTTTGACATGGTATTTAATAGCTACACAGTATTCTACTGTATGGGTGTACCAGAAGGTAGTTAAACAATCCTCTATTATTGGGCATTTAGGTTGTTTCCAATTTTCCGGTATAACTGACATCGTCAGTAAACATCTTCATGTCTAAATCTTTGCATACATCTTTAATCAATGTCTGTGAACCTTCAGGAGCTTTCATTTATTCTTGAGGGAGATAAACGACAAAAATTGTAGCTAAAAAATTAATTGCTGTCTATATCTCAAGACTTTAAGGTTATCAAGAATTTTCATGGGCATGATCCTCTCTCAGCAGGGACTGAGTTCTTTGAGTTCATTCTTACATTTATTAAGCATTGATTGAGCCCAGAGGGGATTCCTATAGGTCGAGGAGAGAAAAAGTTTCCTTTCACATTTTCTTTGTGGGCAGTGTGTCCTTGCACAGCCCTGTCCCAAGTCTAGACACCTCGTGGGGGGTGGGATGTGGGCAACGGGGCAATTTGGGCATCAAGCTGTTCTACATTCTTACTTTTGCCTTCATGAATTGCCTACAAGATAGGAGCAGCTAATGCAGTTACAGTGACTTTAAAGCATTGATTCAGTGGTGCCTGGGTGGCTCAGTCGGTTAAGTGTCTGACTCTTGATTTCAGCTCAGGTCATGATCTCAGGGTCAGGCTCTGTGCTGAGCATGGAACCTGCTTAGAATTCTCCCTCTGCCTCCCACTAAAAATAAGTAAGTAAAAAAAAGCATTGATTCAGAGGGAAAAGGAAATTGAGAAAGAGAAAGAGGGAGAAAGAAGAAAACTCTATGGGCCCAATCTCTGTTGTGCTCTGGCCCAGCTTCCTATCGGCTTATTTGTGAGCATTTTAAGCAGCGGGGCCAGGATCATAGGGTTCAGCCCCACTGGAAGTCTCCCTGATTGCATATGGTGTCTAGTCCCACTTACGGCATTCACACTGGGGGCTGTGGGATGTGACTGTGCTGTACTGGAGCTGTTCTTTCAAGGATCCACAGGGCTCCTATGTGGGCACCCTAAGTGACTATTTCAGCTGTACCCATGCCTTCCCATCATCCTGGATGCTTATGCGGCTCTGTGGCATGGAAAGGGTCAAAAATTATTTCCCCTGAGGGGAAAACAGTTAAGACCCACAAGGCATAAGCAGGAACAGAGTCTTTACAGTTTTCGGGAAAAAAGAGTACTCAGAGACTGGATGGGGCAGTATTGCCTCAGTTTTCAAAAGGGATAGAAAGGAATAGATGCCAGGAATAACAGACTGGTGACATTTTTGGTGCCCTCTAGCAAAAGCCTGAAACAAACAGGTTTATACATACTTAAAGAAGAAACTGGTGATCACCAGCAGCCAACATGGGTACATTCTCATGTCTCATTAAAATGACGATGCTGACTTCCTTTAAACAGAGTCATTAGGTGTCTAAGTGTATAAATCAAGATAATTCTATTCAACTTCAAAGTAGCGAATATTAATTGAGTACCCTGTGTGCTTCAGGTGCAAAGTGAAGGGAACTGATTGCCACAGATACCATAAGTTGTTATTTAAATAAAGACTTTGATGAAGTCTTGCACAATTCTCTTGTTGTTAGGTGGATCTGGAGCCGGTTGAGCAATCCTACCCAGTGAGCCTTGATTCATTGTTCTGAGGTAATTTGGACAGAAGTCTCAAGCAGAGTGACACAGTCACTTGGGTAACTGTGTCTTTGGTCTATTCTACTTTTTTTTTTTTTTAATCAGTGTTTTAAACACAGAATTTAGTTGTGTTTATCAAATATGTAGATTACCTTGCTAGGATAAGTCAGAGAAGACTTGGAGTCACATGGAAGAGATATGTAGTCTTGGTTGTCCATAAACTCAAGATGAGTCAACAGTGGGATAAAGTTCT
Source organism: Vulpes vulpes (assembly GCF_048418805.1). NCBI lineage: Eukaryota > Metazoa > Chordata > Mammalia > Carnivora > Canidae > Vulpes > Vulpes vulpes. The sequence goes on from NC_132794.1 coordinate 56,634,810, forward strand.
GTTGCCTCAAGAAGGGCGGGAATAGTCCTGTGTATGAGCTGGTATTTTGGACACCTGGTCTTGTGAACATCTGTTGCCACGTTTTAAGGAGACATACCAGGGAGCTCCCAGAGGAGGGGAACTAGGACGATGAGAGGGGTTCGGAAACCACTCTGTGTGAGGAGGTTTGAACATCATACTAGGGAAGAAAGAAAATAACGCCTGACAGGAGGGATGTCCTCAAATGTGTGGGAGACTCGGACTCTAGGCTGATGCAGGGTCAATAGGTAGGCATTGAAAGAAAGTAGACTTTGGATTTTGTGCCAGTCCTTGCCTGCTTGTCCTCAGATCCATTCCTTGCCGTTTCCCTGCTCTATGTGGAAGAAATGCAGACCCCTGCAGTCTGCATTTGCCAGGGATATTCTCTCCCAACTGTCCTTTAGATATTGGCACCTCAGACAATGGCTGTATCGCCTATGTGGCTCCTCCAATTCCTACCAGATGGACCCACTGTGGTTCCAGCTGCTATTGGGTGACCATGGCCTCTGGGCTCCAGCAACAGCACCTCCTCCCTTTTGTCCCTCCAGCCCAGGGTGGCAGTGACTCCCTGCTAATGTCTCTTGCTTCACTGTCCTCTTTCCAGCTTCTCATCTCTTCAGTCAACTCTGTGACCAGTTCCCTGTACTTCTCCCGAAAATACATAAACTAATTTCTGCCTTCCTAGTTGGACCCTCTTAGTATAGACACACACAGAGAGCAGAAAGACTATCTTAATGAGTACAGGTGGATGACCACATCATAGGAGGCTGGCATCTATGATCTTTAGGTTCCTTTGGAAGTTGGGGCACAGAGGGGAAATAATATGCCCAGATCCTGGAAATGTCAAAGTTGGGACTGGAACTCAAGGCTCCTGACCCCTAGACTAGCACTCTTTTCATCTGATCTTAGCTCTCTCCTCCTGCATATATCTTTATTAACCATCCACACATGGTTTATGTTAATCACTCTTCTGATCTAGGGGGGAAAATTGAGTCTTCTAAATTCTTTTTTTCTGTTTTAATTCTCTTGTAATTATGGTACAACTCAGTTCAATAATGCTTACTTGCTAATTATTTTACAGAACAAATACTGCTCGCCAAGTGTTGAGTGGAACCTTTTCTTCCCTCCATTCAAAGCATTTTTTACTTAGAAAAGCTAAATACATGTTCCAATCTAGAAAGTTCTGTTTATGCAAGTCTCTGATTTCACCACATCTATGGGCTGTAGAAGAGGGAGAGGATGTTCAAGGTCACCTAGTCTAAGTCCATCACTTTACATATAAAAAGACAAGCCCAGGAAGATGGAGTGACTTGCCCAAAGTTAGAGGCAGAAGTGGGACTAGAACCCAGGTTTCTGGCCCTAATTGAGGACACTCATTATACTACCATGCTCCTTTATGGGCTGTTTACTACTCTTTACTACATCTGGTTTTAGACTTGCCTCTGACTTCTGCTCCCAGATCTCTCTCCTCAGTACTGATCTTTCCTCTTTTATCAGCTCCTGTATACCAGTGTTTTCCATCTCTACCTGGAGATGGAACTATCAAAAGCAGGACTTGACCAACTCCTCTTTAAATTTCTCATCAAAGACTTCCTCCCCTCCTTTCTTCTCCCCTTCTTCCTCTCCTTTCCCCTCCCTCCCTCCCCCGTCTCCCCTTCCCTTTTTTCCTTCCCTTTCCCTCTCTCTTCTCTCCCCCATCCTTCTCTAGTGGATTTTCAAACTTTCCATTTCTCTTTCCTTATTAGCCAACATCTTCTTTCCCACCAAGTCTTCCCTTAGCATTGTTCTTTAATTGATTCCTCCCTTCTCTGTCCAAAGCCAATCTGCCTGGTCGAAGCCATCAACACTTCTAAGGGAGAAATCTTTCAACTACTGGCTCTGATTCCTGGTTGCCATAAACCTTCAATCTCTGAGGAAAACCATAAATTAATGTCAGTCCTTGGAAGAACCCCTTGGACCTATCTCTATTACTTCCCTGACCTCTTGACTGTGGATATGAACATCTTAACATCTCAGACAGTGTGGTATGGATGGGAAATCCTCCCTAGCCCAAAATATCAAGTTTATTTTAGTTCAGACCATTAATACATATCATCCCATGATAGTTTTCACTTTCAACAACTTTCTTCATTAGCTGTCAGTATCAGTTTTAGCTGTTTTTAGATCTTTCCACATTTGTGTTATCTAGACATTCGTAAGAGGTTAGATTTATTGAAGCCTTTTCAGGATAAAATCACTACAGTACAATATTTGAGTCAAAGTGACCTTGTTCCAATGCACTAATCCTCCCCGTGAGCAGACACGTTGACACCATGTTTCCAGTTGGCTTAATTATATTCTTCTACCCTTCCAAACTCTGTGTTACTTTTTTCCAATGTGGATTTTGTCAAGTCACATCATTGTCAAGAATCCAGGAACTCAGTTCACCCTTCACATTCCTATAACTCATACTTTAATTTCTTTTGGTGAAGTCAGTGAGTCTAAGGATCAAATATTGGGTTTCTGTCCCAGAAAACAAGTGTAGGGGTCTTATTCCTTAGTGCAGTGACATTGCTGCAAGAATTAATAGGGGTGGGGAGTGGCATACATGAGAGAGGTCAGCCCTGGACACTGGATCCCAGCCCCATCATGTTCTCCTCTCCTAGATTCAGAATGCAGGGTGGGATTAGGGCCCCATGGATTCTTCATTCCAAATAATCACATCTTTCCAAAGTTTCTATCAGCACCCAAGGTGTCAGCCCCCAATTCCCCAGGCTCATAGTTTTCAAATTTGTTCCCCAATTTTTTTGTTTTTCTTTCACTGTGGCACCTATTAAATTCTAACGCTATTTATCTCCTGGTCTCTTGATGTTACCTTTTCCGTTCCAAATCTGCAAGCTTCCTCCTCTCAGCTCTTCACCTATGTTTTTGGTTGCTGTGACAACACTTTGTCCAGCCTTGCCCAAATCCTACTACATCCAAGCCAGAGCTTAAGCTCCATCTTTTTCATCTGAGAGCTTGTGTCTTTACTATCTTGCTCTGCTCTCCACACACAGAAAAGCCTTGAATACCCATCGAAGCAGAAAACTAGCCAGTCTAAGGAGTGATGCGTTTGTTCTGCGTGCACCCCATTTCAGACTCTCCCTGCTTCTTTCCTGGACCACACTTGAATTCTCTGGCTCTGTTTGCCACAGCCCCATCTCTGGTGTGTGGGCTCCTTGCTCCTCTTCTCCCCAGCATAAAGCCTGGCTCCTTCCTGTCAGCCAGGGTACTTTGCTATGATGGGTGGAGGTTTTGACTCTCTGGCCTAGCCTGGGGCCCTTCTCCCTGAAATTATCCTCACAGAAACTTTAGGCCAGTGTGCCCTGGTATTCTTGGAACCCACATCTTTTTCCTGGCTTTGATTCAGAACCACTAACTGTTGGGTAATTTCTGCCGTGGTGGAGTGAAGACACCTGGATTTTTGTCTTGGCTGTTCGTGAACTTGATATGTGACTTTTTTTTTTTTGATATGTGACTTTAAATAAGTCAGGGATGTTTGTCCCAGTTCCAAGGACCTTCAACTTGCCATCTCACATGTCTTGAACATACCCCTCTCCTCCCTGCTAATGCCTATGCCTGTCCTGACCAAGTCCCCTCCCTCGCCAAGATGAGGGAAAGGATGTCTTGTTTGTAACCTGGCATCCAGCATACCCTGGACCCCACATATCCACTGACCCACAGTTTCTCCTTTGACTCTGCCCTACAGAAGGTGTATGCTTGAAGCAGAATGCTTGTTTTTGCCTCAGTTTCCCCACTTGCACTCCTGTGTCCTTCTTGAGACTGTAACCCCCCCACCCCCCGGACACTGACTCCTTCTGAGGTCTAGCCATATCCTATTATTTGAGGTAATACAAATAAGTCAGTTTTCATCCCTAGAGAGTTTGCTTAATACAACCTGCAGTTTGTAAACTCTTACATAGTTTCAGAAATTAGTGTGATTGGATATTTTTGAATGGCTAAAAAAAAACTTTTTTAAAGCTACTAGTTGCTTTACAGTACCTTTTAAGAATATAACCAAGAACTAGAAGCAGGTAGACGGCAAAGGCCCCTGGGCTATCACAGAAGATGTCTTTTACCCAAAGGAAGGGCCCATAGATTCTCATAGTCTGGTCTTCCTTTTTAATCCTGAAATTCTGGTGTGATAATAAGAGGGAGGGGTGGACCATCACTCTAGGCAGCTCTAGAGCCTCAGTGGGGGAGCTTCTGTCCTCCACACTCACCTTCCCCTATATCCTTTTTTTTTTTTTTAAAGACTTTATTTATTTATTCATAGAGACACACACACACACACACACACACACAGAGGCAGAGACACAGGCAGAGGGAGAAGCAGGCTCCATGCAGGGAGCCCGACGTGGGACTCAATCCCGGGTCTCCAGGATCATGCCCCGGGCTGAAGGCAGCGCTAAACTGCTGAGCCACCCGGGCTGCCCCCCCCCCCCTATATCCTGCTGGCTTCCTACTGCAAACACCTGCTGGCTTCTGGAAGTGCCAGGGAGCTAAGGGGAGCAGCTCTTAAAGAATAACAGACAGGATTTAGGGTTAAGATCTAGGGTCCTGCCCCTCATGTGGGACAGCTCTGCAGAGTCTTATGGAAGTCTCAGTGCCCTGAGCCCCAGCTGCTCCCAGACATCAAGGAACTTACACCTGGAAGTAATGCACCTGTGTGGGCTGCTTCCCCTTTCCTGTCTCATGTCCAGCCCCTACTGGTGCTTCCTTGATCACCTCCCAAACAAACTTGCCCTCCAGTCCTTATCTCAGGATCCTTGTTTAAGGGAACCTGTCTTAATCATGCCCTGAGAACAAAAAGCAGAGAAATGATGGAAAGAGAAAGTAGAAGAATTCTGAAAAAGCAGGGACAAGAAATAAAGTATTTTGCGTCCTGGGGGTCATTAGCAGGGACTATTTGTACTTGAGGTTATATGACATAATTACTATACACATTGAGGGCGTTAGTGGTGATCTAGGGATGGTGTATTTTCTATAGAAGGTTGGGGAAGAAGTACATTTTAGAAAGCTTTCTGCCTGAAAGAGTGGAAATAGGTTGTGATGTGTAAGGGAATCGTTCTCCAATGAATGATTCTAGGAGCTCGAGTGTCTTGGACACTACTTTCCCTGATAGCTAGGAGTTATTGGGTTTTCAGTTGAACTAAAATAACTGCCTTCATTCTTCAAAGCTCCTGGTTACAGCAGTTTAGTTCTTTAAGATTTGTATTCTTCATGATTTTCATGATTTCATCCCTTTCCATCCCATCCCCTGTTTGCATAATGGAGTTCTTTTAAAGTCTGCCTTCCCATGGAAGCCCCTTTTGCCCCTTGGCCATTTCAATGGGTCTTCTTGTGCACCATTATCTCATTCTTCGGGTGTGGGGATCAGCCCTGCATTCAGTATTCCAAGGGCCAAGGCACTGAGATTTGTACTTCTGTTTTGTTTCCAATCCAAATTGATTATTTTTTTCAGTTTTCATCCAGATGTTTGATATCATGTAAACACAGCTTGAAAGTGTGCCTGAACTGCTTACAGATGTACGCCAGTGAAATCCTTTCCAAATTATATATAATGATTCTCTGGGTCTATTTATATCTATGTCATAGTCTCTGGCTTGAATTTTAGCTATAAGACTAAGTTGGAAAGAAAGTGAAAAATTCTTGTGTGGGTGATTTGTCTACTTGATTAAAGACTCCAGATATTTGGACATACTCAGGAATTGTCATTTTCTACCAAATGGCATGTCTATAACCATGGTGTTATGGACTGAATGTGTTTAATTTATATGTTGAAGTCGTAACCACCAGTGTGATGGTATTTGGAGATGGAAACTTTGGGAGGTAATGACAGTTATATAAGGTCATGAGGGTGGGGCCCTTCTGATAGGATTAGTGCCCTTATAAAAAGAGAGAAAGAGAGATCCTCCCCACCCACCAAACCCCCATATTCATCCTCATACAAAGAAAAGATCATGTGAGCATACAGTGAGAAGTTAGTCATCTGCAACCCAAGGGGAAGGTCTCACCAGAATCTGACCATGCTGGTACCTTGACCTTAGACTTCCAGCCTTTAGAACTATGAGAAGCACCAGGTCAGTGGTACTCCGTTATGGTAGCCCGAGCAGAATGATGCATGTAGGGACCCAGATGTGTTGATCCATGTAGCATATGGTCACTGTGACTCTCAAACTTGCTATATATCCTTTAGACTAAGCCAAGACCTCATCACCTGGTATTTGGCACCAGAAAGATACCTCTAATCCCTTTACATCTACTCCAATCCTACCAAAAGTTTGATTGTAGAATATAATATTTAGGGGTGATGATGTAGCAGACTGTATTTTCCAAAGATGGCAGCAACAGTAGCTCCCATCCACATGCTTTTCTACAATGTAACCTTGATAGGCCTTCTATCCAGAAGTGGGGTCTATGTCCTCTCCCCACAATCGGGGTGGACTGTGACTTGCTTGTAACCAACCAATGCAGTGAAAGGGACTTTTCATAACATCTGAAAGTAGGCCAGAAAAGACTATACAGTTCCTGTCTAGTTCCCTGGGATTCTTGTCTTTGGAGCCCTGAGCTGCCATATAAGAATTCTGACTACCCTGAGGGCTTCCTGCAGTGAGGCAGCCTTGGCTCCATGGAAAGGCCATGTTTAAGCACCAGATCACCCACCAGACATATAAGTGAAGATGTTTCCATATTCGAACTTCTGAGTTGCCCCGAGGTGAGCCCCCACCATCATAGAGCAGAAATAAACTATCCCTGTTGTACCCTGTCCAAATTCTTGGCCCATGAAATTATAAGCAAGATAAAATGGTAGTTGTGAGCTTCTAAGTTTTGGGACAATTTGTTATGCATCTATAGTAACTGGAACAGATATACATTTTATTGATTCGTCTCAATCAAATCCTATTGCTGGATCAAGCCGACCAGCAGAGAACTACTATGCTTAGATTTCTCTTGAGCAGCCCTCAGGTGTGTGCCCTGTTTTGTACCAATAGGCAGGATCAGAGGCAGCTCTTCTGTGAAGATGGTGCTGAGCATGGGATAGAGCTCACTTAGAGCTTAGTGCAGGAATAATGGTTTCCCAGAAGCAGCTGGTATCTAACAAACACTGTGAGTCTTATCATTGCTCAAGTTTCCCTCTTTGCTTTGACTTCTAGGAAGCTCAGATCAACTTTGTGTCCAACTTTGAACAACTCTTCTTTCTCTTTGTGTCCTGCTACATTTATTTTTTTAAGCCTCCTCAAAATACTTTTGGAGCAAGGTGAGTATAAATGAGTTCATGGGAGAACAAATATCCCTCAAATCACTCTAGTACTAGAGAGTTGGACTGAGCTGGTTCCAACATATAGCTCTATTATAGCTAAAAACCAAACATATTCAACATTCTCCAAAATAAAATACAAGAAACTAAAAAAGGGCAATCTAGACCAGAATTTAAAAGGAGTAATTATTTACTGCAAAGGAATACAATATTAGTAAGCAAACAACTAGGGACTTGGGCAGGGAAAATAATGCCTATTGAGCATTCCCAGGCATTTTCTAGATCCTTTATGTACACAATTTTACTTAATCATTTTTAAGCCTGATAAAACAACCGCATGGGCATAGAGTTGTCCTATTTTGCAAGTGAAGAAGCTGAAGTTCAGAGAGGTTAATACATTTGTCCAGGGTCACTCAGCTAACTGGGAGCCCTGACATTCAAATTCCATTCACTTTCCAGTTATGGCAGGTGCTGATGACAACTGAGGCCCACATAAGTTAGAATATTTCCCCAGGCATAGATCAGATCCCATCCAAGTGAACACTGTGCAGGTGCATCACTTTTCTGAGAATAGGGTGTTGTAACTGGCCTTGGCTAAGGAGGGATTCAGTGCCCTGGGGTGCAGCTGGCAAAGAAGCTGAGCTGCAGGAGAGGGAACAGTGACACACCTACAAGGGGCAGCCTCTTACATAACCATCACTTCCAGAGTGGGGTGTTTTGTTTTCTCTTCTCCCTTCCATGGTATCACCACTGTGACACACCCTTCTCTGGAAAATAACACTGCTTCTTCATGAAGGCTCTTGGGAAAACCTCTCAGATGTCGGGCATGGCTGCGGGTGAGGTTTCTGACACACTCACTGGTGTGAGAGCCTGGTGGGTGCTGTCACAGAGAAATGTTTGCCATTTCTTCCCACATATGGACAGGAACTAGAGAAATGTGTTCCTGCTACTGAAATAGTTCTTCTCAATGGGTTCAGCCATGAGCAGATTGGTCAAGCATCGTGACCATCGTGACCATAGGCTTCCGAGTGGGACTTGGACATTCTTGCACTTTGGGTCCTTATTGTTCAGCTTAATGATACCCTGCTTGCAGGGTACATTTTATTGATTCCTCTGAATCAAATCCTATTGCTCGATCAAGCCAGACCATCCTTTGCCAGACAGTGATTTTAAGCATCAGAGAGAAGTAGCTCTAACCTGTGGGGAGAATGCCATCCAAGCTCTAGCCACAAACTGTCATTCATCTGGGTAATGCCCCTGAAACTAAGGCTTAGATTATCAAATTTCTCTAATTACCCATCTGTATGAGTGGCCTTTTGGTGATACAAGAGATCTGATCTGGGTAGGGCCTGCAGCTTAACACCTCTTTCTTGCTGGCCCTCACCCCTGAAGTTTCCCCAGCAGTGGTTCACACCACTGGATCAAAAGCAAGTTTTCAGAGTGGAAGAGCCCCCTAATAACAATATCCTCAGATGAATAGTCAATGCTGGTATATGGAAGCCCCAAGGGGAGCTGCTGCCTTCTCTGCACTCAGCTCCTCCTCCCCACTGCCACCAGCTGGCAACTAGTACATGTGAGCTTCATGAGGTGCTGGCTCACTCCTGGCCTCCTCTAGAGCTGATTTAGAATGTCGGTATCCTTCACCTACCAGTTGGTGGGCTTTGGCACTCACTCACTACTTACTCACTCACTCATTATTCATTCAGCAAATATTTATTGAGCTTTATACTCAGGTGCCAGGCATTTGGCTAGACTGGGGATATTGGAGTAAACACAGTTCCTACCCTCATGGAGCACATATTACATAGGAGATAGGCAATAAATTCACCAATAAATGTATCATGAGTCAGCTGTGATAAGTGCTGTGAAGAAAATAAGGAGGCTAGAGAGTGATAGGAATGGGGGAAAGTGTGTGATATTTCACCTGGGCAGACAGGGAAGTTCTTTTGGATGAGGTAACAGCCTGCTAGAAGCCAAATGCAGTGAGTGAGCCAGTGAGCAATGTAGGGAAGGCACCCCAGGCAGAGGACACAGCTGGGGCAAAGACCTAAGCAAGAGAACAAGTGGTGTGCTGCTCTAGCGAGGAGGTCTGGGAGCTCGGGGTGGGGGGGGCATGGGGAGGGTGGGCCATGAGGAAGTCAGAGAGGGGGATGGGTAGAAGCTGTTACTCCTGATTTCTAGTCCAAATGCCTGGGAAGCTTGAAGTAAACAATGGTGGATGAGAGCCTTCCTCCCAGAGGGTCCAAGAGCTCTATCCAAAGCTCCAGATTGCCTGGATTAGGCCCTGGAAACTGCCTGCCAATTCTCCTGGGGCTATAATCCCCATTCCTCCCCTTTGCATCCCTCTGCAAACTCCTGTAGGGGCCTCCCTGAGATGGCCTTTACAACTTTTACTTGGCCACCACCCTTCCCTACCCCTGACACTAAGGTGGGAGCAGGCCACCTTGCAGGTTGGTTCCCCTTAGCCCCAGACCTTTCAGGTCCTGCTTCAGTGCCACCCGTATGTTCCCAGCTGATCCTCTCACCCCATTCCTGTCGTTGGGCCTGTTTGCATGGAATCACTACAGGGGAAAGGAGCCATGAGAGGGCTTATTGGGAAAATATGTCCCACCTTGCAGTTTTGGCTGGGACCCACCCTGGGTAAGTCTTTTCTGCCCTTGGGAAATTCACTGAGCACTAAACACTGTGTTTTACATGTGTTGAGAGTTCCTGATGAGTTAGGCACTATTAAATTTTATCTCTATTTTAGAGGGGCAAATGGAGGCTCTGAAAGGCTAAGTCATTCGCCCAAGGTCACACAGCTGCTAATTGGTGAAGTTTTGGCTGAAACCCAAATCTGTCTTTCCCCAGCATTCCTCCCAGAAAAATGTTAACAGTTGAGTGTATTCAGAAAGAAGTTCTGAATTGAGGATTATGAGGCTCTGTGCTCTATAACTCCAGGCATTGAGGAGCTGATCTGTGTGCCTTACCCACATTGTTTACCTACCAGGAATGCAGATCCTGGAAGCTCTTCTGTCATTCCTCACCAGTGATGGTTCTGTTATGCCGGCCTCCAAAGTGATGCTGCTCCTCTGGCCTGGAGTTCCCTGATTGCAAGGGAAAAAAAGGCCTGGATTTGAAATACTTCCTTTGATGTATAATTGTTCTTTTCCTGACCCTAATGCCTGGCATCTTACATCAAATGTTTGCTAAGTACTTTCTGGGTATCAAGGACTGGGGATACAAAACTAACTAGGGCCTGGTCCCTATTGTCATGGAGCCCTCAGAACAGAAGACCAGGTGCCCTTTGAGATAGCTGTTCCATGACACTTTTCTTTCTGAGGAAAAAGCCAACTGCTGTCTTCCCCCACAGTTTCCTCCAGATTTACAGGTTCTTCTTGAGCACCTATTACCAGTGAGGTATGGTCTTCGGCCTGCTGAGAATACAGTGAGAAACGGGACCCTTTTTAGTCTTATGGAGTTGATTGACTTGATTGAGGGGTGGGAAAGCAGGTGCAGGCAAGACAAGTACCCAAAAAACTCTATTAGCAGGCAGAACATGGGCTTCTTCTTGCTTAGTGATGTGCAAAACAATTGAACAAAGACAATGCTATTTCAACAAGAAGAGAATAAATGTATATGATATAAAAATGTTTTCATATAACATTCAAACTGCAAATTATTTTTCAGCAAACTTAAAAAAAATTCCACATTTACCTCATAGCTGTCCAAGAGATTTCCAGGAGATTATGAAGCTTCTGTGCAATTGTTTAAGCTTGCTTTCATTCAGCCTCCAGATGTAGAACTCAGAGAGAAAGTTGGGCCCTCATTTCCAGGAATAATGACAAAAACACAGAATTGTACACAATTTCCCTGGGTTGGAATGAGAGATGTCTCGATATAAGTTGTTTTCTATTGCTATTTCACTCAGGTATTCTTCAGAGGTTGCTAATGAGACTCCTGACCACAGGGAGAGGGTCTGGCCGTAGCCAGAGGGCCACCGAGGGAAGATCATTCATTTGGGGGACTGTTAATTAACATGCAGTGTTATACTAGTTTCAGGTGTACAATATAGTGATTCAACCCTTCCATACAACACTCAGCGCTCATCACAAGTGCAGTCCTTAATCCCCATCATCTATTTACCCATCCCCCCAACCACCTCCCTTCTGGGAAGCATTTGTTTGTTCTCTACAGTTATGAGTCTATTTCTTGGTTTGTCTCTCTCTCTCTTCCCTTTATTGGTTTGTTTTGTTTCTTAAGTTCCACATTTGAGTGAAGTCATACGGTATTTGTCTTTCTTTGACTTATTTTGCCATATTGTTGCAGATGGCAAGATTTAATTCATTTTTGTGGCTAAGTAATATTCCCTTTTGATGCCATTGTTTTCAAACTTCTTTTGGAAGGGATGACGGTAATGCAATGGAGCTCTTTCTGCAAGTGAATTCTTGTACCAAAGGTCCACATGAACATAATTCAGATGTGGGTATGGGTCTCCCTCTCCTTGCATTTTTAGGTGAAATTCCCTAGACATCTCTGGTCCTTGCTATCCTGTGTATTTCCACAACCTGATGAAGCCCTGGCTATGATAGTCATGGGGTCTTCTCAGCTTCTGGCTCCAGCATCCTGTTTTCTCTCACATCCACCCTGATGCAGAGCCCAGCCACACATGTTTCCATGGGATAGCCATCGTGGCGAGCATTTTGTGAATCTCACAGACATCCCTGAAGATTTCATGGAGGTCAAAAGACTGTTCACTCTACTGTCAGGCTCGCCCCTTTATCCTGTCTTCTCTCCCACCCTGATTCTCCTAGGGTTCCCAATCCTTCCTCTACCCACATCTGCCCCCCTGCTCTACCTGGCACCTCCCCCACTGTACATGCTTTTTCTCTTGGCTCCTGAAAGACTCCACCATCTTCTTGCTGCCTAAGCCAGGGGATTGGGGTCATTCTTACTTCCTCTCCCTCTCAGTGTCGCAGGTCCAAATACCAAGTCCTATCTACCCCAAGTAATCCCATTTCTCCAGGATGGATAAAATTCACTATATGGGGGCTTCTGGTGGAAGAGGGGCAGAATGGGGGGGTGTCTTTTATTAGCTATAGGTGAATAATCAATGCCCTGCTTTAAATTTGAGCATCTGTTGCTTGGGGTGACTTTGAAGGTGAATTGATGGAGATCACAGGCAGTGGCTAAGGTTCCCCAACCCCTCCACTGCCATAGTTAGATCTCTCACTCCCCACTGTCACCATGGCTCCTCCCCACCCTGCCAACTGCAGAACACAGGATAACTGCAGAACCTCCGACCCAGACTCCCTGGACCCTCTGCTCCTTCTGACCTATTCTCTACACAGCTTTCAAGACTGGCTTTTGGAAAATTGAATCAATCCTGTTGTTCCCAGCTTCAATGGTCCTCCCTGTCCTTTGGCTAAAGACCCAGTTCCGTTACAGGATGTGCAGGGCTCACCCCAGTCTGGGCCCACCCCCATTGTTCTTGCCTCTCCCAGATCCTTGCTCTTCATTCCAGCCACATGGACCTGTTTTCAGTGCCCCAAGTACACTCATGATATCCACGCGGGACTCACTTTGCCTGGAACACTCTTCATTCCCGTTGCCTGGTGAAGCCCTCTGAGCTTTATCTTCCAGTTAGACATCACTTTCTCCCAGATGAGTCCCTAATGTTGTAGGCTAGTCACTAGGGTGTTGGCCTTGGAATTCTTTGGCACAGATCACAATAATGACTGCCCAAACTGAGGGCTTCCCTTGCCAACAGTATGTGGTAGTCCTGCTGCCCCGAGAGACCAGCCTGCCCACAGTGGTATCCTCAATGTCTGGCACAAGCCTGGCACACCAAAGGTGCTCACTAAATGTGTGATGAATGAATGATTGAATGAATGAATGAATGCATGAATAAACAGTGTGCCAAAGGGGTGTTTCTATGTGAAAATAGATTTCGTGATGTTTCATCGATGAAAGAGACAACAGGCATTGGCAGGAGACTCTGCATGATCATTAACCTGAGGTTGCTGAGGACAGAGACTTGGAAGGACTGGAGGATTTTTGGAGGAATAAAAATAATATGCCGAAGTCCCAAGTATACTGCCTGGGACCAGTCAGCTTTCACTAAAGGGCAGTTTCTGTGCTGTCTTGTTCTCTTTGTACCTATTTTCCTTCCCCCTTGGATTGAATTAGGGGCAACCAGCAGAGTTCAGTTTCTGCCCTTGGGGAGGAGAACTTTCTACAGAATATTCTGGAAATGGAATGAGATCCTTGTGATGGTGACATCCCCACCCTGCAATCATATGATATTGAAACAGCAGCAGCATATACCAGAGGGGTGGGCAGGGGGTGGACAAGATGTCTTTTAGGTTTCCTTCCTTCTTTGGGAAGTTCTGATTCTGTTATGTCATCTTTAAAAAAATTTCTTTTGTTGCCTTGATTAAAATAGGTGTAGGGATGCTGCAAATTCAAATATAAGAGAAATCTCAGGAAAATTATGTTACTAGGAAACCAAAACGGTTTGGCCTTCTTTCAAGAGAATTTCTATTCTGTCACCATATATTGTTCTTGAGGTTTTGCCAAACCACATTCCTTATCCATGGCCAGTCTTCTTTGGGCTGGACTCCCTTCCACAATGGCCAAGGCTCAACATCTCTGAGCACCAAAAGCCACTTGTTGGTTACTGCTTTTGCAGCTTTTTTTTTTTTTTTTAAGGTATTGAGCCAGAGAGCAGACTTTTTAAGCATGCTTCTTATTCCAACCAAGAATGTAGGACATTTTGAGCTCTATCAGGAAAATATATAAAATGTTTAGGTCAACGTTCTCAATCTTAGCACTATGACATTTTGGATCAGATAGTTCTTTGTTGTGGGAGGCTGTCTTTTACAATGTACAATGTTTTAGCAGCATTCTTGGCCACAAAGGTAGTATTCCAGTAGTACCTCCCTGGTTGTGACAACCCAAAATGTCTGTGGATATAATCAAAATCACCTCTGGTTGAGAATCACCCACCTAAATAAAAAGGCTGGAAGTCAGTCATTTGTATGTGCTGTTGGTTTACATAATTAACACATGGCATCTGAAATCTAGGTTTTCCAACCTTGTAACCTGGGCTTACAAGGCAGGACCTCAATGTGATTAAGAGCAAAGATCCAGGACAGCCCAGGTGGCTCAGCGGTTTAGTGCTGCCTTCAGCTCAGGGCCTGATCCCGGACACCCAGGATTGAGTCCCATGTCAGGCTCCCTGCATGCATGGAGCCTGCTTCTCCCTCTGCCTGTGTCTCTACCCCTCTCTTTCATTAATTAATAAATAAATAAAATTAAAAAAAAAAAAGAGCAAAGATCCAGAAGCCAGTTGACCTGAATTCATTTTTCTGGACTTCCTGCCTCCAAGTTATTACCCTTGGTGAGCTTTGATTTCTTCTTCTGTGAAATAGGCAGTGATAGTATTTACCTTACTAAAGAGTCAAGAGGATTAACAGATAATGTTTGTAAGATGCTTATTACAGTGCCCCATTCTTAATCAGGCTGTAATCCTTGTGGCTTAGTATTGTTTGTGACAAAAACTTCTCAGACTGAAAGAGATAATCTATTCTTTGGCAGGTAACTTAAATACCTGCATGCTTTTGCATTGGGCAGCATAGTCTAACTGATGTTACAAAGAATCCTGATGGTTAAGTGGCTGAACACAATGAAAGTGTCTTTCCCACTCACTCAATTGCCCATCACTGGTATTTCTGATAGGGTTAGTGCCCTGGGCAGCCCCAAGCAGTGACTTTGGGACCTATGTTCCATCTTATGGCCCCTTCACAAGGATCTTTCCTGAGTATGAATGTTCTATGAATTAAAAAAAAAAGGAATTCTGAAATCAAATAATTTGGAAAAATAATGTACTTATAACTTCTTTCTTAAAGATTCAAAGTATCCATTTGAATATGAAGAACTTCCATGAGTTCTGTACTAAGAAACCTTTTGAACTTTGTGTAACCCAATGTTTCTCTCTCCCATTTCCCCCTTTGCTTGTTACTTAAATTCCACATATGAGTGAAATCATATTTATTTGTCTTTCTCTGACTGCTTATTTCACTTAGCATTATACTCTCTAGCTCCATCCATGTCATTGCAAATGGCAAGATTTCATTCTATGACTGAGTTATTCCATGGGGGTCTGTATACCTCACATCTTCTTTATCCATTCATTAGTCAATGGCACTTGGGCTGTTTCTATAATTTGGCTATCATTCATAATGCTGCTATAAACATTGAAATGCATGTATCCCTTTGAATTTGTATTTTGTATTCTTTGGGTAAATACCCAGTAGTGCAATTGATCAATCATAGAGTAGTTCTGTTTTTAACTTTTTGAGGAACCTCCATACTGTTTTCCTGAATGGCTGTACCAGTTCGCATTCCCACCAACAGTGTAAGAGTGTTTCCCTTTCTTCACATCCTCACCAACACCTGCTGTTTCTTGGATTGTTGATTTTAGTCATTCTGCCAGGTGTAAAGTGATATCTCATTGTAGTTTTGGTTTATATTTTCCTGATGATGAGTGATGCTGAGCATCTTTTCATGTGTCTTTTGGCTATCTGAATGTCTTCTTTGTAAAAATGTCTATTCATGTCTTCTGGCCATTTTTTAATTGGATTTTTTGTTTTTGAGTATTGAGTTGTATAAGTTTTTTTTATATCTTTTAGATACAAACCCTTTATCAGATATGTCAGTTGCAAATATCCTCTCCCATTGAGTAGGCTGTCTTTTAGTTTTGCTGATGGTTTCCTTCACTGCTACTTTGTACCATTCTTTTAAAAATCTATTCTGGAGACACCTGGCTGACACCATTGGTGGAGCATTCAACTCTTGATTTCAGGGTTGTGAATTTGAGCCCCATGTTGTATGTAGAGCCTACTTAAAAGAAAAACCTATTCTGGACATCTTTGCATGTCTATTCATATGGTTCTTATCTTCTCACCATTTTAATGACTGCATAGCATTCTATTTTATGGATATATTATCATAAATACTTGTTTTTTAAATTACATAATTTAAAGTTTTATTTTTTATTTATTTAAAAAAATTTTTAAAGATTTTATTTATTTATTCATGAAAGACACACACACACACACACACACACAGAGAGAGAGAGAGAGAGAGAGAGAGAGAGAGAGAGGCAGAGACACAGGCAGAGGGAGAAGTGGGCTTCATGCAAGGAGCCTGCCTTGGGACTAGATCCTGGGTCTCCAGGATCAGGCCCTGGGCTGAAGGTGGCGCTACACGCTGAGCCACTGGGCTGCCCTAATTTAAAGTTTTAAAGGCCAAATGGGCTTACATGATTCAGGACTAGACATGGAAAAATTTTTATAGACAGAAAGAAAACAACCGCAGACTTTGGAAAACAACTCCATTGTTCCTACTGTGGTCCCTCTAGGAGTTGTTTGTTCTCATTTTTACTGTAAATATAACCTCTGCACAGTCATTCACAGAACAATCTCTCCATATTATGTTATATTTTATTTTCAAATAAAAATATACTGCCTCCTGATAGGGGATATGAGAAAGGCTTAGCACCACTTACATAGCATTCCTATCTAAAGGACATAGTCTGAATTTAATGATGATAAAGCATCAGAAAAACCCAAATTGAGGACATTGTATAAAATAGTTATTCCTGCAAGTTTTCTGCAATTCTGGAGTTATATCTAAAATAAAGTAAAATTGAATAAAAATACAAATGTAATGCCTTCATTTTTATTACTGCCCAAAGACCTATAAATGCAGCTTGAAATGTTTACTTAGAACTGGTTGACTCATGACTCATTAACCTTCAGAAAAATCACAAAAATTTAGCTTTCTTTGTCGATGTTGCTTATCACTCACCATCTTACATGCCTGGCTCTGTAAACCCATAATCTATCAGCTCACCACTCTCTCCCATACTTGCTTTCCTCTCACTGAATTTGTTCATTCAGCCACTGGCTCCTGAACATCAAAATGCTGTGTGGTATCCTATCTACCTGACCATGGTTTTGTGTGTATCTATGTCATGTTCTCTCCATGTGGAGCATACAAACTGGGACCTTTTATTTTTTTTTTTTTAAAGATTTTATTTATTTATTTAAGAGAGAGAGAGAGAGAGACTGAGAGAGGCTGAGACACAGGCAGAGGGAGAAGCAGGCTCCATGCAGGGAGCCCGATGTGGGACTCGATCCTGGGACTCCAGGATCACACCCTGGTCCTAAGGCAGGTGCTAAACCGCTGAGCCACCCAGGCGTCCCCAGCTGAGAACTTTTGGAATATTCAGCATTTCAGGTTCAGATAAAAATTGTAGACATTTTCCTAAAACTATTTTTTTCTCTTTTCCACATCTTAAAAGATACTTAGACTTGAATATTCTCTCCTCTCCTCTTGATTAGGATAATGCTGCCTTTATGCATTAACTTTTAATCCCTATGTACC
This sequence comes from Vulpes vulpes, assembly GCF_048418805.1. Lineage (NCBI taxonomy): Eukaryota > Metazoa > Chordata > Mammalia > Carnivora > Canidae > Vulpes > Vulpes vulpes. The sequence continues at coordinate 56,652,538 of NC_132794.1, forward strand.
TTCCTGGCCCTTCTCTTCCCACCCCCATGATTAGGAAGTTTCCATTTGTTAGAAGGGTTCCAGGACTTTCATGCTGTAGAAAGACTGGAGCAAAGAGGCTGGAGGGGGAGGGGAAGAGTTTAGTTGGAAAACTGAAGTTGATTAGTGAAGTGCAGAGAGAGAGAGAGAGACAGAGAGACAGAGAGAGGAGGAAAAGAAACACATGTGAGGGCAAACGGGCATATGGCAAGTAAGAAGCTCTGTAATGTGTTCAGAGGAAGAGAGGGGACAAAAAAGAGATTTAAGAAATGTTACTGGGAGTCATGAACTGGAGAGGTGAAAGTAAAAGGTCTGTGTGTGGGGGGTGTGGTGTATTAAAGCATCCCCTCCAGTGATGCTTGGTGACTCAGTGGTTGAGCGTCTGCCTTTGGCTCAGGGCGTGATCCCTGGGTCCTAGGATAGAGTCCCGCATCAGGCTCCCATAGGGAGCCTGCTTCTCCCTTTGCCTATGTCTCTGCCTCTCTCTCTGTGTCTCTCATGAATAAATAAATAAAATCTTAAAAAAAATAAATAAAAGAACCCCCAAACCCCCAAAAGGTAAAAAAGCAGCTGATCTCAGGGAGAGACAGAAGGTGACACCCACTGTGCTGGAGGAGTAAGTTTTGTCTTCCTCCTAAGAGCAATGGGAAGTCAGGAAGTGTTTTAAGCAGGCATGGAGACCCATGATCAGAGCTCTTTTTCAATAATCTTATGCCTGCAGTGTGGAGAAAGATTGGAGGGGCAAGGATGTGTGTGGGGAGAGCAGAAGTCTAGTGAGAGATGATAAAGGAGGTTGGTGCAGTGAAGCTAGAGAGAAGGGAGCAGGTTCCAGAGATATTTAGTAGATAAAATCAGTAAGACTCAGTGATGAATTGAAATTGGGGATAGGAAGGTGATGGTGAGGAAGCTGGCTACACTGTAGATTTCTGGCTAATGTAACAGGATTGGGTGTGCTAAAAGCAGTGGAAGAGGCCAGTTTGGAGATAAGATCATGAAATCAGATTTGGCACTTGTCAAGGAGGAAAGAATCTTTTCCTCTCTACCCATCTTGGGTTCATTGGCTGCATGCAGCCCTGTAAATTACACTAGCAAAAGACAGATTAGCCAGAGAAAAACAAACAAGTTTATTGACATGTGCATTACACATACACATGGAAGTACCCAGAGGTGACTAACTCAAAGGAGTGGCTAGAAGTTGGGGTTGTACACCATCTTAACAAACAAACAAAAAAACCAATGAAGTTTTCAGATAAGTGACAAGACAAAGGGAAAGTACCTTGAGTTTTAGGGCAACAAGTTGTAGGAAGGCAAATAATTAGTAATTAGTAGAAAATAAGGGCCAGTTAATAGTTTGTTATATAGGTTCCTTGGTGTCATCTCTGAGTGGGTGACGGTTTTGAGTTGTCTCTGGTGATGAACTTCTGTCCATCCTGGTAGAGGGGGACACCTTTACAAGTTTATGTCCTGCATTTAGACAAATAGGGAAAAGCTTGTCTTTGCCTCTTCTCAATTGCTTTCAGCTTAAAATAATCCTTATGTCAAAGAGGCATTATTTGACGTGGTCTATTCTGCTACCCTTCACCTTGCTGTAGGTACAAAGTGTTTGTATGAATTTACTAGGGCTGCTATAACAAAGTGCCACACACTGGGTGGCTTAAAGCAACAGAAATGTATTCTTTCACACTTCTGGAGGCTGGAAGTTCAAAATCAAGATACTGGCAGGGCCATGCTCTTGTGAAGGTTCTAGGGAAAGATCCTTCTTTGCCTCTAACAGCTTCTGGTGGTTGCTGGTAATCTCTGGCCTTCCCTGGCTTATAGCTGCGCCACTCTGATCTCTGCCTCCATCATCACATGCCCTTCTTATTGTGTATCTATGTCTCTGCCTTCTCTTTTTATAAGGGCATCAGTCAAATTTAGAGGTAGGGGCCACTCTAGTCAATATGACCTCATCTTTAACTAATTACATCTACAGTCCCTATTCCAAGTAAGATCATGCTACAGGAGCCTAGGGTTGGTTGGCACTTTAACATTGTCTTTTTGGAGGACACAATTCAGCCCAATGCAGTGCCTATGCCCCTTCCAAGTGGAGTGGCTAAGGGGGCAGTTGGCTGTGTGGAACTGTAGTGGTAGTGCTGCAGAGAGGGGGGAAAGATGGCAAGAAACAAAGGGTGACAATGTCATGTGAAAAGTACTAACCCAGGGATATGAAGGAAATGTAATTGGAGAACTAGGAAGTGGGGGCCCTGGAAGAGAGAAGGCAGAGGAGGACCACAGAGAAAATGTTAAAATGGAATCCAGTGCTGAGTAGGAAGATCCTTTAGTTAGACAAGGAGCAGTGTCAGGGCAGAAGCATGAAGACTTGAGTGCCCATTTACAGTTGGGGGACTGCCTGTGTCAGTCTTGGGGTGGCTAGAGTGTGGGGGAACATGTGGCTTTGGGTCTTCAGGGATTTGGGTTTAATCCTGAAGGCTTTGTGTGTAACTCTGAAGACAAAGGAGAGCGATGGAGGGTTTCTGGTAGGATCCACAAGATGTGATTTGAGTTTTAAATGAAGGCTAGCAAGCCCACATTGTAAATGGACCACAGAGGATTTGTGGCAGTTGTGGTGAGCATGGAAGGGTACCATCTGCCCTGACTGTCCGCTTTCCCACATACCTCACTCTGATTCTTGACTTTGATTCCCACCCCTGGCCTCTCTGTGGTTTTGCTGGCCATCTGGCCTGAGAGGCCATAAGACAGTTTTAGCTTTGTTTATCCATCCCTCCCCTCCTGTTGGCATGTGGGATTTTGACAGCTACTTCATGGTGTTAGGAGAAGGGGGCAGTTTGGACATCAACAAAGTGATGCACATGAAAGGCAGGTTTTTAAACCAGAAAACATTTTATACAAGTCTGATTTTGGAGTCAGGCAGACCTGAATGCACTTTTATTTAAACAGCTTTATTGAGATATAATTTATATAGCATAAAATTCACTGTTTTGAAATATACAGCAACAATTTTTCATATATTCAGAGAGTTATGCAAGATCACCTTGATCTAATTTTAGAAAAATTTCATCATCCCCAAAAGAAACCTTGCACTCGGGGAACACATCCTGACTCCATCCTTTCACAGCAGTGTGACTATGGGCAACATACTTAGCCTCTCTGAGCCCTGGTTTCTTCATCTTATAAGTTGAAATAGTAACACACAATCTCATGGGCTTATTTAAGGGATGAATGAGAGAGTAAATAACACCCTTAGCACATGGTCTGGCACAGTGTGGGCCCCCAATAGATTTGAGTTCTCTAAATATAATGTCACCAGCTATTTTTCTGTCCATTTAGTCAGAAACCACTCTGAACAGTTCTTCATGAATCATTGTCACAGCATCCAAATTTTTTTTAGGAGCTTGCAGTCCTTATACTTAACCTGATGCTTTTTTTTTGCACACAGACGCACACATGCACACACACAATTATACCAACATGTCACACCTCACAAACTTACACACATGCATAAATATGCTAATACAATACACATAGAACTAAGCAGGCTTTGAGAAATTCAGAGAATTTCTGAAATATTTCTATGCTTGTAAAGCTAAACTGTTCTTTAATTGTGTGTGTGTGTAATATATATATATATATATATGTAAGGTATATATATACATGTATAAGGTAACTTATATATGTAAGGTATTTGCTATCTCTCTAACCTAAAGTTAATAGTAAAAATTTCTTGGGCTGCTCCCATATACCAAGTTTAGGCTTAAATATTTTTATATGTATCTTTATCTTTGCCTTGACCCTGAAAGTTAAAGTCAGTATTCATATCACAAAATAGGAATTATAATCACCCCTATTTTGTAGGGAAGGAGAAAGGAGGTTCAGAGAAGTTAAGTTTCTTGCCCAAGGGCATGTACGAGGTAAAGGAGTCATCAGGATTTGAACTCAGGACCTCCTCATAATGATGGGTAACACATAGGTTCAGGTTAGGCTCTCTCCAGATGCTCCTAGGAATTTACTTTTAGAAGACAGGTAAGCTGATTCTCAGAGGCATCAATGGGTGATAAGGCTGGATATAACCCCCAGAGTTACTTTCACTGTTGTAGGGGCTGCCACCTTAATGGCCTGAGCAACACACTCAATCCTGGGAAAATAGAAGAATCCTCCAGGGAGCTTTAAAAATATCTAGATTTCCTGGCTCCAGTCCAGTTTGCTTATAGCAGAATTTTCTAGGATGGATCTTAGAATCAGTATTTCTGAAAAACTTCCAAGAGACCATTTTAGACAGAAAATATAGAAGCTATAAAATGCAGTTGTACAAGAAAATATAGGCATTTTGAAATTTACATTTTACTATAAGCAAAGTGTATACACAAATGATAATTTGAGGAAAAGAGTTGTGCCACACATGGCAGGTGGTGTGTGAATTAGGGTGCCACACTAACTGCTATACGTATAAATCCATCATTCTCTATGGCTTAAGACAACAAAAATGAGCTTGGGTGCTCAAAAGTGGTCCACAGTGGGTGGTCCTGTTTGGCTAGCAGCTCTTTTCCAGGCAGGGATTCAGGAGCCCAGGCTCCCTCCATTCTGTGTGCCTCTGTCTTTAATACATGACTTCCACAGCTGTTGGAGAAAGGCAGCGAGGGAGTTAGGGGGCAGTTTTGTGAACTGAGCCTGGGAGTAGAGCACAAGGCTTTCCCCATGCTCTTTCTTCACCAGCTAGAAGTCAGTCTGTGGATGGATATGTCTAAGCACTAGGGAGCCTGGTGTGACTACTCCGAGGAGGATAAAGAAAGGGGTTAGGTGAACCGTTAGTCTGACAATACTTCCTGCCAGTGGGAAGCAGTAAAGGAATATAGTTCCACACTGTTGGGAGAGATATAGATTGCTACAACATTTTGGAATTAGCAATGAAAATGAAAAACACATTATTTCACCTAACAGTTCCATTCCAGAGACCCTCTTTCATAGAATAAAAGCAGGGTGTACAGAAAGATATGTCCTAGGATGTTTACTGTGATGTCATTCATAGTGACAAGAATAGGACATGAAGCTTCCATCAATAGGAGAATAGTTTAATGGATTGTAATTATCTATATAGAGATTTTGTGGTTTAGAAAAGTTGACTAAGAGGTATTCCTATGAAGTATTATTAAATGAGAAAATCAAGAGTCAGAGAAATGTATATGATTTTTTAAGGGATAAATCAAAGGATAATCCATATCTACCTTTTAAACTTCTCAGTACTGCACATCATTGTCATTATCAATCTGTCCTTGTCTGCATATTTACATATGATTGATGAACATAGAGAAAGGTTGTTAACATTGGTGACCTGGCCTGAGGACTGGATAAAAGGGGGACAGAGGTAGAACATAAGGCAATCCCCCTAATACTACATTTAAAGAGGTAGCAATTAAAAAACAGCATGGGTGATAAGACGACGTAAATGTTATTTGTATATATAATATATATTCCTAAAGAAATGCATGAATTTATGGTCATAGATATATCAGTGATGTTTATGTAGGGTGGCATTTCAGGTGAGTTTTATTCTCTTCTTTATATCTTTATATATTGTTCAAAATTTTACAAAAAATGTCTGTTACTTTTATAAACATGAGGGAAATCAGTGAAACTTTGTCATCATATTTAAAAAGCGCCTTCTGGATGATTCTGATGATTAGCCAACCTTCGTTATTAGGGATTGACCTAGGGAGCTAAAAAAATGGAATTTCAAGCATCAGAAAGCAGGGTGTTAAGAAACAACTTCTGTGGGAGGGGGTCTTGCTGGGACCCCAGAAACTATTCCCCATGAACCACTTCGTACCTGCAGCATGAAAGGCTGGCTCTGAGGAGGGAAATGATCAGCTGGGACATGAGGTGTCTTCCTTTGGAAAGGGCAGAGTTTGGGGAAGGTGAGGGATCGACTCCTGGTAAGTGTCAGCTTAGGTCAGAGAAAGGACACCTGGTGGATAGGTGGGTGGCAGGAAAGCAGTGATGCTCAACGGATGGAGCAGGGGCATTGTTGCCAAGAGGACTGGGGTTTGGATCTGGGCCTGCCACTCACAAGCCATGAGACCTTGGAGCTATTACTCCACCTGCCTGGACCCAAGTTTTCTCATTAGAAAAGTGAAGATAGGGGCACCTAGGTGGCTCAATCAGTTGAGCATCTGCCTTCAGCTCAGGTCATGATCCCAGGGTCCTGGGATTGGGCCTCACATCGGGCTCCCTGCTCGGCAGGGAGTCTGTCTCGCCCTTTCCCTCTGCTTGTGCTCGCTTGCTCTCTCTCTCTCCCTCTCGAATAAATAAAGTAAAATTAAATTAAATTAAATTAAAAAGAAAAATGAGGACAATGCCGTCTCCCTAGCAGGTTTATGGTAAAGAAAGGAGACGATGCACGCGGATGGGGGTGGTGGCTTGGAGAATGCTCAGGGTCATAGTCTAGGGTGAGCTCATCACTGAGCTCAGTGGGTAATGGAAGAGCAGAAAAGTGAGGAGCACCAGCAAGGTGAGGAGTGAGGGCTGTCTTCTGTAGCAGCCTTGGCTCAAGGAAGCATGGGCCACTAGGAAAGGGCAAAGGCAGAAGCAAGCTTGGCAGAGGGACTCTGTATCTCCTATCTCCTTCACCCTCTGGACTCAGCTTCTTGTCCTGTCCCTCCCCAGCCCTTCAGTAAATTCTTGTGGATTAAAATTAGGTGAGTGTTACAGACCGGATATTTGTGTCCTCCCCACCGTCCTGCCCAAATTCATATGTGGAAGCCCTAACCCTCAGTATAGTTGTATTTGGAGATGGGGCTTTTAAGGAAGTAAAGTTCAATGAGGTCATAAGGGTAGGGCCCCGATCCAGTAAGATTAGTGTCCATTTCAGAAGGGACCCCAGAGAGCTCACTTTCTCTTTTAGCTTATGCACCAAGGAAAGGCCACGTGAGGACCTAGCAAGCAGGTGGCTGTCTACAAGCTCTGATAAGAGGCCTCCCCCCAAACTAAACCCTGTTGGACCCTTCACTTGGACTTTCCAGCCTCCAGAGTTGAGAAAAAGAAAATTCTATTGTTTAAGCCATGCACTCTGTGGTATTTCGTGAGGCTTTAGTTGTAAATAATAAGATCCCTTTATTCCATTTAGTATTAACAAATGTGCTACTCAAGACTGACATAGAACCCGTGACTTTCACAATGTTCTGAGCCCTGCAAGGAGACAGATGAGTAAATAGGATGGATGGTCTGCTTGACAGAGGAAATACAGAGCACTCTGGGAGCCAAGAGAAGGGCACAGAGATCTGGCACATGTGACCTAGGATTGGCTAACCAGGTCCCAGTAGTGTTTTAAAAATTGGGAAATCTCATAAAAATCTAGACTTCTATCTTTTCTTGAAAAATCAAACTCTGGTCATACCAGCCCTGCATTTTCACAGCTGCCACTTTCAGAGACACCGTCTTCACCACTGTCCCCACTACTCCCTATTGTCTCCTTGCTCAGCCGGATGCCCTCGCTTATGTTGTGTCATGTGGTCTCCCTGGCATAAATGTTGCCTTTTTTATGCTCATAAAAGTGCAGAGTTAATGATGGATTTCTCCCTCTGTTAGCTGGGGAGCCAGGTTAACTCAAACTAGGCCCCAAACCAAAATGCTAACACTGTGAAGGTCTCTTGGCACAATATTTTATCACTCAGGAAATTTCAGAGCTGGGAGAGTGTTTGGGGTAAGATAGTCTAAAAATCTCGTTTTGCATTTTGGAAACAGACATCCAGAGAGCTGAAGTCACCCATCTCAGGTCACATAGCTAAAGAGTAGGTAGCCAGAATGAGAGCTCAAGGTCCCTGATGCCTAGCCTGATGCTTTTCCTATTAAATCATTTTTTTCTCCATCTTATCTTGGTAGAAAAAAAAAAGTATCAGTTTGCCACATAGAATTGGGAAAGTATTGTCATGTGATATTTAATCCATGTTTGGCCCCCCTTTTTTTCAACACTGTCAGAGGAAATTATCAAAAGAAAATTATTGGAAAGTGTTAGCCATGTATTATGGCTTCCAAGCCCATGAGCACAGATGTCCACTGGCAAAGTTGAAATAAAATTGGAAGAAATTAAAACTCATTTTGTTTTCCAGGCCCTGGTAATAAAAAATTCTTGCTGCAGATGAGTGCTCAGGCTCAGTCTCTTCCCCCTTATTATCAAACAAAAGCAGAACACAACGAAAATAGAAACTATTGCAGAAATCTGCTCTGGTTTCTTCTTTTGTGTACCAATGTTTTTGTTGGTCAATTCACATTATGGAGCAATCATTACAATGGCTTATCTTTCTAGGCCCCAAAGTACATATTAAGAATGTGAAAGGAGGTCCATCATAAAGCAGGATGATATGAGATCCCTATCTCTTTAGGTCTCTGTGTCCCAAACTGGTGGTGGACAGAGTAATTAAGCATGAAGTCCATCAAAGAATGAAGGAGATGAGAAGTTGTGTCAACTGGCTATGGGCTTTGGAGACAGACTTTCTGGGTTCCAACCTCTGTTCTGTCATTGACTAGCAGTCTGACTTTGGGTGAGATGCTTAACCTGTTGGTGCCTTCATCTCCGGATCAGTGAAACAGGGCTGATGATTCGGGTTCCTGCCTTCCAGTATTATTTTGAAGATTCAGAACACTAAGTCCCAGTGTCTGGCTTGATAACTGGTAGCTGGACCATCACAGCAGGTGACCAAGACTCTCTCATTGATCACACTGTGGTCAGGCTCCTCTGAGCCCTCTATTTGGTTAGGCCTCGACCTTGGGCTTCTTCGTCTGTTCCTGCCCAACCTAGTTTTAGAATCCTAAATCCTGCTAAGTTAGTTTAAAGAAATCCCCCATCTGTGATATATGATCACCCTGATATATGATCAGATTCTTCATTCCCCACACCCTTGGTATCTGATCACCCTGACCTGCCTTCAGCAAGAATCCTGTTAAGTTGGTTTAGCAAGAATCTCCTCCCTATGATGTCTCTTCTTTGTATTTTTCCGTGCTCTGACTCCTCACTCTGCTCCACTCACTGGCTGTAAATCCTTACTTGTCCTTGCTCTTTTGGGAGTTGAACCCAATCTTTCTCCTTGACTGCAATACCCCCATCAGAGCGTGCAAGGCAAAAAAAAAAAAAAAAAAAAGAGCGTGCAAGGCTTTTTATGTTCACTCTCTCATTTAATTTTTGCAAAAAGCTTGAGGGCAGGCATTATTACCTAATTTTACAGATAAGGAACTGAGTCAGAATGGCTAAATGGCTGCCCAAAGTCAACCAGCTTATAAGTGTCAGGGAGGGAGTTTGAGCCTGGAGCCTGTGCCCATGCCCCTCTGGCACTGTGGGAGGCTTGATGAGTGTTGGGCACAGATGAAAGATGGGATGCAGGAGGAGAAACAGGGAAATGGATCTGACGATATTCAGTGCAACACAGGGCCACTTATACGGGAGTCTTTGAGGCATTGCTGGGGGCTTAGAATCAGCCCTTCCTGAGCTGACATTCCATGCTGAAACCTTTGCCAAGTTAGTAAGGGTGATCTGGGAGATGAGAGTGAGTGGTGTGTGTGTGTGTGTGTGTGTGTGTGTGTGTGTGTGTGTGTGTGAGAGAGAGAGAGAGAGAGAGAGAGAGAAACAATGAGAAAGATGAATAAATTTTCTGCATTATCTCCTATGATAATTTCAGAGAGGGTTCTTGGTCTATGGACTGGTGTCCAGACTCCATGGCCTATTGCATCAACCCCACTCTCCTTCATGAGAGGGGACACCGTGGCAGTGGGGACCTCAGCCCTGGGGCCATAGAGCACTTGAGCTAGAGGTGGTCTTGTGCAAGCTCTTCAGTGTGGAGACCCAGAGAGGCTAAATTGATTTGTTTAGATTCATAGAGAAGCAGAGTTGGGTCAGAAACTAGATATCCTCATTTATTAATTCATTCTATAAATATCTGTAGATATTGAGCACGTACTCTGTGCCAGAGACACTAGCCTACCCCACCTTCTCCAGTTGAGGATAAGATTCCATCTCTTCTTTGCTCCTTTCTTAATTCATCACTGGATACTCTCTGGGCACCAGGCCCTGCCAGGGCAGTGGTGGGATCACATGATGTTTTAGCAACATGGAGATTTTATTTTATTTATTTTTTAAAAAATTTTTTAATAATAAATTTATTTTTTATTGGTGTTCAATTTTCCAACATACAGAATAACACCCAGTGCAACATGGAGACTTTAATGAGCACCCTCCCCTGATCCCAGGCCTCCCGGGGAGAAGGGCGTGGCCATTGGCCCTCACTGTCCTTTCCAGATGTCTGCTCCTTTCTCTCTGCCCTTCTGCATCCTGATCCGCACATTCATGTTCCCAGCATTTGTCTGTTCATGCCAACAGCTTCCACTTTCTTCCCTCCGCAGGCTCTTTTCTGGGCTGTCTACAGTCTGCCTCTTTCCAAAAGATAAAGTGGCTTGTCTAACGTTGTGTGCCAGTTCCATCACGGGTTCTAGTATTTAGACTTAGACTGGGGATAGGTTCACTGGGGAAGGAGGGGAGAAATGGATTGTTTTTTAAAAGCCTACCAGAAATGTTGTGTAGAAATTCAGGCTTTTTCAAAAAAACTTATATGCCTAGTGCCTTGCTTTTCTATCCATCTCCACCCTTTCCACACATTCTTTCTCACATCACCACCTTGGCCTCCAGGTGTTTGTGTTCTGCTCATTAGAGAGACCTGAGTTTGATTTCCAGCCCCACCCTTCAGTAGTGCTATGACTTTGGGCAGGTGCATAATTAGCATTTGAGGCCTCAGTTTCCCTTTCTGTAAAACTGGAAACTATTGGTGAAACTATATCTGAAATGCATGACAAGTGTGTAGTAAATGTGAATTTCCTTCCCCTTTGACTGCCCCAAAGGATTTGTTCTCATAGAGGAGACCATCCATCTTTTTCTGTTTCAGAATGTTGTCACTCCCCCTTTCTGCTGGGAGTGGGGTTTGGCACCAAGAAGCCAGGTTTGGCCTACTCTTGTCAGGGTGGAGAATAGTGTTGAAGGACTTTGCAGGGACTGGAGGGCACTGAGAAGGAGCTGGTCATTTCCCCTTGGATTAGCTTCTGGCCTCTGGGGGAGCCTCTGCCCAACCCTGCAGCAGGTGGTCCCTCCCTGGACCCCAGTGCCTTGTGCTCTCCATTGGGGGGCTTCAGGGGAGCCAAACAGGAAGTGAGCACTGTCACATGGGCAACACCCAGAACCGTTAGCCAGGGGTCAGGGCTCAGCTCTGCACTTGGTGTGTGCATTTGCGTGTGTCTGTGCATGAACATGTGTGTGGGCCCAACTGTTTTAAGTTTGCATATATGTGTCCCTGAGTGTATTTCTCACAGCTTCCTGAGAGTGGAGCAAGGACTTCTTTTGGGTGTGAAGAGCCAAGAGATCTCTACCCCTGCCTCCTCACCCAGCCATGCGGGATTGGCCAAATGACCTCTTCTACTTTGATTCTGTGATGACCATGTGATTGGCTCTCAGCTGGCTGCCAGACACCTCATCTGGGCATCAAGGCTGCAGGTCAGCTTTGTGACCCAGAAGGTGGCCTGGCTCCAGAGCTAAGGAGGTCAGCTTGATGGTAAATCTGTGCAGTCCCTAGTCCCTAGTCTCTGAGTATAGAGCCACCAGGAGCTCCATGGCAGAGGTTTGGGTAGAAGGCTCCTGAGGGGCAGGTGGGTAAAGGACACCAGACATCACAACTAACTGTAGGGAAGCCCCAGGCTGGCCCAGTAGACCTGCATGGAAGGTCAAGGTCCTTTTCTGCCTATCCAGCCATTTGGATTCCATTGTACCTTCTTCCCGAATTAGTCCCCATAGCCATCACTCCAAGCACCCATCTCCTCCCACTTACTCCCACTGCTCATGTTGTCCATCTTTGAAACTGCAAGTGCCATGCTGCCTGAGAATGACATGGGAGCCCTAACCAGGCCTCAGTGCAGCTCCTGGCACCAGAAGACTCTGTTATAATGCCAGTAATATGAGTTTGTGGGTCAGAGTGGCTTGGCCTATTGTGACTAAGTGCACATGCCCCATATCCATACATCTGTTTTGAGAGGTCTCTAGAAATGTCTGCATCCTGTAATTTAGGATCAAGGACCCTAGTACTAGGGGGCAGTGTTGAGGGAAGGCCACTCCTTGATTTTTACTATGGAACTATAAGACCTTACCCAGACTTCAGATCTATCCATTGCAAGAGTCCCAGTGAATACCTCCTGAAAAGACTTTCTTCAATACTTCAAAGCTTAATTCTCTTAGAAATTCTTATGATTCTTTTTTGTAGCTCTAGTGTCTGGCAGAGTACTTGGAATGTAGTAGGACCTTAATAGATGTATGTTGAAGAATGAGGTGTAGATACCTGCTAAATCTTATCAGATATCCTTACTCTAGTAAAAAAAAAAAAAAAGTGTTCAGTCTTTCCCACTATGTAAGCATATGGCAAGGCTGGACAGGTGACTGAAGAGAGCTCTTGTCAGTTTGGGAGCTGGTCTACACCAGTCCTACTGACTCCCCCGATAGGGGGATGCCAATTTTATATGACTAGCTCAGAGAGTTCAGAAAATAAGGAAATCCCTAAGCTGTTGGTCTTTTGGTCCTTTTGGGTCCTTGTCTGAGGAACCTATACATAGACCAGGCACCACTGTCCAGGAAGCTGCTGCTGCCCCTCCTGTGAGCAGCCTCAAAAATGGAGTGGCTGCTGTCATTGGGCTGTTAGAGCCTCATGGGAATCTGGAAGGTCTGTAGTAGTTTCCCTCGTGATGTGACACGCTGCCCACGTTGGGAGAAATGGTTTAACTGGTTACCTGAATGTTGTCCACAGAACGCTGGGAGGCAGAGGGAGGAGGGAGAGCAAGTAGGAACTTGTCCCACTCTACCCAGGGAATTTCTCTCTCTGCCTCTTCGAAAGAATGAGACGAAGGCTGATGATCCCATTAGCCCCTAAAGACAGGAGGAAAATTGCCTTAGGGCCTGCCCCACTCAATGTGAAGCAGAAACTTGGCAAATGAAGTGCCCAGACTCAGAGACCCTCAGACCTTGAGGGGACTCCTGTGAGTATCTGTGCTAGCCTCCTCTTTTTAGAAGCATGTCACTTAATTTTCAAACAGTTGGGGATTTTCTTGTTATCTTTTTGTTATTGATTTTAGCTCAGAGAACATACTCTGTAGGATTTCAGTTCTTTGGGTTGTGTCAAGACTTGTTTTATGGCCCTACAAATGATTGATTTTGATAAATGTAAAAATTTGATAAACTTAGAGAAACATGTGGGTCTGAGAGTTGTGGGGTGCAACATTCTTTGTGAGTTAATTACCTCAAGTCTGTATATTGTAGTATCCAAATCTTGGATATTTTTGCGATTTTTCCCCCTATTTGTTCTGTCAGTTACTGAGAGGCGTATTATTAAATCTTCCATCATGACTCTGGAGTGTATATTTATTTTTTAATTCTGCCAAGGTTTGCTTCATCCTTTTGAAGTTGTACTACGAGGTACAATTAAATACAGAATTGCTGTGGCCTCCTGTGGACGGAATCTTTACCATTATTAGTCTCTCATAATCTTCTTGCCTCAAAGTTTACTTTGACATTAGTTCAGCTCTACCAGTTTCCTTATATTTATGTTGATATGGCATATCTTTTTCCTTCCTTTGCTTGATCTTCTTGTATCCTGATATTTAAAGTGTGTCTTTTATAATTTCTGTCTTTTGATAGACCTTTTAGGACCACTTGCATTTCATATGATTATTGATAGAGTGGGTTTAACTTTACCGTCTTACGTTTCTTATTTTCTTTTGTCCCATCTGTTCTGTATTCCTTTTTCTCATTTTTCTTGTCTTCTTGTGGACAAATCAAGTATTTTATTTTTTTCATTTAATTCTTTAAAAAAGAGTTTATTCATTTATTTGAGAGAGAGAGAGAGAGAGAGAACACAGAAGGGGGAGTGGCAGGGAGAGGGAGAAGCAGACTTCCCACTGAGCAGGGAGCTGGATGTGGGGCTCGATTCCAGGACCCTGAGATCATGACTCAAGTCAAAGGCAGATGCTTAACTGGCTGGCTTAGGTGCCCCAAATCAAGTATTTTATTTTATTTTATTTTATTTTATTTTATTTTATTTTATTTTATTTTATTTTTTTAATTTTTATTTATTTATGATAGTCACAGAGAGAGACAGAGAGAGGCAGAGACACAGGCAGAGGGAGAAGCAGGCCCCATGCACCGGGAGCCCGACGTGGGATTCGATCCCGAGTCTCCAGGATCGCGCCCTGGGCCAAAGGCAGGCGCCAAACCGCTGCGCCACCCAGGGATCCCCCAAATCAAGTATTTTAAACATTTTTGTATTTTAAAATTTTTATTAAAGTGAAATTTATATAGCATAAAATTAGCCATTTTAAAGCAAACAACAATTTAGTACATTCACAGTGTCATGCAATCACCATCTCTCTGTGATTCTAAAACATTTTCATCACCTCCAGAGGAAATCCCTCACCCACTAAGCAGTCACTTCCCATTTACTTCTCCCCTCCTCCCTGGGAACCTCAAATGTGCATTCCGTCTCCATAGATTATACATAAATCAAATATTTTTATCATTCCACTTCCTCCTCTATTATCTTGTTATTATTTATTCTTTGCGTGGTTGCCTCTGAGATTACAACACACATCCATGACTTACTACATTTCATTTTAAATTAGAACTTTTATAGCTTTCAGGGCAAGCCAACTGTTTTAGACACATTCCAATTTTTGTCTCCTCAACCATGTGTAGCTGCTGAGAGCTAATAAGGTTAGCTCACTAAACTCTTAGGTTCCTCTTTCTGCTTGGCTCCTTATCTGCTTGCTGCGAACAAACTGAATTAGCAAGAACGTTGTGGGGCAAAGTGATCAACTCAACCACTTCTGTTGGTTGCCTTCTCTCTGAGATCCTGTGTCCTCAAGCCTGCCTGCCAAGGTCTCTCTCCAGCTAACTTGCTTTCTTCCTTCCTTCCTTCCTCTCTCCCTCCCTTCCTCCCTTCCTTCCTTTCTTTCTTTTTGTATCTTGTCTAACTTTTTGAGATGTTCTCAATGGGAGAGTTGGTCTGCAACAAGTTACCCTGCCTTTATCAGGAACAGAAATCTGGCTCCCTGACTATAGCAAGGAAGCAGAGGTCTGGAGGGGAAGTGGTTGTCTAGTTTTGTACTGCTGATTAAGGGAGAGCTGGGGCGCCTGGGTGGCTGAGTTTTTGAGCATCTGCCTTTGGCTTAGGTCGTGATTCCAGTGGCCTGGGATTTAGTCCTACATCAGGCTCCCAGTGGGGGCCTGCTTCTTCCTCTGCCTATGTCTCTGCCTTTCTCTCTGTGTCTCTCATGAATGAGTAAATAAATAAATAAATAAATAAATAAATAAATAAATAAATAACTTAAAAAAAAATAAGGGAGAGCTGGAATTAGAACTCAGGTCTCCTGATACCCATCCCAGTGTTGTTTCTACCACAGCATGTTGGGCAACAAGGTGATCTTAGTCTTATTAAACACTCACCCAAGCCAACAGTCACTCATTAAATATTTTTGAGGGACCAGCTCTGTGCCAAACATTGGGCAAGTAAGTGTGTCTTTTTTTTTTTTTTTTTCTGTTTTCAAGATATTCTCTTTGTCTTGGTTGGTTTTCAGAAACTTAATTATGATGTGTGTGGTCGTGGTTTTCTTTGTATTTACTCTGCTCAGAGATCATATACCTTCTTAAATATGTAACTTGAGATTTTTCAGCAGCTTTAGAAAATTCTCAATCATTATGTCTTCAGATATGTCATCTGCTTCATGCTTTTCTCCTCCTTGTTTGGAGATGTATTACATGTATGTAATATCTTTAAGAATTATACAACCTTGGTGAGGAGTGAGAAGGATCAGGCAAGTATATTATATAAGAAGTACATTTAGCTGCCTGTTGCAGAGACACAGAATAATAGTGGCTTAAATAAATGCTTTATTTCTCTTTTATTTAACAGGTTGGAGTAGGCATCCCAGTTTGGTGTGGTGGTTCTGTCGACTTGATCTGCATGAACCAATATGGCTTTTACTACATCTTTGCTCCAACTAGATGGCTGGAAAAAATGGGTAAGAAGACTATATAACACCTATCTTCAGAGTTTCTCCCTTGAGGTTGTCTACCTCACTTTCTTTTACATCTCACTGAGTGGAATTCAGTCAGTTGGCCATAAATAACTGCCAAGGAGGCAGGGAAATGTAATTTTTATTCTGGGAGGTCAGTTCTTATGCTAATATTTAGGAGGTCTATTGCTATGAGAGAAAAGGAGATCCTAAATGTTGGAGGACAATTGGTAGCCTCTTCCACAATGATTTATAATACAAGGCAACAGGTGCCAAGCTAAGGCCTCAGAGGAAGAAGTTGGAAAATGTATCACAAAAGAAGTAACATCTGACTGGGCATTGAAGGGTGAATAAGAGTTCACTGAGGGAAAAATGATCAAATGACACTGCAGGCAGGGATACTGGCAGAAGCACTTAACCCCTGAGAGCAAAGCCCACGTATCTTCTTTCATCTTTCTAACCCCAGGGCCTGGTACACGATAGCCTACTGTATGGTTGTGGTCAAATAGAATCCATTGTGGGAGCAGAAGGAGAGGGAGGCTTTCGCTCTGGCGACTGGAGGCCCTAGTGGAAGTAGAGAGTTGTAAGTAGCATGGTGGGGATGGGAAAGAATTCAGGCCGCTATAGATGTATTGACATTGAAGGTGAAACAAGCATGCTAAGTTGAAGTTGTTCCACAGACAGCTGGGGGACAAGCTTGAGGAGCAGTGGGGACTGGAGTTGTGGGTGTGGGAGCTGTCCTTGGGAGGGTGACAACCGAGGCTTTTCCAAGGGCTACTGGCTTCTTGGGAAAAAACGCATTGAGAATAAAAAGTCTGGGCCAGAAATGAATTTCTATAGTTGAGGGAGAGAATGAGGAAGCAGAAAGGGCTGCTGTGCAGGGCAGGCTGTCCTTGAGAGTTTTGGAAGGCCTCTTTCCCCTCTGACTCTTCTAGGTTTCTCTACTTCCCTGGACCTGGCCAACCTCCCTTCCTGAGACTTGTGCTTTCCTTAGTCCTCACTAGCTTTCAATTAATGACTAATTTAATTTCCTGTTCATTAAACTTTTATTAGATAATTACATTTCATCCATTAAAGGATTTGAGGCAGCATTCAGCTTAATTGTTATTATATAAGTAATCCATACTCACTCCATATCCTATAGTGGAGCACCTGGGTGGCTCAGTCAGTTAAGTGTCTGCCTTTGGCTCAGGTCATGATCCCAGGGTTCTGGGATTGAGCCCTGCATCTAGCTCTCTGCTCGGTAAGGAGCCTGCTTCTCCCTCTCTCTCTTCTTCTCCCTCTCCTTCTGCCTGCCGCTCTGCCTACTTGTGCTCACTCTGTCAAATAAATAAAATATTTTAAAATATCAGAAAATATAATTAAACAAAAGAAAGAACATTAAAATCACCCATGATCCCTCTACTTAGCTTGTTAACATTTGGTACATATGTGCCCAGATTTATCTATGCTCTCTCCCTCCCAAATAATATTAATATCAACAATTGCTAATATTAATGAACCCTATGTACTAGTCACTATTATGCTTGATATCTGTATTACATTGTTTAAACCTCATAACAATCTCTAACTTAGTTATTATTATCCTAATGTTATAGGTAAGGAAACTGAGGTGCAGAGGTTTGAAATATACCCAGAGTGTGTTATTCTTTGTTTGTTTTTGAATGTAGTTGACACACGTTACATTGGTTTTAGGTGTACAACTTAGTGATTTGACAAGTTTTACGTTATGCTGTGTGATCACAAGTATACTTACTATTTGTCTTATTGCATCACTATTACAGTATCATTTGCTGTATGCCTTATTTTCTGTTTTTATTCCCATGATTTACTCATTCTTTGACTGGATGCCTATATCCACCACTCCTCTCCACCCATTTTGCCCAACCTTCCATGCCCTTTCCCACTGGTAACCATTAGTTTGCTCTTTGTATTTATAGTTCATATTCTGCTTTTTTGTTTATTCATTTTTTAGATTCCATTTATGAGTGTAACTGCATGGTATTTGTCTTTCTCAATCTGACTTATTTCACTTAGCATTATACCCTCTGGATCCATCCATGTTGTCTCAAATGGCACGATCTCATCTTTTTTATGGCTGTGTAATATTCCACTGTCCATTTGTGTGCGTGCGTGTGTGTGCATGCACGTATGCACGCATTTTCCTCATCCAGTTGCCTACTGGTGAACATTTAGGTTTCTTCCATGTCTTGGCTTGTAAATAATGCTGTAATAAATATTGGGGTGCATATATCTTTTCCAGTTAGTGTTTTCATTTTCCATGAGTAAATACTCAATAATGGAATTATTGGGTCATATGGCATTTCTACTTTTATTTTTTTTTAAGAACCTCCATACTGTTTTCCACAGTGGCTGTACCAATTGACATTCCCACCAATAACACATGAAGATTCCTTTTCCTCCACATTCTTACCAACATTGGTATGTCTTCTTGATTTCAGCTATTCTAATAGGCATGAGGTGATACCTCATTGTGGTTTTTTTTTTTTCTCATTGTGGTTTTGACTTGTATTTCCCTGATAATTAGTTATCATCATGCGTCTGTTGGCCATCTGTATGTCTTCTTGGGAAAAATATCTATTCAGGTCCTCTGCCTATTTTTTAATCAGATTGTTTGGGTTATTTTTTTTTTTTTTATGTTGAGTTGTATAAGCACTTTATATATTTTGGATATTAACCCATTTTCAGATATATTATTTGCAAATATCTTCTTCTACTCCTTAGGTTGTCTTTTTGTTTTGTTGATGGTTTCCTTTGTTGTGCAAAACCTTTTTACTTTGATGTAGTCCCAATAGTTTGTTTTTGCTTTTGTTTCTCTTGCCTTAGGAGACAGATCTAGAAAAACGTTGCTATGGCTGATGTCAGAGAAATTACCGCTTGTGATCTCTTCTATGTGATCTCTTTATGGTTTCAGGTCTCACGTTTAGGTCTTTCACCCATTTTGAGTTTATTTTTGGGTATGGTGCAACAAAGTGGTCCAGTTTCATTCTTTTGCAACTTAGCTGGCCAGCTTTTCTACCACTGTTTGTTGAAGAGATGGTCTTTTTTTCCCATTGTATATTCTTGCCTCCTTTGTTATAATTAATTGCACATATAAATGTGGGTTTATTTCTGGGTTCTCTATCCTATTACTTTGATCTATGTGTCTGACTAGTGTATTATTCTATCTTGTACTCATGCCAGTTTGTTTTTTAACCTCTGATTATGAAAAAATTTCAAATTTATAGAAAAGTAGAGGGAGTAGAGTGGTGGAGTCCTGTGCAGCCAACACCCCAGCTTCAATAGCCATCCATCTGTCTGTTTGGTTTTATCCATTCCCTTAGCCAGCTCCACCTCAATTATTCTAAAGTGAATCCCAGACATCACACCATTTCATCCACTTTCAGCTGTCCAAGTGAGCACCAGCTGTCCAAGTGAGCAACTCCCTAACATCTTCCACTTTCTATCACTGTTCTAATCTCATAAATCTTTCCTTGCAGTTTGTTTGAATCAGGACCATACATGCTCCTTCATAGTGTTGGGGCTGGAATTCACACCCCAGACTGGTCTGGCCCCAAATCCATGCTCTTTTTACACACCAAATTTACATTATGAAATGAAAAATCTATATAGTTTATCCTACATTTAACTTGAATGTATGTATATATACAATTTATTAGGTTTAAGGTATTGATGAAGGCAATAATTCATAATTTCTCTTCACTAAGGAACTGGTGGAAAACCTTCTCTACCATCTGCCAAATTTCTCTTCTTATGTCCTGTAGGCTTTTTGATCTCTAAAGAGTTTTCTACTCTATTTTTGTCTCACAATGTATTATTCTCAGATTATTTCCTTATATAAAGAGCTTTGTTATTATTTTCATTCATCCATCCATTCATCCCACAAATTGAGTACCTGTTATTTGCCAGAGACTGTGATCAACAGATATAGGTACCATTCTTATGAGCTTATAGTCTGTAAGAGAGACAAAAAGCAAATGGACAAATAATTAAAATAATTTAAAGCTGTGATAAATACCATGTAAAAGCAGGAAGGAGTGAATGTGGAGAATGATAGTGAAAACTACTGTCAAAAGCTTTTAGAAAATGATGTGCTTTTACTTACTCACTGTTTTTTTTTTTTTAATTTTTATTTATTTATGATAGTCAGAGAGAGAGAGGCAGAGACACAGGCAGAGGGAGAAGCAGGCTCCATGCACCAGCAGCCCGACGTGGGATTCGATCCCGGGTCTCCAGGATCGCGCCCTGGGCCAAAGGCAGGCGCCAAACCGCTGCGCCACCCAGGGATCCCTCTCACTGTTGTTTTTAAGTGCATCATCCATTATTGGTATTTAAAAGAGATGACATCCTTAAATATGCTTTTTTGCTAACTGCTTCTTGCTGCTTGATATCTATTCATCTCCAGTAGCTTTCTTTTCTTTATTTGTCATGTTGCAGTTTTCCTCCTATGCCTCCTTAACTCTTAGGTCATTCTTTTCGGATGCTGTAGTTCTATCAATGAAAATGTTTAAAAATTGAGTTGGTATAGATATTTATTGAAAATATTTAAATGATAGGATGCCTGGATGGCTCAGTGCTTGATCATCTGCCTTTGGCTCAGGGCAGGATCCAGGGTCCTGGGATCGAGTCCTTCTCCCTCTGCCTATGTCTCTGCCTTTCTCTCTGTGTCTCTCATGAATAAATAAATAAAATATTTTTTAAAAAAGAAAATATTTAAATGGTATAAAGGTTTATATATGAACTAAAGTCCCTATCAACCCACTCTCCTTCCATTCTCAATCTTCAAATATAAGCTCTAATGGCATATTAGAAGGTTTCCCTCCATCTTTCCCTATGTATTTGAGGTGAGGTATAATAGATTGGAGAATGGGACCAGCTCAGGCAGATGTGTGGGATGGAGAGAGTCTGTAGGCCAGCCTTATTATGAGAACCCTCCCTCTTGAGCATCCAGAGTCTTCAATGGTTATGACACTTCAGGGCACTGTGAGCTTCATTTGTTTAGGCACTTACTATTCTTTGAGAAATTTACCTTTTGAGCTACACACAGCTTAGATATCACTTACCACTTGGCAATTTTGGGAGACAAAAGTATTACAAATAGTGTTTATGAGCCTCTTGTCATTGTGGGACTGCTAGTTATTTTCCAGGTTGAAATAAACATGAAAGGAGAGGATTTGACACCATCGAAGTCATCAGATTTAACGTAACAGGCCATTTGAAGGCAAATTTAAAAGGAATGTTCAATTAATGTTTCAACAGGCACTACAACTGCTGGAACAGTATGAATATGCAAAAGTAAATACATTGAAGAATATTAACCATGTAAACACTGATTATTAGATAAAATACACGTAGTTCCCTATTCTTTAAAAGAAGTACTTTGATCTCATTTTGGGTTTATATATGAATTTATATACAATTTACTACATACAGTTCTATCTTATTTTTTGGGTTCCATTGCATTTCAAAGCACAAATATTCTGTACTATATATAACCATTTTTCTATTGGTAGATATTAAGGATGCTTATAACTATGTACTATTTTTTTTTAATTTTTATTTATTTATGATAGTCACACAGAGAGAGAGAGAGAGGCAGAGATACAGGCAGAGGGAGAAGCAGGCTCCATGCACCGGGAGCCCGACGTGGGATTCGATCCCGGGCCTCCAGGATCGCGCCCTAGGCCAAAGGCAGGCGCCAAACCGCTGCGCCACCCAGGGATCCCACTATGTACTATTATTAATGACACTGTAGCAAATATCTTTGTACAAATATCCTTGAAGTGTATTTCCACAGGATAGATTCTTAGTCTCTGAGTCAAAGAGTATATATATATTTGAAATGTTGATAGATTTTATCAGATTATCTTCTAAAGATGTTAAAACAGAATACAGTGTATGAAAGAGTTCTTTTCTTTAAACCCTTCTTCCACTTGATATTATCAGGTCTTTACATGTTCCCAACATAGCTGCTTATTTTTATTTAAATTTCTCTGCTAACTGGGGAAGCCGATTGTTTTTTCATTACATGTATTAGCTATTTTCATTTCTTATGAAAATGTCTTATCCATTTCTTTGGTTCATTTTTTTTGTTGAGCTATACATTTATTTTCATATTGATTTGTGAGAGCTCTTTTTATATAATAGGGATTTTAGCCTCTAGATTGTTACCTACCTTACACATATTTTCCGTTGTTTTTTTTTTTTTTTTTTTTTTGTCAAATGTTGTTATGATTCTAATCCTGCTTTTTGCTATACAGCAAGAACAAAAGGTTCACAGATGATTCACTGGAGAAAAGATTTTGCTCGTTATAATACATGAGAGTAGAATAAGGGAATATTTGAGAAAAAGAAATGAATCTCAGCCCCTACCTCATGTCATACTCAAAAACTGTGAATGGATTAGAGATCTAAACATAAAAACATTAAAATAATTAAATTCTAGAAAAAAACTTTTGTGATCCTGAGTTAAATAATGTTATTAAACTGTAACCTAAAATCAGTAAATTTTGCTATATTGAAATTTACTATAGATAAATTCTGCCTCAAAAAAAAAAAGCCAATCATAAAAACGACAAATACTGCCTGATTCCACATATAAGAGGTGTCTAAAGTAGTCAAACTCGTAAAAACAGAAAGTGTAGAATGGTGGTTGCCAGGGACTGGGGAGAAGAGGAAGTGAAGATTGTTGACTAGATACAGGGCTTCAGTCACGCAGATGAAACAGTTCTAGGGATCTGTTGTACAACAATATGCGTATAGTTAACAATACTGTACACTTAGAAATTGTTAAGGGAGGGGTTGCCTGGGTGGCTCAGTTGGTTGAATGTTTGCCTTTGGCTCAGGTCATGATCCCAGGGTCCTGGGATTGAGCCCTGAGTTGAGCTCCCTGCTCAGTGGGGAGCCCGCTTCTCCTTCTCTCTCTGTAGCTCCCCTGCTCGTGCTCTATCTCTTGCTCGCTTACTCTCTGCCTCTCAAAAAGATAAGTAATATCTTTTAAAAATTGTTAAGGAGTCGATTTATATTATGTGTGTTTTCTAAATCTTAATAATAACAATATAAAAATCCGTCCTTGCCAAGTAGCATGATTCATAAGAGCCCAAACTGAAACTACCTAAATGCCTGTCAGAAGGAGGGTGGATAAATAAAATGTACCCTAGTTTCACAATGGAATACTATACAACAATGAGAATAAAGAACTGCAACTGCAAGAAATAGTGTGGGTAAAACTCATACACATAATGATGAACAAAGAAGCCAGACATACGGGGATCCCTTGGTAGCTCAACGGTTTAGCGCCTGCCTTCCGCCCAGGGTGTGATCCTGGAGTCCTGGGATTGAGTCCTACGTCAGGCTCCTTGCATGGAGCCTGCTTCTCCCTCCTCCTGTGTCTCTGCCCCTCTTTCTCTCTCAATCTCTCTGTGTCTCTCATGAATAAATGAATTTTTAAAATCTTAAAAAAAAAGTTTTAAAAATTATTCTTTAAAAAAAGCGCTTCCCACTATTATGTGTATCATGTGGTCAAAGCTCCTTTTGGTGCCAGCAGAATGAGGAAGGATTTTTATCTTAAGTCACAGAAAGAGGGATGCCTGGGTGGCCCAGCGGTTGAGCGTCTGCCTTCATCTCAGATTGTGATCCTGGGATCCGGGATTGAGTTCTGCATCGGGCTCCCTGTGAGGAGCCTGCTTCTCCCTCTGCCTATGTCTCTGTCTCCCTCAGTCTGTGTCTCTCATGAATAAATAAATAAGTCTTTAAAAAAAAAGGCCACAGAAGGAGGGAGAGGAAGCTGAATCAGGAGAAAGAAGGGGATCTGGAGGAGCAGGGCCCAGAGGAGAAAGCTGAAGTGCACCACTGGTTTGAGACCTGCTTTTGGGAGGGGTTCGTTCCCCATGATGAGGCAGGCAACGAGGTCCAGGAAGTCCCCATGAGAAGTGATCCTGATTGGCCTTTGGAGCCCGTGCCCACCATGGCTCCTCCACACCATCTTCCTCATCCTTGCAGTACCCCCTTTCCCAAGTGGGACTGAGGTCCAGGTGTATCAGCCCAGGGATTAGAAGGCCAGCAAGGAAGCATCCCCAAGCCAGAAGCACAAGTGAAGGGCTCAACTGGCCCACATTGTGTTCCAGGGAGCCTCGGGGTGGTTCTTCCTATGAGATTTGAAGAAATGTTTGCAGCTTCTGTAGGCATTCCCATTGTTCTTTTCACCACAGGCTCTTGTGGCCTGGCAGCGATAGCAGCCCAGGGGCCACTGTGAGGAAGGCAAGGCTGTGCTGATGGGGGAAGAGTTGGGAGCTGGCTGGGCCAGGTGTGGTCTCGGAAGCAGAGATGTTTGGGTTTCAGAAGGCAAGGAGTACATGAGCTGCAGCCTGGAGGGAAGCAAAAATAGGGATTTCAGGGTGGGCAGGGGAAGAGCAGGCGGGGAGGCCCTCTGGAGAGCTAATCTGGGGAGCAGGCTGAGGCTGGAATGATTTCCACCCCTAAGAGTGAGCAGAGGGCTCAGTGGAGTACTGTTGTTGGCTTACGCTCCTGAAGTGTGTAGTACTTATATCTCCTTATGCTTTTGTTCTTTAAAAAAATTTTAATATTATGAAATACACACATAATGTTAAGCCAACCTTAGAGACCCTTCCTGTTTGCCACACTGGATTTAGACCTCCCTGCCTCTCCCTTTAGAGAAAGAAAACAGTGTGGCCAAGTCAAAGCCCTACCACCCCCTTCCTCTCTCCCAGGAGTGTCCAATCTACAGAACTCAGCGCTTGTCCTTGTTGTGCATGGTTTCAAACATTCCCTGCATCCTCTGCTGGGACTCTGATGGGTATGCCTGTAATCAGAGTCCTTGGCACTGTAGAGAGAGTGATGGCTTGCATTCACAGGGACAGAGGCATGAGGTTCTGGGAAGGGGAGGTTGCTCATGACAAGGAAGCTGTGGGAGATGAGGAGGAAGTGAAGGGGCCTGAGGGCTGGTGCTGGGCCAGGTGAGAGCTGCAGAAGAGCTGCAGGTGGTGAGTCTGCAAGGGAAGCTCTGTGAGCTGTGTGGTTGACCACTCCTTGTGAGCCCATGGCTATCATCAGAAGAACTGCAAAGGCAGTGAATTGCTGTGTGTAATTAATTTCTCGTGGAACACAGTGGGCCCTGCGGTACGCATGTGCTGGCTGGTGTGGGTGGTATGGCAGGGTGGGAAGGGACACCACTAGCTTCTGGTTACTCCCAAAATGCTGGTTTGAGCATAGGAATGTGTGCATCTGGCCTCTCTCCGTCCTTTTCTGTTTTTCAAAAAGCTGGGTCTGAAATGTCCATGTGTTTGTAATAATTAGACAATTATGAATTATTCCATTTCCTCGATCCAACAACACCCACCCAACTCTGTATCAAGCCCCGGGGGGTGTGCAGAGATTACCTGGGCCATGTTCCTCACTCTGAGGGGTTCACAGGCCTGTGTCACAGCTTCAGTGAGAGGCCTGCTATGGAAAAAGGGACCCAGGCTAGTGCTGAAGGACCACAGAGGTGTCATGGGTTTCTGTAGATGGAGCAGGGAAGAGCTTCACAAAGCAGAGGCACTGAGAGTGGAGAGAGGTCTCTGGTAGTCAGCAGGAGTGGGGGCAAGAGGGGTAAAGTGCATGGGGAGGAGGGCACACAGAGAGGTGAGCGGGATGGGCAGTGAGGCCACATTGCACACACACAGCTTGAAGAGCATGCTAAGAGCTGTGGATGTTCCCTGTGGGCAAAGGGAGACAGGATTTCTGAAGTGATGTTATTCAGTGGAGTTCAAGAAGAAAATCAAGACTGGATAGAGTCAAGTGAAGGTCAACTGCATGAGCAACCAGACAAGACCACAGGCGGTTGTCCAGAGCAGCAGCTGCCACATGGCATGTTTACCGAGGGCTCCCTGTGCACCAAGCATGGTGCTGAGTTCTGTGCTTATACCCTCTCATTCGCTTCTCCACAGAACTGGTTGCTCTTCTAGCCATGCGGAAGATGAGGAACGGGCTTGGAGAGGTGTGGTAACCTGCCTGAGTTGCCACATGGTAAGTGGCAGAACCAGAATCCTGTCAGGGCTGTTCTGACCTCACATCCTGCCCTAAAATTCTCTGTCACTCTAATCAGACCTCCTGAGAGCCCAGCCATCACTGAAGGGGAACATTCCCCAGTCTCCTGTAGGGTCGACAAAGTCATAAATGCCATCAAGGTCATAAGCCCAACATATACTCCAGATCTCTCTGGAGTATATGTTCCCTCAAATCATAAGGCCCCTTAGTCACCATCACAGGAGAATGCTGTCCGTGTGTCCAGGACAAGGTGGAGGCTGAGGCAGGGCTGGGAATGGCTGGATGGGGTGCAGGAGGGTGGATGTTTGGGAAAACTGCTCAACTGAGGGTTCCTTCCTGACTCAGAAGGGGAGAGCTTATGCATGGGAACCACCCGCAGATGTGCCTTGTCACTGAAAGGTACCATGAGCAGGTGAGGGGGCAGGGGTGGGGAGCCATCAGCACCCCTGGGGGAGCCTGTCTGGTGTCAGGGCCAGGAGGGAGCAGCTTTTGTGATAGTGCTGGTGGACTCTCCTCTGTGTCTCCGACTCATAGGGGCCTCTACAGGCTCTCTAGTGGCAGTGTGGTGCCGTGCCATCGCAGGCCTCAGCAACCTGAGAAATCTTCAAGGGTCCATGAATAGGAATGCCTGGATTTTACCACCTAATCAGCCTTCCCCACCTAATCAGCCTATGACCAGGGGTCATAGCAACTCTGTCATAGTTCCCTCTTCCCTCAAGGATTTCTGAGCATTTGGGGGTTATCTGATGTGACTCCAGGCCTCTACTACTCTAAAAAGAGCATCCTTCTGCTATGTTCCTTCCCTTCCCACTGATGCCCAGTTTGTCCTATGAGCTGGAACCCCAACTGTGTACACAGTCTAAGTATTTTCTCATAAAGCTCTTCAGTGCCATATACAGTGGGGGATAAACTAAATGCTCAGACACTTCATCTAACACCACACGAGAGGTCCAAATTTGAGTGTTGTCCCAGCTGGAAGCCCTGATTCAGAGGAAGGAAGGCAAAGAGGGCGGGCAGGATACAACATTTGTTGAGCATCTGCTATAATGGTAGGACTCTCCTAGGCATCTTAGGCATCTCATCTCATTTCATTCCACCCTTGAGGTAAATATTACCTCTGAGGCTTAGAGGTTGCTATGATATAACAGAGTTTACAGAACTGGCCAGGTCTATCTGGCCTAGAAGCTCCTTCCATCAATCCTTCTTTTCCACCCCTCCTCTGCATGTTGTAGAGAAGAAAGTACTTGCCAGAAATATGGTCACATACAGTTTCTGAGCCAAAACAGACATTTGGGGAGCTCTCTACCAGGAGACCTTAGTTGTCACCACTCTACATATCCCTTCTCTGAGCCTTTGGTCTCTCCTTTGTAAAGTGGGGGAGTTGTTATGCTCAACTCTGAGGTTCTTCCAGTGGTGACGTGACATCCGACTCCACAGAGGGTGCAAAGACAAAGAAGCTTGCTGGACTTGTTCCTCTTTAGGACTGTGAGACATGATTTGTAGCTCTGCAGTCCCTTGCCCTTATCAAGGATGGTTAGGAGACCCTAAAAATATGCCACTCACACATGGCAGTGCCGTGTGCCATGCATGAGCAGCTGGACCCTTGAGGGGTTTCCCGGGTGGACCTGGGCTGCTTCCCTAGAAAAAGCAGCTGGCAGTGGTGGCTGGAGAGTTTGGTCTTATTTTATGTTTAAAGGAACA
This sequence comes from Vulpes vulpes, assembly GCF_048418805.1. NCBI lineage: Eukaryota > Metazoa > Chordata > Mammalia > Carnivora > Canidae > Vulpes > Vulpes vulpes. The sequence goes on from NC_132794.1 coordinate 56,680,402, forward strand.
TGTTTTCTTCTCTCCATTTTATACATATCCAGCTTTACAGTGGGAAAGAAATAAGAAAATAGCAAAGACAAATATATATGATATAATTCTGATTGGCAAAAGAAGATCGGCTCTTTTCTAAGAAGACTTGGCTGCCCCTGACCAGCTGTGAGACTGTGGATAAGTTATTTAATCTCTCTGGGCCTCAGCTTCCTTGTTTGTTTGGAAGGGACCTGGATTAAGTAGTGGGAAGTCTGGCAATCCTTGGCTTTATGAATAGAATGGTAAAATTGAGTTAACAGTAGGGCCAGCTTCATGGGCATGTGACCTGTGACCTATGCTTGGGTTAATACTCTGCTGTCACTGTCTTTTAAAAATTTTTTTAATTTAAATCAACTTAATTAACATTTAATGTATTGTTGGTTTCAGAAGTAGAGTTCAGTGATTCATCAGTCTTATATAACACTCAGTGCTCATTATGCCACATGCCCTCCTTAATGCCCATCACCAAGGTACCCCTACCCCCATCCTCCTCCCCTGTAGAAACCCTCAGTTTGTTCCCATGATTAAGAGTCTCTTATGGTTTGTCTCCCTCTCTGATTTTGTTTTGTTTTATTTTTCCCTCTCTTCCGTTATGATCCTCGGTCTTGTTTCTTAAATTCCACAGATGAGTGAGATCATATCATATTTGTCTTTCTCTGCTTGACTTACTTTGCTTTCTTCTGTCACTGTCTTGAAAATCATAATATTTTTGAGCAAAGGGCTTCACATTCTAATTTTGCATCAGGCCCTGCAGATGATGTAGCCAGTCTTGGCTTGCTGCACCAGTCCTCTGCTCTTAGGGACTAGAGGATGAGTGAATGCCAGCCTTTGGCCAAGCTGTGAGGTGGGAACATTTGCCCTTGACCCCTTCGTCCAGCCTTTCTGAGTCCTCTTCTGTTATGTTGGAACTATGGTTTCCTGCAGATTCTGGGTGCATCTTTGGGGGCTTGCCGTCACATCCTGCATATGCCTATGCTCTACCCCCCCAGCACCAACACTTGCTCCAAATCCTTTCAGTGAACCCAGCTCTTGGCTTGCCAATGGTTGGGCCTTTGTGAACATCTGTTGACTAAGTGGTTGACTAAATGTGTAATTGACTAGTGCCTGAGTGAAAGCAACTTAGCAGAATGTCCCAGCAGGAGGGGCACTGGTCTAGGAATTAGATCTGGGCTCTGCTCACTTTGTTCCCTGGGCCTCCTTATTCTGGGGAGTAGGAGATGGGCATGGGGAGATAACTGGAGCTGTCTGCTAGCTCTGCCACCCTGAGACAGGTCAAGCTGGCACCTGTAAAATAATGTCATCAGGCCCAGGTGGCACCTAGACCTGTCCTGGAAGAATTTGTCCCCTCATCTGACCAAGTAACCAGAGGCCACACGTGTTCTCCTGTGGTAGACCTCTGGGGGACCCACACTTTAGAGGGGGAGTAGGGCTTAAGGAGGAGATAAATGTGGTATAGAGATGAGAGCAAGTCCCTAAATTCTATTTTAAAGTCAATTTGCAAAAGCAGAAACTTGGAGAATACCCACACTTCCCCCAAAGAAACACCTAGCTTGTGAGAGACAGGAAATGTGTATCTAAAATTCCATTTTGCAAATATGGGATTTGGCCTGGCCTCTTGGCCTCTACTCTCAGGGGCTGGAAGCTGAGTGGATGTTCCTCAGTGGCACCAAGCAGGCTGGGCAGACACAGTTTTGATTGGCTGTTTACTTATAATATCAATCACTTAACTGTTGAGGTTTTAAAGTGAAGTCAGAAAGCAGTTACTTGCAAAACCATCTCCTTTATTCCGAAGGGATTATTTATGGAAATTGTTGCTTTTAAGTATATTGATAATATCTCCTTATGATAGGACCCGAGCTATGGCTTACCCCTGGGGAGGAGCTAGCTATCAATTCCTTTGGTTTCCTTTACTTGTGAAAAAGTTCTTCCAAACTTCCAGTCATTCCCTTGACCTCTGGGAGAAAAAAGATCTGTTTCCTACAGAGTTTGGACTGAGAAGTGGCTACGCTAGGGGAAGCAGAGCTGTTTCTGAGTTCCCTCTGGGTTAAGGCTGTAGACATTTGAAAGTCGAGGCAGAGATATCATAAGAAGCAGTGGACTGGTTGTCTACCCTGAGACCCCTGGAAAGGCGTTGCCATGGTGAATTGACCATCATCCAAGTTTTGATCCCTGCCTTGCAGGCTTGGACATATGTCCTCCTCGCTGTCTCGGCACTGATCAGTCCACTCGGGCTAGCAGGGTTTGCAGGAGACTGACTCCAAGCCTGAATGTGAATGTGCTGATTGGAAATAAGAAATTGTAATGGCCAGATGGACACACATTCAGGCATTTTCTCTCTGTAATGAGGCTGAGGCACACAGAAAAGCAAATGAGAACCAAAATGTCTCTGGATGAGTAGGAGTAGGGAGAAAGAGGAGTTATAGAATGTGGGTTTCATTTAATAGCACCAGATTCTAACAGTCCTACACACCCATCTCCCCAGGAGGGAAGAGTCCTATCAGGTGGAACAGAGCTTGGGAGGCACTGAGAGGTTTCTTTTCCCAGCATAGTGGGAGAGCTCTGCCAGTGATGACCTCTACAGGGCTTCCATGGCTGATCAACTTCCTTCTGAGTGACAAGGTCTTTCTTAAACTATGGTGATGCCTTCAGATCTTGTTTGAAGGGGAATAGCTCAGTTTCTCTGAGCTATCTGTTGCAGATCAGGTTCTCTGGAAATTAGATTCTGAGACAGAGATTTGTGTGCTGGAGAGTGCTCTGGGGATGGACCATATTGTGGAGTGAAGTATTTGAAAGAGGAAATTGGGTAGTGATGTAGATGTGACAAAAGTCTCAGCCAATTCCACTGGGGACTCTGGAGCTGGGATGATCCTTCCAAGTTGTTCTGTATCAAGCTGGGGGGCCCCAGCTTTGTTCCCTGCTTCCTTTACTGGGATGAGGTCATGACTTTGCACGAGGCAGCTCTCTTCAGCTGAGAGAGAGTCATGGAGAAAAACTCCTCTGAGCCATCAGCTGCCAGCACTCCTGCAGCCATCAATGAACAATCGATACCTCATTCCTACAACTTAGACCAGTTTGGTCCTCACTGTGACTTGTATGAGCCTTGCTCCCAGAGCCTGATTAACAATGACTGCTATTCTCCACACAGCCCCAGCCATATCAGTGCAGTGGCATGTGAAATGAGAGTCAGAAGTGGCTGCATGGGATTTCATTCATTTGAAATCTTGTTATTAGTTTTATTGCCTTGGGAAACCTCAGGGATGATAAATCCACATGGTGGGGATGAACATATGGCCATCATATCCAGTGATACATTTAGAATCTGGGTCATTGTCATATTAGCCATGTACTTCCTCTCTGATCATGCAGAAGGACTGCCTTCCCTGACCCTTATACTTTTCCATTCATCTGTGCCTTCCCACCTACAGCTCCCTCTGCCCAGGATGCTGTCTGCCTCACTTACCCCCACGTCTACCTGATAGACTGGAGTTTTCAGGGACCAGCGTGAATGTAACCTTCCCTTGGAAACCTCCCCTGCCAGCTCTCCCCACTACCCAGCAGAATTTCTCACACCCTCTCTGGACCCAGAGTGCCTATTATCCCAGCCCAGGGCAGCTCTCTCCACACTTGTCTGCTAGTCTGTCTGCCTCCTGCTGAGATCCTGAAGGCCAGGACTGGGACTTATTTACCTGTGTCTCTGAGTGCAGAGCAAGACAGTCTATGGATAAGCTGATGGGTGAAGAAGGGACCTGGGAAGACTTTGAGTCAGGAATGCAGGAGAGAAGTCAGGCTGAAGAGGAGGCATGGTGCATGGAACTGGAAAGAGTTGATGTCGGGAAGCCCAGCAAGGAAGCTACTCATCCTTCTCAACCTGAACTACCCAGTTTTTACCTGAAACCTTCTGTAAATAGGTCTTGTACCAGGTCCACAGGTGGAAATGCCACATCTCTGTATCTCATGCTCAGACCCATAGCTGCATATACTGACAGTCTGTGCCCAGTCAAATGCACTCAATAAATAAAGGAATCCAGAATTCAGGGAGGAATCCAGAATTCAGGGATAAAGACCACGATTGGGGTATGGAAGTAGGAAGGAAAGGATTAATTAAAAAATATTTTGAAAACAGGAATAATAGACCTGAATGATAAGCTGTCATAGCTGGAGAAGTAGCACAATATTTAGGTGAAAACAAGGTTAGAAGGCCAGAAAAATCAAGTAATTCACGTTTGGATGGACAGTGTAGTCAGCTCAAATGGCTCACATGCTGGATACAAATATTTAAGTCAACAGAGCAGCACTGTGGTTAAGAGAAATGTGAAAATGATACTAGAAAGCAGAAGAGGAGCATGACACACAGTTTAGGTGAGGGCATGTGTTCCATTTGTGATGTTTCACTCCAAATGCTACAAGCAGTTTCTCAGGATCTTTTAAATACGATGTGTTTCTAATCAGAAATGACAATTGTGGGTCAGTCTGCCAAGACTGCTGTAGCCTCTCAGTGGCTGTCACATGAAGTCACCCGTGCAATGTATGGTTAGGGGCTTCATGCACCAACTCTAAATGTTGTGTTACATTTAGAAATGTCCACCCGGTGGCGACAGAGACTCACTTGCCTCCCTCGAGGCCCTGCTTTTTGAGATGCAAAATTAGCCTCACATTCCAGCTCTATGAAACACATTACTCTATAAAAAAACAAAGCAAAACTTCATTTATGAAACAGTGGAAATTTTGCCAAAGATATATCTAAAAATATATCTAAAAACCATTGAGAAAAAAATATATGAAGAAATCTAATGATCTTTTTTCTTTAACTAGGCAGTATCCAGCCTGACTTCCTTTAAGAATTCATAACTCAAGGGGTTCTAGTAGGTGCTTCTCAGAGTCCTTTTGGTCTCAGCTTCTCTCCTATGATATTGTGGAGTTATTTCTGCTTTTTCCTGAGGTTTGAAAGAAACTGCACTATTTGTCTCTTTCCTCCTACATAGATTTTTACAGAAAGCAGAGGCAAAGCCTTGCTCTACCAGTTACTTGATTAACCATTTAAAGACAGAAGGCTTTTTAAGATACGTGAACTGAAGCACTTACTCTGTAGGGCTTGAGCAAGGCATCAAAACTCTCTGATCTCAGATTTCTCACCTAAAATGAGGGTTATCATAAAATCTTCTTGGGGCTGTTTTGAGATTAACTAAGAAGAGGACATGAGACACTCTGAAAATTGCAAATCTCTGTACCTATGTTGGAGATCAATAGATCTCTTTTTAAAATCCACTGCTTTTGAAGAGGAACTATTTTTTAAAATTTGTTTTTATTTTTTAAAGATTTTATTTATTTATTTATGAAAGACACACAGAGAGAGAGAGAGAGGCAGAGACACAGGCAGAGGGAGAAGCAGGCTCCATGCAGGGAGCTGATGCGGGACTCGATCCCAGGTCTCCAGGATCACACCCTGGGCTGAAGGCAGCACTAAACAGTTGAGCCACCTGGGCTGCCTGAAGAGGAACCATTTAGTTAATTTTAAAAAGCATGCTAGCGAGGGTGGATGCCGGCGGGGGGGGCGGGGAAGCAAAAAAAAAAAAAGCATGCTAGCTTTTTTTTTTAAATTTTATTTATTTATTTGAGAGAGAGCACAAAAGAAAGCTAGAGCAGGGGAGGGGTAGATGGAAAGGAAGAAACAGACTTCCCACTGAGCAGTGAGCCTGACATGGGGCTCGATCCCAGGACCCTGAGATCGTGACCTGAGCTGAAGGCAGATGCCCAACTGACTGAGCCACCCAGGTGCTCCTCGAGGATTCTTTCTTTTTTTTTTATATTTATTTTTTATTGGAGTTCAATTTGCCAACATCTAGCATAACACCCAGTGCTCATCCCATCAAGTGCCCCCCTCAGTGCCTGTCACCCAGTCACCCCCAACCCCCTGCCTACCTCCCTTTCTACCACCCCTTATTCGTTTCCCAGAGTTAGGAGTCTTTCATGTTCTGTCTCCCTTTCTGATATTTCCCACTCATTTTTTCTCCTTTCCCCTTTATTCCCTTACACTATTTTTTATATCCCCCAAATGAATGAGACCATGTAATGTTTGTCCTTCCTGGAGGATTCTTTCAATAAAGTTGACACCTGTGGAACTGGAGTGTGGAGGATACACTCTACTATTTCTCTGGAGTTTAGAGACTGGGCTTAGCTGCTATTCTCTTAGAAGCCAGTGCTGTGCCCCACATGCAGTCTGCCCAAAAGATGTGGCCATTGGCAGCTTAACTGGGAGGAGGCCATTAGGAAACCAGTGGTTTCCTGGAGCTGGTCATCACCATAATTAAAGAACGTTAAAATTCAGAAGTAAGTTTCCGCTTCTGTCTCTAGTGCAAAACAGGCTATTAATCATCGTCTCATCAACCTGGGGTGGTAACACTCAGTCTAGAGCCCAGAACTGGCCTGGGAGGTGGATTCCTTTTCACGGCTGTGTCTGCCACTCATCATGGAAGTGTAAGAATAAGGGTCAGAGCAGGAAGGAACTCATGCTGGTTGACCTGAGTGCCTGAGTTACATCTGGCCTGCATTTTGTTTTTTGTTTTCAAAAATTTGAGATAGCATTTAACAACTGGGAACTTTCATATGTTAAATGTAGACTTCTGGCTTCTCTCAAAAATTGGAAGTTACAGTAACATGAATCTTAATTCCCACATGGAAGCCATGGCTTGGTGTTGAGGGGCAGGTGCCCCTTTGGTGGGGCAGGAGGTAGGCAGTTTGTCCCAGCCCCCACCCTTCCCTATTGCATTATCCTCAAGTCTGCCCCACTCATTTATGTCACCTGCCTGGCCTTTTTTTGGCTTATGATTTGTGACATCTGAATTAGATGATGAAACGTTCTGGGAATGATGCATATTCATGTTAATTTTTTTCCTTTTTTTTGTAAAGGCAGTGTGGTGACTGCAAAGCCCACATCCTAAGTGGATGTGTGGTTATGACTTTTGGGAAACACTGCAAAATCTTCTGTATTTCATTCCTCAGTCTCCTTTCTCACTATCTCTTCACTTATATTAACCGGGGCTGATATAGTTAAGGTAAGCTAAAGCAGTCTTTTTTTTTTTTTTTTTTTTTTAGTGATTTATCTATTGAACGAGTATCTATCTGTCCACACACACATTCAATGTATATAATTTACAAATATACATAAATGCCAGTGATAAATAGGTAATCCAAAAGCCAGAGTGCTGAATGTTCTATTTCATTTATCAAGACAAAAAGAGAGAACCACCTGAAGTTGCTGTGGGATACAGCCCTAGTTTCATTTGCTACTGTTGTGGTGGTTGATATAGAAAGAATAAAATCCTCTCCTCCCATTAAGTTATATAAGCTTAGAGAACATATGAACTATTTAACTATTTGTAAACATTTAACTATGTGTAAGCAGCAATCAGAAGACATTATGGGAGAAAAGATTCCATTTGCAATAATGACAGAATAGATAAAATACCCCCTAAATAAATTTAACCATACACATAGATTTATATGAAAAACACTTTTAAAATGCCGTTTTAAGACACACAAAAAAGGGGAACACAAAGAAGCCTTGGCGCCGCCAAGGCTGTGGGCAAGGTCATCCCTGAGCTGAACGGGAAGCTCACTGGCATGGCCTTCCGTGTCCCCACCCCCAATGTGTCAGTTGTGGATCTGACCTGCCGCCTGGAGAAAGCTGCCAAATATGATGACATCAAGAAGGTAGTGAAGCAGGCATCGGAGGGCCCCCTCAAGGGCATCCTGGGCTACACTGAAGACCAGGTTGTCTCCTGTGACTTCAACAGTGACACCCACTCTTCCACCTTTGACGCTGGGGCTGGCATTGCCCTTAATGACCATTTTGTCAAGCTCATTTCCTGGTATGACAATGAATTCGGCTACAGCAACCGGGTGGTGGACCTCATGGTCCACATGGCCTCCAAGGAGTAAGAGCCTCCTGGACCACCAGCCCCAGCAAGAACAAGAGGAAGAGAGAGGCCCTCAGCTGCTGGGGAGTCCCTGCCCCAACTTAATCCCCCAACACACTGAGAATCTCCTGACCTCCAATTTACATCCTAGACCCCGAGGAAGGGGAGGGGCTTGGGGAGCCCTACCTTGTCATGTACCATCAATAAAATATACTGTACCCAGCCAAAAAAAAAAAAAAAAAAAAACAAAAAACCAATTCTATCCCACAACGTGAAATACTGTCCATAGTTATAGTCGAAGAACATGTGGTGGTCTGTATGATGTGCTGAGCCATTAATAAATGGCCTTAAGATTTGGGGAACACGGAAATCACCATCATGAATGGAAATTGTCCAGATATTAACCAAGATGTATAAACTTAAGTAAACCACTTTGTGTAATGGGAAGATAAAAGGGTATATATGGTAAGGTAGACTCTGAAGGAAGCCATGCACAGGGTGAAAAGCATGACTTGCAAATGGAGTAGGAATCTTCCAGAGATGATGAGGTTTGTGTATGCGCTTATACACAAGTCTATGATGAAGGCCTCTGTGAATCCAGTAGATCAGCATGTCCGTGAAAAAGAGGAAGGACAGTATACTAATAATGAGGCGAAACCAGCCACTGGGAAACTCTCCTATGTCATCATATAATTTGCCGTAACCTCTCAACTCCAGCAGGAATAGTAACACGGTGGGAATACTAATCCACTGCAATGACTGGACAGTAAACATAATTTCTCTATAGACTTGATTCTTTAAAAATTGTGGATGCTTCATCAACGAATGATCATAGACAAAGTAATAGCTCAGCGTTGCAAAGAAGAAATAAAGGATATAAGCACCAAGATTTGTCACAATCAGGAGACTAATAGTTTGTCGGAAGATGTCATCCTCAGACCATCAGTCTGCAGTCAGACCGTGCAGACTTGGGTCTGTGTGTCCCCAGCACCACAGTGGCCCGGCGCTGCCAGGAAGGATTAAGCTCACATGGCCCTCAACAGCAGCCCACACCCCCATTCAGTTGTGATGTGTTTCCAGAATCAGGGGGGAATTTCCGTATTTATTATTGCCCGTGCCTTGCCTTTCCCCTTTCATCCTTATCTTGTTGTGCTTAGAGGAGACCCCCAGCCAGGAACCAGCCTCCAGAAGCTAAGGCCAAACCTGAACCTCCCTCGGCTTCCCCTTGGCTTCCAGGGGAAAGTTCACTGAAAAACTACCTTCTGGCCCCTTGTTTATGCAGAGATGACAACTTAGCGGGACGGGGGGGATCTTTTTTGTACCAAAGCTGCTTCTGAAGCAGAAAGCAGCAGGGCTCTCAGTGTTTCATGCTGCCTTATTTATATTAAAGGAAGAATTAAATTCTTGCAAGAAGTAAAAAAAAAAACAAAAACAAAAACAAAAAAACAAAAAAACAGGTTCTGTTATGTTTGAGCTTCCATACTTGTGAAGATTCAGGACCATAATGTCAGGTTTCCCTAATCCAGAAATATATATATATATATATATATATATATATTTTTTTTTTTAAAGATTTTATTTATTTATCCATGAGAGACACAGAGAGAGAGAGGCAGAGACATAGGCAGAGGGAGAAGCAGGCTCCCCATGGGGAGCCCCATGTGGAACTTGATCCGGGCACCCCAGTATCACACCCTGAGTCAAAGGCAGATGCTAAACCACTGAGCCACTCAGGTGTCAATATATTACTTTCTTGATAAAAATAAGGAAATGCATATAAGCTGAATCTAATGTTCACATGAAAAATGGATTCTTGGAGAGAAAAATTGGGTGGGGGGAGAAACAGCAATGAAGAGATACTAGTCCTACCAGATGTTAAAACATTATAAATCTACTAGAATTAAAATTTGGTGAAAAAAACCCCACATAACTAGATTGATAACATGAACTAGAAAGTCAAATGAAATAAATAAGGGAATTTAGCATATGTTAAAAGGGGCTTTGGTAAGGAAAAGAAAATTATTCGTTTAATGGTGTTAAGACAACTAGATCATTCTATGAGAAAGAAAGTTGGATTTCTAACTCACTTCTTACACCATATTAAATTCCAGATTGATCAAATATACAAACATAAAAAATTAAATCATAAAGTAGTATGTAAAAATATGAGATATTTAACTAATAATACCAGAATAGGGAAGTGTCGTCTAAGAAACACATACACACACACACACACACACACCCAAAATTTGTAAATTCTACTACATAGAAACAATAAAAAGCTATGTACAAAAAAAGAATACTCAAAAACATTAAAATGGAACTGGCAATAATGCCTGCAACTTTATGTAACTATAAAGGACTGACAATATTATTGTCTCCTATAATATTTTTTTTATTTAAAGATTTTATTTATTCATTCATGAGAGACAGAAAGAGACAGAAACATCAGCAGAGGGAGAAGCAGGCTCTCTGCAGGGAGCCTGATGCGGGACTTGATCCCAGGACCCCAGGATTACAATCTGAGCCGAAGGCAGATGCTCAGCCTCTGAGCCACTCAGGCACCCAATATTTTTTCCCTCATGATTATTTCAGTATATAAAAGTATACAGTATATAAAATAGACTGTATATATTATACAGTATATTAAAAAGTACAAGTAAATATGAAGTGGACAAATAATAAAAAACATTTATCAAAAAAGGAAATACAAATGATTCAAACATGAAAAGATGCTCAACTTGCATCTATAATAATAAAAATGCAGTTAAAGGTATGATGAGGTACCTTTTTCTTCTAACCTATCAGATTAGCAAAGATGATCAAGACGGCACTTTCAAAGGTGAAAGTCTGTGAGCTGAATGAATGGATTCTATACTTCCAAGAATTATTCTGTTTGGGCTTTGGACCTTTTGAAGAAATGGGGATGTCTGTGAAGTCAACTGGCATTTTAAAAAAGAGTTTGCAGCAATACCACAAAAGTAATTGTTGTAGGCCAAAAAAACAAACAAAAATCATCAGTGGATGCTAAAAGTCGTGGACAAAAGAAAGCATGATTGAGAAATAGGATATTTATAAAGCCTCAAACTATGTCCCCGTAAGTTATTCATTCATTGCAAAGTGAGAAGAAGTAATTTCACAATGGTGAGTTGGGGGCAGTCACCATCCTGTGAGGAAGCCCAAACTAGCCACACAGAGGATTCGAGGCTCCTGGTGACAGAACATGAGCAGCAGGTGTGTGAGTAAAGGAAGCTTTGGATAATTCTGGCTTTCAGCCTCCAAGTTTCCCAGCTGAGGCCTCCAAAAGCATGGAGAGAAGACAAGCTGTCCGTAATGTTCCATGTCCAAATTCCTAACCCCCAGAATGCATGAGCATAATTTCATGATGGTTTAATGATGCTCAGTTTGGGGGTGATTTGTTATGTAGGCATAGTAATTGGAAAAGTGTGTCTGCCAAATTTCTCCACCATAGAGATACTATTTTCCCTTGATAAGTAATAAACTTACCACTTCCCCTTTGTTCAGGGAAATACTCTTTAAGGATATGTAAATATTCTATCAAACTTTTACCCTTGTCAACTCATTTTAGCATTCATTGAGGAGTTTCTAATTCCATCATTCCTTCTATGTTTATTGGGTAGTGCTTTACCGTAAGGAAGAGCTTTATCTTTTCTCCTACTTGTGTATGTATGTATGTATGTATAACAGTGTGGTCTCATGGATTTTTATTTTATTTAGTGGAATATAATATGTGATGCGCAAATTTTCCCAGATTTGGCCAGTGGAAGTTCTTTCAAGCTGATCCTGAGTACTTCTGGATTTTCTAACTAGTGACTGAGTATCTCCTTTGTTTCTGGTATAATAAGATATCCCGGGTCCACTTTGTGCTTTTCATGCTCCAGTCCTGACATATAAGACTTTTCTCCAGGAAGACCTCGTTCATTTTAGTGGAGAATCAGAGAATTTTTTAGGACCCAGATGTAAGTGCTAAATATGCTCATTGCTATAGGGGTGTCATTACTTCTAGGTGCTCTCAGTGGACAGAGCTAGGAAATACATTTATTGGGTGCATGGGTGTCTCAGTTCGTGATCCCAGGGTTCTGGGATCGAGTCCTGCATCAGGGTTCCCACAGGAAGCCTGCTTCTCCCTCTGCCTATGTCTCTGCCTCTCTCTGTCTCTCGTGAATAAATAAAATCTTAAGAAAGGGAAATACATTTATCTATCTACTGATAAGCATGAGGTCAAACCATTATCTCCACTTCTAATCTATAGAATTGGAGAACATCTAATCTTTCTCTTTTCCATATTTGTGACTCTTCTCTGACAGTAGAAACCTGGCTCTGATTCCCCTAAATATATTTACTCATTCGCTCAAGACTTGAATACACAGAAAGCAGTTTCAAAATTGCTAACTCATGCTACTGAAAAAAGCAAGCCTACTAATTAGAGTTCAGCATTTGTTTTCAATTATTTTTAAGGTAAAATTTATAGAGTGAAATGCACAAATCATAAGTGTACAATTTGATATATTTTGACAAATGAACACCCACATACACAGCACACACTCCTATGATAGCATAGAACATTTCTATCACCCTAGAAAGTTCTTCATGTCCCTTCTTAGTTAATCCTCCCAGAGCCAACCATTTTTTCTGATTTTTTTCACTATAAATAGGTTTGTCTCTTGTAGAACTTCACACAAATAAATCCATACAATAACTATTCTTTCATGACTGCTCCTTTTGCTTAGCATGATGCCTATGACATTCATCCAGCACATCATCAGTAGTTTATTGCTCTTTATTGCTGTGTAGCATTCCATCTTATAAATATACCACAGTTCATTTATCCATTTTCCTGGGAGTGGAAATTTGGGTTGTGTTTCATTTTTGACCCTTATGAATAAAGCTGCTATGAATATTCTTGTCCAAGTCTTCTAGTGGATGTACATTTTCCTTTCTCTTGGGTAAACTTCTCAGTGTAAAAATGCAGTGGGTGTGTGTTCAAATGTATAAGAAACTAACCTCTCCAAAGTTGCACCGTGATATACCACCACCAGCAATGTATGAGAGTTCTAGTTGCTTCATATCCTCATCAACATTTGGTATTTTTGGTCTTTTTAACTTTAGCCACCCTAGGATTTTAAATTCTTATTTCTTTGATTACCAATGACTTTGAGCACCCTTCCCCCACTTTTAAAGCATGGATATTCCCAAGGCTTGGGTTTGGGCTCGTTCTTCATTCCTCTCTCTTGAGTTGGATTTAGTTCAGGGAGTAAGAGTAGTTGTATGGTTCTTAAGATTTTTGCAATCAAGCTTGAAGAAATGGATCAAAAAGTTCAAGGATGCTCTTTACATTCTTAATTCAGATTTACATAAGCTTTTGTTAATGAGACAAAAATTTTGTAATTAATCACGTGCATATAATTTACTTGGGTTTGTTCTGTTTTGTAAAGCTGATTTCAATTATAGATATTTATAAAGAAAATGAGTATCTGGCATTGTTTACATGCTAACACTTCCAGAGTTTTTATGAAAATTACACAAGTGGAAAGATGAATTCTCATAAAATTTTCTTAGCAGCCTTTTTTTATTTTTAGAAAGTAATACAAACTGTTCAAGGCTAGCATCAACATATTGCCAGACTGATAATTGCACTGGGTGTTTTCATAATACTTTTCTTTGTGCGTGCATTTAGTATGCCTACCACATCCCCATCTGGTATTATCTGCATTTTACAGGTAAAGAAATGGGGGCCTCAGAGAGGTTAAGTAACTTGCCTAAGTTCCCCACAGTTGGTAACAGATCAGGAGTTAAAGTGAATGAGTCTGTGCTGTGTGGCTCATGCTGATTTCATTAGGAGAGGCTGGGCCTCCCAGTGAGCCCCATGTGTTCCTTGGCCCTAAAGCAACTTATTCTTTTGCTTCAGACGTCACCATGGAACAGCTCAGGGAGCCAGATCCAGCCAGGGACAGGCAAAATCTGTATTCAGTTGGAGGGAGAGTGTAGTGGACTCCAGAACTTTCAGGAAGGGTTATATGTCTTCTCTGGCTTCCCATAGAGAAGGACATGTCTTTAGCTGAGCCGTGGTGGGAAACAGGGTGTCTCTAGCCTTCTTTGAAGAAAGAGTTGCAGGATGGGGGCCTGAAGGAGGTCCTTTTGTACTCCCATGTCCTGGGAATCTGTAAGAATGGCCAGCGTCTGGGTTGGAATGTCCAAGTGCCTGAGCCCATCTTCTCCTCTTGGATACAGCATCAATAACGTCTTGACCTTCTCCTTCCTGGTTCTGTGGTCAGAGAATTTCAGTTTATATCAAGGGTGCTTCCATCCTATTTCTGGGCCCTTTGCCTGGGTCCACATTCCAGTGCCAACATCCTTATCCCACTTTTTAATTCCTTGTTCTTAATTAAGGGTTAGGGCATCACAGCTCAAGCAATATCCTCAGGAGCAATCTGCAAGATGTTTTCCCAAAGAAAAGAATCAACCTAAATATTGATGTGTTTAATAATATACCTGTCTGGTGCAGATGTTTCTCAGACTATGGAACAACTCTGACTGGAGTTATAGAACAAGGATACAAAATAATTTGTAAGGAAAAAAAATCTAGAAAGCATTTCAGAGAGATGCCCCTGTATGCTGAGTCTTATGCCATTTTTTGTATTATAGATTTTCATAAAATAGAAGCATTTATAGTTAAATATAAAGATAGGCTACTTGGGTGTCCATTAAAATACTGTATCATTTGATGATGCAAATTATTCCGGACTTGTAGGCATGAGGCCTAAGAGTATTTATGTTAAGATACCTAAGAAATTGTTGTCAAATGAGAATTTGGCTACAAACTGAGGATAAATTGAAAACACTTTAAAAAATCAGTATGTTAGCAATGGCATCTTACTTTGCACAGTCAAATCCCAATTGTATGACAGATATATTCCTGAAAAACATAATACTTGAAAATATATTGGCAGACATGAATTCTATGGAGAAAATGGAAATATGATTTGATGACTTTCTTCTATGTGTTATAAGTCTGAAGAGTGTAATGGAGCCAACAGTCTTACTAACATCTTTGATAAATGAGAAAGGGAGTCTCAGGAAGTGGGGGGTGATGGTCTTAGAGACCAGATAGAAATAAGGGCCAGGGAATGAGGTCTAAACCTGAGAAGTCTAGGGGGATGGGATGTGGCAATCTCAGGCCTGGGGTTTTCCTGGGGAGAAGGAATGAATACAGGTATGTGGATGGTGGCATTCTGGGGCATATAGGCCAGGGGCAGTGCCACAGCACAGCATGGAGACTCAGGGACTCAGGGGCCAGAGAAGGGTGCTAGGAGTCAGGAGATGATATAGGAAGTGGAAAGGGTGCCCAAGGCCCCTTCCTTTACCTTCCTTGTTTACTCCTCTGGGGCCAGTTGTTTAAGCATCTTAGGGGGCCTGATGGTTTCTCCTTGCAGGAGCTACAATGTACAGAAAATGCTCCATTACATGGAGCCTATTTCTTGTTACAGAACATGGCTTTGTACAATGGCAACTATGATTTAAAGAAGAACTTTAAAAGAAAACCTATCACAGGGTTTGTCCTCTCTAGGGCAGTATCTGGGTTTGATTCATATCTATGACCTCAGAGTAGGTACTGGGAATGTATCATCCAAAATGAATGGATCTGACCTACCTAGCAGGATTATAATGAATCCACTTGGGGTTGTTTGTTTCCCTCTTCTCTCTTGGATAATCCGCTGAAGGTACAGGAGGGTAGATTGATCAGAGGGTGAGGACCCTGGTGGGCAGACCTAATGGCTCTTATGATGGACACTTATCCTGGTCTATTCAGAACACCCCTACTTCCAACCATGGCTGTCACTCCAATCATGTAGTACTCATGGGGCACCACCATAGGGCCTGTCTCTCCCCTGTACTCCAGTCTAAGAGATCTGGCTTAGAGTGCAGATAGTCCTTGCTTAAGCCAGAGGAGACAGCCTAGCCTTGCAACAGGCATCTTTTCAAATATGGCCCTATGTCTGCCAATATATTTCAAGTATTATGTTTGGTAAGATCCAGTAGATCACATTGGTAGAGATCTAATGGAGTTTACAAATTTTGATTTTTTTTTCTAGTTTCTCAGCCAAGATTGATACAGAGGGGAGGTCAAATTCTGCTAAAATAAGAAAATAAGTGGCAGGAAGGGAAGTTTTAGCTGCCTTAGAATAGTGAAGATTATTAGCAAAGTCCAGCAATTAAACAGCTGACAGAAGGTCAGGTTTGGAATATAGTGAGAGTCATTATCCTCACCTGGCCTCTGAAGGCACAGGATAAGAAAGTGTTAGTGGAGGCAGCTGACAAAGGCTAAGAGAGGTTTAAAGAAAACATCTTAGGGGGCCTGAACATGGTTAAGCTCCCCCCCCCCCCCAATCTCTCTTCCTCCTTCCCTCTCTTTAGGGAAGGAAATTGAAAGTTGGCAAACAAGGCTGTATACATTACTGTGCTCGGTGAGTACTTTATCACACACACACGTGCTGGTTTTCTTTTTTTATTGAATTATAATTGGCGTGCAACACTACATGTCCTGGTTTTCTGTAAATAAAAAAGTAACACTGTAACAGTAAGATTCAGTGTGCTGATAGCTTTTCTTAAATACCGGCCAAAATAGTTCTGGAAAGTAATTTGGCAATATGTTTCGAGAACCTTAAAACATGCATTCCCCTTTACTTTAGTCTACTTTTAGGAATTCATCATAAAGAAATAATCATTACAGAATTTTTTAATTTTTTTTTTAATTTTTATTTATTTATGATAGTCACACACAGAGAGAGAGAGGCAGAGACACAGGCAGAGGGAGAAGCAGGCTCCATGCACCGGGAGCCTGACGTGGGATTCGATCCCGGGTCTCCAGGATTGCGCCCTGGGCCAAAGGCAGGCGCCAAACCGCTGCACCACCCAGGGATCCCAATCATTACAGAATTTTTTAAGATTTATTTGAGAGAGAGAGATCATGAGGGGCAGAGGGAGCTGACTCTGTGCTAAGCACAGAACCCAACACGGGACTTGATCTCATGACCCTGAGATCACAACTTGAGCTGAAACCAAGAGTCAGACCCTTAATTGACTGTGCCACACAGCCACCTCCAGAACTTTTTTTTTCTTTTTTTTTTAAGATTTTATTTATTTTTTTAGAGAGAGAGTGGGGAGAGGGACAGAGATTCCCTGCTGAGTGCACAGCCTGATATGAGGCTCAATCTCACAACCCCGAGATCATCAAGAGTCAGAAGTTCAACTCACTCAGCCACCCAGGTGCCCCAAATTTGTTTTTTAATAGGGAAAATTGAAAACATCTTCCTAAATATCCAATAACAGGGAAATTTAAAAAATTAGATACCAAAATGTTAACATTGGGGGGATCCCTGGGTGGCTCAGCGGTTTGGCGCCTGCCTTTGGCCCAGGGCGTGATCCTGGAGTCCCGGGATCGAGTCCCATGTCGGGGCTCTGGCATGGAGTCTGCTTCTCCCTCTGCCTGTCTCTCTCTATATATCATAAATAAAAATAAAATCTTTAAAAAAAAATGTTAACATTGGGATTCTCTGAGTGTGATACATGGCCACAACTCTTAATTTAAAACCTTTTAGGGTCAGATGGTCTTATGGACTGAATTTCTATGTCCTGCAAAAATTTGTGTTGAGCCCATATTGTATGTGGAGCAGGGGCCTTCAGGAGGTAATTAGGTTTCTATGAGGTGATGAAGGTGGAGCTCCATGATGGGATTGGTGCCCTTACAGGAGGAGGAAGAGACTCAGAGCTTCTCCTCTCCACCATGTGAGGACACAGCGAAAAGGCAGTCATCTGCAAGCAGGAAGAGGCCTTCACCAAGAACCGAATCTGCTGGCACCTTGTTCTGGGGCTTCTCAGTCTCTAGAACTGTGAGAAAACGTATGTTGTTTAAGCCACTCCGTTCAGGTCAAGTTTTGTCACAAGGTTTTTGTTTTCCAGAGTTCTTGCATTTCCCACTTCTGTATGGAAAGTGCATGCAGGCAAGGCTTCTTCCTTCAGGAGGTAGGGTGTCTGAGCTCCCCGCTGGCTCCTGGCCCCTGTGAGCCCATGTAAGGGTGCTCTGAGTGAGTGCTGCCGTCCTTGCCTTTTAGGTTTGGGGAAAGGGTGTAGGGGAAGGAGTAGACAGCTTCATTCTATTTCACACTTAGAATTTTCTCTTATGTAGATGGTTCTCCTAACAGAATCTAAGGGGGGAGGATCTGGGCACACATCCTAAACTCTCAACACACTCCTCAGTTAATACTTTATCAAGGCACATTTTGGGTACTTGCCCAATATCATTTGTTAGTCTTTTCATCAGGTCACTATCTGAAAACCCCAGGACTTTTGTCCCCCCACCCCTCTTTTTTTGCTTACACATTGGCACCAGCATCCCTGTTATAATCTCCCTTTATTGTCCTTTATTCACCAGGTCACATTGCCTTGGACTGCTCCCCTGCCACGTACACACATTGTGTCGAAAGCTATGACATCATGGGTCCCCTGCTGCGGTTCTCCCCACCCTTGGAGGTCAGTATACTGATTCAATTCACTAAGTGCAGTTAGTTGACTGTGGTTTGGTTGTGACTTGGCAAGGAGATCACCTTTCAGAACCTTATATGACTTGGCTCCTAAATCATAGAATCCGGGGGTCAGAAGTTATGTCACTTAAGCCTCATGACATCCCTATGCAGTAGGTAGGTACCATTATCCTCATTCTCCAAATAAGGAAAGGGACCCAGAGCTGGGTAAGCATGAGCCAAGGCTTGAACGTGGTCCTTTCCTGCTTCAGAACAAGTGTTCTTGCCACAGTGGCACATCTACAGACTGGGAAGTTTGTTTCAGGTCGGGTGCATGGCAATAACAAGGAGGTAATCATAAGCAGTTTGTAGAGGGTGTGGTTCGCTTGGCTGGAGTGAAACAAATGTGTTAAGTAGACTTATGATAGCTTATTCTCCCGGGATAGCATAGATTTATAAAGATTTTTCTCTTTTGCTTTTCTAAAGGGAAATCTGCTAGTCAGACCTGATTGTGCCACAGATTCACAGAACGAAGGCAGAGGCTTGTGAAATGTACTAAAAACTCTCCCTGATGACGTGGTCATGATCAGTGTGGTTAACAGATGTGGGATGCAGCCTTGCTCTTGTCTGACAGTGGCTTCTGGGCAGGAGCTAGCACTGGATTATATAACAAGATGTAGGATTTGCTGTGTGTATGTTGTGTACATGCGGGATGGAGGAAAAGGTGTTGGGGTGGGAGAGAAATGAAATTATTATATCTCTGAGAGAAATGAAAGCAAGGTTAATTTTTAAAAATTATTTAAGATAAATGAACTATATGTGGATTGGAAATGGTTCCTGGCCTTCAGGCATTCATGGCAGCATCTTTCCCATTTCCTGTAGTTCTCTCTGGTAGCCTAGGTTCTCCTCTGGGGGCTTCTCAGCTCCTGGCTTGGAGGGGTGTAAATAAAATATACCTTCTCAGCTCCTGGCTTGGAGGGGTGGGGGAGATTTTTCAAAACTTTTTTCCCCACTCTCCCCAATCTGATACTCTTCAGAGATCACCACCCCTCTCTGTGTTATGAAAACTTCCCCAAGCAAGATTGACACATAACGATTCTCTTATACCAGCTGGTGTCCTATAATTTAATTATATTCTGACACTATCCACCTAGAGATAACATCAGAGCCACAGGTGAAGTGTTCATTCCTACAAGGTGCTCTGGGCCCCAGCAAGTCGAGGTTGTCACCTGTGCTTCTGACCAATTGGCTATCAAGAAACATTTTATTTACTGGATTACTGGTTTATTATAAAAGGATAGAATTTAGGAACAGCCAGATGAAAGAGATGCATAGGGTAAGGTATAGGGAAAGGGCACGGAGCTTCTATGCTCTCTTCAAGAGTGCCATTTCCCCCAAATCTCCATGTGTTCACCAACGCGGCAGCTCTCTGAACCTTGTCCTTTTGGTTTTTTACGGAGGCTTCATTACATAGGCACGATTGACTAAATCATTGGCCATTTGCGATTGAACTCAATTTCAGTCCTTTGCCTCATCCCTGAGGTTGGGAGTAGAACTGAGAGTTCCAACCCTCTAATCACATGGTTGGTTCTCCTGAAAACCAGCCCCAAACTTAGCTTTTCAGAAGTCACTTCACTGATATAAATTCAGGGGTGGTTAAAAGGGTTTGTTTTGTTTTGTTTTGTTTTTAAATAAAAGAATATTGAGACCCCCTTATTCCTCTTCTCAGGAAATTCCAAGGGGTTTTGGAGCTCTGTGCCAGAAATAGGATGATGAATATATATGTTTTATTATAAATCACAATATCACACTAGGGTATTCTGGTATTCATCTCTTCACACATCATGTACAGCCCGTCTAAAATCTCTATTTTACCTCTTGTCCTCAAAGAATCTACCCCATTTCTAGAATTTTCTCACTAGGGCATTGTTGGTATTTCCCAGCCATACACAGAGGTGTCTGGAAAGGATGGAAAAGAAAGTGCTTGGTATTCTCAAGTTAGATTCAGATTCATGCTTTAGAAACATAAGTTGTGATGGAGGAGGGTTCAGGATCATTTTTCAGGGGGCACGCCACATGGCTGAGCCCAGGGACCTGGCTTGGCAGCACACATATATGAAGCAGACGGCTTTGCCTGTGGTCTTCAACTTATTTTCTCCTCAGAGAGCTTGGGCCTCTATAAAATCTTTCTCATGACTTCGTGCTTAATGAGACTTGCGTGTGCGTGTTCTGCTCCAAGGCTCACAGAGTTCTATCTGTCCGAGCCTGTCTTTTCCTCTGCTCCTGTGTCCTTGTCAGGCCGAATGAGCTGTTCCCTTGGGAAGCCCTCTTGATGGCAGCTGACCTTCTGGTAACTTTCCACATACTCTCCAGCTGTCCTAACCATCTACCTAGGGATCACCATGCCATTCTTTCCATAACGTGATTGGTTTCTTAATGTGAAATCCCAGTTGAGTTCTCCAATAATCATCACTGCTTGAAGACCGACAGTTGCAATCACATTAACTGTCCCTAAAAATGACAATTGTGGAAACAGCTGTTATTAGTCCGTTCTTGCTCACAGTATTAGAAACCACAGCCAAAACCCCCCAGTAGTAATAGAAGCTGCCGTTTATAGAAAGCTCGTGATGCATCAGTCCCTAGGGTTTTTTACGCTTCCAATCTTCAAGTTAACGCTCAGGTAGGAGCCACTATTTACAGATAGAGAAATCAAAGGTCAGAGAAGTTAAATACATTATTGAGTGTCACACAGTTGATAAATGGTGAGGTGGGATTGTCTAACTACAAACCCAATATATTCCCCTCCCACTGCCAGAGCCACCATCCTACATAATATCCCACTGCTGCTGTCTGTGACCAGATTCCTTTTCCTGGGCAGATGGAGGAATGCCACAGAAACATTGCATTCGGCATAGCTGTGCATGAGAGGATGAGAGTCTAGTTAAGATCAGGAAAAATTAATGTCAGGACTCCTCACAGGACCCAGAAAAACAGTCCTGACTTGAGCATCTTTTCACACCGTCACCTTTCCTCTCCCTGTGTTGGCACTGGCACAACAGAATGCAAGGAAGAAACAATGACTAGAGCCTACTTGTGAATGAAGGTTGACCTTTCTGCCACCCTTGACTTATTTGGTTCAGTTTTCAACCCCTATTATAGGCAGGATTGTGTTGTGTTTGGTGGTGGGGTGAGAGGGGGATTTCCTGAAGAGACAGGTAATGTGAGCCTTAGCCTCAGAAGCAGCCATGATCTCTCTTGCTTTTCCCATTAGTCTGGCTTTGCAGCCAGCCTGTGGCTAAAGGTATTGCCCAGGCTCTTGAGAATAAGGCTTGTCCAAATAAGATATGAGCTGACTGCAAGGCATATTTCAAGAGGGAGTTCCTGTACTTTATAATTCAATATATATGGTAGTCCTAGTAACTGTTCTTCTGTCTTTCCTAGAGGGAGGGAGAAGGAAGGTTTGTCAAACTTTCTCAAGAAGTGAATCACAGCATGGAATTCTATTGACCTGTGTTCCATTCTCTCTTGAAAATTCTAGGTTGTCAAAAGCAGATAGCTTTTCCCACACAGCTGCATTATCCACAACAGCAGGACAATAACTCCCGCTGCCCTGCCTATATTGCTTGGGGGATTTTTTGTGTGTGAATGTTTTTTATTCTATTTTTCCATCTGGTGACTTTTGTTTTCTTCTAAATGGGGCTGTTTAAATGCTTTCCACAAACGCAATCTTGAAAATAAACACATTGAATGTATAAGAACAAAAGAGGATCCATTCTTGATGCTGATCACTGCTCAGAGGTTCCCTCAGCTGCAGGGAGATGGGGGCCGAGTAGATGAGTGGATTGTCAGTGTAAGATGCCACCCAAGGGTGCTGTCAGGATCGGAAGCTCATCAGAACCACTTGAACAGTGTCCTGATACCAATAGATATGAGGCCTTACCAACTGGGCAGTCATAATCAACCAGTGGGCCTTGCAAACCTAGAAGGCTCATCTTCCAGTTGGCAATTCTCAAAAGCCTTGGTTTTATGCCTCTCGAACTTCCCAATAGAGAGGAGATTGTGGCTAGATTGTTACTTCATCCCTCAAGAACTTTGTTTATATCATTGTTTTATATCATTAAGTTGTGGGGTGGTTTTTTATACAGCAACAAGAACTGAAACAGCACTCTTACTAGCATTTACCTTCATCCTGAGAGAAATCTGAGGGAAGTAGAGGGGTTTTGCATGCTCATTACCTGCTCTTTTCCACATTTCAGAGAGGGGCCCAGAACCCATAGGGGGGCAGAAGAAGGCTGGCACAATGCCCTGACACCTGGCAAAGGCCAGGGAAGCTTCTTTCCATGGGTAATGTGTTCTATTACCCTGGAGGCACCAAGAGAGGGCTTTCCAAGAAGTTTATTGGGATTGGGGCCCACATTGGGATGTTCCTTAAAAGATAGTGACAAAAAGTTTCTGAAAGTCCCAAATCCCTTTGGCTTCATCCTCAAAATGTATCCAGAACCTGACTATATTTTACCACATCCATTTACCACCCTGTTCCAACCTACCATCGTGTCTTGTCTGAATTTCTGCACTTGGCTCTTAGGTGACCTCCCTGCTTCTCCCCTGCTCCACTACATGTCATTGTCCATGAAGCAGCTAGAATGGTTCTTGTAAAATAGAAGTCCATTCATGTTGGTCTGCTCAGAACCTTACCCATCTCCCTCAGCGCAGAATGCCCTGCTTGATCTGTACCTCTTGCTACTCTCCAGCTTCATCGCTGACATACTTGTCCTCATCCACTCTAGTCCAGTCAAAAATGGCCTCCTTCTGTTCTCCAGACATACCAAGTACCCTCTCACCCTCCATTCTGAATGCTCTTCCCCAAGTTAGCTGCGATGACTTACTACCTCATCTAGCTTCAGGTCTTAAACAGATGTGCCCCAGCTGAAGCCTCCCCTGAGCACACTGAGGAAAGCTGTACCTACCACCCCACCCCTGGCTCTCCAAAATTTTTTTCTCTTTTTTTAGTTTTTTTCTATAGAACTTATTTCTATCTAACATGCTATATATTTTGTGTATGTTTAGCATCTAACTGCTCCCTCTGGAATTTCAGCTCAATGAGAGCAGCCTTTTTACCTATTGTGTTCAGCCTAGAACAGAGCCTAACATGTAACAGTCCTCAATAGATATTTGTTGAATGGATAAAATATCTGACTTCTCCTTAGCATCTATCTTCTGGCTCTGGACAGTGCCACCTGGAAGTCTTTCCAGCTTCATTTAGATACACATCCTCATATCCTAAGGTCTAGGATCAGGTCTTTCAGGGTACTCTATACACAGTAGAGCTGATTGTCTTAGGTTTAAATCTCAGTTCCACTTCACTTCCCAGCAAGAGAGGTTGAGATAACACTTCCCACTTCTTGAGGTTGTCATAAAGGGTGAAAGTGCTAAGCCCTAGGTATGCCTGGCAGAGAGCAAATATTCAATAAATGCCAGCCAGTAGTATTCCCACCCCTAGCTACTTTTTCTCTTGGAAATCCTATGTTCACCTTTGTTCATGGGGCCAAGAACTGTATTTACTTCTTGCTTTGGTAAGTTAACAAGAACTTGTTTTTAGATTGGGTTATTTTTCACCTGGTGTGAGTTACAGTGCCTCTTTTATGTCAAAGGAAAAGAATAGTAATAAATAATGTTCCATTGATTAAAAAACCCTAAAACTGCAAGAATTTCCTCATTGCATTCTCTACCAGGAGCTGCAAAGTCTCCTACTGGATGTTAACATTGAAAATAGTTGCCATTTATCACATGGTAAGGACAGAGATGGTGCTGAGGGCTCAATATATATCACTTTGCTTCATTTGCACATCCTTAATTCCACAAGGAAGGTAGACACTGTGGTATTATCCACATTTTAAGCAGGAAGAAATGAAACTTAGGGAATTTGAATAATTTGTCAAGGTCACAGATCTAGGAAATAGGGGGATCCCTGGGTGGCTCAGCAGCTTAGTGCCTGCCTTTGGCCCAGGACGTGATCCTGGGTTCCCGGGATCAAGTCCCACACTGGGCTCCCTGCATGGAGCCTGCTTCTCCCTTTGCCTGTGTCTCTGCCTCTCTCTCTCTCTCTCTCGGTCTCTCATGAATAAATAAGTAAAATCTTAAAAAAAAAAAAAAAGATCTAGGAAATAGGCAGAGAAAGACTTAAACCCCTAATTGTACAGGGTTCAGTGCTTATGCCTCTCACTCAGACTCCCTTTATTTCTTTTTTGCAGGCCCCTGAGTCACTAGGCAGCTTGAGAGGGTGCCCTGGCTTTGCCAGAATC
This sequence comes from Vulpes vulpes, assembly GCF_048418805.1. Classification (NCBI taxonomy): domain Eukaryota; kingdom Metazoa; phylum Chordata; class Mammalia; order Carnivora; family Canidae; genus Vulpes; species Vulpes vulpes. The sequence goes on from NC_132794.1 coordinate 56,705,182, forward strand.
TGTCCCCTCTCACTGTTCATTGCTTTCAGTTTGACCAGAGTTCATTCCAAGGTATAGCCAGCCTTCCGCTCTCCTTGGCAACCCTGGCCAGGAAGAAGAGCACAGGGCCAAAGCTACGGCCCCGGCCTCACACCTGCCCTATGAGGGTCACCTGGCCTCCTGCTAGCAGATTTCAGTAGAGCAAAGAGTAGGTCTTCCTTGGGAAATCCTAGGACCACAAATCTGAACCTGTTTCCCACATGTTAGAGAATTAAAACAAAAATTAAAATCATGATTCTCATGCAAACATGAAGTGAATACATGTCAAATATTTTATTTAAGTTACTAATTGAATGAGGGAACTGGTTAGATGTTGTAACATGTTCAAAGGAGAAGTCAAAAGAACCGCAGGCTTGTAAGGGGTTAAGGAATGTTGAAGTAACTTTATGTGGACTTGAAACTTGCTTTATTTTGTTTCATGGGGAGGTTGCAGAGTTTATTTCCATGTCTTTAGACAAGAATTCTTTGCACCTCTATCCCCATATGCAATTTTCAGAGTTGGAAAATAACTCGAACACAATGAAAGGCATGAACCCTGTAGCGTCAGATAACTTGCAAAGGCTCTCCAGTAATCTCTGTCTGTAATCTTCCAAAGTCTGACATTTTCCCCCATGTTTGAATGATTTTCCTTGGGTCATCTTCCTTCTTTGTGGTTTCTTGGAAGAGAATTTTCCTTCTCTTTCTTGGGGAACCTTATTTCTTGGGGGCTTTGGAACCAGGCAACCTTGAATTCAAATCTCCATTTTGCATTTACTAGGCACATGGCCCCATTGAAATCACTTAATTCTAGGATCTCCCTCATATGGTGGGTGTGAGGGTTAAAGCGCTTGGCACGGTTCCAAATTTAATGTATTTAGCCTGTCATTGCCTCTATTGTATAGATATAGAAACTGAGGCAACAGGGTATTTAAGGCACTGACCCTAAGGTCATGCTACTGGGTCATGCAGTGGAGCTGGAATTCAAACCTGGGCAGCTTGGCTCTGCTGCCACACTCAAGCAGCGCTCAAGAAACAGCAGGTGCTGTGGCACTACTTAGCTTCTTTAGTGCAACCAAGTCGTGATCTCTGGCGAAGTTGGCTGATTATGCTAAGAAGCCAGCTACTGGAGTGGTGGCCACTCCACATTCCCTGGTCACCTTCTACTCCTGTTTGGCACATAGGTGAGGTGCCATAGTGCTCACTGCTCTCCTTGGGACCCGCTGTGTCAAGACCCCAGGATCTACTGTGTTGTTATTTTGATATTTTATTGAAATCTAATATACTTATAGAAAAATGCACAGCTCAGCGAATTTTCAGAGTGAATACCTATGCATGTAAGCATGTAAAAATATGGCCCTGCACCCCAGAAACCAGCTCATGTCCCCTTCTAGTCACTTGCCTCAAGGGTGGCCACTGCTCTGACGTCTGTCACCACAGTTTTGCATCTTTGATCTTTATGTAAAGGCAGCCACAAAGTCTGCATTCTTTTGTGTCGGGCTTCTTGGATTTAACATTCTGCATATGAAGTTCACCCATTTTTGTGGTAAGTAGTTGTGGTTTATTCATTCTCATGCTGTATTAAAATACAACTCATTTTATCCATTCCGTAATTGATAGACATTTTGATGGTTTCCGCACATACCTTTTGGCCCACAGAGATACACGTTTTTTGTGATGTCTCCTTAGTTTATAAGAGTAACTGGTGAGTTGGTTTGGCCCTGACCTTTTCTTAACAGATGGGTCAGTCGGCTTCTCCTTTGCCACAGTCAGCAATTTGGCTTTTGTTCCTTTTCTTGCTTCAGGTCATATGTGCCAGCCCATCTGCAGGCCTCTTCAACATGTGTTGCACAAGGCCAATGGCAGCCCTGCTGTCTTTTTAACATATGTGGTGACTAGCTCCTTATACAATCCCGGTTCACGGGAGGTGGGCAGAGTGGGGGTGCCTGGAACAGCAGTGATCTGAGGCCCACTCACAATCACAGGGGAACCTGGAGACTCAGCTATGGGATGAGCTGACCCCAGGAGCATCTCCCTTCAGGTGCCTGGCTCTTTCTGTGGGGACAGTTATCTATGTTCCTTCCTTCCTTCCTTCCTTCCTTCCTTCCTTCCTTCCTTCCTTCCTTCCTTTCTTTTTTTTGTAACACTCTATTTCTTGAGGAGAAACCTACTGCAGCTCATCTTCCCTTCCCCACACCCCTGTAATGCCTGTAAAGGAACTTCTAACCTGTGCTTTTTAGCTCACATACACCTCCCGTGGCCTTCTCTTCTCTCTGTTCTCTGTCACCTTGGAGGGTGGCCGTGGGAGGTGTGTATTTCACTCACTTTTCTTTCTTCCTATAGAGGAGCCCAGACCCTGTCTTTCTCAGAGGTGTTTTGGCTGTTGCTGTTTCTGCTTCCCCTGCCTTTCCCTCAGGCCTCATTAGCCATTTCCTTACCTGTAAATAAGGTTTTTTTTGTTTTGTTTTGTTTTCTTTCCTCGGGGTTGGCACCCTTCTCTTCCCAAAGCACTCTAGTCTTTCATCAGGGCTTCCTTTCAGCAAAGCAGCAAGCCCACACCCCTGGATGGAACAGGTCAGGTCCAAGATTTACATGGTGACTTAGTAAAAAATGAATATAAATAGAATATGAGAAACAACCAAAAAGAAAAACACAAATCTGCTGGCCACTGTCGACAAAACAGCAGATTGGCCTTCAGATCTGGTACTGAGCTTCCTCCTAAGCAGAACAATAAAAGAAATCAAAGAGATTATAGATACTGTTATGATAAGAAAAAAAATAGAAATAGATAAAAGATAATTGTGATATTCTTGAAGAATTATCTTATTCATTATTCTATCTCCTATACACATGGCTTAGGACTTCATGTATAGTAGATGCTCAATAAGTATTTCAGACATAAGCTAATAAAGTAAAATCACTATTAAGTGCTGGCTAATACACCTGAGCCCTTACTATGTGGCAGGCAGATCCTAATCTGTGCCAGGCAATAACCCTAAAAGGTGGGTACTGTGGTTCCCTTTATTTCCTCCCCCCCTTCTTTCTTTTTTTATCTCCCCCTTCATTTTCAAATGGGTAAGCCAAGTGTCAAGAGTAATTCCCCAAGGGCACAGCTCTTCTCTGGTAAAGATTTAAATTTTTTTTTCTTTCTTTCTTTCTTTCTTTATGATAGTCACACAGAGAGAGAGAGAGAGAGAGAGAGAGAGAGAGGCAGAGGCAGAGACATAGGCAGAGGGAGAAGCAGGCTCCATGTACCGGGAGCCTGACGTGGGATTCGATCCCAGGTCTCCAGGATCGCGCCCTGGGCCAAAGGCAGGCGCCAAACCACTGAGCCACCCAGGGATCCCTGGTAAAGATTTAAAATCAAGTGCCCGGTCTGGAACCAGCCAGCTAAAGCATTAAGGAATCTGAAATGATAGAGTAAATAAACATTTATGAATATTTTTATTTTACTAGACGGTAAAACCAATCATATTGGCTTTTTACTGCTGGTCCCTGGCTGGGAGCCCAATTTGGTGAGAGGCCCTGCAGGAAATGAAGTTAGGCAAGCCCTCCCCTTGGCAGAATTGGCCAAATCTCAAAGCTGCTAAACCTTTTCCATGTCTGCCACCTGCTGGCAGACGTCAGGATAATAAGATATTCTCCTAGCCTGTGGGAGGAGGTGTTCAGAGTGAGGCCCTCTGTGTGGTCCTTCAGGTGGTTTGCCAGGAAGTGGGTGTATTACCCAAACCTCAAACTGCACAACCTGTGCTCTGACAATGTAAATGTCTTAGGATAGGCTGTTTAAAGTTGGTTGCTGTCCTGGCAAGTCTAGTCGGCCTGGTCTCTTGGCTTAGGGTTGAGGTGGCGTGGAAGAACTAAAGGTCAGTTTTGAAAGCGTTGGAGCAAGAGTCAGGAGATCTGGGTTCTAGTCCCAGGAGCACCACCTACCAGAGTAGCAGTGTCCTGTCTAGATTTGTTCCCTCATTTGCAAAATGAGGCATTATTTTATAACTCAAATGGGCCTTTTGTCCTAAACCTCGACCTTTATTTAAAAAAAATTTTTTTTAAAGATTTTATATATTTATTCATGAGAGGCACAGAGAGAGAGGCAGAGACACAGGCAGAGGGAGAAGCAGGCTCCCTGTGGGGAGCACAATGTGGGACTCCACCCCAGGACTCCGAGATCACAACCTGAGCCAAAGGCAGACGCTCAACCACTGAGCCACCCAGGTGCCCCCAAACCTTGACCTTTAAGTAAAATCCTTTAAAGATCTTCCTCAGCTGGGTATCCTTGGACCTCACCTCCTCACCCTAAACCTCCTCTCCAAACGCTATTCCCCTTCTTGAGCCTGCTGACCTGCATCCCTCTGTGGCCAGCTAACTTCTCAGTAGGTGCCCCATATTCCTCCCCACCCTAAGTTAGGCCTTGGCACTTTGTATGAGGTCTCCAAGCTCACACTAACTGAAAATGAGAATCTTCTGGTTTAGAAAGTAAACTAGGGTGAACTTAGCATTTGGTCCAGTTTGCCTCCCACCCACTGGCAAGACCAAACTCAAGATGTAGAAAGAGAGAAGGAGCCGAAACCAACAGCTTATATGGGATTTCGTCAGGCACTAAAGATGGAGTCTGATGTAATAACAAACCTTTGCACAATGTGACAACTTACAAAGCATTCTGTGAGTCATAGAACAACTCTGTGAAGAAGGCATTTCTATCACCCACATATGTAGGCAGGAATTGAGCCCAGAGATCTGCAAGGTCCACAATCACTTAGCTAGTATGTGGCTGGGCTGGGACCCAGGGTTAGGTCCACACCAGGCTCAGGACTTACCCAATCAGAAATGTGCAAGGCCTGAGAGTTCTGACATTGGTCATTAATTCCAGAAGAAGGCAATGTCAGGCAAGACAAGCCCTCTCACCCCTTCTTTCTAATGGGAGCATCTCTTCTTCTGGAACAGTTCTGCACCTGGATTTCTTACATATGGCTAGATGTCCCTTACTCAGGCCTCCTGGTACAGATCCTAGTCTAAGCAGGCAGTGGCTTGTCCTGCACTGACCAGCCTGTACCTGTGTGTGGTGTATTTGGACAACTATTATCTTCCCTGAACCCCAGTTTACTTGACTGTAAGGTGGGGGTGATGAGACCCACCACACAGGTATAGTGAAGAATAAAAACAGATTGTGTGGGAAAAGCTTTTTACAATGTGCAGAACCATTAGGCATTAGAACTTGTGGGAGGAAAGTAGAGGAATGTACCTGCCAGCTCCCTCTGTCTCTTGTTTTACCCCTGTACTTCCAGGTTGGGTCACTGATCCTCTCCAGCAGCTTCTGGGGAAGCCAGACCCTATGCCCTATGCAGAGTTCTTTCAAGGATCCAGAAGCACTGAAAGAGACCAGAGTCCCATGGGTCAGGTTGGATTGGACTTGGGTCCATGGCTGCTGAGGCTCCAGCTCTGGCAAGCATGGTAGGGAGTGAGCTGGCACCAGGCCCTCAATCCAGACAAAGCTAGGACAGCCAAGGATATCAAGAAATGAGGGGATGATGACTGCTGCACTTTCCATTGGAGCAAATGTTTGAGGTTCTGGGAAAGTCTGAGGCAAGGAAATCTAGAGAGACATATAAAGTTGTTGTGGTTCAGTGGTGGCTACCTTTGAAGCCCAGAGATCCCTGAGAGAAATGTGGGGGCTGGAGTTCCTGTGGGGCAGGGCTGGAAATTAGAACCAGCGGATGTGGCTATTGCTATGAATGTGACCTGATGTTCAACCCTGGTAGTATCTGGGGGAAATAAGAGTTTCCAAAGGATTTTTCTTATTTACTTTGGAGCACACATAGGATACACATTTATTCAACCCCAGATAGGGTCTAAAGCAGAGTTTTGTGATGAAGGACAAATTATTTTTCTTAATTTCCAGCTCATCATGGACTAATACCTAAAAGAAATACTAGAAAATGAAATGAAAAAATGCCTATACCAGTGGCCTACTCTCTTTAGTGATATGAGTCCTCTGATCACATACTTGCATTATGTGGCTGCGTCATATTCCTATAAAATTTCTAAATGTTGACTCACCATACCTGTATTTATCTTACCATGAGTCCCAGTTTGTAAATTCTGAGTTTTGGATTCTCTGGAGAGGAAAACAATCTTCATAATTACAGTAGAGATAGTACTTTTAAACAAATGGACAATTTCCACAAGGAGCAAAAGGAAAATTCATAGCATTTAATTTGGAAGCATCACATTTACCAAAAGAAAGCTACATTAAAGAGACATTTATGTGTCCAATGGCCATGCGCTCTGATTTCTAATATTGTTTCTCAGCATTACCAGAAGTATTACTTTCCTACTTTAAATCTGAACATATTTGAGATACCAGATACTAAGAAGTAGAAGGACAGGACCACACTACCACATTTTAATAAAACTCTACCAGACTTAGCATAAAACTCCGAATCCGTATTGTGATATTGAAAAAAACATGTCTAGAAATGAGAACAGGCAGGAACTGGCTCTGGGACAGGACTGGACAGTGGCCAACTCTGCCTATCCTTCCTGGTTTTCTGGTTATTTTCAGCTTTGGATCTTAGTAACTGAATTTAATCTGTTTTTATTTTGATTTCAGTTACAAAGCTAATGATACATTATTCGATTGAAAAATAAAAATTAGGTACACTAGTAATCTGGTTTCAAAATAATCCTCTTGTTGGGAAATATCCTAATATACTAAAAAAAAATAGTACTAAGCCCCTGAGGGAGATATAATTTACAGGAATGAGACTATTTCTCAATGGAAATTCGGAACTTCTATATTCAGCTTGGGGATCATACTGTTATTCTAATGATGCTGTCACTGCTCAGAACATTTTTGCAATGTTTTTTAGAATTGTGTTCAGAGGACCATACCCTTGGTATTGACATACATTAATAAACTTTTTCATTATAATGTCTAATAATTTGAGATTTAGGGAAATAATTCAAATGGGATCTTCTAGGAAAATAAGCTACCAATAGAATTTTAGGGTTACCCTCAGGTTATGTCCATTCAGGTATAGATAAGAGAACCCCTGGAAAATTGTGTGGAACAAATAATCAGAAAAATATATAATTTTTCAAAATCTCTTCAAGACTTCTGCAGATAACTGAGTTTTCAAATAATGTCATCTTTATTGTTTTATGCCTGGGCAGCACAGTAGTTTAAGGTATAGCTTCCACATGCTTGTAAACAAACCAGAGATCCAGAAGTCTGAGCTCACCTGCCAAGTCTGAGGCACTCATTGCTTTCGAGGGTCCCAGGGTTCATCTATGTTAGCACTTTTTAAAATCCCTCCTCTGCCCCATCACACAACCTACTTTGGTCCTCCTGTCTGCTTCCCTGTATGCAGAGTGTCTTCTAGGTTCTTCATCCCATACCCTCTAGCTTCACTGAGCTAATTTCCCAACCATGGTCATGCCACACCTGCCACTCTGAGGCAAATGTTCAAATCAGATAGGTAAACCTTTTGCTATTGAAAAAAACTGATGTTTACATTTGTTTTACTTGGACTCCATAGACCAGATAACAATGTTCATCAACAGATGAATGGATAAACAAGATGTGGTATGTCCATGCAATGGAATATTATTCAGCCTTAAAAAGAAAGGAAGTTCAGACCCATGCTACAACATGGATGAACCTAGGTAGGACCTTATGCTAGGTGAGAGAAGCCAGTCACAAAAGCACAAATACTGTAGGATTCCATTTATAAGAGGTACCTAGAATAGTCCAATTCATAGAGACAGAAAGTAGAACAGTGGTTGCCAGAGGCTATAGGACAGAGGGAATGGGAAGAGCTCTGAAGATGGATGGTGGTGATGGTTACATAACAACATGAATATACTTAATACCACTGAGCTGTGCACTTAAAGATGATTAAAATGGTAAATTTTATGTTATGTGATTTTATGATGATAGCAATTTTTTTAAAAAGGAAAAAGAGAAAAAGAAATTTTCAGTTCGTGTCTCCCCCATCTGTGCATCTCATGACTGTGTTTTTACTACAAGCTTGATGCCAGTCCCTTAGAAACACAGGATGACTTGAAAACTTCATGTGCCAATTCATTTCCTCTAATTTCCTCCGTAATGAATAGAGCCATAGTTCATGGTGAAGAAAAGAAAAGTGATTTGAATTTGGGCCAAGTAGACCAAGGCTGGCCCACATCCAGACCTTGGTAGAAGGAAGTGTAGAAGCACTCAGCTGCATTCATCAATGGGGAAAAATGTCTTTTGCCATTTCTTTATTGCTGTGCACAGCCCGGCTGAAGCACAATCTTGCTTTATGGTTGTGGGAGGCAGGGCCAGGGCCAGGCTGGGAGCAGAGGACAGGCCCCTCTACTGGGAGGTGGCCTTGAAGGCTGAATGAAATTAGACTGCATCCTGGGGTGACAGTACCACTGCAGAGGCAATGAGCAGTCCTCCATGCTAGGCAGAGGATACCCATCTTGAAGGGAAAACAAGAGTTTCATTAGCATGCGCTGGACTGAACATCAGGAGACTGAACTTCTTCATCTTGCTGCCCAGAAGCTGTGAGGCCTTAGGCAGAGTTCCTAATCTCTTGGCGTCCAGGGTTTATAGATGGTGGGTTGTGTCTGCCCTGACAATGACATTCCATAAATCTATGAAAATGGTAAAAATCATATAATGAATTTCCCCTGAAACCCTGAGATATGATTAATTCCTAAGAAAAGGTGCAAGTGTTTCATCCTAATGAACTTAAGTCACTTTTATTTCCCTAATATGTAATTGTAAGATCTTTTGAAAGAGGTAGTAGATTGGGGTGCCTGCATGGCTTAGTTGGTTAAGTGTCTGCCTTCAGCTCAGGTCAAGGTTCCAGGGTCCTGGGATTGAGTCCTGTGTCAGACTCCCTGCTCAGCAGAGAATCTGCTTTTCTCTCTCCCTCTGCTTCTCCCCTCCTTTCCGTTCCCCTCCTGCACTCTCTAATAAATAAGTAAAATCTTTAAAAAGAAAAGAAAAAGGGGGTAGATTAATGTACTTTCTTTTTTGTGTGTGATTAAAAGAGGGAAGCTTCTTTGGTTGCTCATATGCCCCCTTTAAATTATTTGAATTCATGTCATAAATAACAGGAAGCTTTGAGAAAGTATCAGCATTGAGTGTATATTTTCCTAAAGTTGAGTAAAAAGCAGATTATTCTCTGAGAGTGGTTTCTTTTCTCTCTCTCTCTCTCTCTCTCTCTTTCTTTCTTTCTTTCTTTCTTTTTCTTTCCTTCCTTCCTTCCTTCCTTCCTTCCTTCCTTCAAGATTTTTTTTTTTTTATTATAAGATTTTATTTATTAGAGAGCACACGTGGGGGAGAGGTACTAAGAGAGAAGGAGAAGCAGACTCCCGGCTGAGCCGGGAGCCCAATGTGGGCCTCAAGTCCAGTGACCTGAGCTGAAGGTAGATGCTTAACTGACTGAGCCACCTAAGTGCCTCATGAGAGCTGTTTCTTGATCTACTCTTATTAAATGCTCCTAACCGAAGTGGCCTTACAGGGAACATGCTTGTAAAGGCTGCAGAGGGTGCTGAGCAGGATGTGTGTCATCTGGAAACATGGATAGCAACCTAGAAAATTAAAAATATACTGATTGTGAAGAATGGAATTTATGAGCTGAAGTAGCATTGGACTCCAAAAAAAAAAAAGAAATTAAGAAGAGCCCATTTGTAGGTAAGTGGATCCACCAATTCTCTTGGGAAAAAAAAAATGTCCCTTCTCTGCTCATGTAGACCAAGTCACAGAGGACCAGCCATGGAGGCAAACCACACCAAGAGGAGCAGGGCAGCCAAAGTTCAACCTAAGTAGATTCTATAGTAGACATAAGTAATAATAATCCTAAATTATTATTTTTTAAAAGATTTTGTTTATTTGTTTGACATAGAGGTTGAGAGAGAGAAAGTGTGTATAAGAAGGAGGAGCTGCAGAGGGAGAAGGCTCTCTCTGCTGAACAGGGAGCCTGATGTGGAGCTCAATCCCAGGACCCTGGGATTAGTACCTGAGTTGAAGACAGACGCTTACTAGCTGAGCCACTCAGGTACTGCATAAGTTATGATTGCTTAGTGATTTGCAGTTTGTAAAAATTTCCTGCAATTATTATTTGGCTTTGGCCTTTACCAAAGTAAGAGTGGCATGATGGTCTTCTGTGTTCACTATTGATTCAGCCTTTCCAAATACAGTTACATTAGGGTTAGGGCTTCAGCATATGAATTTGGGCGGGGGGTGGATTGCATAGCATCTGCCTACCTCATCAACTCTGTTGCATGTTCCCTCTGATTATGCACTGCAGCTACACTGCCTGTGAGCCCTCAAATACTTCAATCTTTATCCCACCCAAGGCCTTCTCACGAGCCATTCCTTCTATCTAGAACTTGCTTTTCCCGATCTTGGCCAGTTACTCTTTGTCAATCTGGTCTAAACTTCAGTATCTCAGAGAGGCCTCATCTGACCATCTAACCCTAAAATAGAGCCCCTTCCCCCATCATATCTCATCACTCAGCTTATTTCCTTCACTGTCCTTACCACCATCTGAAACAATCTTGTTTATTATCTGTCAACTTATTTATTTTCTCTTTCAACATATAAACTGCAAGGGATCAGGCACTTAGAACAGGGCCCAGTACATAGCATGTTTGTTGAAGAAGTAAATTAAGAATAAGGAAAGAATAAATTGCTTTTGTTGCAAGATAGAGGTGATAAGCATTAGGGAAAAACTTACCTCTGGAGATTTATAACATTGGTTTCAGAGTTTTTTTTTTTTAATTGGCATAATTTTATTTTGATGTGGAGAAAAATGTAGATAAACCTTTTAAGACAAGATCGTGTCAGTCTTTTATTTAAAATTAACTATTTGAGGGGTGCCTGGGTGGCTCAATCAGTTATGCTTCTGACTCTTAGTTTCTGCTCAGGTCCTGATCTCAGGGTTGTGAGATGGAGCCCCCACTTGGGCTCTGTGCTGAGTGGGGAGTCTGCTTGAGATTCTTTCTCTCTCTCTCTGCCCCTCCCCTGCCTCCTGCACTCTCTCTCTCCAAAAATGTCTTTCAAAAATATAAAATGGAGTATTTGAAAGATCACTGAGCCATCAAGAGGGAGAAGGAGGAAGAAAAAGGAAAGATGCAGTTGACCTGTTCATTGCCCTAAGGGCTGCAGAAAGAGAAAAAAATCACAGGAAGAATGAAGAAAGGAACTGATCTTCTGTGAGTGCTTTTGCTGATCCTTCTGTGTACTATTCTACTACTACACAAGGTCCATCTAATTGAAGGATCCTCTGAGGTATGTGTTATACTCACTTTTATAAACAGGTAAAACTAGGCTCTGAGAGGTTAGGCAGCTGGTCCCAGGACACACAGCTCATACATTGCAGAGCCAGGACTTAATTCTAGTTTGACTGAGTTCAGCCTTTGCCTGACTGCATACCCTGTGTGGAGGCATCAAGCTGAAGGGTGCATATTTTTCAAGGAAAACTCCCTGAGCAAAGAAACCACACAAATAATGATGGCAGATACCGGACAGAAGACTTTTGTTGTGAGAACCTCCTTTCTTATTTCACGAAGGTTCATGAAGGGACGTATTTGCATAGTTTGACTCCTTGGAACTAAAGAGTTTGACATGAGCATCAAAAGAGCAGAGGAAGTACATTTAACTGATCCTTATATCAAGAATACAGATTCCTGGAAGGGTTTTGTAGTGATTTCTCTGGGCAGGAGTCTGTTTGGTGCATCACAACTGCTGTGGCTTGGTGGAATCATATAGCATGCATTCTTAGTCTCAGGACAAACAACTGCCTGGCTTGGGGCTTAGGGTAGGGCAGTTTGTGCAATAGAATTGAATGCAAGAGAGAGCGGGGTTAATTTCCTTCCAGGGGTTTCCCCTCAGTAGCCCAGGGGAGTTACATTCATGCAGGGAACACCCAAAGACCTGCCCTGCCAGGGCTGAAGACTCCACAGGAACAGATACAGAGTGACAGGAGTGGTCTTGGGTGTAATGCAGGACGAAAAACATTTCCTAGTGTGATTGATGCTTCTCAGCCTTCAATGTGCAACCAAATCCCCAGCTTTACAGCTTGTGGATCTAGCTACAATGCAGATTCAGAGTCAGTTAGCCTGAGCAGGGCCTGAGGGTCTCCATCCTAATTGGCTCCCGGGTGTTGTTGCTGCTGCTCAGTGGACCACACGCCTAAACGCTTTGCTCATCTTGGATGCCTATCTAGGCATCAGAGTGACCTGGGAGAAATGCAGAGTCTCAGGCCCTGCCCAGGCTTACTGAATCAGGATCCACAGTAACAAAATCCCCAGGTAACTAAGATGTAAATTCAAGTTTTAAGAAACATTGCTCTAGAAAGTATGAACTACCAGTCATGTCCTGAGGGACTATATGAATTGAATGATGACCCCCAAAACATATGTCCATGTCCAAATCCCTGGAACCTGTGAATGTGACCTTACTTGGAGAAAGAGTCTTTGCAGACGTAGGTAAGAATCTTGAGGTGAGATCATCTTGGGTTACTTGGTGCCCTCTAATCACGTGATGTGTCCTTATGAGAGAGAGAGAGGGAGACTTGAGGCAGGCTGAAGAGGACCAGGCAGTGTGACCACGGAGACAGAGATTAGAGTGATGAGGCCACAAGCCAAGGAGGCCTAGAAGAAGCTGGAGAGGCATGGAAGGAGTCCCTCCTAGAGTATCCGAAGGAGCATGGCCTGGCTGACACCTTTATTTCAGCCTCTGGCTTTCAGAACCATGAGAGTATCTCCCCGCTTTTGGTAGTTTTTGGCCTTCCTAGGAAACTGACCCAGTGAGGAAGGATTACCCCTCATCGAGGCAAGAGCCTGTGGTGTAGATGGGGAGTGGACAACTCAGCTCCACCAGTGCTGAATAAAACCCTCCATGATGCTGCTGAACCTGTGACCTGTGCCCAGAGCAATTAGAGAAGGTGACTGGGGATTATAAGAGAAAAGAAAGAGATAACAGAGATTCAGAAAGCACAATGGTGTGTGGAAGGAGGATCTGCAGAGGAAGAAGAAAGAGATGGATGAAAAGCGCATGTACACCAGATTCTCTGGGCAAAAACAGCAGTCCCAGGCAGGGAGACAGGAGCTGAGTCCCTTGAGCACACTCCTCAGCACTGGACCTGAGATAGGCGGGGAGGCAGTGTAGGGGCTACCAAGACGATGCCTGTGGAAGACCCTGCAAAAGATCTATGAGAAGCAGGGATGCAGGCTACTGAATTAAAGACCAGAATGAGACCTAAGAAGGAGAATGGGAAATAATCACGTTGAAACATGATGAAATGTGATTTTTTGGATTTATTTGGAACTGAGTTAGACTTTAAATATGCACAGTGTTACCTCTCCTGATAACCAGTGGGCATCACATGTGATCATTAAGCACAAAAATACCATATATTTATGATCCTTATGAATTTGGACTGATTATGAAGCTAAGAGAGGTTCTTCTGAAAGATGACCTCTTTAAGGCTATGTGTTCCACAGGACAAGCTTTTTGGTTTCCATTAGAAAATGTTCAACTCTTTATTAACCCATAAACTTGTGGAATCTCAAGTTGTAAGAGGGGCGCCAAGATTCATCTAGTCCAACTCCCTAGTGGGCAGGAACCCCCTCCCCAATAGCTCTGACCAAGAAGTATACAGCTCCACCTGTTTGGCTATGTTTTTCTTGTTTTAAATGTGTAGCCAGTTCATTCAGTGTTTCAGACTGGTTCAGTGGCCCATTTTAGAAGGTGTACGTATGATACCAGTTATTTTTGTGAATCTAGTAGAATGTGATTCTCTTAGTGGCTCAAATGTTCTACCAATTTTCTATCCTCCAAAAATGCATTGAGTTCATTCTGTGTACCAGACACCAAGATGAATAAAAACATGGATGGCTAGAGAAAACATAATGATCAACTTACTTTGACTCCTTAATATAGCCAAATTAATATAACTGGTTTGACCCATCATTGGCTGGTGGTTGGAGAGACAGGACAAAGTCCCACTTCACTGTTTTTGGACTTATTTCCATGGAGATAAGGCTGGCCAAAGCACAGATAGAGGCAAAGATTCATAGTATTCTCAGGACCTGATTTTCTGCTACCTCATCCCCCAATTTTAATATCTATACCAATGAAAATTTATAGGCATTGTTATTTATATTTGTATTTGATGTTACAAAGGACCAAATACCACTTTTAGTTGGTATAACATACAGGAAAAAATCATAAATTTTGGGATAAGTCAGAGGGTTCAAATTTCTAGGTAAGACACTGTGGGCAAGTTACTCTTTGAGAATCAGTTTTATCATCTGCAAAATTGGGAATAATCTCCTGCATGATTGTTTCAAGGTTTAAATGAGAAAAGTTGGATGGAGAGCTATTAGTTGTGACATCTTAATGATTTATAACATTTCTTTCCTCTTCACACTTGTTTCAAGAACCACACACAAAGATGTGTCAGGCACTCCTGCATTATCACAGGCAGAGAGTTCATTTCTCTTTGCATATTTTTGATTGTTTCTAGAATTATACAAGCAGTAAAAGCAGCAAGCTGCATTTGGGAAGAGTGATAGGCATATGCCAGAGATAGCATTAATTTCAGGAAAGAAGGGAGGTACTGTTGACCTTAGTGATCCATTAGTTTAAGTGGGAGACCAAAGCCCCTCAGAAAAAAATTTGCTTCAGTAAATGTATTGGTTTGCCTGCAAGTTCAATAGGGCATAAAGTGATTATTTGTGAGTGAAATGTGTTCCATGAACATCCTTATGCTCCTGTAGCAGTAAGTTAGGGTTACATACAGACATATTAGTGTTTTGGGGCTTGTATTCTGCAATCGATGTGCAGTGAATGCCCAGGTCATTCCTTCAGCAGTCAAATTGCATGTTTGACCTGGAAGTAACATTGCCTTATACACTCAGTTTATTAGAGCTCATGCATAAAGGGGGAAATGGTGTTATGTTTATGAAGCAAAATAACAAGTTAGAATGAAAGCATTGGAAATGACTTGGAAGTCCTCTAGTGTAATCTGCATTTATAGATGGTCCTCTAACATTCAGATTGGTGAGAAGACACCGCAGGACCCTTTAGGAGATGGACAGTTATGAAGGGAAGTTGGGCTCGCTGAAGTCAAACAACTCCTAGACTTGGACCTGGAATCCCTGGGGGGATTTCCCAGATGTGGCCTTTATTGACATTGAACAAATCACTTGACCTCCCTGTGCTTCAGTTTCCTCATCTGTGAAGTGGAGACTTCTTGGCTTTCCTCACCAGGTGGTTGGATGGGAAGGGGGCACTCCCCAAAAATGATGAGTGTGAGAGTGATTGATGCCGGCGACCTTAAGCCTTGGGGTCCAATCAGCCCAAGGATGACTGGTCTGGCTGGCACTGTGTATTAAGAACACTGAACTCAAATGCCTTTAGGTGAGAATGCTCCTTTTGTTCATAGAAACTCTAAGAGCTGGCCTGATCATCTGATTTATGTTACCTGCCTGGCACCTCTAGACATTCTGATTCGAGATTCCTAACAACCTAGACACAACTGTATAGGTAGAACCAGCTTCATGTATGGGTGAAGTAGGTGCTATCATTTTAAGGGGTTCTCAAAGGCACTACCTCCTTTTCCCTCTTCTCTTTCCATGAGCCTGGCTTGCTGATGCCTATAATTCTTTTGGGAAATCCTCTGGACAAACAAAAGCCTATGTTGGAAGGGAGGATGACATTTCAATCCTTAGCTTTGCTTTATCATTTATAACTTAGGTAGATCTGAAAAGCAGATTAGAGGGATGCCTGGTTGGCTCAGGTGGTGAAGTATGTAACTTTTGATCTTAGAATTGTGGGTTTGAGTCCTACATTAGGTGTAGTGATTACTTAAAAATAAAATCTTTAAAAACAGATTATCTAATCTGTTCTAACAGATTATCTAATCTTTTATCTAAAAGCAGACTTAAAAAATTTTTAGAGCAGGTTTTGATAAAAGAATCTGAGGCACTGATCATGTGTATTGGAGTTATGTGTGGGTATGAGAGAGAAAGTCTAGCAAGCAAGTAGCAAATGAATGTAAATTGGGTGGATGGGAGAATTTTTCTGGAATGAGGATAGTACTTGCTTCATAGTATAGTTGGGAGAATTAACTGGTAATGTAAAGGGATTAATAGAATAAGAAAGTAAATGCAGTCACTTTTGTTTTCTTGGTCTGAAGGAAGAAACGTACTTTCACAATAGCCTGGAGTAGGAGGGAGGCAGAAAGGTGATGTGCTCAGCTACTTATCCAACTAAGCTTAGCTAGGCTAGCAGAGGAAGCCCATGTACATTGTGTCTGGTTGTGTCTCCTCCATGCCAAACACTTAGCTATTTGGAAATAATGAGATGAGGGACTGAATAGTTCACTGATATCTGGAATCCTTGTCAAATGAAGAAATAGCTGTCCATCATAGTGGGCTTCTTAGAAGCATCTTCCAATTTGGCCAAAATAGAGGTGATTTTATGGCCATCATCAGCTCTGATTTGTTCACATGTGGTTATAGTAAATTACTATTTCTTAACTCTACTCACTTAGTTACATAGTACTGCATTGGAAATGAATTGCAATTGTGCAAAACTAGAAATGCTCCTACTGGTTATGGAATAGCCTAATGGAATCTGATTAATTTCCTATTGAGGGCGATATTGTCATCCACATGTTAGATTCCCCACCTTACACTAAGATAATTTTTATTTTTATTTTTTTATTTTTTAAGATAATTTTTATAGTGCTCTCCCATGGACTATCTTTTTTGAGAAAGATCCTCCAAACATACCTGTGTATGTGTATGTGTGTTTGGGGGAGGTAGCTTAGGCAGAATCATTCAGATTTTATCGATGAAGGAACTGAGATATTTCCTGCTGTCCTATTTCCTTGGGTAAGGAGGCAAGGAATGAACAAATCTTGAAAGGGGTTTACCTAGCATCACAAAGTGGGAGAGTTGAGAAACTGAGCCTGGCCTCCTCAGCCTTCCATCAGTGAGTCCTGTTGCAAAGAGGCAGCTTGATGAAGGGCCCATGGACTTTGGAAGGAGAGATGGACTTGAGGGCAGGTCTCTTAAACTCCCTGGGTCTCTGTTCTCATGGATACAACATGGAGCTTCCTGGGGCAATTTTTAATGTGAAAGTTGTCATGAAGCTTAAAATGAGAAAATGGATGTAGAAGCATCTGGCACACCTCTTGCTCTCTCCACTGCATGCGAAAAGGTATGAGGGTGTCATGAGTCAACCTAACTACTGAGCATCATCATTTTTATGCCTTTGCTTATTGAGAGGTTTCCCTGTACCAGACAGTGTCCTAAGAGCGTCACATGAATCATCCCTTGTAATCCTCACAGCAACCTTCTCAAGTAATTATTATCCCATTTGGATTGATGAGAAAACTGAGGTATGGAGAGATTGAACAGCTTGCCCAACTATTTATTTAAGAAAAAGCTGAATCCGGATTCAAGTCTTCACTGTCTCCTTATTTATGGAGTCATGGAACTGACAGGAACTTAAAAAAAAATCCACCTGGACCACAGGCTCAACCTCCAGGTCTTGTAATTTAAGATCTTCATCGCAAGAAATATTTTACTAATGCAGTAGTCCACCTCATTCATGGGGAATACATTCCAAAACCCAACAGGGATGCCTGAAACCACAGATAAGTAACAAACCCTGTACATAGTTTTCTTCCTGTACAGAATCCCTATAGTAAAGTTTAATTTATAAATTAAGCACAGTAAGAAATTAACAACAATAGCTAGTAATAAAATAGAACAACTGTAATGGTAGTAAGAAAAGTTCATTTAGGTAAGCCCTGTCCATTTAGCCTTGGAGATTTTGATTTTTCTGAGCTAAGTCCAACTGAAAGTATCACAAATTCCATTCCACTCATTACTTTGACAGAATTTAATTTAGCAAATAGTTCTGCAAGTATGGGTGAAAGATTCAATCACAGAGCCCAGCTAATATATGAGATTAAGGAGGATCCAGCTAGCATTCTTTCTAATGGGCCAATGCCACACACTTAGGGGAATATTAGCACCATGAGTTTCCAAAGGTGCTGTTTATAAATAAAAGTGACAACTTCTAACTCACATTTCTCAGTATGTGGGGGCTTTCTGTATGGGATTATTTTCTACTTGGAAGAGGAAAAAGTGTGATGTTAATGAAGGCATATGGGGGTGTCTAGTACACCTGAGGATAGGAGGGCACAATTATCTTCATAATTTCACAGTAATAGAGCCCTTATAATGCATGCATTTCACTGACAATTTCTTTGAAAACTGGTGAAAACAGAATCCACAGCATGTTCAAGAGTGATAAGTACATAACAATGAGGCAAAATTCTGAAGAGAAAACAAGATTTTCAAGTATATGTTGATCAGCTTAGTGAAAAGTTGATGGTATTCCAAATTCCCTAGGCAAAGCCTGTACAGACATATGGGGTTTGTCAGTATAGACCAAGCAGAGTAAAAAGTTGATTACCCAGATAATTTGATTCTGAGAATTTGCTGGGATCAAACCAGCATTTCCCTCTTCTTGTCCTTCCCCTGCCCCCCCACCCCCATCCCTAGCTTTTCCCAGCATATTTTAATTTTTTCAAAAATTTTCCCCAGCATATTTTTATATCTACAATGTCTCTATATATAACTATATAAACCTTCCATTTGACTTTGACTGTGTAGACATAGACCTCGGCTACGTATATACATACAAAATACAGTAGATATTCCAAGGGAACTGGATGGGTGAAGTGTACACTGATCTGAAGTCTTTTTTCCTCTGCTATCTCTTGCCAGAGGCAAAGCAAAGTGTGTGTTAATAGTCATCAAGTGAATTGATTTGGATGTATTAAATCTAAAATCCTGGCCTTTCTTTCAGGGGTCTGAATTATTTGGATGATTGTCCCGACCTTACTATGAATATATCCAGGTACACAGGCATATTTCTGTATATGTTTAGGCCATATACATTATCCAAAGTTTAAATATTTATTTCTTTACTAATAGCTATCCTTGAGGTCTTAGAATACCTGATTCCCCTTTACTTGGATTCTGGGGTCAGTTAGATTATCTATGAGCAAGAGTGTCTCTGTTCAGTGCTATCCTTCCTCCACAGTAAATATAGGGAGTCAGAATGGGGGATTGGGAGGATGCCAAATAAAGAGCTCATGCTCTCATAGTGCTTACAATTTAATACTCAGCTGCTGCTCTATTACCAAAAGGTAGGGTGAAAAGAGTATTCAAATGTTTTGATGGCAGTTGATTCAATGGCAAACATTTACTTACTTGTAATTTTTCAATTTTTAAATGGCATTCCGTAGATACAGTCATATTGGCTATCTAACACAAGTAGTGGCACGTGGAAAATTAACTCCTACTTGATAAGTAAAGTACTCTTAAAAATAAGAGTATTTTTAAAATTTTTTTATTAGAGAGAAAGAGTGTGAGTGAGTTATGGGGTGGGGGTTGCAGGGAGAGAATCTTAAGCAGGCTCCACATCCAGCATGGAGCCTGACACAGGGCTCCATCTCATGACCCTGAGATCATGACCTGAGCTGAAACTGGGAGTCAGATGCCTAACCGACTGAGCCACCCAGGCGCCCCATACTTGATTCTCTTTAAAGAACTAATTTACAAGGTGTGTATTTTATTCATGGCTATGTATAGTGATTCAATGAACTCCATAGTTGTTAAATGTCTAAGATAACTATTAAATCCGAGGTAGGATAAAGGATGATTGCAGGGCTTCCACCCTGACCATGTTCTCCACTGATCTGTTGCTATTGACTTCAAGGTTATGGAAAGAAAGGGGGGGGGGGAACTGTTGAGGGAGAAAGAGGATGGAATGGGTTTGAATCCACTGGTTTGTGGAATTATATATAGATGTAGAGTTCTCCTTCCTCAAATCATTGGGGCCATTTTAAGAGTTAATAGATGTCATTATTTAAAGTTGCTCTTGGTTAGCACTAGTGGAGCTAAGCAATGATGCAAACATGAAGAAAATTTTATGTGAATTTGAAATGCATTGTGTGATTTTTTCCCCCTACAGCAGATGTGTGGTCCTGATTGTATTTTACTCAGGCTATTACTAAATTACTTTATATTACCTGAATCTATATCTATTGTAGCAGAGGTGAGTGGCTGAGGCATCAATTGAGAGACTGGGAAAAGATAGTCCTCCTGTTCAATTTTTGCCACAGTTAAGTCACCATGAATAATCAATCAAGAATTAGTTGAATAACTTGTAGGAAAAGTCAAATGCTGAATTTATAAGCACTTCTCCAAAGAATATGAATGTTGTAGAGCCTACCACTGAAAACTAAATCAAAATACTTTTATTCACATTAGCAGGTATGTTTGGCCCTAAGTACCCAGACATCAGCCTGCTTTTCTAATGGACTTGAGTGCTTCTGCCCGAGACATCAAAATGCTCTTGGGGCAGGGCAGTGGAAATTTTGTGGGAAGGAGGACAGAAAGTTTGCTGATGGCCTAACTTTTCCAAAGCATGTTTTGTGGAATTGAGCATTTTCCCTGCAATCTCTTGGCCTCTATTTTCTCTGAAAGACTAGTTCTCTGGTTTGGACAAAAACAGATGACCAATGTCTCCTGACTTGCTGACAGTCCATATGAGGTATGGCTATAAAATGGCATTGGCCACCAAATGTTCACTGTGAGGATGACACTACTTGGTAAAGACAGGCAGTTTCCATGTGAACTACTGGTGAAATGCTCAGAGTAGATACTGATCAACCTTCTTTAGTGTTTGAGGCACTTTTCTGAATTTCTTGGGACAAAAACCATTTCCAGCAAGTTGTTAGTCTCATCTGGGTGTAAGGACAAGCCATATTTTTTCTGCATATTTTCAATACACTCTCCTTGCAATGTCTGCACGTGGAAACGTCTCAGAAGTGTAACCAGGACAACTTTCATCATCACCATGGCAATGTACTTTCCTGCACAGCTACGAGGTCCAAAGCCAAATGGCTGAAAATACCTGTAAGGAACCTATGAAAATAATCAGACAGTTAGCCAGTCATGCAATCTCTGTTTGATTCACTCTGAAAACACTGATCGATCAGAACGCTGTCACAGGGCTTAAACCATGCTCTTCCCTCAATTAAATGACTGTAACTCAAATAAGTTCTTTTATCCATCCAATATGATTCACCCCCTCTGATATATGCCCAACCTTGGACAGTCCCTACCTTTACCTTTCACACAAATTTGCTGAGATAAAGCAATACACATCATCATATTACAGCCAGTGTTAGCATACTCAACTAGGTCTATGGGATGACCACAGCTCTACTACTCTTCTGCGTGTCACTGAGGCAAAGATTGTTTTTGTGCAAATATGTTGACTCCTGGCCTCTTAGTGCCAAGCATCCAAATATTTTTAGTTATGTGAAAAATTAATGGGGACCACATCTGTCTTCTTGTTACCATCTGTGCTTACATAGTACCTGGCTCAAAGTAGAGGCTCAGGAAGTTTTTGTTGACCAGTTGTCAACATAGATAGCATGGGTTGCTCACGTAGGAGCAGAATGAATTAGAGAACTGGAGTAATTAAGATCATGTTTCTATATCATATGCAAATGCAAGAGAGAACAGTGAGGGAAATATCTGGAAAATTTTGATTAATAAACATCAGTGCCTAAAATTTGACATAATAGAAGCTGCATCTGCAGTATATTTCAAGGATGGAAAAAGCTGAAGCTCTTCTGGTTACTGAGTTCTATTTAGAATGGGAACTAGTGTTTATGGGGCCATTTGGTGAACCAAAGGCAGACTGCAAAAACTAAATCTTTTGGTCTCATTTGATATCCATCTGAAACACAACTGGACTTTGCTTAGGTGGTGCTAAAGTTGAATCTACATGATTACAAAGTGACAAGTTGAAATGGAACAGTAGGTTGGTTGGGTTAAATAACATTTGCCTCATTGTAGCCAAATTAAGGGCCTGGATTTTTCACATTTTGACCCATTGTGTGGCCACCATGTGGGATACTTCTCAGAGCTGGAGACCTAGCATCCTTGGCTTGAGGATGAATATGGTAGTCATGTTCTAAGCTAGAGGAAGCATGTGCTTCTGGTGAGGCAATAGAGGGGAATAAGTAAATAGAATGAAATGTACATGGTGCAAACACAGAACAAGAGAGGATTTAACAGTTGACATTTTTGAGAGTGGCACACTTGGTTTTAAGGAAGGGCTCTTACATTCTTTGCAAAGTTTTCAAGAGTAAATTCATTGGGCTTGGGGAAAAACTCCAGTCTATGCATTCTTCCAATATTCAGGATAATGTTAGTCCCCTTTTTCACTAGGTAGCCATCAATGATATCATCCTGTAAGGCTTTGCGCATGACCAAGTTCACAACAGGCTGGTACCGCATGCTCTCGTAGATAAAGTTTTCCACCACTTTTAATTTTTGCATATCATCAATCCTTATATCTCTTTCACCTGTGGGAGCAGATAAATAGGACAAGGAGATAATGATAGTTTCAATATGTGATGGGCAATAAAACTCCCATAGTTTCCACAGAAGAGTCTGCTCCTGGCTGAATGTTTTTTTTGTTTGTTTGTTTGTTTGTTTTTTTCCTATAGTTTTAATGCAAACCAGCAATCTGGGCCAAATATGTCATTTGGTTCAAAGAGTGCTTTGTAAAAATTCAGATTTGAAGCCAATTACTATAAAACCTAGGAGATTTCATAGAAAAGTCTGGATTTCTGGAAAAATAAGAAAACCTGATAATACTGGGCCCACAACACTACATGGCAATGATGGGCTGAACTTGAAGGCCAATGAGCCCTTTAGAAGGGGCATCCACCTGCAGTTTTATGTAGACCTACACAATCTGCTTCAAACATGTATTTTCCTGGTCTCTGAGGTCTTCGAATTTTGTCTCCTACTGTAAATTCTAGGGGAAATTTACTCCTTCTCTAGTCAAAGTGAGATGGTGAATTGAATCCCTTTCAATGAAATTTTCTCCTCTGGTTACCTGTGCAGTCATCTGCCCAGAATGCATCACTGATAGTCCCTCCCTCCATCTCATCAAGAACAACCAACCTATTGTACTAGAGAGGCAAGAACCTCCTCTCCCTGCCACAGCAAAATAGGTGCTTCAGCTAAACTCTCAGTGTGCTGGGGATTGACAGATACTTGCACTGTTTCAGATTGGTCTGACACTGGTCAGAGAGGCTTGGATTATTCCCAGAATTGGCAAAGCTTCAGAGCATCGTCAAATGAGTTACCACATTTGCAGAATCAAAATCAGCCTAGAAGCCTAGAGTCCCAAGGCAGCTCTGTCTCCTGTACAGCCGTATCATTCAGAAAGGGTCTCATTTGGTCAGAGAACTCTGACAGCCCTGCCCCTTGTATGCTGCTCTTTGTATACTTTAGGGTGTAATGGGGTACATTTATTTGGGATGGGGAGGTAGAAGGGAAGATGACAGAGAAGGTAACCAAAGGCATTCCATAGTAAGTAATTACTGTAGCCAGTTCCCTGGATAGACCCACAGAAGCATTTGGCCTGCGTAAGGTAGGCAGAGCATTTATGTGCACGTTAAGAAAAACATTGACGAATACACAGCAAAGAATGAATAGTGGTTCCCCCTGGGGAATGCAAATGAGGCTGGTGAGGAGAGTGGAAGGGGTCAGGGAGTGTCACCTTTTGCTTTATATGTATCTCTATTTAAAATTTTTTCAACGAGCATGCAGTTTTTATAATGAAAACAAAAACACAGAATGGAACTAACTTTTCAATCCATGTGGCATAACCAGGTGGGGCAAAATGACTACCATTATTGTTCTGTGGGTGGATTTAATAAAGATTTTGTTTGAAATCATATTCTTAGGACATAAGAAGCTGACCTTAGAAGACGGTTACTAAGCTCTATTACTAGTTGATCAGTTCTTACCAACAACAGCCTGGATCTCCTTCATTATTGATTCTTCAACCTTAGGGTGCTTTGCAATGAGAAATAGCATAAAGAACACAGAGACAGACATGGTGTCTGGTGCTGCGATCAGCATTTCCAGTATGCACTGGTTCACATTCTCTCTTGTTAAGTCACCACGTTTCTGAACAAAAGAGGGAAGAAAAATTGGAAAAGTAAATTTATGCTTCCAAAAAGGAGGGGGAAGGGACAGTCATGATCAAAAGTATCAACAAAATGGAGTCATAAATATTACACCTCTGTAATTGACATTTTTTTGTAATAGTCTTCAGCTGAAAGAGGACAAATTTAACCAATTGTCTATGTATTTAGTGTCTTTAGGCTCCTCCATTTTCATATTTTGTATTGTGCAGATACAGAAGTTTCGATCTTAAAGGTCAGTCTTACCAGAATGTCTAATGAGTGGGCTCTTGGGGTTGTCATTATAGAAGTACAAGAGCAAATAAATACTTATATGCAGAAGTATACAACAATTACAAGAGGGGATCTTTATACAACCTACACACAAACAGTCAAATACATATGTCGTGTGGAAATTATGATTAAACTAGGTCAGTACCTCAGCAAAAATCAACTCAGTGGCAAAATCCATATGGTCTTCCAGTTTCTCTGCTGTGGAAATTCTGTGTCTTTTTTCTTCTATCAGAATTTCCATGGCATCTTTTAAATCCTTGCTAAAAAAAGGGGGGGGGATATAATCTATCTTTAGTTAGTTAAGACATGTAGAAAGTATATTCATTCATTGTTTGTTTAATAAAATTATCTGCTTTAATTGAAGCTATTAGTGCTCATGAATAACTGAATTTAAACTTAATTCTTCACAAATATCCTGAAATTACGTATTCATTATACTTCATGTTAAGGAACCAAATTTAGCTAGGATTTCTAGGTATTGATAGCAAAACGAAGGCCATAACCTCTAGTGAAAGGTTAAAAGCTGGTACCAAAATGGTAAATCCAATCATGTTTTCTGACTTTTGATGTGGCTAGTACAGTGTCTAAATCGAAAAACAAAACCAAAAACCAGCAAAGGCAAACCATACTCTCCACAGTTTGCCCCAGGCACCTTTACTTCCTGTTTTTTTTTTTTTAAATTTAATTTGCCAACATATAGTATAACACCCAGTGCTCATCCCACCACATGCCCTCTTTAATGCCAGTAAACAGTTCCCCTATCCCCCCACCAGCTTCCCCATCAGTAACCCTGTTTGTTTTCTAGAGTCGAGTCTCTCCTGGTTTGTCTTCCCTTCTAATTTTTCCCCATTCAATTTCCCCTCCTTTCCTTATGGTCCCTTTCACTACTTCGTATCCACACAGCTTACTTCTATTGGCCCAGCTCTGGAAACAATTGAGTTTGAGATTTTCTATTCTAGAAAGTAAACACAAAGGATTGAGCATTATTCTTGATAGTCTTTTACCTTGAAGTTTCTGCCACATAGTAAACATGAAGTAAATATTTATTGACTGACTGACTAGCCACACGAGTATGTAGAGTATATGCATTTTGACAGGGTGGTAGAGGGAAGAGCACATTGGGAAGAGAGAGTCAGTTTCTAGTCTGGATTGTTTTCTTTCTATGTAACCTACTTTAAGTCTCTTACATCTCTTTTAAAGTGAAGGTCTCAGACTCAATGAACAGTAAGTCTACTGTAAGATCTAAACCCTGCTATTCTCTCATTTGTCTTGAAGTGTATACATCCATATGTAAGTATATTGTTGCCCAGTCTCAGGGGAGGATGGCATTCTGCATTATAGTAAATGTACAATAAATCTTTCTTTCAAATTTTTGTTGACATGGTCACTTGTACAACCATGTTGATGACGTTGACACAGATAGCCTCTATGTTTACTCCAGCTTAGCAGGAAAAGTAAGGGAAGATTCTACCCACTTTTTAAAGTTTCTTTTGGGCATCTCAAGGAAGGAATGTGTTTCAACATTTGAAGACCTATTCTTCAGGCTAGTATAGTGATTGTGTTATTCTAAATAAGGATGCCATCCTTTGTGTATCTCTGTAAGCGTGCCTGCCGAAATACACCTACCTCCAGATATACACCAAGGTTATAGTCACGTTCATTCATTCATTCATTCATTCATTCATCTATCAGTCCATTTATTCAGCAAATATTTGTTGATGCTCTTACAAGGAACAGATAACTCACTCAGTTGGTGAGCTGTGAATGCTCATAGCCTTCCTACCTGAGCAGTGGCCACTGAATGGTCTGGGAGTTGTTGAAATGCCCTTAGACTATGAATTCATGGAGAATTCCTTGGTGGAACTGCAGTCACTTCTGAACATCTGGGCCAGAATCAGGGGGCCCGTGAATGCTAATTGGGATCCTTCTTATTTGGATTAGAAGCTGGCCCTATGTAAATTTGTGCAGCTGAATTTATATGCCTGTAAAAACTGGGAGAATTGAGTTCAGTGACAGTTTTCAGGGAATAGGAAATTTCTGACTTACAAACATGTAATACAAGAATATATCTGTGAGTCTGTGGTTTGGAACTCTAAGCATATTTTATACTAAAACAAGGGTGGCTAGGTTATCAGTCCAGGCTACAAACACCTATTTAAGGTGTTCTGTGGTTAAAAGCCTTAAACTTGCCAGAATAAGAAGTTGAAAATGTACTGCTGTAATATTGGGAATTAAGACAGGCAGAAATATAAAATTGAATAATTAGGGATGGGAGTAGATGTCCCAGAATCCTTTCCATCAGTGTATTTCTAAAAAGTATTGATATGATAGAGAAAGACAACTATTACATGATCTCATTTACATGTGGAGTATTAAAGCAAAACAAAAAAACCCCAGCTCATAGATACGGCGAAGAGATTGGTGGCTGCCAGAGGTGGGGGGTAAGGATGGGCAAAATGGCTGAAGGGAATGAAAAGGTACAAACTTGTAGTTATAAAATAAGTTATGAAGACATGATATACAATATGGTGACTATAGTTAACAATACTGTATTACAGATTTGAAAGTTACCAAGAGAATAGATCTTAAAAGTTTTCATCATAAGAAAAAATTTTGTAACTAGATATAATGGTGATCATTTCACAATATATACAAATACTGAGTCATGATGTTGCTTGTACACCTGAAAGTAATATAATGTTATATGTCAATTATACCTCAAATTTAAAAAAAAATATTGGCATTATTGCAATGGACATGGTTGGGAAAGGAGATTTAAAGATTTCTCTAGGTCTTTACTGCTCTAGGACATAGGCGATATAGATTCATGTACTAACCAGTGGCAAATATTCTATGTAGAAGGAATGTTGCTGAGCTAATTTCTATAGAAACCTAAGAGAAACCATTATACAGTTTCATGCAGTAAGTTTTTATGGGCTTGCTGGCCAAAACCAAAGCTAAACTGATGACTAGGAACTATAAAATGAGACTCTTTAGACCCCTGCCAAATTTGAACATAGTGAAGATGGATCCTTTATCTCATTGATTCAAGTCACTATAAACTTTGGTGGAAACTAAATGAAATATGTAAAGACCCAAGTGCCCAAATCACCCACCTAATACTCACCAACCACATGAGAATATATAAAGCAACAAGTTGTCTTCCTTCCTGGAAGCTAACACTGTTAAATTTCAAAATATGCAAACAAAGTACAAAAAAAGTTGGGTCTTCAAACAAGTTGGGGAACTTTTTGAGATGGAGGATTTAAGATCATCAGGGACATCTGGGGGAAGATATGAACAGAAGGAAGAAGAAAACTAACATATTTAGTGCCTTCTATGTGCCATCCTCTGTGTTAGTTGCCCTACACAAAGGATTTCATTAACCTGTATCTCTCTTAAATGGTAGGTTACATTTTACTTTGAATAACTGCCCAAGGCCATTTAGTTACTAAGTGGTAGAGACAGGATATAAACCAGGTCTGTCTGCCTCTAAACCCCATGGGCTTAGTGTTCAGTGTTCAGTGGCTGGCTACTTACACTCTGAAAACCTTTTTTTTTTTTTTTTTTAGACTATGGGCTATTGGGCATTTTTCCAGTTTTTGTCAGAATCGTCTATAACCAAAGCAAAGCCATTTAACAACAGCTTCAGGATCCCCCGAAGACATAATATACATGACTAAGAAAAGGAAATCCCACATTTTATTGAAGTCCATTATATTCAAAAATTCTTTTGAGACTACTGTCAATTCCTACAAGTTGAATTATGTTAAATTCACTCAGAAGCAACATAACTATAAAATGATTTTGTGTGTCCAATTTCCAGATACGAAAAGAAAGTTTTGACAGATAATAATGATAGGCTTCAGCCAACCCTTCTCTTCAACTCAAACTACCCTGCAGTGTTCTAATTCCAGACATGGGGCTCGCAGGCCACCCACTTGGCCCCATTGTTGAAAAGCTGCCTGGGCCCAAGGCCTCCCTTACTCTTCGGTCTGGCCACATGCAGCCAAATTGCTATAAAGTGTTTCACAGCTTCCCTGTGGGCTCTGAAGAGTAGAAAGCTAGCTGAAGAGGCCAACAATAGCAAAGACACAACCCAAAGTCAATCCAATCTCACTGATAAGTTTTCCAAACTTGTGTTACTTACACAGACTTTTCATACTTTTTGTATAGCCAAGAAATCTTAAAGAAGATGTCTGGTTTGAGAAGGAGAGCTTGCCACGCATCAAAATAACCCTGGATTTTAACCACAATGGCACTTTCTGGAAAAACAAAACAAACAAAAGAGCAGAGTAGTTGAGCAAAAATGTGAGCCCAAGAAGGGTACTCTGAGAAGAGAAGATCCCCTGTGTAGAGTTTCTTACAGCCTGGGCTTCTAAGCTAGGCAAGGTCCCACTTTCAGTGGGTGTTTGAGCCATATGAATGCCACTAGACAAATCAACATTGATTGATTCTTCTTGGCATCTAAATCAACCAAGTTAACCAGAGATTTGCCACTTTTCAAGTTTGTGTTAGAGACACAGCCTAGAATCTCAAATGCCCCTCCTTGACTGAGTGTCCAACTCCTCCCTGTTTTTTTGGATGATGGGAAATAAGAGGGACACCAGTAATCATGGCTGTTATTCTCCTCAATTCTGGCACCTTGGAGGGAAAAAAGCCACGCCACTTTCCTGTTTACATTTTGGTCCAGACTATAGAATTCGTCTGAGTATCTCTAATATCTTGTCCCAAGGCTCATGCATAGTCAGCTATTAATGGATGTCCTTTAATTAAATTGCATGTTTGGGGAAAGAAAACCCCTTCTTTTTTTCAAATTGTACAAAAAGGAAGGAAATAGACATTTATTTTCAACTGCCAAATACCAGTCACCATGTAAAGTGCTTTACAAAAGAGACCTCATTTAATCCTTATAATCTTGCTAGGGGAGTGGTAGTGTCATCACTTTTTCAGATGAAGAAACTGCAGTTCATAGAAACTGGGAAGCTTGCCTTACACCATACAGCCAGTGTGGCAGGCAGGCCCTTAGGCTGGACCCCAGCCTTACCTGACCTAGAGCAATGTTCTTAACTCTTTGTTGCACTGGGTCCCTCAGGTAAATTGAGAGTTTAACAAGGATGGACTGTAGGGGATCCCTGGGTGGTGCAGCGTTTGGCGCCTGCCTTTGGCCCAGGGTGCGATCCTGGAGACCCGGGATTGAATCCCACATCGGGCTCCCGGTGCATGGAGCCTGCTTCTCTCTCTGCCTATGTCTCTGCCCCCCCCCCTCTCTCTCTGTGACTATTATAAAATAAAAAAATAAAAATAAAAAATTAACAAGGATGGGATATGGAGAAGGGGAAGAAACATAACTCTGCATGGGTTATGTAGGTTCTTAGCCTCATAGCCTGATCCCTAAATTAACAAAGATTTACAATTCCCTTTACTTCATCTTTCCTAAGAACTGAGGTTAACAGGGAACCATGACACAGGGACTTATAAAATAATGGATTTGCCTAACCTTAGGAGAGCTGCATGTAGGACAGGCCAGCTGGGATTAGAGTTCCTGTCTGAAAAGGATCAGACAAGGAGTGTGACTAAAAATACTCAAGAGTGAATGAGGCTCCCATCCAAATGACAGTCAGATGAGGTTTCTATGACTCTTGTAGGGAGTAAGTAAAGAGTAGGGGAGAGGAAGAAAGCAGAGCTAGAGAAGAGAAAAGAAGTGCTTATAGCTTGTCTGTTCATCCAAAAGTGGCCAATTAGGCAGCAAGTGTGTCAGCTCAGCTGCTTTGGGCCAGTGTTAAAACAAGACCCTGTTCTCATGCCTGAAATGTTCCTCCCTCAGACCTGGATGTGGCTCATACTCTTACTGCATTTAAGCTTATGTCCAGGTGTCCTCCCTGCGCAGGCCTTTCCTGACAACCCTCTCTGTGATAGCCTTACCCACCCTCCCTGTGGCACTTCTCCTTCACTTTCTATCCCCTTGCCCTGCTTCATTTGTTCTTCAGGGCAGTTAGTATTGCTTAATGTATTATTAGATATTTACTTGTTTGCTGTGTATATTGCCACTGGGATGCAACCTCCCTGAAGGCAAGGACTTGATCTGTCTTGTTCACTGTTCTATCCCTAGAACCCAGAACGATGCCTAGCAGAAAATAGGCAATTAGCAAATATTTTTTGAATGAACGAATGAGTCAGTGAACATGCTAGAATTCAGGGAAAATTACATTAAGCTGGACATTAAGCTGGACAACAGCAGAATGGAATTAACATAACTGATTAATGGTTTTTCTTTTTTGATGATGATAGAGTTGCATGTACGTGTTTTAATATTAGTTTCTGTAATAGTGAAGGGAGTGGCTTTTTGAGTGAGACATTCTTGCCAGAATTGTTATAATGCTAAATGACAAACTGTATGTAAAGCAACTTTTTTTATAGTAGATACTAAATGAATGGTAGCTATTTTCATTATTTTCAGCAGCAGCACCAGCACCATTATCATTGTATAGACAGTTTTCATGCTTAGTAGCTTTGAGGGAGGTGTGTGTATGTATATTTATGTATATATGTGTGTTTGTATATCTGTGTGTGTGTGCATCCAAAAGAATGGTTGGAATTGGTTAAATATATCATTTTGATTGGTGGTAGATTATGTTAATGGCCAAATGAACTGATTACATTTGTTAAGTTTTGACTGTGGGTAGAATCGTATTTCCCAGAGCAATGAGGAGATATACAAAAGAGGAGATGGACCCTATTTAGAGAAACTTATATCTTATAAATGAACAAGGCAGACACACTAGGGGAAAAAAAACCCCATAAGGATACTTAGAGATGTTCTAACAAGAGTGCTGTACAAAACAGTATATCTTTCCTTGGGTCTGTTACCCTTTCATCCCCTTGTTCAATAAAGGGCAGAATGTTAATTCTCAAGTACCGTCCAAGGGGATCCCCAGGAAGAGAATGTTAGAGGTGTCCAGCATGATGCGCCGCATGAGAGTCAACACGTCGACATAACCCAGTTCGTTGCTGACTTCCTCCAACCTGTCCAGATGCGTTATGATGGATCCAACACAAACTGTTACCATGCGCACGAGGCCGGGGCCAGACAAAGCTGAGGGGAACACATCAGAGAATGAGTCACTATGAACTCAGGGGCACACACAATCAGGT
Source organism: Vulpes vulpes (assembly GCF_048418805.1). Taxonomy (NCBI): domain Eukaryota; kingdom Metazoa; phylum Chordata; class Mammalia; order Carnivora; family Canidae; genus Vulpes; species Vulpes vulpes. Next base: position 56,736,732 of record NC_132794.1, read on the forward strand.
TATTTTGGCCTTTTATGTTTGGAGTTTACATGATTTTTTATTCAGTAATTTGGCAGAAATGTTCGTGTTCTTTTTTATACCTTTCTGCATTCTCCTAATTTTCTACAAATATACATTACCTTTATGGGTGAAAGTGTATGAGTGAATGAATAAATAAATAAATATTTTAAACAAAATATTCAAAATTAAACTTTTCATATTATGGCAAATCATTTGTGAGACTGCAAGTGAAATGTTTAGTACTTGTGGTCATAAATCACAAATCAGTGGTTTTCCATATTTGTTGTATATATATTTCTCTAAAGGTTTGGATTTGGCAAGGGTGATATTTATTTCATGCTTCAGCAGGTGGCAGGGTATTGCTATAGAACTACTCAAATTGGACTTTAGCTATTTGATCTAAAGTGCTTCCTGTTTACTTGTGGTTTATGAGGTTCAAAATGCTAGTCTTAAAATTACCATAAGTGTTCTTCTCTTAATTTTAGTTTCCCTTTGAACTACTTCTAGATTTGTTTTACTCAACCAAGGTCATGATAGCTAAGCAATTTTTTTTTTTATTTATTTGAGAGAGGGAGGGAGGAAAAGAGAGAGAGAGAGAGAGAGAAGAGAACATGACGGGGAGGAGCAGAGGGAGAGGGAAAAGCAGGCTCCCTGCTGAGCAGGGAACCCAGTAAAGAGCTTGATCCCAGGACCCTGAGATCATGATCTGACCTAAAGGCAGACGCTTAACTGACTGAGCTTCCTAGTTACCCCTTGGTTCTCATCACTGAACTGGGTACCCAAACTACAATGATAGTCAAGACATAGTTCCTACCCTCAAGGAATTTTTTTTTTTAAGATTTATTTATTTGTTCATTCATGACAGACAGAGAGAGAGAGAGAAAGAGAGAGGCAGAGAGAGAAGCAGGCTCCGGGCAGGGAGCCTGACGTGGGACTTGATCCTGGGTCTCCAGGATCACACCCCAGGCTGAAGGCAGCGCTAAACCGCTGGGCCACCAGGGCTGCCCCCCTCAAGGAATTTATAATGGGGTGAGGGGCAAAGTGGCAGATCAGTACCTCACCAAATATCATCCTAGGTGATGTGTTTTGCTAGAGGTGTGTGCAGAGTGCTACAAGGTACAGAAAAATGGGCCTGCTAAAGGATCCTGAAGGGTCTAGGAGGCTTTTTGAGAAGTGGATGCTTATGATAAGTTTTGAAAGAAGGTAGAAACTACCTACATTAAGAAAATTTGACAAGGATGCATTCCACAGAAGGAAAGAACAGGATACTCCAAGACAGAGAAGGGTAGATCAGCACTGTATGCCCAGGGCACTGTAAGTAAGCCCTTGTACCAGATGAGTTTAGAAAATTCTATTAATCTAAAATATTTTTAAATTCTATTAATTTTTGCATGGCAAGGTGGAGGATGTTGGTATGTGAGAATTAATTGCTCCTAAATACTAGTTCACATGTTCCTAATGTGCCTGGGCCAAACAGCAAAGTAAAATAAAACTTACAAATCTTGTCATTTGGAATGACATGGATCAGCCTAGAGGGTATTGTGTTAAGTGAAGTAAGTCAGACAGAAAAAGACAAATACCACATGACTTCACTTATATATAGAATCCAAAGAACAAAACAAATGAACAAACAAATGGAAAGAAATAGACTCAAATACAAAGAACAAACTGGTGGTTGCTAGAAGGGAGATGGTGGGGGATGGGTGAAATAGGTAAAGGAGATTAAGAGGTACAAACATTCAGTTATAAAATAAATCATGGAGCTATAATGCACAGCATAGGAAATATAGACAGTAATATTGTCAAGTCTTTGTATTCTGACAGATGGTGACTACACTTATCGTGGAGAGCATTTCATAACATGTATAATTGTTGAATCACTAACTTGTACACCTAAAACTAATATAATACTGTATGTCAATTATACTTCAACAAAAACAAAAAACATATTTCTATAGGATCTTACAGCGTTATTTCATTTGTTCTTCATGATAGCCCTAGAATTAATGTTCTGTTGTATTTATCACCTTTTGTGGAGAAGGAAACTGAAGCTCAGAGAGGTTGAGTGACTTGTCCAAGGTCATATAGCTAGTAAAGTGGCAGAACTAGGACTTGAACCCACAACCTATAATCCTGAGTCCTATAGTCTTTCCATTATCTCAGTCTGCAGTTTTCTAAGGTATGAGAGGATAGATCTGCCCCAACAGGAGTGGTAGACAGAATAATAGCCCCCTAAAGCTGTCTAGGTCCTAGTCTCTGGAAACTCTTAATATGTTACTTTACATGGAAAAAAAAAAAAAAGGACTTGGCACATATGATTCAAGTTAAGGAGCTTGAGATGGGGAGAGTATTATGAATTATCTGAGTAGGCCCAACCTAATTACATGAGTCCTCAAAAACAAATAACCTTTTCCAGCTGTCATCAGAGTCAAAAAGTGATGTGATGGTAGATGGATGGTCTTGAGATATATGATATAGAAAGGACCCAGGGATCCCTGGGTGGCGCAGCGGTTTGGCGCCTGCCTTTGGCCCAGGGCGCGATCCTGGAGACCCGGGATCGAATCCCACATCAGCTCCCGGTGCATGGAGCCTGCTTCTCCCTCTGCCTGTGTCTCTGCCTCTCTCTCTCTCTGTGACTATCATAAATAAATAAAAAAAAAAAATTAAAAAAAAAAGATTTAAAAAAAAAAAAAAAAAAAAAGGACCCAACCCACTGTTGCTAGCTTTGAAGACAGGTAGGGGCCATAGGCCATGGGATGCAGGTGGCTTCTGAAGCTGGAAAATTCAAAGAAACAGATTCTCCTCTGGAGCCTCCAGAAAGCAATACAGCTCAGCCAATACCTTGATGTTAGCCTGTTGAGACCCATGCCAAACTTTTGACCTATAGAACTATAAATTAATAGATATATTGTTTTAAGTCACTAAGTTTGTGGCAATTTGTTACAGCAGCAATAGAAGACAAATAGAAGACTCTATTGGAGTCTACAATAGAGTTGTACTGAGTCTTGGTTATGGGCAACTCTGTAGAGGTAATCAATGCTCAGCAGAACAGGCATAGTTTTTCCCTGTCTCAGTAGCCACCTGGGAGGCATCCAAGTTCATTCACTACAGGGCTGACTAGAGGGAAAAATATTAATGGTGAATGGTCAGACCTAAAATCCATCTATCCCCAGATTCTATCACTGACAGTGTTTCCAGGACATGATTATCTTACTTGATGTTGATGTCAAAGACTGGACATGTATATTCCCCAAATGCTTCATTTCTAGCAAAATACAGTAAAGGGGGAAATCACTGACAAGGAGTTTGGGATCAGGTCTGTGCTCATCTATTACTTGCTATGTTGTCTGAGCAAAAATCACAACCTCTCTAGGACTATATTTCCCCAACTATGAAATTCAGAGACTGGATGAGATGACATATACATTCCTTCCTAGTTCTAAAATTCTCTAATTTTATTCATAAATAGCTTTCTGTTAAAACATCTGGGATGTCAGTCAGTGATTCAGCAAACACATTGTGTGGCTATGTTTAAATCAAACATGTGACTGACAACATTAAATTCTTAATTGAAATGATCCTAAGTACAGAGCTCCATCTCTTCTTCATGTCCTTGGAATTGCTTTGTGCATCAATAGGAAGAATGGAGCTTGTGGTGGTTAAAAATGTAGGCACTGACATTGTCTTCTGGGCCACCATTTATTAATTTGGGGATGTTGGGTAAGTTAGCCTATTTATTTAAGCTTCAGTTTTCTTATGTGTAAAATGTAGATGACAAGAGTATTTACCACATGGGGTTGCTGTGGGATTAAAATATCAAGTACTTAGAATAGTGCCTACCATATCTTATTACTTCAAAATAAGTGAAGCAGCAAAACTTAAATTCCAGAAAAGGGGGCATTTTTATAGATAAAATAGAATGTCACTGGCACCTGATTACCTTTTGTAAAGAAGGGTCGAATAGCTTTCCAGAGTGTTGGATTGTTGTTAAATATGATGCCGTTTTCATGCATGCCAATGCACTGCAATCCAAGTTTGCTGCCAAATCGGGAGCTGTAGTGACTGTGCTTCATTATGTGGAACATGCTTGAGGACCTGCAGAGACAGCAAGCCTTAGTGTTAATTTTTAAGGATTAGGAGAATTCATGGTGATGATTTCGAATACCAGGTGGCTCTCTTAGCAAATGCCTGTTGATCTGAATGTAAGGCATTCTAGGGGTGTCTGAGTGGCTCAGTCGGTTAAGCGTCCATCTCTTGGTTTTGGCTCAGGTCATGACATCGAGGTCCTGAGATTGAGCTCCATGTCCTTCCGGCTTTGTGCTCTGTGGGGAGTCTGCTGGAGATTCTTTCCCTCTCCTTCTGCCCCTCCCCCACTTGCACCTTCTCTCTAATAATCTAAAAAATATAAATACAAGGCATTCTAGTAGTCATATTGAATAAGCATTTGTTAGCATAAGAACATCCCTCTCCAGCTGAAATATTTCTACCTACTGAGTGCCTGCTTAAGCATCACCAAAGATAGAACACACACACACACTATTCCTTATTTCCCCCTTTTAAAAAAAACAAAACTCCAGCTCACCAAAATACTACCCACTACTGGGGTCAGAGCTGCAAGGCCTTGAGAGACTGAGACCTCCACACCACCGGAGAGTCCAGAAAGCCTCCTGCCCCACTCCAGACACTGTCACTCCCTGCAGGAGTGAGTCTCAGAATCTAGAGTTCCTGGAAATGCTGAAGTCTTCTTCAGTTTGGAATTGGTGGTTCTGCCTTGAACCACCTATCCTCAGAATCTCTAATCAGGACTGGCCCCTCCAGTAGGTATCATTCTGGGCATGAAGGACTTCTTCTGGGCACTCCTGATTCTGGGCTTAGCTGGCTGGGCTGAGCCTGGAAGGCTGTCTGGGCTGGTGACAGCAGTTATCTTGGGATTATGCATTCCATCCTGACTCATCAAGGTCTCCAGGGTCACAGAGTTCTCTCAGGATATAGGACATGGTGAGCCATTAGATAGCACTTGAGGTAGCAACATGGGGACCTTGCCAACAGGCTTCCTTGACCTTCTCAGCTCCTCCTCACTGTTTTGCCTCCATCCCCCACCATGCCCAGCTTTTAAGGCCATGGAGGAACTAGGAAGGAAGAAGTAGCTCCTTCTGTCTCGCCCCTCTGTACCCATTTCCTCCTCTAAAAGCTGCTTCCTGCACCCCACATCCCAGGAGGGGGGGCAATTTAGGCATGATAAGGCACTGAGAGTTATGAAATGTTATAAAATTCTAGCTGAAGAAGGCATAGGAGCCTGCACATGTGAGGCCAGTATTTTCTTCTGTAGAGAGAGACTGACTTACTTCGTTGAGATGTTAGTTAAGACTTCTTGGAAGTAAGCTTATGGCATTAGAAGGATAAATGGGTAATTCGAATAATTTAATTAAAAGGATAAAGGACAAAATAAAAATTACTCTCTTCAGGATAAATGATAGGTGGGTTTATTGGAGGGCAGGTGCAAGCAGCATGGGGAGTGAGGGGGAAGAGAGCTGAGATGAATGCTGTAGAGTGAAGATTTGGAGAGACCGGACTCCTAGCTCAGTGCTCAGGAAGGGAAGTCTGCCAGGAATTTATGGAGTTGAGAATTATGGAATAAATTGGTTTTTCCACCTGTCAAGAAATGATGTAGGTGACTGCATGGGACTTTGACTGGAAAATCGGTTCATGCAGGGCTCATGGGGAAGCAGGCTAGCTGGACATGGGCTGAGTGACGGCTGAGGCTGTGGTTGGTGTGGGTCAGGAAACCGGAACTCCAAGATGGAATGGGCTAATAAACTATGTGGCTAAGCCTTCATAAGCTGAGCAAGATGGACATTCCATGCAGACAGACAGGACAAGTGTTTATTGGAGGATGGAGAAGATAACAAACAGGATCTATGGTGCCTCTATGTCTGTTATCTCCATAAATGCCAATATCATATTGTAGGTGTAGACCAGACACAGACACCACTTGGAAAAATCAAATAAGGTTATCTAAAGGATATGGAAGAAAGTCAGAAGAGTGAGGATAAGAGGCAGACAAAACACTGCAGAAGAGGGTGCATCCTCACCCACAGGGGCGCATGCTCATGGTTGAGTGAGTGAGGGAAGGAAGGTCACATGTCAGCCACTTCCTTCTAAGGCCCTGCCCTTCCATACAGAAGGCTGGAGCATGCTGCCTCAGAGGCTCTGGGCCCTCAAACATCCCTGTCCTGCTGAGTAGATGCTAGGAACACAGAATACCCAGAGGACCACAGAGTTTGTGCCCACTTACAAAGTCTTGTTTATCATCTTCAGCCTCCCTGTACTACCAGAGCATGTACATATTATCCAGTACGTATATTACCCAGACTCCTCTGAGGCACACGACGACAGGCTCTTCAGATCACAAGAGTGATGTCACAGTATGTGACATGTGTATGTGGACAACATGGACAAATGCTAACTCCCCTTAGTAAACTGTAAAGCGTAAGCAGATTTACTTTCCTCCATATATATTTTCAGTAACTTCAAAATATTTCCACTCAAGTATATTTAAATCGATTGCCATTTTTCTTGGAGATGGGGAGAAAAAGGGAGCAGAGTTTGGGAATTAAAACAAGGGGCAGAGTGGTTAGCAGAGACAGGAGTAGAGGTTTTTTGGCAGTGTGACCATGGGAGGCGTGAGGAAAGCTGAGGCAGGGTAGACTGTCAGGAGTCTGACTTTTGGCCATGTTAACAGTGCTAGAGCCAGGCCATGTATAAATGTTGCCCACCTGTGTATGCTCTGGTGGGGATTGTAGGTAGAGCTCAAGTAACATAACCTTTGATCTCGGGGCTTGAGAACTAAGCTGCTCAGGTCTGCTAGATAAAATAGATCCCCCAAAGCATTTTTCACCTGAGGATTACAAATTACCCCCTGTCTCTGAGACCAGAGCGGAGTTCAGAGGCAGAGATCATAAAGTTAGAAAGGGACTAAAATTTGAGCAGAGGAAGAGGAAGGACATATGCACAGTATTGCAAGAAAGCAAAATATATTTATAAACTTCTCTCTGATACTGCAAAGGAGGGTATTTTCTGGTGTGGGAAGAAGAGAGAGAGAAACAAACAACATGGTGCCTTAAATGTGCAAATTCAACATACATAAAATATCATCAATGTTATATTTTAGATGCTGTTATTTTTTATTTGGTGAACTTAGTATTTATACAAGTTTTTACATGTTCATTGCAACTTTGGTTCTTCCTCTCTACTTCTCCACTGAAATTTTGTTTCTCAGCTGCAAATTCTCCTACTATGGGGCTTTGGTACACATAACTCTCAGAGATGGGGAGTAGCCTTTGTAGTATAGGCACCTGGTTCTTTCGCTGGGCTGGAGCGGCCACCCTACCACTTGCTCTTCCCTCTTAAAGTTGATACTTGGTTCCTAAAAGGATGACTTTGCCTTAATGAGGTTGTTCAGTTAATGCCTGTGAAAACACATTCCTAAAGAAGACATTGGGCCAAAGGAGCTGTGCTCTGGCTGAGTAGATTAGGCTAAAGGCTAAGTATTAGCTAAACCCTCACATTTATGATGGTTCCATAGTTCTATTTAAATTTTAAGAGGAAGACCCTGAAATAATAGCCATGTCAAGAAATGAAAATAGAATTATTATATGAATAAATTGTATACTAGATAATTTCTTTCAGGAAAAAATCTTATTTTCAAATCAATATACTCTCTGTTAGGTCAAATATTCTCTTGATTTGATTCCAGATAACATTCATCAAATGATCCCTGAGTTTCGGACAAGTTTTTCTCTTCCTAGCAACAAAAATAAAAACAAAAATCCAGATGCTTCTGTTTGTATTCCAAGGAATTAATTTGACTGATAAACAGCTCAAATTTTGTCCTGTACAGAAAAATTGTTCTATAAGAGGACTTAAAAGCTTATTAATATATTTCAGAACTTTAGCCTTCTCTTACCTTCCCTAACTTATTCTATAATTACAGCAGAAAATAAGTAATTTGTACATTCTTCATTCACAAATTCATATCTAAAAATTTTAAGTGCTCAGAGGTAAAGCAGTACACTATTTTTTCTGCTTTGACACCTGGAGCTTCTATATACTGCATTAAATTAATCACATCAACCGTCCATTTACTTTGAAGAATTACTAATGTATTTTTTTATTGGAGTTTGATTTGCCAACATATAGCATAACACCCAGTGCTCATCCCGTCAAGTCCCCCCCCCCCCCCGTGCCCGTCACCCATTCACCCCCAACCCCCGCCCACCTCCCTTTCCACTACCCCTTGTTCATTTCCCAGAGTTAAGAGTCTCTCATGTTCTGTCTCCCTCTCTGATATTTCCCACTCATTTTCTCTCCTTTCCCCTTTATTCCCTTTCACTATTTTTTATATTCCCCAAATGAATGAGACCATATAATGTTTGTCCTTCTCCGATTGACTTACTTCACTCAGCATCATACCCTCCAGTTCTATCCAAGTCGAAGCAAATGGTTACACGATACACAAAGATAAAATACTAATCAATTTTAAGAAGAGAACAAGAGACCCCAACCCTAAACCTGACTAAATGTGTATTAGTAAATGTGTTCTTTAGGGGGCGCCAACATCTCATTGATTTGGAGTCAGAGGCTCAGCCTTGGCAAGGGACAAAGCTGACAAGACAGATGTGATACACCTGGCAGGAGAAGACTGACCAGCTGCAGGTGAGCAATTTCAAAAAAATCTTTTATCAAAATAGGCTGGCTCTGTCTAGCCAGAGTACATCAAGAAAGTGAAGAAAAGAAAATTGGTAAAGAACTAGGGACTCCAGCCCAGAGCTCTCAGGAAAATAGTAGAGACCTTGCTCCAGCCTTGTGGGCCTGCCCCATAACTCCAGTTAAGGGAGATGTTACACTGACTGGGAAGAGAGACCAAGGGAGTCCCCAACCTCAAAAGGGATAGTGGGTAGTGTAAGTTGTATGGTAACTGGGGCCTGCCTGCCTGCCTTCTTTCCTTCCTCCCTCCTTCCCTTTCCTTCCTTCCTTCCTTCCTTCTTTCCTTCCTTCCTTCCTTCCTTAGTTGACACAGTGTTACACTAGTTTCAGGTGTACAACATGGTCGTTCAACAAGTTGATACATTATGCCTTGCTCATCATGCAATGCTATTACAATACCTTTGACTGTATTCCCTATACAGTACCTTTCATCCTTGTGACTTATTCATTCCATACTGGAAGCCTGTATCCCCATTCCCCTTCATTATTCTTCTTCAAACATGACTGAAGTCAAAAGATATTGCCAAAGTTGGCAAACCTATTATCTATTCAAAATGAAAAGTAGCCGGAGTAAGTTCTTGGGTAGTGAGAAGGAAGCCACCTTCAGTTCTGAATTTAAAGGACTCACACAGGGGCACCTGGCTGGCTCAGTTGGTAGAACTTGTTATGACTCTTGACCTCGGGGTTGTGAGTTCAACCCATGTTGGGCATAGAGATTCCTAAAAAATAAAATCTTCAAAAAAATAAAATCTTCAAAATCAAAAGGACTCATATCTGTGGCCAAGTTCAAGAATGATGAGTACTAGGAATATGGAGGAGAAATTAATGGAATAATTGGTGGTAAACATTTAAAAGCACTTGCCTGTGTAGACCTGTCTTGTGCCTGAGTCTTTCGATCCCATTGCCTTTCCCCTGTCCTTTGCCCCTCTACTATCTGCACTTACCCAGCTGAAATACTGGAGTCACTGTAAGAGAAAAACAATCTTTATAACAGAGAGATCTGGCTGTAACTACCCTACCCAATGATCACATTTAACATCCCTAATAGTGGGACAACCATTCCTCGTCTCCTGATGTGATGCAACATGAAGTGCCTACTACTACAATTACAAAAGTGTTAACCTGAATGCAACTGAGCCTTAAGACATAATATTCAGTTTATATGAAATACAGGGAATCAAGGACTATGTTAAGTGACACCATAGTATAATGAAATTTGGAAATGTAGAACATCACATAAAACAATTGACCTAGTCTCTTCAAAAGGTCAGTGTCAGAGGAGGGAGGATTCCTCTCACAGTTTTCCTGTTCATTTGAGTATTTTCTTAATAGAAAGTTGGGGGGGGGGCGGGAAATACCCATTTTATCATCATTAAAATTACTCTCTTCCATGCATTCTCAACTCCCTTGACCCTCTCCTTACTTTGTCATAGTTGCCTCAAAAAGCTCACCCCTGGCTAAATCCAACTCTTAGCTGACTCTGTGCTTGCCCCTGGCAGCTGAATGTGGCTGGGTAAAAAAACATACATGCACATGTTCATGTACATGCGCGCGCACACACACGGACAGGTCCCAGTTAAATTCAAGTGAGCCCTTAGTGCAGCTGGCACATCTATTACATTTCCCTAAGTCCATTCACAGTCACTGTTCTAGATGACTATTTTGTTCTGCCTCCTCTATCCTCAAGTATTTTACTTCCTCAGTCTTAGTTGAAGACTTTATTTCCTATTTTACTGAGGAAAAAGAAACAACTAGAAACTCTGCAAGCTCCAACTTTTAGGATCCATGCTTATATATTCAAACTTCCAAACTTACTGTGGATAAACTTCCATGTCTCTAGTGAAGACCAACTCCACTTGTGACGTGGATGCCTTTTACATCTCACCTAACACATTCCTTTCTCTTCCATCAGCAATGTTTTTCTGTAATCCAACATTGCCATCGCAATACACGTTGTAATTTCTCCTATCTTAACAAAAGGTCATTGGACCATACATCCCTTTCTATTTCTTTGTTCCACTTCTTATGACAAACTCCTTGGAACAGTTGTCTACACATGCTGCTTCTAATTCTTTCCTTTCATTCTATACTATAGTCAAACTTTTGCCCTCACCACTCTATTGAAACTATCCTTTTCAAGGTCACCCATGACCTATTGTTAAATGCAACACTCAAATTTTCCATTCACCAGGCACTATCTAGCAATTCCCTCCTTCTTGATATGCACTCATCACCTCACTTTCAGACTACCACACTTCTGGTTTTCCCTTCTATGGTTATCCTTCTCAGCCTACTTTTCTAGTTTCTGACTATGGCTGGGGAGGGTGCCTAAAGACTCAGACCTTCTTTCACAACATTCCACTCAGCTGTCCACTAGGCATGTCAAGTCAAAATATTCCAAATGGAATCCCTATTTCTTCCCATCCCAAATTTGCTCTGCCTATCTGAGGTAATGATACCCTCATTTTTCTAGGTATTCAAGGGAAAAACTATGCTATTGCCTTGATTCTTACACCCAACATCCAGTCTCTTAGCACTTTATTGGCTTTGCATTCAAGATATGTCTAGAATTTCACTTTTTAATAATTTTTTATTGGTGTTCAATTTGTCAACATACAGAATAACACCCAGTGCTCTTATTACCTCTACTGCTCTCACGTCTACCAGCCACCATCATCTCCTGCCTAACTGCTCTCTGTGCATTCATCCTTGTTCCCTTTAGCACCTATTCTTAAAGAATGTGGGTAGAATGTGGGTAGAATGTGGGTAGAGAAGCCAGGAATGTGCTGAAACATGAATGAATCAGATATGTCACTCTTCTGCTCAAACTCTTCAAAGGCTTCCCATCCCATGCAGGGTATAATTCAGAGTTGTTACAATGGCCAACAAGGCCCACCATGACTGGGTAGCCTAATACCTTTCTAATGTCATCTCCACTAATTCTTTCCCTAGCCACACTGGTATCCTTGGTGTTCCTTGAACATTTCAGACAGCCTTCCACTTCAGTGCCTTTGCACTTGCTCTTCCTTCCGTCCAGAATGCTTTTCCTCTGCTTCTCTGCATGACTCACTCCCTCACTTCCATTAGGTCTTTATCCAAATGCTAACTTCTCAATGAGGCCTTTCTTGACCATAATTGCACTTCCATCCCTGCAACTGGCTCTCCCTACTTTAGTTTCCTATATAGCATGTATTTACCTGATGATAGTGTGAGCAACCATCTTGGTTTGCTTGGGACTGTCCCAGTTTTAGCGTTAAAAGTCCTACATCCTGAGAAACGCCCCCTAGTCCCAGGCATACCAAGACAATTGGTCACCCTACTCATATACTATGTTTTACTCATCTATTGTTGGTATACTAACAATACAACACAGTATTTCTCCATGAGAATAGGGATATTTGGCAGATTTGTTCATGATACCCAGTGTACATAGTTTAGTCCTCAACAAATGCTTATTTAATGAATGAGTGGGAACCAATAAAGATTATATGTTAGGATCACCCAGTGCTTAGTATATAGTAAATTGCCAATAAATATATGTTGAAGAATACATGAATGCATTCCCTATAAATGTAGGCATGATATACAAATGTAATTTTTAAAAATATTTTTATTTATTTATTCATGAGAGAGACAGAGAGAGAGGCAGAGACATAGGCAGAGAGAAGCAGGTTCCATGCAGGGAGCCCGATGCAGGACTCGATCCCGGGACCCCGGGATCACACCCTGAGCCAAAGGCAAGACAAGACGCTCAACCGCTGAGCTACACAGGTGTCCCCAAATGCAATTTTAATTAGTATGTTAATTAAAAGAGGTTTGCAAATATAACCCTAATTAGCATGTTAATTTGCTAACTCCCCTTTATGGATGCTGCTCATATTTTATTGTATTCATTACAAAAACTAATATATCCACACAGCATACAGTGTCATGCACGGCATCTATTAGACCCTCATTAATTTAGAGTTTACCTGCCTGGGGAACTGTGCATACTTTATCTACCCATGACGAGGTAAAATTTCCCCCCACACTCCTAATTGCTCAGGCAACATCCTGGCAGCATTCTGGGCCTGACTCCCCCCAGGAAGTTCTGTAGCCCCTCTTCGGGACTATGCTGATAGGAAAAGTTGGGCCATAATTTCTGCTCAGTTGTAATGACTGCAGATCTCAAATTTTTCAAAAGGGGGGAAAAAAACCCTAGCAAACTATTCTACTAAAAATAAAAAGCTTTCTGAGGTCCAATGGGGTATTTTCAAGAGGCACGGGTAGTTCTGGAAGGGACCTGAAGAGTAGGCAAGGGAAGGAGATGGGGACAAACATGTCCTATTCCCTCAGGGAGCTCAGCCCTTAACAACAAAATTGAGCGGCTGGGAGGCAATTAAGGAGAACACAAAGACTCCAGTGAAAAGCCTGTGGGGACAGGAGGAGGAGAGAACTGGGAGAGCTGGGGGAAGGGCGAGATGGTTTGTGTGCACATCTCCAGCGTGAATCAGCACCTGAGTTGGTCAGGCCTGAGTCTCTAAGGCCACTTTTCTTTCTTTCTTTTTTTTTTTTACGATGTTAGAATTTATTTATTTTTATAAATTTTTATTGGTGTTCAATTTGCCAATGTATAGAATAACACCCAGTGCTCATCCTGTCAAGTGTCTAAGGCCACTTTCTTAATGAAGGCAGCAGAGTGGTCAGAGGCCATCCTGCACTGTAACAAAAATCCTACTTCAGGAGTGCCTTTGGGCTTCAGGATTGTCTTTGGTGATCCAAGTATGTATCATCTAAAAGCGATTTCTGTTCTGGTCCTCTGGTCTTTTGTTACCTTCTTCACTCTAGTTCTCATCTTACACTACCACCATCTGAGCTAGACTGAAGAGTAAGATGACAAGACAAAGCACTTCAACCCTGCTTAGCTGCTCCCCCAACCCCAAGGAAAGGCCCCTTGTGCTAGAAGCCACTTACCTGCTCTCTTGTCTCAGGCTCTGCAGTACACTGGCATTACGCGGGGAGCTCTACACACACCTGATGCATGGGTTCCACCGCTAGAGATTCTGAAAGCTGGGCCTGTGGCTGGGACCGCAAACCCCCAAACATTGGGGTTTTTAAAAGCTCACTGGGTGATTTCAATGTGCAGCCAGGGTGAGAACCATGGCTTAAGATCCTGAGCTGTAGACAGATATTGTTTTGGATAAATATCCTGTGGATCATGTCACCTGTCTGCTGAGGCAGCCTGGAAGGCAACTCGCTGGGCTGCTGGATGAAAGAACAGGGGCAAATGTCCCAAGCCCCCAAGCCCTCGTGTCATCGGTCCCAGGACATTTTGAGACTGTAGCCAGTTGCCAAAGTAAGTAAAGTATCGATTTTTAAAATGAGAACTTACCAAAATCACCTAAATTTTGACTGACCAGAGTAATCAAAGTAAAATCCAGGGGTAATTATTGTCCTCTACTCTATTCTGTCAGTTGTTTGGGTCAAAGAATTGGGCTTTGAGAGAACTATGATATTTTATGAAATGATGTATGTAATCTTGGCTTAAAAGAAATCAATGTAGTTTCCAGAAATGCTTCAGTTACTTCTGGGCAATAGTCTACGAATCTGGGCAAAAAATTCTAACAAATAAGTAAAACCCTAGTTGGTTTCAGTTTGTGGGTAAAGCCCTGTCAGGGAATATAAAAACTCATGAATGAGACAGTGTTGGCATATAACCTTGTAAGATACTCGGTAAAGATAACTGAAAGTCTAGGGAAATGTGTTCTCTGAAATTCTCCATTTTCTATGCTCAATAAATAAGAAAACTAGTATTTCACAAAACTAGTTCTCTACAGTTGATGCCTATTTGGTTAACCCTGGATGAATTCAATCTTTTAAACTTATCCAAAAAAGATAAATCACTTTTTTAAAATAGGCAATATTCCTAATTTATTTAAGATAACTCAGCTGAGACGTAGGCCCACAGTCATAAATAGACTAGGAGCATATGACTGGCATTTTTTCCTCCCGTTTACCCCTCTAGTGGTGCTCAGGAGCCTGCCATTTGAAGCACATTATCAAACTGGTACAGTTTCCTTTCTCTCAGGTGTTTTGTTTTGTTTGAACTGCTTACGTACAGAGATAAGATCAGATCTTAGGAGAGTAGAAAAGATAATACCTCTCTCTAAAGTATATTTTGTCAAACCCAAATCCTTTGGATTCTAAGTTTCCACACTCACTGCTCAGAGAAATTTCAAATAGCTTTCCAGAGTTCCTTATCCATGTACCTCTGGGTTTAGGCAAAGCCCAATTATTGCACTTGTCTTATAGGGTTAGATTTCTACCTGGGAATTGTTCATCTTCATTTAAGTAGTAAAAACACAGCTTTAGCAACAAAAGCATCAAGAAACCAGAATAAGTTTGTTACTTAATAGGAAAAAACACAGCCTTGGTTTTAAAAAATATGTCTCTGATTATTAACAGACTCACTTGCTAATAATGAGTGTTTCCTCTCCACATATCCAGACTCTCATGAATTCTCCGTACATCTTGTTGTAGTAGTTGCAAGCACTGCCAATCCCCATCCATAGGAACCTGCAGTGGGAAATTAGGGGCCCAATTCCCATACAATAGCCAGGACCTAGGAGAGTTATCAGATCACAGTCAGCATTTTAGCAAACACCAAAGAAGAACAAGTGCTTTATGTTATTGCTGTTTGTGTTTTTATATATCTAAAAGTTCTTTTACATCTTCTGATGTGTATTTGTGAATCACTAGAAAACAAACAAGCTTTACCTGAAAAAACAGTAGTTCAGTGTCCATACCACACTAGTTCCATTTGGTCTTGATCATTTCAGTCTGTTTGAACCAGGGTATGTGTCTACTATTTTCTTGCCATATTAAACAGTGTCAGTGAGTTTTAAACACAAGTTGATCAGTCCCTCTAGTTACAAGCATGGAAACCAGGACATGTGACAAGCTGATCCGTTCCGCTGCCTAGTTATGTCTGAAAACTTTTGGTTTGAATGCCTCAGCTGATGAAATTGGTGGGTTAAAATTAGGTTGTAGTTTTGGTGTAATCTTTTTAACTGAGGGACATGTTCTGCAAAGATAATGTCCAAATAAAGAATATCCATTTCTTTTTTTTCCTTCAAAAAGAACTCGGTTTAAGAAAAGAATCCTAAGCTAAATCTCATTAGTCAAAAAAATACAGCTAAGCATTGAGGAATTAGGCAATGAGTCCGATCAGTGTCTAAACTAGAATTTGGGTCCAGTGATGTGGTTTTACTCAAGAGCAGTTACCACTCATGTGCTTGCTTACGGAAAAAAAAAAAAAAAGAGGAATTTGCGATTACTTAGGCCAGAGAACAAACTTAGTAGCTTGATTTTACTGATGGTGGTAAAAAGTTAGACAAAAACTTCTTGGAATGGTTTTAGGAGTTTTCCTGTGAAGTAGTAGCTTTTCTAAATTAAATCTTTCTCCTCTAATTCCATTCCAGCAGTAAAATAGGAAGCCAACATGCACAACTGTGAGACAGTATTCTCATTCCAGCATTTGTGTAAATAAATCTAGATAATCTAAGATTTTTCTTAAATCATCTAAATTGGATGTTAAGTCCCAAATTCAGCAAATAAGATTTAATCCAGCAATAGCTGGATTGATGGGAATAAGACTGTTTTGTTTTGTTTTGTTTTCTTCCCCTTAAAGTGAAGGTCTTTGGTAAGATCTGTAGAACCAAAACATTTTGAGAGGGTTCTTCCTTAATCTTCTGATTGTTGCAGTAACACTGTATGGTAAATAGATGACTGACTTTATGTTAAATAATTTCATTAAGTTCCTCAAAAGATTAAAACAAGCAAATTTGAATACGTTTTTCCTTAAAAGGTCCTCAGATATACAGATCTCTAACATACGCATAGTAACAAACTACTTTGCTGAGTCTTTACAGCATAAAATGTTGTGGATGCTTAATAAAGGTTTCCTGGTGAATTTTTTAAATTAACTAGATATGTGTGCATAATATAAAGGATGAAGTCTTAAATATCATCCTCATTTAGAGTATTTTGGGTTGTATTTACATTTTGATAAAATGGAAAAATATTGTTTCATGTACGTTTAGTCCATAGGAGATCAGACACCCAGCTATTTGGGAATAGACTCATTCAACAAACGTTTACTTCCTTAATATCCTAGGCCCATGAGGATCAAAGACATACAAATGAAAGGCTACACTCTTTGTTTTTTTATCTAACAGTTTGGTGCCATGTAGAGTCTTAATTTTATGGAATCACCATTCAGTTTTGAAACATGACAGTGCATAACTCTATCCACTGAGAAAGGGAGATGATGATGTACTTTTCTCAGATTTAAAACCTGAATGTTCTTACCAGAAGGGAATTCAAGTCTAGGGTTTCCAGTGATGAATCGTGTGACAGCTTACTTCATTCCGCAAACACTTACTGAGACCCTACTAGGTATAGACACTAGCTACACATCAGAGACTGGAGATGGTATGATAAGCATAACTAGGTTCCCATCAGAGTCCTGTCAGGAGAGGAGAGTATGTGCAGAGAAAGCACAGTATCGAATAATTACAACACAATGTGATCCTTTGATTTACATATGTATCTTATACCGTACAGATGAGAAACTGAGAAAAGAATACTCTAGGAGGGGAGAAATTTTGGTAGGATATTAGGGAATTATTCTGGTTGCATCCACATTAGGCTCCCTCCTTCTCAGATTTGGGAATGATGACCTGGGCATGTACTAATTGCGGGAGCCTCTTTCACACCCTAAGAGGAGCAATAAATACTACACTGCATTTTTGTGCAGAAGCAGCCTCTGGGAAGCAAACATCTGGGATCTCTCACCCACTGCCCTAATCAAGAAGCTGCTGCATTCCTTGCTAGGTGTACACCCTAGAGAAACCTGTGCACATAAAGGGTCTTAGCAGCACTGTTCACAATAGTCCCAAACCGGAGACGACCAAATGTCCACCAACAGCATCAGTAATTAAACCATGAGATGTTTGAGCTACTGCATACCATATGAACTACAGAGGCATGTCATAACATGGATGAATCTTACAGACATAATATTGAGCAAGAGAAGCCCTATAGAAGAAGTAATGAAGGACTCTGATAGCTAAAACATTCAAAACCAGGCAAAATTAATCTGTATTGTTTGGGGATATGAAATTAGATGGCAAAGCTATAAAAAGCAAGGGAGTGATTATCACAAAATAGAAGAATGTTTACCTCTGGAGGTGAGAGAGGGGTATGACTAAAAAGGCACAAGGGAAGTTTCCGGATGCTGTTTAACATCCTGTTTCTTACCCTGGACTGTGATGACATTTAATTGTGTACTTTTCTGTGAAGTTTTTTTTCAGTAGGAGAAGGGGGAATGTGTTGCCACGTCCTTTTCCCAGTGATCCCCTCTGGGGACATGGTGCCCAGGGCAGAGAGAGGCTCTGGGGGAGTGAACCCATGTGCAAGGTTGGGGATGGCTATGTGTCCTTGAGGAAAGGAGAGCTGCCAGGGGCTAAGTAGTTGGTAACTGTGGGTCCTGGATAGACATCAGTGAACATAGGGCAAATTCCCACAACTGACACTTACAAAAAACTCCAAGGTAGGAATGACTCTGTCCTCCCCTAGACTCCTATATCTCTCCCTGGCACTAAGTCATCTGCCTATGGGTGTCACCTGGGCATACTCCTCAGCCCTGGATATAGCAGGGCCCTTCAGGGAATATAGGACAAGAAACTTAGCTCTGAGTCCCAGTTTCATCACTTACTAGCTGTGCACCATCTCCCCTCTTTCATCTCAGTTTCTTCATCTGCAAAATAGGCATAAACAACAACTACCTCACCAGAGTCCTGGAAGGATCACAAGAGAAAAATGAACGTGAAACTGCTTTATAAATTGTAACTAACTTAAGAGCTTTTAAATCATTATACTTTCTTAATTCCCTTTGGCTTTTTTCCCTGACCCTGAGTTTCTTCCAAACCTTAAAACCAAGAACCCGGACAACCAGTGATTTGAGGAAACCAACAAAAGGAGTACAGAAGTATTGGTCAGGAAGAACCAACCCAACAAACCCAGTTTCCTCACCTTTTCTTCCCCACAGGCACCATAGGACCTTAGTCTGTGCCACGAGAGGATTCTGACCAGAGCTCACATTTTCAACGGGAAAGCATGGAAGAAGCTCCCTGGCTAGCAAAATGACCACCACTCTGGGATTTAGGAATTCCTGGTTGGCCCCTTGCCTCCATTCCCACTTCCTTTCAGGCTGAGGTGCTGACAAGCCATTTCCTTTCTCTGGGCTTTCACCCCTCACTTGTAAAATGAAAAGTTTGAACTGCATGTTTTCCTATATTTGTTATGGTTTGCTTTGATAAGGCAGTTCACCTCTCTGGGGCTCAATTTCCCCTTCTGTCAAATGAAGGGTTGAGGCTCATATCTATGGCTCTCAGGCCTGACTGCTCATGAAAAATCACCTGGGAAGATTGATTAATTGATTGATTGATTGATTTTTAGTGGGGGTAGGGCAGGAGGGAGAGGGAGAGAGAGAATCCTCAGCAGGCTCTATGCCCAGCACAGAGCCCAGTGCAGACTTGATCTCACAACTCCAAGATCATGAACTGAGCCAAAATCAAGCATCAGATGTTCAACTGACTGAGCCACCCAGGCACCCCAGATTTTTTAAAAATATAAACATGCAGACCCCGCTCCAGACATGACTGATAACCATAGTACTATTAGTGTGTGACAGCACAATGTCCCCAGCCCAGGAGTGGTGGACAGAGTGATCTGTCCTGATCACAGAGTGATCTGACCTGGGCTCCTGATCCAGAGCTTCAGGGATGCCGGTTCTCATGCTTGCCCCCTATAGGCTGACCTCCTTCTTCAAAGGTCTGAAGGACTTATTCTAACACTTGCAACATAAACATCTGAGGAGACTTGTTAAAAAAAATACTCTCCACTTCACCCTCCATTCATGGATCCTGACCTGGGAGCCCACTGTGGGAGAAGAAATCTGGTGAGGAAGGGGCAGTAGTGGGAAAGGAGTTAAAGGCCATGAAAGAGTCTTCCCTCAGACCCCTCAGGGAGGAGATAACAACATTAACCAAATGCTCTATTTAATTGGACATTAAAGCAACCCAAAATACCAGGCCGAATCAGATAGATAGGCAGACAGTTCTCTGGAAAATTTGGAAGAATCCAGACACAGGGGACTTTGCACCAGCTTCAAACTCCTACCCTAAATCACTCTATGATGAGACCCACTGCACTTAGAAGTGTATGACTATGCTCTTGAAGCAAAGCCTTATTGGATTTCTCATGGGACTGGGGATATATACTACCATGAAGAATTTTCACTGAAAACTAAAGAAATAGTTGAATATTTCTGATAATTCTGAATTATTCTGTGTGGAGGGGTGGGGGTTTCCATTGGAATTATCTAGATAATTATACTCTCTTTTTGGTTAATCCACAGACCTTGTTGAAGATTCTATCAGGGTATGATGTTCCAAGGGAACCACAGTGGTCTCCATTTTTCTTCCAATTCCCAGGTCCCAGCCAGCCCTTATAGTGGCACCACCATCACACCTACCCCCAAGAATAAGAGAAAATGAAGAGTGGGATAATGAGAGGAAATAAGGTCAAGAAAGGGAGAGGGCAGAGCACATGGATGAGGCAAAGCAGAAGGGAGAAGGAGAGGAGTATAGAATGCATTTCAGGGGTGCCTGGCTGGCTCAGTTGATGGAATGTGTCATTCTTGATCTTGGGGTTCTGAGCTCAACCTCCACAATGGATGTAGAGATTACTTAAAAATAAAACTATTTTTTTTAAAAGAAGGCATCCCAGAGACATTTTTACCCTCAGAGCAACATTGGAATGAATTTGAATTAAAAAAAAAAAAAAGCCTGGTTTACCTTGCTTCACCCCATCTCAAACTTGCTTTAAAGGATACTTGTGCCAAGTCTACTTTACCAAAGCAAAGCACAGACTGGAATGAATTATCTAAGATCTTTTTTGAAATACTTTCATTTGAAATGTGCAGATAATTGTTATAAAATTTTTCACCTGAGTTTTTATTTGCTCACATTGCCATGGGCTTCGGTCATCTCATGTTTGCTCCTTGTCCTTTTGCAAAATGGTCTTTACACTCATGGACCAAAAACCCAAGTAAACAATCTCCTTAATTACATAGCTAAATGACTGACTTACCTGGTATTGAGGATGTGTCTTCATAATTCCAAACCAAAAGAAGAAAACCTGTGAGCAGCAGGATTGGCATGGTGGCCACAGGCATGACTTCGGGCATCATGCTGGTGATGTTGTAATGCATTGGGTTCAGCATTTCCAACACCATTGTTTTGTTCTTTGGTCTTAGGAGAAACAACTTAAAGTCCTGTAGAAATCAGAGGAGCAAAGAAATTAGAGCATCCCTCTAAGGGAACAATTAGGACTCCCGTTGCTTTAGAGGATGCTGTAGTACAGAAATTAGCATGTGTTTTATGTGATTGGACACCTAGACAAGACAAAGTTGTGGTCACAAGTCAAAACAAGCAAGCTAAAGGGAGATCTTTTGGCTTGAAGCGCAGCATTTCTGACCTTGGTAGAATCTCAGGTTTGTTTCGACGCTTGGTCTGATAGAACCTTATCGTCTTGCCCTTGAGTGACTGAATTCCCAATTGAGAGTCATATTTCTTACCAAAATATAAGAAAATGAAGCTCATTCCAGAGTTGGAGCCATTCTGTGACTTCATCAACAGATAGTGCTTTTTCTCTTGAAGCCAAATCAATTTTTTTAAAAAAGTAATCCCCAACCCCCTTCCTTACTCCCCCTCCCCCCTCAAAAAGTAAGCTTCTCCAGCAAGAATAGCTGCCTGGGCATTGTTGAGGTATCCTCAGAGCCTCCCATTAGGTTGCTGAATCCAGTGTGGCTCACTCAGAACGATCTTTCTCTATTGGCTTTTAATAAGGCTTAAAATCTCTTGCACTGCAGGCTGGATTAAGCAGTGCCCATGGAGGCCAATGTCAGAGGCAGTAGGAGAGAAGAATGAGAGAGAGAGAATAAAGGGAGAGGAGAAAGAGGAGGAAGGAAAGAAAGGACAGGAAGAGAAGAATTCCACCAGCAATATGCTCAGGTGCCACTCATGCTTTGCTCCCCAGCAGCCAATCTCCTGTGCAAGAGTTTTCAGTTTGATTTGCTGGTTCCGCTGTGTTGCTGAATAACTAGTGTAAGACCAATACTCACAGAGGGGAGTTTCAGGGATGGTGGTTTGTTGAAGAGACCTAGACTGAATATACTTGCATAGCAAGGTAAGAGCGACCATTCAGTGCAGTTCTGGTGCCAGGTGACTGTTCTGAGGATTAGCCTCCCTTGGAAAGGTGACCTTTCATTTGTAGGACTTGTAATTGTTCTGAAACAGATGTTTGGCAGGATTTTATCTAGGAATAGTTCTAGATGCTTAACCAGGGTCTCTAATTAGTTTTAGGGTGCTCTGTGAACTCCCTGAAATGCTGCATAAAGTTGTATCTGTGCACCTGCACTTCTAGAGGGAAAGAACTCTCATTAGATTCTTAAAGAGTATGGAATTACATATCTCTGTGATCTACATGAGATCTTAAATATCCAGTTAAAAACCCATTTCTGGCAATTAGAGAAATGTTGTAATACAGTTGAATTTATTCAGTTGCTTGGTTCACATTATTGATTCATTCTATTGCACCATTTAAATAATCATTAACAGTTCAGTGCAAGGCATTGAAAATGACTGCATAAATGGCAGGCAGTTTGTTTTTCAAAAATATGTATAAGATAAGTCTGAAGAGTCAGCGATGTGTCTGTTATCATCTGGTTCCTTTATTGATAAGAAGCTGCTTTGAACAGATTGAATTTTAGATATTAACTTTCCAATGTGGAATTTTACATCATTTTAAATAAGCTCCCTGTGACTTTTTAACAGCCAGCATCCTCAAGGTCTCTTCTGATATTGACAAAACCTGAAGCCAATGTTAAAAGCATAAGTGAAGAAGGTGATGGAAACAAAAAGGGGGAAGATGTCCCAGAGGAAGTGATCCTAGCAGAAAACTTCACGTTAGAGAAGCTCTCAGAAAAAAAAAAAAAGAAAAAAAACCAAACCTCTGATATTTCACGGTACTAAAATCACAAAGGATTAAAATGTTGGGAGCTGATGCAAATTTATAAAGGAGTATAACAATTCACCTAGGCATAGAAATGATGCTCCCTCCATAAGTCATACAAAGAGGAGACGGCAACGAGAAATGTTTACTCTATTTTTAACAAAGCACTTTTTAAGAATTGCAGTATTTCTAATGTTTAAATTACAGTTTATTATGACTGGTCTTAATATTTTTTTCATTTCCATATACACTCAAAACCTGCAGTTAGAGAGTTTTTAATGCCTCAACAAAAAGTTTAAAGGTTGTGGAACACTTGTATTTTTTCTATTTTTCTATAGATCTTATTTATTTGAGTGAGAGTGAGAGCACAAGCAGGAGGAGGGGCAAAAGGAGAAGGAGGAGACTCCTTGCTGAGCAGGGAGCTGGATGTGGGGGTCTATCCCAGGATCTGGGATCATGACCTGAGCCTATGGCAGATGTTTAACTGAGCCACCCAGGTGCCCTTTTCTCTCAATTTTTAGTTTCACTTTGCATGGTCATTGTTACATCTTGTACTACTATGTAAAGCAAAGACTGCCTGTATGTCTAAATGTTTAATAGGGCTTAGAAGCCTAGTTCCTCGTCTTTCTCAGAAGTATGTCCTAAAGATGCTCCAAAGAGTATGAGAATTTTTTTAACACTTACAAAGCATTTACTATGTGTCAGATGTTGTTCCAAGTGCTTTATAAATACTAAGCCATTCATCCTCACAACAACCCCAAGTGAAGTAAGATGATCCTCATTTTACAGTTGAGGAAATGGAAGTGTGATATATAGGGCACCCAGCTTGTTTGGTGCAGAGCTGGGATTAGAGTCCATGTAGTCTGTCTCTGGAGCCCATGCTCTTTCAGTTTTCAAGTTTTTATTTAAATTCCAGGGATGCCTGGGAGGCTCAGCAGTTGAGCATCTGCCTTTGGCTCAGGGTGTGATCCCAGGTCCAGCATTGAGTCCTGCATCGGGCCCATGCCTGGAGCCTGCTTCTCCCTCTGCCTGTGTCTCTGCCTCTGTGTCTCTCATGAATAAATAAAATCTTTTTTAAAAAGTAAATTCCAGTTAACATACAATGTAATATTAGTTGTAGGTGTAGGATCTAGTGATTCATCACTCACATACAACCCCCACTGCAGAGCCCATGCTCTTAATCGTGCTGTTTTGATGCCTATTTTGGGATTTATTTGGTCTCTACATTCAGGGACTTTTCAATCCTAAACTAATTATGTTTGTTTCTAAGCTACTCAGAAAGTCTTCCTTTAAAGGAGCAAGCTTTTCAGACCTCTGAATAAATACCACAGCTGGAAAGGTCTTTTCAAATTCTTTCTTCCTTGCACATTGTTTTTCTGTTCAGTAGAACATTCTAATGGGCTGCACAGACAGGTTGGTTGAACAGGTTGAGTGGTGGTATAGGAATATAGGAAGGGCCTAGAACTTCATAGGGGTTGCTTATATATCCTCTGTGCCAAGAATACCCACCCCACACCCCCAAACATGCATGCACATACACATAGCCCTCAAGTGCCATGTTCCTTCAAATGTCATCCCAAATACTTGGGTCTCTAGGCATTCGTTTGCTGAGCAGTCTGTACTCTTCACTCACTGGGCATCCCACACTGGGCCTGGTACCGAACAGGGGATTTGACATTCTGTTCCTGTGCTGTGTGAAACCACAGGTATCCTAACACCTTTACTTACTTGACCCTCTGCAGGGTGGGGAAGCAGGCCTTAGCCTTGCAGGAGTGCTGCCCAGTCTAGCCAGATCCTACCCAATCCTACCTTGCAGCATGGGAGCAACCTGTCCAGAGGACCCAGCCATTCTGGGTCTGAGGGCCAGGTACCAAGCCTGCACTTCCTCTCATTCTCTTCAGTACACCCGGTCTGACCCTCTTTCACATCCCTACTCGCAGAGAAACGTGACCCGTGACCCGGCTACCTTGGTTCTCCCTGTTAAGTCCCTTACAGAATTAAGTGAGACACTCATTCTTAAAACTTCTCTCCTTTTGTTACTTCTCCTTCTAGAAGGTGAGTTCTCCAAGGCCAAAAATCTGTGCCTGTCTCCTTCACAACTATATCCCACTCCCAGAATAGTATCCTGGACTTTACTTTGTATATGCTCACTACAAGCCTGTTGCCTGGGTTTGCAGTTTCCACATTCATTCAGATTTTACTCCCCATTGCAACCTCCCCAAGACACTTTTTCTCAGATCCTCCCTTTCAGTCTGTCCTGCACACTGTTGCCAGACTGTTTTTCATTTCATTTTTCATGACATCAGTTCCTTACTAAACTTTTCCTTGCTTCTAGTTGATTGCAATATTTCCAAATTCATCCTCATTCAGACTTATTTCTTGGCTCTCTGCACCAACATTCTGACTCCTCTGTGACCTATAGACATCATACCTGAGAACTCTCCCTCATGCCTTCCTCACGTCTCCCCAGCTTGGTTGGTTCTGCCCCGCAGGCCTCCGAGGAAAGGTTTGCTTCCTCCACTCGCATCTCTGAGCCATCTCTTACTTGATATAAACACCCCTCCTCCTTTCTTTGACATAAGTTCTGGACACTCTTGCTTTTGACTGCCAAGTCACTCTATAACTCGAGTCATAATTGGTTTCATTAAACAAACATTTATTAAGGATCTTGTCTGAGCAAGGTGTTACATTTGGTCATGAGAAGCATAAGTTCCAAGGAAAGTGCTGTTAAGCCAGGGCATGGTATGAGGACCATAGGTCTCTAGGATGATAGGCAGAGGTGCCCATGAACTTCTACATCAAGGGAACACAGCTGGAAAGAAACTCTGAGATCCTCCAAGAGTACAGTTCTCTTCCTTGAAAAATGAACCAACCTCATGAGGTCCAGGGAAGTAAAGAGCTACTTGTCAGTGGTCCCTTACAAGTGGGGAAGGTTTACCCACGTACACATTCTGCAATCTGATTCCCATGATGCCCTCCTGCTGGGTTCATGACATCGCAGTTTCTAGTCATTCTTCCCAGCAAGCTTCCAAGTAAGTCCCTGCAAATTTTTTTGTTCTGGAGCAGGAGAGATAATAGGAACCAACCAGGGAAACCTGGAAGGATAAACATTGTGTGGTTGGCCTGGGCAACCTTTTAGGGACCACTGGCAAGACTTCAACCACTAGCATTTCCAACCATAAAGGGAAGACTATTGATAGTGCATGAGAGACAAGTTTCCCTCTCTAGTAAATGTATTGCTGCCAAAACCAACATTTCACAAGAGCATGCAGATCCAAAAGGCAACAGGTAGGACTAGGGCTTTCTTACTCATTTATGAGGTCCCATGACGTTGATGCATGTTTCTGGAAATGCTCCTTTCTTTGAAATAGCTTACTAGTCAACTACCAGCAGGCCTGGCTGTTCTTTTACCTTAGCTTTCATCTTTGCCCCTCTGAGGGTGCCCTTTTGTCCCTCAGATACCTAATCTGTTGTCTTCCCAGTGGACTATATCTAATATCCTCTCTCAAGAGAATTTGTTTTAAAGTATAGTCAGCAGAGACTGCCTGCAAAGCCTTCTAGATCTTCAGGCCACTAGACAAGGTGTGGGTATAATGGGACCAGAGGCCCACCATGGGGCCCTAAGATGCTCTTGTGCAGGGGCTGCCTCACATCAAACTATACATTTTTTGCACTAGGACCTGTCTCGTGGAGGCAGAAAGGGCCATCCTGGGTATCATTCCCACCACAGCAGCAGTCATTTCTCTAAGAAGTTCTCTCCCACTTTACTTTTCAATTCAGTTTTATAAGACCTAACATATTGTCTGGCCTCTGAGGAACAGGTAGTGGACTTTTTCAGCCTAATCTTGGCTTTTAACCTGAAGAGGAAAAAAAGCAGAAGTGACAGTAGTGTCACAGGAGCAGGACTTGGGGTTGGGTCCTGAGTTCAAGTCTCAGTGGCTAACCAGCTCTATGAGCTAGCTCATTTTCCTCCCAAGCCTCCCTGAGCCCTGGCTGAGGAAGCCAGTTCTACTTTAGGACATGGAGACAAGAGTTAAAGTGAAAGCTCCAGAGTCCGCACCAGTGGTGTTGGCTTGTGTTCTTCAGGCTTAAACTCTCTGTGGCACATGGAGTTGTGGGATTCCATGACTCTGGGAGCATTATGCAAGGTCCTCAAGTGGGACTGCTGAGGGTAACCACGATGCCACCAGCTGGAGAGGCCCAGAAAGAGAACCTCTTTCTTGTGGCAAGATCCAGAGCCCTACCTGAGTCTTGGTATCCAAGATTTACTACACTGAGGTCCCAAGTGGCCTTGCTTTAGCTCACCTACCTGGGTGTGATAAGTTCTTATAAGCGCAATAATATAACTGCCCCCTCTATGGAACACCCAGCTGCCTCTGCAGTGAGATGTCTTTTGTCATTACCACAGCATAAGTTCCTCCAGGGCTAGGAGTCACATCTTTCTCCTCTCTGTGGCTCCCATGGAGGCTACATGAGTGCCTTGTACCTAGTAAGTGCTCAGTAAATGTCAGTGAAGTGAATGGTTAGCAGGTTAAACTTTTGGGGCTTGGGGTCATCAAAGCATGATATATTCACACATCCCCAAGGGAATGTTTTCCTTATCTGTGATTGCACATGCCAAATTTCAGCAATGCAGTGGCCCACGGCCACCACCCAAACAGTCAGATAACAACAGCTGGCCTTTCCTTATAAGCTTATCTGTTGTTGAATGAGCAAACTGTGAGGCCACAGAGATGGCCTAGAGCAGGGCCAGTCTCTGGCAAGGGAGCCACTGGATAACCCCAAGTGCTCATGTTACTTAACCCCTCTGGACCTTCTTTCCTTATCTCTAAAACACAGGGATTGGGCCATATGACCTTTTCTAATTCCATGTCTGATGCCCAACATTCTTACCTTTTATTATAGTGTCCCCCACCCCCCGACACCCCCTGCCCTGCCCTCGGCTCTCTCTTCATCTTCCTTGGTTCTTTTTCCTTGTGCACCATTGCTGTAGGCCATCCAGTAGTGCCTGTAGGCCCAGGTGTCCAGAGCAAAACTGGGAGGTCAGGGAAGCTGGAGTGCAAATGGCCAGCTTTGGCCATCTCCTCTAGCTCTTCTCATTCTCTTAAAGCCCCAGGCCCATTCTGAGAACCTAGTGAAAGAGTTTGTGGAACTGCACTCTGGAGAAACACACTCAAGAATCAACATGCAATGCTTTTGAATGCAGTTCTGGGTTCTGGACCCACCCCCTGAAATTAAGGACTCCTGCAGCTAGTACCTTTCTCCACCTTCCACCTCAGTTTCCCAATATCCCAGAGGCACTTTCCACATCAAAACTACCTTCACTGATCAGTAGAGTGTGATTTTCAGATTGTAAATGAATGAAATTTCCTTTGGGAATTTTTTATTTTACCTGGACTCTAAATCCACAGGTGAAGCCTTGATGATAAAATGGTAGATTATGCAGCCAATGGAATTGTGAGAAAAATTTAATTGGAGAATGTGTGATACTCTGAAATCCCATTTGTGGCCTCACACTGACACTGCTTATGGCTATACTTTAACCCTTGGTAGGCATCAAAGCTCATAGGATCTCTACACTTATGCGCGGAAGGTGCCATCTCATGGGAGAACACACACGCATGCAAACTACTGTGTTCACTCAAAAATTTAGTATCTACGATGTCCTAGGCACTGTTCTAGGCTCTAGGAATATAGCAATGAACAAAATGAGGTCCTTTCCCTCAAGGAGTTAATTTGGACAGGACAGAGCCACCTGTATTACTATTCATATAAGTCAAATTACAAGAGTTTAACCAGGGATATAAGTAGCCATGGGAGGACAAGGGAAACTGATTATCTTGGGAAGGTTGGCTATGGTTTAATGAGCAGGCCTTGGAGGAGCAGCATTATTTTAAAGGTATCAAGTTGAAGGAAAGGCATTGCAGGTTAAGAGAATGAGAAAAGAATTGACAGGGGAAACTGAAAGCCGCCCGCATCCCTTCCCATGACATTAGTTTTACTGGGTTCAGATGGACTCCCATCACTGTGTATGTTCATTGCTACAGCTCTGCCTCAGTTTATTCATCAGAAAAAAGGGATAAATAGTGTTTCTTGATATGGTAACTATGAGGAACGAAAGAGATAAAGCATGTTGGGGCCTTATCAGTGGATCTACCACATAATAAGATTTCAATAAATATTATTAGTCTTCAGTCTCCAGCAAGAGCATAGGTCATAAGGGACAGTCCTGGGAATAGCTGGAAGGAGCAGTCTTTGGACTGGAGTAGTGTCCTGTGGGTCACTGAAGAAATCTCTGCTTTGGAGCAGGTCACCACAGCTTCCTTGGGCACTCTATGCTCGTTGGTAGGTGTCTGAAGGTCAGTGACTCTATGGCCCTTTCCTCATGGAATAATTGGGGATTATGTGAGAGAGGCTGAGGTGGCCTGAACAGAATTGCAGAGTTGCAGAATAATTGATTTTTGCCTCCAATGCTCCTCCTCACTCGGACTTCCATTTCTGTGTCATTTGCCCACATTTTCTATCCACCCACTTTCTTCTCCTCAGTCATAAGAAATCATCTTACCAAAATAATTGGTCTCCAGGGGCTAATCTTTCAATTTGTTCTCCCTCCTAGGGATATTTTCATTTTAACAGGTACCTGGAGCAGTTTTTTGGAGAGCACAAAAGAAATGTTTGGCACTCTCTCAGCTCTATGGGAGCCTTCAGTCTAGTTGGAGCAAAAAACTAATAAACATGACATTGTTGACAAGTACAAAGAGATATTAGCATAGAGATGTGGCCAAAGAAGGCTTTGCATTGATGGTGAGACTTGTTCTGGGCCTTGAAGTATGGTTGGAGTTTCAATAGTAAAAAGAGGACAGGTTTTGTGTTTTGAGGCAAGAATGAGTAAGGTGGTTGAGACCTGGGATAATGAGACCGAAGAAGCTGGATCCCTTTTGGGAAGCATCAATATCGACTGGTAGAGCTCTAAGTAGGGGTAGGGATGATGAAGGAGGATACAGGAGAGGCATGATTCTCTTAGTTGACCCCCTGGCTTCTAGTTTGTTCATATACTCCTATACTAGGAAACTAGAGGAAGGATTGAAGAGATAGAAAATTCTACTAGCTAAACTCTGTGAGTGCTAATACTAGAGGCAGGCATGTTCAGAACTAATTTGTGAGCCTTGAAAAAATATTTAGGCAATATCAGAAAGGGAGACAGAACATGAAGACTCCTAACTCTGGGAAACGAACTAGGGGTGGTGGAAGGGAAGGTGGGTGGGGGGTGGGGGTGACTGGGTGACGGGCACTGAGGGCGGCACTTGACGGGTTGAGCACTGGGTGTTATTCTGTATGTTGGCAAATTGAACACCAATAAAAAATAAATTTATTATTAAAAAAAATATTTTGAATTCATATCTAACTTACAGCTCATTGTCAACAAGCACTGGGTTTGATCATTCGTTCCACCACACTTGGCTTCAAATGATCTTTTACTGCTTCCCAAATCAAGTCTATCACTGGTGAGTGAAGAATTGGCCCACTGAGATATCTGTATGTGACTCTTATACTGCTGAGAATTCAGGCAGTCCCCTTAATTTCTATGGAATTCTTGGATAATATTTCTTTGGATGTTGTTTCTCCTCCCTTCTCACTATTTTTGCTTCCTAGAATACTAATTAGACAAGTTTTGAATTTTATGGATCCATTCTTCATGTTTCTTACCTGTTCTTTTCATATTTCCCATCTCTTTATCTCTTTGTGCTACATTCTGAGGTGATTTCTTGATTGAGTCTTCCAGCTCTTCAACTGTTATTTGGCTTTTCAGTCCATCTATTCAGATTTTCATTTCAAAAATCAAAATATTAATGTCCATTGTATGTTAATTTCTTTATGGATGGCAATATCTGCTGATGTCTCTGAGGCTGTTATTAATCAATGTATTATAGGGCCTTGTTTTCACTGATCACTAAGTCTGTTTCCTCTGGTGCAAACTCTTCTGTTTAGTTTGTGACTTCCTCCCATGGTGTTAGCATTCATCAGATTTTGGTGAGTCTTAATTATGTACTCATTTTTGTGGCTGAAATTTCAAGTTAGTCATCCAGCTGCCTCTATTTGTCCACATTTTGGGAGAGGAAGAGAAGAAACAGGATGTTTTGGTACAGTTTGTATTACAGGCTGTTTACAGGAAGAGTGAGAAAGGGGTGAAACATGCCACTAATCAGAATATCTTGGAGTTAGGCTTCTGGGCTTGGATGTACTCTACATCTCCAGCTCCCACTCCTTGTGCCAGTATCTTCTTTGGAAAGAGCCCCTACCTCACTGCTGCTTAATAAGGGGGAAGGAGATATACAGGTACTCCTGAAGCCAGTTCCTCAATCTGCTTGTTGCCCCTAGTTTCTTCCTGTTCTCATAATCTACCCTTCTCCATGTACGGAGCCCCATTTGGTTTTGTCTTGCCTTTGTAGGAATACTTTTCTGTGTGTATTTGAATTTCTTCCTCTATAGTGTTGATCCCATCAGTTTTTGTACTTTCAGAATTTCTGGCCCACGGGGAGCTCCCTTCTTGTTTTTAGTTCAGCTATAGATTTTTAAAATATCTGGGCAGCCCAGGTGGCTCAGTGGTTTAGTGCCTCCTTTGGCCCAGGGCGTGATCCTGGAGACCCGGGATTGAATCCCACGTCGGGCTCCCTGCATGGAGCCTGCTTTTCCCTCTGCCTGTGTCTCTGCCTCTCTCTCTCTCTCTCTCTCTCTCTGTGTGTGTGTGTGTGTCTTGTGGATAAATAAATAAAATCTTTTTAAAAAATATCCTCTCGGGGCCCTGGATGGCTCAGAGGTTTAGTGTCTGCCTTTGGCCCGGAGCACAATCCTGGAGTCCCGGGATCGAGTCCCGTGTTGGGCTCCCGGCATGGAGCCTGCTTCTCCCTCTGCCTGTGTCTCTGCCTCTCTCTCTCTCTCTGTCCATCAAAATAAATAGAATCTTTAAAAAATATGTATCCTCTCTATCAATTCCAGAGATTTGGAATGACAAAGAAAGGCATGTGCTTCATCCACATCTTGAACCAGAAGTTTACTGAGGATATTAAAAGTCCAGTGCCTCAGACTTCTGAAAGCAATTCCAAAGAAGGGGCTCTGGAGATGTTTTGCCTTATATCATTGACATGAGTAGGCTGCATAGGAGTATCATCTGTTTGGTCTTGTAGTGTTGGATATAATAGTTACCATCAGTCTCATGGCTCTGAGGTCAGAGCCATGTGACAATAAGGCAGGATCATTGATGTCAGAGGTGCTCTGGACTTCACCCAAGGAGGGCCCAGAGTTGGATATGGCAAACAGAGGAGGCAGCAGGGGACAAAGAATGAAGAGAGCTATACTTTAGAGACCCAGAATAACAAGTATGAGCTAGACATGGAGGTCAGTGACCTAGCTGGAAGGAAAAGAAGCAGAAATGCAAGCACATAAAAATGGCTTCTCCAAGAGTGGATGGAATAGAGAACGTGAGGGATTTTGGCCAGGTGTGACAAATATAATAAAATAATCAACATTTTCTGTGAGGCAGGGTAAACTTGGAACAAGGCAATGGGTGAATCCTTCATAAATGGTAGAAGCAGGTTGCAAAAGGCCCTGAATGATCTGTGACCAGTTGGAACTTGGAAGTAAAACATAATCATCATTGTTATAGTTTTTATGATATTATATTGTTAATGTAGTTTGTCATAGTGGAGAATAATGTACTTTACAGTTCTGCTCCATACTGTGTGACTTGAGGCAATTTACTACACCAATCTGAGCCTTCAGTTTCCTACCCAGTAAAATGGAGATAATACAGCCTTCTTTGCCTTGAGATAACTTAAGTGAAATATTTACATAAACTGTGATAGAGTACAAGTGGCAGGCAGGATTTTGCCTGAGGCTCCTTCTAACTCTCTTGGAGTTTAGGAGCCAAGCAGAAATGAACAATCTAGCGTCCCTTGAAAGAGAGAAAAAGCCTCAGATAAGCATTCCAGGGATCCCTGCAAGGCTCTGAACTGCCACAGCCAGTGAAAGAGACACATACATATGTGTCCACTCCTTCACCAGGGGTCTCTGTTCTAGGTATGACGCCAGGTGATGGGCACCAGAGGAACATGGTTGACAGGCCTGGTCCCTAGAGCTCATGACCTAGTAGTGAAGGCAGGCCTTGAACTAGTAAGCATAAAATTGAGATGAGATTTATTGGAGGGAGCATGTGGGGTCCTATAGGAGTATGTAACAGAAAACTTCTTCCATATTCCCCAGACGAGGTCAGGTGCCCCTTAAGCTCAATCTTAAAGATAGTATTTTCCAGGAGAAAGAATGGCAAAGGGGTGACTTATTCTAGGGAAGAGGGAACAGTGTGTACAAATAAATGCTCTCATGGTTAAGAAGACAATGCTCTACCAAAAGTAGGAAAACTTCTTTCCAAATTATGCAGGCACTATTCCAGTAATTGAGGGCAGACATTATTTGTGCTGAGCGTCGCTGGAACAGCTGGGCTGTACATTCTTACATGGTTTCCTGACTCATTGGGGGAGTGAAGTGGGGGACTGGCCCCATGTGCAGGTGGGCTCACCTGAATCAACTTCCACCATTTCTCACTGAAGTCACTCATGACCAGGGACACAATGAGGGATCCCTGTCTCCCATGAAAACCCAGTAACTCAAACGAATCTTTACTCAATGGAGTATTTTGAAAAGAAATTTCATTTTCAGTTTGTTATGCTTACCAGTGGATGGGAGGGTTTCTGGTGTTTCCACTCCTTTAACCCCATGGATAGAAACAGTCCCCAAGGCCCAAGTTGAGCTGAAACAAAAGTTGTGACTTGCCTGCTATCAATCCCAAGTTCTACATGGAAGCTGCTAATGTGGGTCCTAAGAAACCAGCTAAGGGGTGCAGAGGAACACTCCACTAGCTAGGACATGGTGTAGGTAGAGATTACTTCTGGAAAAGCACCCTGGAGGTGACAGGCTCTGTAAAGATGGATGAGTAAGGTGTTTTCCAAAGAGCTCTTTTCACACTCACACCAGCGCTATAGGAAATTGTCATTTCCTCACACCATGGAAACCATCCTCCTGGAAATTATGGCCCCAGAAATGATAAAGTGGCCCAAATGGTTCAGCTGAATTTTGAGTGTTATTCTTCTGTTTTATGGGAGCCCTAACTTTGCTCACATGGAACTAGACATTCAGAGTTAGTATTTTCTACCAACAGATACTTATTGAGGCAGTATATCTGTATCACCACAGCAGAATCCAAAGTAGGCATTCCTGAAAGAAGTGTTCTTGTATAGCTTATCGATAAAGGCACCGGGCCTAGAGAAACTGCTCTCCATCCCTGCCACCACCCTAGGAATTTTAAAATAGAGAAAATAAAGATAAAATCTGCTGCCAGCTTAGCTGTGTAATCTTTAGGTCTTATGAAAACTACACACGATTCCATTTACAAAGAATCCAGGAGCAGGTTCAATAACCTATATTTATGAAACTCCCATTTCTGTGAAAATCAAGATAACAGTCATTGGTTATTTAGCCCAGTTCTCTGACCTGAGGGTTTGGAAATTTTCATTTATAGGAGAGGAAGATATTCATTCACCTTGGCATCCACCCCATAAGTCCAGCAGGTGAGGGTGGGCATGGGGGCCCTGCATAGAAATCATTCTGGGCTCACCTCTAAAAATTCTGATCCAGTAAAGGCCTGGCTTTGGCCTATGTGGTAAATCCCCAATATACCATTTAATAGACGTGTAACCTTGGTTGGGCAAGTTACTTAACCTCCCTGAGCCTCGGATTCCATAGCTTTGTGATGGAGGTAGCACCTACCTTCTGTCATGGTTGGTGAGGATTTTATATCTCATTTACTTAAAGCACCTAATACAAGGGCTAACACATATTCATTCCCTAATAAGTGATAGTCAACCTTAATGATAAAATAAATACCTGTCAAAAGACAAAGATGTCAAGAAGAAGAAAAATACTCAACTAAGAACTATGTATACATCTAAGAAAGATGTATAGTCAGGTAGCTTGGCGTTGGAGATGAGGGGTGGACAGTGGCTAGACACTCATGGACTGTTCTGCCCCCAACAGTCCCAATTATGCCTATTGTCCCTGCATCATTATTAATAGCACTCCCATTACTCTCAAAGTGCTCCAGTTTAGGCAATACATTTTATAATCCCCTTAATGTGATTCTCCAATGTACTTGCAGAAGCAGCCACCTCTCTGCCTGCAGCATCACACTACAGTGACTGGACCTATTATTATAATGGCTACCTTTAAAAAAAAAAAAAAAGATTTATTTATTTTTTTTTTATTTATGATAGAGAGAGAGAGAGAGAGAGAGAGGCAGAGACACAGGAGGAGGGAGAAGCAGGCTCCATACCGGGAGCCTGACGCAGGACTCGATCCCGTGACTCCAGGATTGCGCCCTGGGCCAAAGTCAGACACTAAACTGCTGATCCACCTGGGGATCCCCTAATGGCTACCTTTGAACACCAAGCTTTACCTTACTACATCTAAGCCTCACAACCAGTCCCATAAAGATTTTACTCTTACATCCATTTTACATATGTGACTTAGAGAGATGAAGTAAACTGCCCAAGAGTCCAGATGTTGCCAAGTGTAGAACTTAGGTATAAATGTAATAACAGGCTTCTGTGTGGCCTTCAATCCAGGGAAGGGCAGAGCATGTGGGTGATTCTGTGAGGGTGAGGAGAGCCACTCTGGAAATTTCCCTTGTCAATGGAATTCGTCTTCCCTGACCTCCAGGGTCTGAACCACAAACAGCTCTGGGAAGGGTGCAGAGCTCAAAAAGAATGTTGACTCTTGGGTTGGTGGCCAACAGGAGCTTTGCCTCCATGCCAGAGCATGAGGAAATCCAAATAGGCCTTGGCTTCTTAGACACTGTGCTCTAGTGCCTAATCCCAGGGCACTGAGGTCAGTCTCAAATAGCACCATTTTCACTACAGTATTTTATTCCAAATACTACCAAAGTGCTAAACCATATAAAAGCAGCAGCAATACGAAAGTCAAGCCCTTTTTCCCTTTTGTGGTATCTTTTAGACTATACTCTCAATCTGTGTATCCTAATCCTACTTGTAGATCACAACAGGCATTTTGTGCATACATATGTGTATATATCAGTAAATGTAAATAATAATAGCTAACACTTATTGAGCACTTACTGTGTGCCTAGCACTGTTCAAAGCACTTTGTAGGTGGTATTCTCACTTAATCCTTATACCAACTCTAGGAGATAGGCACTAGTATTGAAGTCCAGAAACTAGCAGCAGCTTTCCCAAGTTCACTGAGCTACTGAGTGGTAGAACA
Source organism: Vulpes vulpes (assembly GCF_048418805.1). Classification (NCBI taxonomy): domain Eukaryota; kingdom Metazoa; phylum Chordata; class Mammalia; order Carnivora; family Canidae; genus Vulpes; species Vulpes vulpes. The sequence goes on from NC_132794.1 coordinate 56,772,945, forward strand.
GGACTCAGATCCAGGCAGTGTGGCTCAGAAGCATACTTTTATCCTCTCTACTTCCTCTTGTTTTCTTCTCTCTCCTCTGCTTTGTACTGGTAGCTAACATTACATATCCTACCTACTTCCAAGGACCAGAGGCTCCTTGAGCAGGCACTAGGTAGGACTCTAGATGGGACTGTCGGGATGGAACTATGCTCTCCTCCTTTTAGCAGGATTGCATGCTTTCCAAATTACTGCCTCTTCTCCAGAAAGCTTTCCATTATCTCCCCAGTCACCTCTCCCACCTGTGTTCTTTATTGCCCACGACCACGGTTAGCACTTGAGTGTACTGCTGTGGTGACATTTCTAACATATCTTCATCACATTGTAACCTAGAGGCTTATTTTAAGCATGTGATTTGATTATCAGACTAAATTGTAAATTATTGTGCCTCTCTCACCAGTCACTTCCCAGCAGGACCCCTATCAGCCTGTATAGCACACTTGTGTGATTTAGAAAAGTCCACATCCGGGATGATAGGCTTTGGAAAAAGGCTCCCTTTCTGTGGGTCTTGGACTAGATTCCAGTTCCTCCTGCCCCCACACTCCTTCCTCACCCCATTTCCCACCCCACACCATAGAGGAGGGCTAATAAGGAGGTGCTCAATACCTATGTGTTTGCTCCCTGGAATTCTAAGGTAGGACCTGTTGAAATTGTTACAAAAATTTACGAAAGCTAAGAGGACTATAAGAGTGGTTTTCTCTTTAAAATGTAAATCTGATTTATTCAGTTAGAAGAGTTCAAATCCAAAAAAGTAGGGAGGTCATCCAGCTTAAGTAGATGACTAAATGTCCAAGGAACCAAAGTTAGGCACAGCAAATGCTGCTCACGACAAATTTGACAAAAGCTTGAGAAAGTGAGAAAAGACTTAGGAAGCTGTAAGTTTAAGGAACCCCCCACCCGCAAACCCTACCATGATTTATAAGCTGTAGCAATCACAAACTCTCCTAGCCCCAGATTGTACATCTGTAAAATGGGGCTAATGATCCGTGCCTTCTCACCATCTAGAGGATGATGTAATCCCTAGAGGAGCTAGGGGACTCAGTAGTAAAAGTACCCAGAGAATCATGATAGGGAGAGTTAAGACTTAGCGTTACTATCCCCCAGAACATCTGTTAAATAGTCAAATAATCACCAAACCAAAAAAAAAAAAAAAAAGTGAAAAATAATGGTGAATCCATTGCATAAGGATCAGATTCTAGCAAATTCTTAAGTTTAGGAATGATTGGAGAAACCAGGAGTGATAGGACAATTCTCCAAATGGAAAAATGCTAAACCCTGGAACTAGCCCTATTAAAAAGCTTTAAAAATGACTTAAAAGAGGGAGCAGATTGGAAAGCTCTCTAGAGGTAGAGGGAAATGCCAGACAGATGGGGAGAAACTATAGGAAGCCAGTAGAAGTAGGCAGAGACGTGGCTGAGGACTTTCTATGTGGGCAAAGACAGGTGATGCATTTTGTGGCAAAAATGACCCAAATTATATTTATGACTCATTTGTTGACTTTTCTAGAATGCTGAACTCCAATTAGGTGCAAAGCATGGTATTAAGCTTCCAGTATGGAGGGGCAGGTAGGAAGGACACTAAAAGAATACTGTCTGTGCCATTAAAGAGCTTTTGATACAGCTAGAGAAAAAGACATGAATACGAATAAAAATAGCAAGAAAACTTTATGTGATAAACTCCACAGGAGAGGGGTATGCAAATTATGACAGTGGAACAGCAAAGGGATTGACTCTGATCAAGGGAAAGAGATGGGAATGGGGAACTGTCTCACAAGGAGGCAGTCTTCCTGGTCTTGTGAAATCATTAGGATTCTGCTGGAACTAGATGGCAGAGTGCTCTTGGCAATGGTGTATGATACAAATTCCGATGTATTTTGAGCATTTTCTTGGAAGGCATTGGTCCTAAAGGGTTGGGAAATTTTAGGAGAAGCATTAAATATGGGGAAGTCTGTGTAAATCAACCCGGAAGTATATATGAGTTAAACCATGTTATAATATGCATCCAGTGTGACTAAAAGTGTCTGGCCCCTTTAAAAAGGCTAAATTGCTAAAGCACGCACATGCACAGATAGTTTGAGAAGAGGTTAATTTGAACCAGCTGAGCTGGAGAGCAGTTACCATGGGTTTTCAGAATATATGCATCATTTAGAAGCTCGGAGTTGGTATCTCAGGCTATTCTGGAGTTAAGAGGTTATTGACTCTGAAACCAAAGTAAGGAGCAGGCTAGGACAGGCCAAAACCTTTATAGAAATCTTGTCAAATAGAAATCTTGTCAAAGAAATGAGTAATCAGCAGTAACACACCCCACCAGAACTTTGATATGAGAGATATTTTTGGTTAATTATAAGTCAAGGAAATAAAGATAGTAAATATGCTTCTCTTAATTTTTTTATTGGCAGGTGTTTCAGTTTGAACTAGCTAGTTCATCACAGATGGCACAATGCCTTGATACAGTCAACTACAAAAGCACCTGTGTTATATACAACCAGCAATAACATTTACCATTTGAACAAAGTGCTGTGGTAATGAGAGGGAGTCATTCTTCCTGGGGTAACCAAGGAGTGCTTCATAGAGATCATGATGGAGGAATAGGATTCCAAGGAGGGAAGTGTGGGGCAAGTCCTTCCAAGGAGAGACGGCAGCATGGGTGTGAGGGGCCACTGAAGTGGGTGATGGGCAAAATACTAGAATCCTCTGGTTCTGGGCAATCTCTCACTGCCCACCATCCCACCCCTGTATTCAATTGCTATTTTATCTCTGCAAGTCTCACCTCTCCCCTTCTTCTCTATTCTCAATGCCACCTGTGAGCTAAGGCTTTCCCCAATTCTCCCCTGGGACAGAGTCACACAAATGCCCCTACCCCTCTTCTCTCCAGAATTCAACCAATTCTTCCTCCTTTCTGCTGATAGCTTTTCAAACTGTAGAGCTCACCATCTCTTAAGCTCAGCTCTGCTTAAAAACTTTTTATTAAGATTTTATTTATTTATTCATGAGAGAGACAGAGACATAGGCAGAGGGAGAAGCAGGCTCCATGCAGAGAGCCTGATGTGGGACCCGATCCTGGGTCTCCAGGATCATACCCTGGGCTGAAGGCGGCGCTAAACTGCTGAGCCACCCGGGCTATCCCTGCTTAAAAACTTTTAGGACCTCCCCCACTCCTCAGTGCTAGTTTTACTTTTATTTATACAAGATTCCTCTATGTTTGGCAAAAGAAAACATCTAGACTTCCTGTTCTGCAAGAAAGAAAAGAATGGTTGCATACTTAATCTGGAGAACAGACTGCGGTGACACATTCTAACTATTAGACAATCCAAGGAAAGCAGATGTTTGCTTTCTCTTTTGGCAGGCAGAGTGGGGTCCCATTGAGTAGCAGTCAGCAGTGAAGCTCAGTCACTGAGCTGGCCCAGTGGGTTATAGAGGTGAACAAAGAAGACATTATTGTCCACCCTCAGGAAGCTTACAGTTCTAGTAAGAGAAACAAATAGTATTCAGATAATTACTCAAGTAAGTACTTAATTACAGTTCTGTGGTAGAAAAGGTGAGGATTCAGAAAATATAATAAACCAGGTTAGAGGTGGCATTTATGGTGTTGGGAGAAGCTGACATTGCCTAAGGATTGGCAACTGTGGTATGAGAGAAGCTCCCCCAAAACTCAAGAATTCAGTATTTGGGAGGAGGAAGAACAGGCAAAGAATCCTAAGGAAAATATAGAGGGTATAATGAAGAAATGGCATTTTATCACCAAAGACAAGAGGAGAAGAGTGTTTCAAGAAGAAGGATATGGTTAACTGTATGGAATACTGCTTGGAGGTCAAGTCAGATGAAGATAGTTTTTATACTGATAAAATAAGGAAGCTATTAGGACCCCAGCAAGAGCACTTTCCACCAAGGGGTGAAGTAGAAGTAATCCATTTAGGGCACCCTGGGAAGAACTACTGCCTCTCAGGTGGATGCGAAAGAAGTAAAGACAGGAGGAGGTTCATGGAGAGAGAAAGTGGAGGGACCACTGGCGTGGAGATCTCACAGTGAGGGCACTTGAGCAAAGGAGCTGGAAGATGTGGCAAGAGAATTGATTTCAGAGGAGGTGCAGATTGGGATGACGCCAAGATCCCTGCTGTGCCCCTGGGACTGTGCTGAGGTGGAGGGAGACGGTCACTGAAGGTGCAAGTGTCATGCAGCGCTGCAGCCAGGGTGTTGGTTGCCTTTATCAGCCACAGGGACATTTAGTGGCTCCAAATGATGAGGTAGAGAGGAAGAAATGGAGAAAGAGACTAAAGGCTTCCGTGACTAGGGGAGACAGGGTGAGTGTATAGATGCTGTGAACCTCAAGCTGGTTTTAGCTCTTTAGAAACAAAAAGGTTCCAGGGGATCCCTGGGTGGTGCAGCAGTTTAGCGCCTGCCTTTGGCCCAGGGCATGATCCTGAAGTCCCGGGATCGAGTCCCGTGTTGGCTCCCGGCATGGAGCCTGCTTCTCCTTCTGCCTGTGTCTCTGCCTCTCTCTCTGTCTCTGTCTCTGTCTCTGTCTCTCTCTCTCTCTCTCTATCATGAATAAATAAATCTTAAAAAAAAATAAAGAAAGAAAGAAAGAAACAAACAAACAAACAAACAAAAAGGTCCAGAGGCAACACTCTAGAAGACACCAACCCCAGTTCCCCACGCTGACACTGGGAGGTTGATGATTGGAAACACATCCTTTACTTGGGCAGGCACACAGGAAAAGAGGGTCTTCAGACATCAGCCCAACTGTGGTGCAGACAGAGCTAGAAAGGTCACGAGGGAAGAAGAGTTGCTGGAGCCGAGGGAAATAGGGAAAGGAAGCTGGAGGGGGTAGAGGGCAGGCAGAAAATAGTAGCAGTTCCAGGAACAGCAAAGTTTAGTGACAGCTGTGGCATACCACTCCATGACGTCTGGCAGCACCTAATACCCTCAGAGGAGTGCACACCTGTAGCAGTTCTGGTTACGTCGTAGAGGTCAAGACCACCCAAATTAGGATGTGCATGGTTTCCAAATCATGGTTTTGGAAGCTCTTTGTGTCACTTCAAAGTGCATAGATGATAAATTACACCAAACAGGAGGAAGGATTAGTCACCAACTTTACAAAGGAACTTCACAAAAATAACAGAAGTAATCAGACATCTGAACCAGTGAAAGAAAAATTTTTTATATTAAGTCCTATTTCATCAGCCGTTCCAGTCTCCTCCTCCCCTGCCATGTGCCCTACACTGCAACCAGCTATACCAAACTAGTCCTAACTTCCCAAGCACACCATCCCCTTTTGGGGAACCTCCTCTTGAGATTGTGTGTGTGATGTTCCTCCATCAGTGTAGCCCCTGGGGTGGGGGCAGGCTAGCCAGTGTTAGCTCATCACTCTTCAGGCCCTCTCCTTAGTGAGTCAGCTGAGGATTTTTCATTGCCTCAGAGAAGCAGAACATAGAGGGGGAAAAAATATCTTCCTGGTTTTTGAGTTTCAAAATCCAGGCCCTGTAGGGGTAGGCAAGGACTGGCCACACGAGTAGCTTTGCGGAAAGGCACAGCTTATCTGAGCAAGGCTTCTCATCTCCACCTCCCCCCGAGGGATGAAATCTCCTCAGGCAGGAGGGAGGAGGGTAAAGGAGAAGCTGAGGCAGGAGCTGGGCAGCCTGGAGGAGGTGGCTGTCTATAGGCAGCAGGCACCGGACCGCCTCTTGCCCTATGTCCCTGCCTTCCCTGAAGCTTCCATCTTTAACTTATTCACCCTGCTGACCAGTCTCATTTTGGCTTATGCTGGGCTTTAAATGTGCTTTTGCTGCCATTATGTAAAAATTTTGAATATCTCAAATGTTGAAAGTCCAGATTTCAGGCCTGTCCTGAGAAAAATTCAGAAGATCTGACCACACTGGACTCACATTCCCTTGTGGCAGTAGTCTGTTGTTCCTTTCGAAGGGGCAGGCACCCTCCCTTACTTCTGATCATTACCTGCCTGACCTTTTGTAGCTCTGAGCTTCAGGTATCCTGATGCCCAACAGGCCGAGTGCCAGGCTACGGGTTAGTGACTCTGACCAGGCTTGATAAACCTAGTTATGGCCTCAGAGACCATGCAAATCTAGTTTCCCCTAACACCAAGAAAAATCGTGGGTTTCCTTTGTGCAAAGGTGCACTAAGCCTCTGTTGCCTCTGGTAAATCTGACCTGATGTGCACAGCCCAGACTCAGGTGAGGAAGACTTAGCTTTTTAACTGGGCAAAAACCTGCCAGATCCAACCCTATCCTGCCAGGCTCGGCAGAAAAGAGCAAAGAGGAATGTGTGATAATGCTCTCACATGTCACGTTATGTCACATTATGCTCACAATGTTTTCCTCTCACTAAAAGGCACTTGTTCATGTGCTGATAGAATGGAAAATGTTGGCATATCTTAAGAGGTTAAACTGTATGTGCCCAAGGTGTCACAGCTAATCAGTGACAGAGTTAAAGATGCAGACCTGCTGCTCTCTTCCAGCCAATGCCCTCACAGATCATCCTGCTGCATCCTGCCTCCGAGAAGGGCTGGGTGGGAGGCCCTCCCCACCAGGGGGAAGGAAAAGCCCTTCCCTCCTCACAGAGATGGAGGTAGATAAGACTTCTAGTTCATTCTCTAACCTATGGAGTCAAGGATTAGTCCAAAATTTCTGTCATGCTTTGACTCATTTAATAGAACATCCCAAGTGTATTTTTCCTTCTAAATCCATGAGTTTAACAGACTTGTAAGGGTATGTTTCCTAAAAAGAGCTCATATCTGCTCTGGCCCTTTTAGAATAAGCTTTCTAAACCTGCCCTGGACTACGTGGAAAAAGCTGCAGGCAAAGAACTGGCAAATGAAAGAGGTAGGGCCACTAATCCGCGATGGGCCAGGACACATGAAATTTCTCTAAGATCTGATCTTTTGTTGTAGCTGGATCATTGTCTGACTAGGTGCATTCATTCTGGAAGGAAAGGCACAGCATTGAAAGTGAGCCTGATGCATTTTACTACTGTCTGTGGACTCAGCTGTTGTCATGGTTACTTTTTTCAAAACAACAAATTGGGACTTTCACCCTTATTCTACACTGGAGAGGAAATCAAAGAACAGGGAGGACTCTAACCAGAAGAATCAAATGAGAGAGAAGGACTTGCCTTGCTTCTTCTACCCTGACTACTCTGGAGGGCAAGTCTGCCTTCCATTCCAGACTCTCCATCACAAGGTCTCTGTCACTCCTGGGCAGGGTGTCACTTTGGTCTCTTGTCCCTCCTGGGCAGGGTGAGTTGAGCCAAATCTTTCCCCTGACGGGCACCAGGGAAAGCTTCCTGGAGCAGAATCAGCCCAACTTCTCTCCTTGTGGTAATCAGTAGCTGGAGCCCCTGGCCGGGCAGGGTGGGGACGTGCAGTGATCTGGAGCAGGCCGCTCTGCAGCCAGGACTGAACCACAGAATTTGCAGAGCGCAGTGCAAAATGGAAATGCAGAGCCCCTTCCTTGTTCAGAAAGCAGGCAAAAGGACTTTTCCTTCCTTTTGAAATCTTTCTGTCCTGGTGTCTTTTATTTACCATTTAATATTGTGCTACCTCAGGCACAGGGATCCTCGATGGGCAAATGTGGACTCTCACAGCTGCCCAGGGGCCACTATGACTCAGTCCCCTGGCTGTGCACCCAGCCCCGATCCCCTCAGCTCCAGGCCACTGCCAGGCAGAGGGCAGCAGTGTCCGCTGGGCCGGGCAGAGAGGAGTAGGATCAGGCAGCAAAGAATTCGTCCCTGTTCCCAGGGAAGCCACAGAAGAGGTGGCCCTGCATGAGCTAAGATCCAGCCAGGTTCCCACTGGACTTCACTTACACGTTCAAAGGTAAAATTGTTAAGAATTTCCATACGGTGACTGCAGAGCACTAAACCTGCCAGCGGGTGCCCCTCTTGGATGCCGAGCCCTCTGCAACTGCAGACTGACTGACCGACTGACTGCCCAGGCAGCTGGCCTGTCTGCTCCCCCTCCTGCTCAAGGGACGATTTCTGTTTTTGTTTTTGTTTTTGTATTTTTTACTTAAGTAGTTTTACTTCTTTTTTGTGTTTATTTTTTTATTGGAGTTTGATTTGCCAACATCTAGTATATCACCCAGTGCTCATTCCATCACGTGCCCCCCTCAATGCCCGTCACCCAGTCACCCCAACCCCCCGCCCACCTCCCCTTCCACTACACCTTGTTCATTTCCCAGAGTTAGGAGTCTCTCATGTTCTGTCTCCCTCTGATATTTCCCACACATTTTCTCTGCTTTCCCCTTTATTCCTTTTCACTGTTTTTTATGTTTCCCATATGAATGAGACCATATAATGTTTGTCTTTCTCCGATTGACTTACTTTACTCAGCATCATACCCTCCAGTTCCATCCACATTGAAGCAAATGGTGGGTATTTGTCTCAAGGGAGTTTTAACGACACAGCTGGTTGGTGGCACTAGGCATCGCGCCTCCTTCCCATTCCCTCCCCCAGCCTGAGGGAGGCGTCCATACTAAATAGACAAAGGGGAAAGAGCAAAGTAGCAGACTCACTGCTCCCTACAGTGTCTTCTAGGACACCGTTCAAACTGTTTTAGTGTATGGGGGGGGGGGGGTGCATTGGTTACATCAGATCCCATCTCCCTCCATCCCTTTAAAACCACTTTACTGAGGCATAATTGACATACAATAAACCTCAAATACTTAAAGTATATAGTCTTATGAGTTTTAACATATGTGTACACACATACAAAATCACTGCCAGAGTCAGGATAACATTTCCATCACCCTTTTGTAATCCATCCCTCCTTCCTCCACCCCATCCCCAAACTACCGATCTGCTTCAGGTCACTATTGGTTAGCTTGCATTTTCTAGATTTTTATAGCAATGTAACTGTACAGTCTGTGCTCTTTTCTGTTTGGCCTCTTTCACACAGTATACGGATTTTGAGAGTCATTCATGTTGCTTTGCATATCAATAGTTTGTTTCCTAATGTTGCTGAGTAGGATCCTATTGCATAGTTAAACCACTATTTATCCATTCACTTGTTAATGAACATTTGGTTTCTTTCCCTGTCCAGGCGGCTATGAACACTAGTATACAAGAGTGTTGTGTGGTAGATAGGTGTTTAACTTCTTAAGAAACTACCAAATGACCTCCCAAGTATCCCTACAATTCCCACCAGTGGTATATGAGAGTTCCAATTGCTTCACATTCTCACCAACACTTGGTATGTGTCAGTCTTTTAATTGTAGCCGTTCTAGAAATATCTGATTGGGGTCTTAATTTGCATTTGCCTGATTGCTAATTATTTTGAACAATTTTTAGTAGTTTACTGGCCATTCATATATCTTCTTTTGTGAAGTGTCTGATCAAATACTTTCCCTGTTTTTAAAAATTGACTTGTTTGGGGGCACCTGGGTATAGCTCAGTTGGTTGAGTATCTGACTCTTTGATTTCGGCTCAGGTCATGATCTCAGGCTTGTGGGATCAAGATCTGAGTTGTATCTGCTTAGGATTCTCTCTCTTCCCCTTCCTCTGCTTCTCTTCATCTCCCTCTCGAAAAACCAAACAAAAATTAGTTTGTTTTACTGAATTTCAAGAGATTTTTAAAAACTGTATTCTGGATTCAAGTTCTTTGATATGTGTTTCAAATATTTTCTCCTAGTTTGTGATCTGCTTTATTTTCCTGATGTCTATTAAAGATAGAAAGTTTTTCATTTCTTTTTTTAGTTTTTCATTTCTTTTTTTTTATTTTTTTTTTTATTTTTTATTTTTTTATTTATTTTTTTTTTTTATGATAGTCACAGAGAGAGAGAGAGAGGCAGAGACACAGGCGGAGGGAGAAGCAGGCTCCATGCACCGGGAGCCTGATATGGGATTCGATCCCGGGTCTCCAGGATCGCGCCCTGGGCCAAAGGCAGGCGCCAAACCGCTGCGCCACCCAGGGATTCCAAGTTTTTCATTTCTGATGAGGCCCAATTATCAAAAGTTTTTCTTTTACTATGGTTCCTGCTTTTTTGTGTGTGCTCTAAGAAAACTTTTCCACTCCCCAGTCACAAAGATTTTTTCTCTTGTTTCCTTATAGTTAATAGTTTTAGATCTTATTTTTTGGTCACTGATCCATGCTGAGTTATTTTTTCTTTTTTTCTGTATGGTGTGAGATAAATTCCCACTTTGTGGATATCTAGTTGATCTAGTGCCATTTGTTGAAAAGTCTTTCCTTTCCCAGTTGAAAATGCCTCAGTATCTTTGTTAAAAATTGTCAATATATGTGTGGGACTCTTTCAGGACTCTTTATTCTGTTCCATTGATCTATGCTTATTTTTTCTCAATACCAAATTGTTTTGGCTACTGTAGCTTTACAGTAAGTCTTAAGATATAAAAGGTGAGGTTAGCAAGTTGGAAAATAGATTCTCCAGCTCTGTTTTTTTTTAAAACATTACTCTGCACGGTAGCCAATGGAAGTGCATTGCTTAGATTTCCTTCAAAAAAAAAAAAATGCTGTTGGGAGTGTAGTTGATGGCCCTGCCCCCATGGATTCCCAACTGATTTCACAAAAAGGCCCACTTCTCTGGGTAGCTTCTAACCAGTGACTAGGTATAGTGGGGATGCAGTGCTAGCCCATCCCATGCAGTGAAGGACTCTTCCAAAAGAAAATCTTTGGTTGAGGATTCCCATCTCTGGCCAAAGCTCCTTTTCAGGACTAGTGTGACCTGAAACCCTTTCCATACAATTCTTCCTTCCTTCTCTCAGGTGTCAGACTGGCATTGGGTTCTGACTGCTTCCATACCTGTTCTTGCTACCTCTTTTTTTTTATCCTTCCCAGTCTTTTCCCCTATAAATCTTTTGCATATCTAACCCAGTCATGTTGCCTGTTTCTTAAAGGTCCTTAAATGACATGCTTTGTTTATTCTAGGTCTTTGAATTTCTGTATAAATTTTAGAAATCATCTTATAAAATTCTATCAAAAATAAAAAAAGGAAAAAAGAAAAAAGCCTGCCAGAATTTTAATTGGCAGTTCAGTGACCCTACAAACAATCTGGGAAGGGTTGTTACCTTAACAGTATTGAGCCTTACATCATATATATATACCACCATTTATTAGATATTCTTAAATTTTTCCCAGGAATGTTTTGTACTTTTCAGTATAGAGGTCTTAGATATCTTTTACTGGATTTACCTTTAAGTATTTTTATGATTTTTGGGACTACTATATTAGAATTAAAAAAAATTATTTTCCAGTTGATTGCTATTAGTATAGAAGAGTACAATTGAATTTTGCATATCAACCTTGTGCATCCTGAAACCTTGCTACAATACTAGTGCCAGTAGTTTTGTCTCTGCTCCTCCTACCTTTTGAAACAAAATTTTCTTGGGACTCCAGAACTGTAATAAGAGTGGGTGTGGGTAGCTGGAGCTCCTCCTCCTACTAGCTTCTATCTCCCTTCCAGAACCCACCCCCACCCCCCACCTTCAAAACTGATTTAAGGAACTCCTGAAGAGCTCCAAGACTCTGAGTAACATAGCTGAACAATCTACTGTTCCAGAGAAGTTGGTATTTACTGAGCATCTCCCCCTATATTTTATATGTCTTTTATCCCATTTTAATCTTTAAAAGAAAACAAAAACACCTTGTGAGGTAAGTAGAAGTGGTTCCCTTTTAAAGGTGAAGAAATAAGTGATTAAATCTCCTTGAAATGGTCTCATAGTTGGTTTCCATCTGCAAGAGGATTAAAATATATCTGACTCCAAAGTTCATGCTCTTTCCTCCTGACTCAACCTGGCTATCCCTAAGGCTGACTGAGGCAGACAAATTTCAAACTGGATTTCTGTGAGAGCCAGGTCTTTAGAGTGACTCATGTTGGCATTCATTTAGCACATGGGCTTGCAGGTTAGGAGGCCTGACAGGGCTCTGGTATTCCACCCCCAGGGTTCCTAACACCCAGTCTGGTTTCCCAGCTCCCTCTTCCACCCACGTTGCTTTTTGAGAATGTCCGTGACCTCTCTCTCACCCATCTAATGGACTGTTTGCAAGTCTAAGCATTTTTTACTTTTCTGCTGCCTTAGCACAGAAAATCTTGAACAGAGTGATCCAGTTTGCTCCTGGTTCTCTTCTAAAGTCTCTGGTCACCTTCTATCTGCCTTCTGATTTGTACTTTGAGGGGCATAGTTAACATTTCTAAGGAAATATCCCTACTTGGATGGGCACATTTAAACTATCTAAACCTCATTGAAAACAAGATCATAATTCTACCTGAATGGGTAGCTAATTCCTAATCTCTCCTACTTCTAGGGATTTCACCATCTTTTTGTTTCCTTTTCTCCTTCATGCCTCCCATTAAACCACCAAGTGAGCGTAGCCCATCATTTGCTTCAAACGTGTTTTGGGTTGACTTCTATCTTTTGCAGCTATTGCCCAGGCCAAGGCCACATCAGTTCACTTTTGATTGAGTCAAGGATATCAAAAGACTGATCTAGTCTGTAGCATCCCTTGGGCCAAGGTCAATAATACATGGACAAGAATATTTTCCTCTGGCACTTTGTCACAGGTATCTACAATCTAGTGATAGTCAAAAGCCAGGAGCCTGCGCCAGCAGATTTTGTATTGGCTCCCCATTTTCTATTCACTAAACCCAAACTCCTTTGTCAGATGTTTCAGGTCATCTATCAGTGTCCTGTGTGTCACCACTTTCATTGTTCATACCATTGCTCAACATGGAATTCTTTCAGCCAAGAGCTGAAACTCAAGCTTTGCTGGTCCTCTTATGTGACCTGGTCATTCTCTTGTGCATGCTTTGGCCTGTTTTATTCTACATGCCATGAATGCTAGCATTCTTCCAATCTTCAATTTCCCCCTCATTGTAAACCTGTATTTTCCTATCCTAGGATTTCTTCTCTAACCTTTTCCACCTTCAAGATGTGTATTCTATAAAAATTTTTTTTTAATTTTTATTTATTTATGATAGTCACAGAGAGATAGAGAGAGAGGCAGAGACACAGGCAGAGGGAGAAGCAGGCTCCATGCACCGGGAGCCCGACGTGGGATTCGATCCCGGGTCTCCAGGATCGCGCCCTGGGCCAAAGGCAGGCGCCAAACCGCTGCGCCACCCAGGGATCCCCAAGATGTGTATTCTAGAGTAAATCTTCTAGAATACACTTGTAAATATCTTAGTTGCTATTAAACTAGCTCTGATGAGAAGAAGTTCCCAATGAAATGAATATCATGAGGATGTGAGCTTCTTCAAGACAAGGACCATGTCTTATTTAACTTTATATCACCAGCATCTAGTCCATTGCAAGGCACATCATTTAAATACAGTAAACATATGTTGAATAAATAAACGCCACTTTATGATGCTGGCCCTTTCAGCGAGTTTCTTAAATACAAAAGAGTTTCAGCTTTCTCACCTGGAGAATTGTGTTTAGAACACTGACATCAGAAGTCATGAAACGAAAGAAAACCGGTGTAAAGGTCCTAGCACAGAACTTGGCACAGAGAGCTCCATCTATGTGAGTTCACATATTCTCAATAAGTTTTTAGAAATGTTGTCAGAGTTGTAGAGTTCTCACACTTGCTTGTGGATGTCAGTGTATTTTTGCTAGAGCCTCTTTTGAGGCAGTATCAAATGCAACTATGGGAGTTGTAGTAATCTGTAAGAAAATAAAATCTTGACCCAACAGGACTACTGTTAATTTTTGGGGTAGGGCTTGGCTGTGACAATTCTGATACGCAGCTACATGCTGGTTTATCTTTTTAAGGGCTTCCATAAATGCATACTCTGTTTGGATGCCAGGCTTCATTAACAGTGGAGACTATTTTCCTTTCCCCTTCTTTACTTTTCACATGGGGGAGAAATATTATCAACAGGCTAAATAGCCTTTGAACACTCCACTGTGTTCACTGTAACACTGAACTCTGCGTATTTGTATCTTGCAGGAAGAATGAAAATGATTAATCCTGAAGCTCTGTTAAGTCAATTTCATGGATTTAATGATCTTTATACTTTTAGAGTGGCAATTGTCCCTAAACTGAGCTATGCCCTCAGTTTTTCGATCTGTAAACTAGGGGTAATAATTTGTACCCTCACACCGTTAGGATTAGCATTTTTCATGATACAGAGGAAAGAGCACTGGACTGGGAGTCAAGAGAACTGAGCTCTGTCCTTCATTATGACTAGCTGCATAGACCTTGGGCATATCATTCAACTCGGTCCCCTCACCTCCACAATAATGTGTAAAGTAAGCAATTTTTAAGTCAGCTCCCAAATTAAAAATGTGTTTAAGAAAGGAAATGGGTCAAGTGGCCCCCTTCTTCTACCCAAGAATACCAGATGAGACTTTCTGTGCACTATACGGGGTGGGGGGGGGGGGTTGACCTGTGCTGGCCATAGTAGGTATGTGGCATTTATGTGCCAACCATGTATGTTGTAGCAGCACACATAAGGCAGGAGCTCAAAGAGTGTATGCATGTCTTATTGCGCGTAAGAACCCAGGGAAATAGAGGCATGTGCATTACTTGGGATACTTTTGCACAAAAAGTATTTTTTGTACAAAAATAGAACCTATCCCTATGCATTCTTTTCAGACTTCCTAAGCTGTGCACCAGTCTTCTGGCTTATGGTTGGAGGGATTCCCTTTAGGTATACTCCAGCAGAGAGGGATTGGAAAAAGAAGTGGAAGGTTGCCTCTTATACCTATTGATGTCCCTTCTCCAGGGATGCATTCAGGTCATGTCACCTTCAGCTCCAAACCTTTCTGGATCCATATAACACCTTAGAATCTGTTATGCGCCTGCCTATATATACCATCATATTTTCCAGTTGTAGGAAAGAGCCACAGGGTTTCTAATCAAAAGATCCGAGTTCAAGTCCCATCTGTACAAACTCTCTGCCTTTGGGCAAGAGAGTGTTGGTCTCTGAGCTGATTGATACAAGGATCAACAAAAATGGGGATGTGTAGGGTGCTGTGTTTCGGGGCTAGTCATGGCTGAATTCTTTTACAAATCTTCTACCCAAAATCTGATTCAGAGAAGATTTATCTCTCTAAGACTGATCCCTTTGTTAGGGAAACTTGAAGAAGGGGCTACAGCATAAGCCAGAGGCTTTAGAACCAGAGGGGACAGGGCGCTGTCATCTTGTAACTTTGAAGCAAGGTCCTTGGGGCAAAGCTCTGCTTTCTAGAGCATGATTTCACACACCCCCGCACCCCTCCGCCTGGCTCCAGCCACACCTGGGTCCTCTTCTCTGCCACCTTAACTTGGTGGCAGGTTGCTTGACCCATTCAGGATCTTGGTTTGGCTTCCTCTCTACCTGTGCAGTCCCTAACTGTTGTGGTGTGGGGATGCCCCACCGAGAGTCCCATCTCAGGCTCTGTCCTCACAGAAAATGTACCTCAAGGAGTCCTACATCCCACTTCATTTGGGATGTCCATCATGGCAAGGAATGGCGACATGCCCAGTGGCCACCACTCCACTGCCACAACCCAGGTGAGTGCTCACCTCCAGTTCATAGACTGTGGCAGACATTGAAAATGCAGTATCTGAGTCACCTCAGTCAACAGAACCAGGCATTAAGGAGTCTCTTCTGTGAAAAGTTACCTGAATCTCCACTGCCAGCCCAACTACTCAGAGCTTTTGCTTCATTAAGACTACAGACTATTTAAACATCAGCTTAAAATAATTGCTGGTGCCATTGTGGCAGAAGGAAAGTGCAGAGGCTGGGCGGGGGCGGCGGGGGTGGGGGGGCGGTGGGGTCAGACCAGGCCTGGCTTTAAAGCCCAGCGTGCCCATTCACTGTTTAGGTAGCATATCGGCAAGCTGATGAACCTGGTTTACGCATTTGTAAAATGGAGATGCTGGTGTCTTTGCACCACGGCTTTAAGGATTAAACAGAATTGCACGTTACAAAGTGCCTAGCTCACAGTGGCTGCTCCAGAGTTTTTTTTTTTTTTTTCCTTGCTTTCTTCTCACTAGAGAAAGACCAAATTATCCCCAGTATGATTCATTTAGGAAGGCTAAAATTTTTCTTCTAAAAGTAGTGATTGACCAAGTTCCTGCCTAATCATTTCAATTCAGGTATTCAGGTGTCCAGAGTAAACAGATTTGTTTGCAGCATGGATCTCCCATGCAGCACGAGTGTTTGGGAATGGGTTTGCCTACTGTCACCCTCCCTCCCCCCAATAAACCTTCACCCCTACCAACCCCATCCCAGGCAAGGTGTGAAGGAAAATAGCCATCAAGTTTTGTCTAGGATTTTTAGACACCAAATAAGGATTATGATGGAAATTCTCATTCATGAAGTTAAAACTGCCCTTTTTATCCTAAGAAGCCTTCACTAATGGAGAGACTTTTGATTTCCCGATTTATGATTTATACTGAGATCATTTGTGTGTGTGTGTGTGTTTGTGTGTGTGTGTGTGTGTGTGTGTTTATCTCAGAAGTAACTAATCCCAACACAGCAGGAGGAGTTGGCTTCATTTGTAATGGCCAGTCTAGTCAGAGGATTTCACTGCAGATTTCAAATCCTGCCATCGTTTGTCCATCTTCATCAGATGGCTCGTTAAGACAGCCAAAATGACAAGCTCTACAGTGCCGCCGGCGCTCTTTGTTTCCTTATGCGTAGACAAAACATAGATGACACAAACCTCAAAAGATAAAGGGTCTGGATTTGAAAAATCTTCGAGAACACTGCAATGACTTAGCTGCCACTTGCAGTTACCATACCTTTGCTTATTTTAACTCCCCTTCATATTTAGGAGACCAAGGTATACCTAAAACTGGAAATGTATTCAGACACAGCCAACAAAAGCCATATCTTCTGGTTATTTACCCAAGTTCCTGAGCTTAAAGCCACAAACATGTTTCTACAATAATGAGCACACTACAGGTACATACAATCGTTAGTTCTGAGTGACAAAGCTATAGGTTTTCCTCTGTTCTTTTGTATTACGTTGCTTTGAAAAGAGTTTCCGCAATTCAGCTTAACATACTCAAGTTGCTAACTTCCAAGCAAAACAACCACCAAGAAGGAATTCTTTCTGTCTGAAGTTGTTAGCAATAACAGAAATATAAGTCATGAGCAGCCTTTTAAATCAAGTGTAATCATAAGGAGACTTTTCTCAGCAGAAGATTAACAAGTCCCAATTTTCTGGGGTTGTCCTGATTCTGGACCCATTGCCAAGCTCTGTTTTTGAGACAAAGTATCCCATTTTCTGATTCTCAGAAGATGACAGCATACCCTGTCCCCTCTGGTTCTAAAGATTTATTTCAGCTAGCCTCCCAATTTAAAGTGGCACATGCAATTCTCATAAAAAACAAAGTATCACCATCCTAACTTGTGTTTATCGAAACTGAAATTTTCTGAAGTCTGTTTGCTTGGATCTGTGATGTCTCTGTGTAATGTTGCCAAGCTCAATCGGGGAGATTTTTATTTCACTCTCACAAAACATCCCCATTTTCTACCCCATGAGTACCCCCAGTAGGTTCATAATTATGCGTCTTAATCAAAGGGATACAGATGAAAAACAATTGTTCCTCATCTCCAGCTCCAATTTTCTAGAAAGACATTTAGTTAAATCTTTAATTCCTGGGTACCTGAAAAAACAAACAAGGTACAGATGGCTGGAATTTCTCCTATTTTTAGTTTTAGAATGAAACTTTTCCTAACAGCAAGGAAAACAAATAGAAAAATGCTTGCTTTTGTGCTGCGAGAGAAAAGAAAAACCAGTCCTTGAATATTTGCAACAAAAGACCATCACTTGCTACTGGAATTGACACTGCATTAAAATGCTGAAGTTTGGAGGTAACATAATTTTGCTATCCTTTAAATATTTTAGCAGTTTAAAAATAGCCAGGGAGGGGAAATACACACAACCCCCTAGCAGTGCACACCACTCAAGGTGACATTCGGCACGCTCCTATTTTGCCACAGCATGGATTTTTTTCCCTTCAAATGAAAACCTACAGAAATAAACTCTGAAAAGAATAGATTGCTCCCCCCTTCCATCCTCATGTCAATGAAATATTCTGAGTGAACTGTTTTCTGATCACAAAATTTATGTCCAAGTTGTATAACAAAATCAAGAAGCAGTTATCTAATAGAACACATTCTATTAAAAGTTAGCCAAAACCAACTAATAAGATCTCAAAAAATGCACATATTTCAAAGAATTTTGTTCTCTTCAATAGTTTCATGAGTTTTTTTTTCTTTTTCAGGAAAATGTGCAAATATCAAGGTTACCTGGGTCTGCTGGTCACTTCTAGTTTTTGGACTCTTGAAGATGGTGAGTTTTGCTAATGATGCGCTGCTGTTTAAGAACCGGGTGGCTTTTCTGGCAATCACTCTTTGTGTGCCATCTTTTATAAAGGTGCTTCTTGTTGCTAAGAGATCAGTTGCTTAGAGACCAAATCATTAAAAAAAATATATATGTCAGGGGCCAACATAAATTATAACCAAATTTTGTCATTTCAGCTGGCCCTCTGAATGTTTGGCTTTTGTAATAGATCGTAACGTACCAAGAGAAGCCAATTACTAATCACAAATAGAAAACCGACCATGAGGAGGAGAAAAGATCTGTGCGTACGCTCTCATGGGCAGAGAGTAATGCCACAGATTCCCTGTGAAGGAGGTGTATCGTCATGAGGCTCTCGGAAACTTTGACTCCCTGTGAGGGTCCTGGACACATTCAGGGAATATAGATTCACATATACACACATGCCTGTCCCAGGCAAACTTGAGCGCAGTTTAGAGTATGAAAACATGTGGGAATTGTAGAATCACTTTAGTCTATTCCAAAAGGGAAATTAGGAAAATATAGGGTGAAAATCTGAAGTGATCTTAGCCTCCAGCCAGATGTTTTCATGTTTGAACAACTTGTCAGTGTTTCAGGTCCAGGTGTGCATGGGCCATGAGGAGGGGGCTCAGACACAAATCTGCTTTTTATCATCTCCCCTGTACTCAGACACAGCACTAATCCGGAGATAGGAGTACATACCACTGGTTAAGTCTGTAAGGTTTGGCTTTGGGGTTCTTCCTCTTCCCCTTAGTGGTGGCTGTTCCACAAAGCCTCTGTCCCCACAAACTGTCACCTAAGTGTTGCCCCTCCCAAGGACATTGGCTTTTTAGGACTTTTTTTTTTTTTTAATGAAAGACCTTTAAATTCTTTTAAATTCCATTCTAAAGAAATGGTGGCCTTCCAAACTTCTTAATAGGTAGGATGGGATATGTTTAGGAGTCAGTTAAAGCTGGACACAACCCTTTACTGTATGACTCCATAACACATCCCCTCGTCCACATCCTCTCTCTCCCCCTTCCATCGTTCATGGGTCTCTGTGGTCTCATCTTAGGTGAGAAGCAAGCAAGCAAATTAAAAAACAAGATAAGAGGTAAAAGAATACCTAGGATCCTAGAGATTTTTCCCCTTTACTAGCCCCCAAAATGCTTGTCATCATAGAAGACTTCATCCCTTTGGCTTGACTGTGATACAAACACTGTATGGGAGAAGGTGGAGTGAGGGCTGTGGGCTGGGGTGGACACATCGGGTAGGCGAGCAGACGGGTCTGGCTCTCTCACCCTTTAGCTCTGGTAACTGTCAGATGAGATCATACCATCACTCATTTACAGAGTAGATGTAAGACCCACAACCAGCCTGAATTTATTTAGGAATAGATAGCAGTTAAAAAAAATATTAACAGCCTGCACAAATGGAAAGAGGCTAATGTTCAGCAGAAGTTCATTACAGGAGGAAATGAAGTGCTCATTTTCCCCAGCCCAAGCTGCAAGTGACATGGATACAGAGCATTTGAGTGGCATAGAATAAACTCAGGTGTACTAACTAAGCATATATTTTCCCTTTAAGTCTTTTTTCTTCTTCTCTTTCTCTTTATTGCCTTTTTTTTTTTTTTTTTTTTTTTGAGAGAGAGAAATGGAAGCAGAGAGGAAGGGGATCTGAGATTAGAGGAATTATGGGTGGAAAGGAGCAAGAGAAATAAAAATGTCCAAATATATAATCAGTATTTAGGAAATGCGAGTTTAAAAGAATAAGAATTAGGAGGAGGCTAAGGGGGAAAGAGGTCATGAACTCGACTGTATGTTCCCTGAGGCAGAAGCCACCTTATACTTTTCCTTTCCCTGGTTGCAAGTACCTTGTACTGGGCTTTTGCATTTAGAACACAATCAAATGTTTTTGTAAATTGAAGTCAAAGCATAAAAACGGGAAAAGGGATGGACCTGAGGGGGTTGAACTATTACTTGGCCCTGTATTCCATGTGCCTGGTTCTCTCCAAAGGAGCATATTCTGTAGACATTTGTATTTTACACTTCAATCCAAAAATAAAAGCCCATCCTTCTTATCCATCCATTGTAGTCTTTCTACTCTTTGGTTCTCCCCTGCCTTGTGGCCATTGGCTTTGGATTCTTAGCTTCCCCCTGAGACGTGAAGCTCCCCACCTTCTTTGCCAATGAGGAAGCACCATTCTGGATACCCAGTCCTTGAAGGCTCCAGGCATTCACCTACCTGGGTGGAGGTGGGGAAATGTAGTTGTCTATGAAGGATCCACGCAGTTGTCAACACTGTGTGGCTGAAGGAAATAGGCTTGGATCCATAAGGGTTTTGCCTACAAATGTCCCAACTTGAAGCTTTGAAAGGAGATTTTTTGCATGCATATAACTGTTTGTACCAAGGAGTGTGGTCTGGTCCTGCAGTATGGCAGACTAGTTATCTCAGGTACGTGGAACCACAGAGTCCCTACACCCTGATCCCACCTCTGCTGGGAAGCTGCCCAGCCCATGCAAGCTCCATCTCTCAATTTCAGGAATTGGGGGGGGGGGGGGGAGCAGCTGGGGGCTCAGAACAGTGGGCTCCTGCCTCCAGATCAGGAGATACACTGAGAGACATCAAGCCCCAAGGCATTCTCTGCAGAAGTGGCTGCCACCACTGGTGCCTTTTGTTGCAGAAACCAGTGTCCCAATCCTACTCCTGAGCGCTCAAAAATTCTGATGCCATCCACTGCCTACTGCCCAATGGCTAGTAGCTCCTCCAGGACTTGCCTGTTCTGGAGGAAAAGCCAAGACACCATTTCTAGAAAAGGCTTACACAGGTCACCCTTTGGCTAGGAGGTAGGTGGGATCCACCTCAATCCTGGGAAGGCCTGTAACTCTGTTCATATTTCTTCAGGAAATTCCAGAAGAGGCCTAAAGAGAAGCATGACCTGCTACGTAGGGATGGAGGCTGCTTCAAGTGCTCAGTGTCTCTCAAGGCAGACCTCTGCATGCAACTAGTAGAAGCCTGACCAGCGCTAAACAAGGTTGCTTCTTCCAAGCAACTTTACCTTGCCAGATGCTCGAAGTTATTAGGCAGAAAGCTACTCTTATAAGCAAGGACACCAGGGGGCAGCAGAGGGAGGCCTGCCCTGGAAAAGGCGCCTCCAGCCACCCAGCCCAGCCATTACTATTAAAGAGTAGTGTTTAGGCAGCGAGGGCAGCAAAGCACAACTGCCTCAATCTGAACTCTGGGGTACCTTTGGGAGGATGAGGTGAAGCGGCAGAAGGTCTGCTGTCTCAGGAGACAGCTGCTCAGCCTGGCCAGAGGTATGGCCACCAAGCTTGCCCTGTGCAATCACGATTGCCTCTCTGTACTCAAAAGTCTTCATTATAGCCCTTAGGGACTTCTGGCATGCTACGACCTTGAGACACAGAGGCCTGGGTCAATGGCGCACAGACCTCAAGACACGTGGTTATAGTTCCCTTTCCTGATTGCGCCCCCTGCACATCTCCCCCCTCTCCCCCCATTTATGGTCTTGCCTCCTCCTTGCAGTGATGGAGACCTTAAGACATCACATTTCATCCTCCCCTTTGGCACATCATCATAGCCTTACTCAGCAAAAATTCCTCTAAACATCTTGCTCCCCCTTCCATATTGCATCCCAGCTTTGTGGGGTAGACAACTGTTCACATGAACACCCACCAGTTCTCTAATGATTACCTAAAGAGCAAGGCCAGACAGTGTATCACTTGGGTGCCCGGGAAAGATTTGCTCTTGCACCTGTGATCCAGCTATGCAGGATAGACGTGATCCAGCTATCCAGGAAAATTTACCTGTAACAACTCTGTCCCTTCCCTCATGCTGGAACACCCCTTTCTCTCCCTGCTCTCTTCTTCTCCACCCCTGCCATAGAAAATATGACTTCCACCCACACTAAATTCCCAATGTTGTGGTCATACCAATACTCTGGTAGTTAGCTTGCCATTCCTGGGAGGTACAGGAACCTTCTACCAGGAAGGCCTTTGAGATACTTTGCTCTGATACGTTGAAGACCACAACAAAGAACCCATCAACCAACTGCTTACTCCAGAGCAAGCACATGTGTCCAACATTCATTCAAGGCAGGGGGCTCTTGGACTGCAGTTTGTGGGATAACATAACAGAGTACAGCCTAATGAGCAGCACCACACATTCCAGTCTTACTGCTTCACTTGAACAAAGAACACAATGTTCTTCTCATACATTGTCTGGCTCAGTTTGATCCTAAATTAATAATTTACCCATATAGTCACTGCCTTTGACAGCCTATAGGTATTAATTATACCCATCTATTAGGTAGTTTACTGAATGAGAAAAGGCTGGGGAGAGGGATGGGAAATGAGAAGAATATGATGTGGTGGGGGAAACGTGGAAGCAAACAGAAGCCAAGGGTCCTCTTGTACTTAAAGTGATGTGCCCCCCACAAGGTGCATACATTAATATCCACACTGAACAAATCCCATAGTAACCTACTGACTCTGAAATCTTCTAATCCTCCAGAGAAAAAATTGGGGAGAATTACTAAGTGAAATGCCAGCAATATTGTTTCACCAAAGTACAGTTAAACTGAGCAAAATTCTCACAGAACTCTTGTCTGTCCTCCTGTCTCTTGTCTGACCCACCTCTGAATCTATCTCTGTCTCCTTCTTCTCTCTACCTGTACATCCCACCAGCTGCCTCTCACCTGCGGGTAAGCACCCTGCCTCCCACCCCTCTGTACACCATTGTTCAAGCCTAGGACAGATACACATCTTTCAATGAGGCGGGCTAAGATAAAGGCCAAGAAACACTAAACTAACTGCTCTGTCTTCAGGCACTTGTTTTGTTGGGAGTTTTTTTTTTTTTTCCTTCAAAGGTTGATTCCTGTATGAACCACAACCTTCAACCAGCAGGATACAATACAAAGTGCTTCTTATTTCATTCAGCACATCACATTTTGAGGCCAAGTGTGCCCTGATTACAGCGAGTATGTCCAAAGCCCACTGTATAAGGGGCCCCAGGCCTTGATAGCTTAAGGGAATCTTCCTCCAGGAGGAAGAGCAGGTTTTCTATCTGTATTTCCCAGTCCTTTGATAGCTTAAGGGAATCCTCCCAAGCAGAGCAAATGTTTTCATGCTGTGTATGCTCCAAACATCATTGTCTCCTCCCTACCCCATTCAGGGTTTCCCAACTGTTTTCATTCTTCAGGGAATTTGTTGATTTATAAACAGAGAGCAGGCAATCAGTGGAAGATTGATGAAAATCATCCAGAAGAAAATAAAAAGGATATATGCACAGGAGATAACATTGGCTGACGCACAAGCAAGAAGTTGACACCTCATGCCCCTGACATCTTGAGAGAGGTAAGCTGTGGCAGATTCAGAATATCCCTCTAGGAGGGGACAGGAGGTCCTGTTCCAGTCTTGCTGAGGAGGATTCCAGCAGGGAACGCTTTCAATTCATCCTACCTATCATTTCCATCCATTGGGTGCCATTGATAGCAGGAAGGATGGACAAGAATGGGGCTTGCTACTCTTGTGTTCCCCCCACCCATAACTCATCCAAGTGACACCCACTCCAAACAAAACATAGACCTTTGGGATGAGCAAGAAAATTTATCAAGTCTTTCTTTCCTTACCCATCCTGTCCTTCCCAGTCCCCTAGACTAATCCCAATCAAAGTAATGGAAAATATGTTCTTTAAACATGAAGGAAAAACAACACTTTTTGGCCAAGAAGAAAGGCAGCCTGCAACTGATTGCTTGTTTCCAAGAGGCACGGTAAAGCAGGGTGAACCCTGATGTGGCATGTTCTTTGGCAAATTAGGGCAGGTCTGTTTTGAGTCAACTAGGAAAAACTGAGCCCGCTTGGACTTGGGGCTTCTTCTAGTGCTGGTTCCTTGAGGATGCTGTGAGCCTCCTCTCAGGTTCTCAAGCAGCTGTAGTTCAGATATTGGTATCACAGCTCTGTAGAAGGGATCTGTTCCTACGCTGAACCCCAAATACCTTTACCCTGAGTCTACCCTGGCCAGGTCTCCACCCTACTCTCAAATGGCCCCTCTTTCCCCCTAGTCATTCAGTTAAAACTACCAAAGTAATATTAAACAGGCTCCTTATTTTCTTCAGTGATTCAGGGCTAAAGCTATATTAAAAGAAACAGAAGCACCACCTTCTTGTTGTCCAACCCAAAACAGGTCCAGGACACCAGTTGATTTTATTGGTAACAGGAAATTCCAACCCATGTGCATCTTGGGAGGTGGGGTGTGAATTTAAGATGGAATGTTAAAAAGTTAGTGCCTCAGGGAAACAGTCGGTGGTTGACTAGATTTGATACATGTAAGCTAATGAATATTATTGGAGCAAAATGTAAATAATAGCTGCTTTCATATAATAATTAAAAGCACCGTGTATTTGACAAATAATCTTAAGGCACTGGAGTCTATTTTCCCCAGCCTATCTCCCCTAAAAATTCATGAACCTCTCAAGAGTAAGGACCATGTCTTATTCATCTTCCTACCCCCGGGCTGCTGATACCTATACCACTCAGTGGTTGGGCAGTGATTTTTGAAAGAATGAAATGGTTTACCCTTTACCTCATGCCTGCAGCCCTTACCTTCCCTGGTTTTCTTTAGATCCTGACAACTGAGGTATCTGACCAGTCAATCCTGCCCCATTCCCAGACCAATCATGTCTGAGAATTCAGAAGAATTCTCATTCAAGCAGCCACATCTCTGCCCACCGTCCAGTGTGGTACCAACTCACTGCCCACCCCCAGCAGTCTAATTTGGTTCTCATTGCCCCAGAGCTGATTTGTAGTGTTCCATAGCTGCTACTCAAGTTAACAGATTCTCCACCATCCCATACCCCTGGGATTCTCCTGCTGAAGCTTAGATTCTTTACCACTGGGTACCAAGGGGCCCTACACTACACCGGTCCTCTTTTTCTGGTTCTGGGCCAGCTGTCTAGTGAGTGCTCCAGCCCTGCCTCCTTGCTCTGTCGTATGCTCCTGCAGCCCACTAGACAGTGGAAGTTCCCTTCTCCCCTCAGCCTGTTCCTCTGCTTTTATTCCCCACACTCTGCTTTCACTTTATATCCCACTGCCTGGAAACAGAGGCCTTGATGTGAACCCCTGGCTCACTTCCTGTTAAACTCACTACTTTCAGTGGTGACAGCTACCTCTCTGCCCTAGGCCTGGTCTTTGCTTTGCCCCTCCAATGGGGCTCTCAACTGTGTTCTGTGAATCCCTGGTATTGATCGTTTAAGTTAAGATAGAAGATTGCTGAGCCGTTTGCCCTCCCAGCTGGCCCTCCAGTTAACGTACCATCTGCCCACTGTTGATGAGAGGGTCCTGCAATCTCCCAGCCTTCCCTGCCAACCTTGAACATGGCAAAGAGATCTGTAATATGGTGGTTAATAGCCGCATTCCCCAGCATACACACACACACACACACACACACACACACACACACACACACTCCAGCTTCCTTCTTGCACTACCAAGAGAAATGGAAGGTGAACTAAGCCAGAGGAGTTATTCTGAAATGAGTTTACTGCTATATATAGAATAAGAGTTTTTGGTTACCTACATTTCTACATTTTTAGTGGAAGCAGGGGGATCTGGGGGTACAGATAGATCTCTGACAACCAGACATGCTGAAATTATCTGGGACAGTCCCACTTTCCTAGTGTCTTTTTTTTTTTTTTCAATGAAGGACATTTATTTTATGCTTTTACTAAATACACATGTCTATTTTTCAAATGCCTTGTTAGACTTCATACACATTTCTAAAAACATTTTCAAAGAATTTCTTTCTCAAATCATGAGTTTAGGAAAATAAGGCTCCTGGATCAGTAGGTGACCAGGTCACTGCCTGTGCAGTTCTCTGGATGGGACAGTTCTGGGCATGGAGCCACTTTCCCAGGGTGCCCCTGTTCCGGAGCCCTGTTCCAGGCTCCATGTTCCAAGAGTTGTGCTCTCATCAACAGGGGTGTGAACTTGGTTCTGCTTGTCATCTTTCTTGGCTTCTTCCCACATAAGGCTGCAAACCACCATCCTTTCTCTAGCTGGGTGGGTACTTTGGGACCTTATGCAACGCTTTGAGGGCAGGTTTGCCTGCAAAACTCTTAGCTGCCCACTGTGTGCCCCCCATTTTCTCCCCATTCTCCTCAGACAGCCAGGATAGGATTCCTGGGCATCCTCCCTAGCCTCTGTCAGAAAACTTTCCTGAGTCATTCACCTCTTCTTATAAATGGGAGGCAACCCTTTTACCTTCTCAAGAGCAATTTGTAGTTTAAGCCTTTTTCCAGTGAATTAAAGAATGAAAGTTTATCCCCAATTGAAGGCATTTTAGCATTGACCCTCAGGGGGCTGGAGTTGCTGGCAGGGGGGAGGGGAGGAGCGCTCTCTTCCAGTGCTCCAATATCCTACACACACTCATGCAGCCAGACCAAGCAGAAGCTGGTGAGGGCCAAACATGGACAGCCTTCACATCCCTCCACCATGCCCCTTCCCCACCACTGAACTTCAGGCCCACTAGTGGGTGCGTGGAGGGCAGACAGCAGGTGTGTGACACTGAGGTCATCTTTTAAAGGCCATCTTCTCTGGCTGGCCCCAGGCTATGTGGGCCTGTGCTCCCCTAACTCCTCAGAGTTTCTATTTGCTTCACATTCCTACTAAGTTTCCCAGGAGCCACCTGGGAGTGAGGCAATGTGTTTCCATTTGCACAGTGCCTGGCACATAGTAAGCACTCAGTAAATGTTAGCTATTAATAATAAAAAGAGTCAATTCAGAATGGGATCCTTGAGATGCTTGCATAGAAGCTGCTAGGAGTAGTCAAGGAACTGAGACAGTGGTAGGCTTCTACTTTCTCACCACATGGTAGACTATTCATTTCATGTTCCTGGAGGGAGTTTCACTTCTTTAAAATGGAAAAAGAATGTCCATTGGCCAAATGACATTAAGACTCCTTATTCCCAAATCTCCAGGAGAATCTGAAAAAAAAAGTTTTTCATGCAATAGTAAACATTCTACTCAATGCCTAAGATGGAGATTTATGACCAAACACAAGCCATCTGCCTTCTGTCTTGGCTATGAGAATTTCAATTAGCCAGGTGATGCAGAGAACTTTCAAAGGACCTGGCACCTTCTACAGAAGGAGGTGAGGCTAGTGAGGTGTGTTAACCCAATTAAGCAAGCAATATCTGCAAGATTCTCACCTAAAGCCAGGGAACAGAAAAAGAAACAGCCGAGGTTCTGCCTTCAGAGTCCAGAATGAATACTGCTGCCTTAAACCTGGGATGACAGCATTGCTGTTTTCTCTCCCCCCCTCCCCTATCATGTTGCTTTGCCCAGAGAGGTTGGAATTTTGCCTCCATCTCCTAGACTCTGGACTTCCAACTGGTCCTCGAGCAGTGCCTTGACTTCTAAACTGCTTAGCTGCAGCAGAGGCTCAGATCCTTTGCCTAAGATGTGCCATGTTTATTGCCCTGAGGGCTAGATCCCAGCACCTAGGTGCAGGTGAAGCATCCACTCCAGTTTGAACATCCCCAGGACCCCACAGCATTGTCTCCAAGCTCTAGATTGAATGCCATTGGGTAGGACACTAGTTATCTTCTTTTCTCTTCTGGCCCCCAGATTATGTATCATTTTAGTCCTAGCATGCCTTGATTGAGCCAGCCTAAATTTGGTAGAAAACTAGGTTGGAGACAGATTAAAAAAACCTTGAAAGTGAAGGTATGGAATCAGGGGTGGGGACACTGAAGGTTTTTAAGCAGGGAATTCATATGATCAGGCTGTGCTTTAGGCAGTGGTGATGGGAAAGGTGGATTGAAATGGGCAGAGCCTAAAAGAGAGACTAGCTCCAGATCCAGGTAACTTCCCCTCAAGGTGGAAAGGAGGGAACCAATGTGAGATATGGTTCAGAAGAACTGATCTGGATTTGGAGAAGTGTAGGGGAAGGAAAATAATTATTACATTAATTGGACAATTGCAAAACCATCTTTTGAATGCTGTCTTCCCTAGCTGGTCCCAGTCCCTGCAAGCCCACACTCGCCTCTCTTCGGGGTTTCTATCTAACTTGAGGTTCCTGCTCAGTTTCCCAGGAATCACCTGAGAATGAGGCAAGCCCATTTTAGAGGGAAATGTTCATGCTAATAAGCAATAGGCAAAAGGATCAACATTTAACAAGTGCTTATTACAGAACGAGCATTGGTAGCATTCATGGAACAGGTAAAAAAAAAAAAAAAAAAAAAAAAAAAGGACCTTACTTCAAAGGCTACAGAAAAGTGTAGAACCAGGATTCTAACCTAAGGATGTGACCCCAAATTCTTTGGCCCTTTGCGCTGCAGAGTTTTTCTCTAGAGGAGCCAAAATGAGAAGCAAAATAGAGGGTAGAAAATGGCTTTGAACCTGTCGAGGGACCGGCAAGATAGAGTGCAGCCCGCAGTTTGAAATGTGAGCACAGAGATCTGGAAATAGATCAGGACTCCGGGACACATCAAATCTCCAATACAGAAGGTAAAGATCAGGGAAGAAAGCTTGGGCTGGAGCCCTGAGGGATACCCTCATCTTAGGAACTAATAAAGAAAACAGAAAAGAAGCTACCAGATTAGAGGGAAAACCAGGAGAGGGCCATTTAACTGGAGTCCAAGGAGGACAGTATAAAAACAGGAAAGAGAAACCATCAGCTTAGAACACTTGACACTGACAAATAAGTTAAAAAACAGTAAAAGGCCAGCAGTTTCAGCAAGGAACACACTGGTGCTCTCCCCATCAATCAGATCCAGTCAGACGGTGGGCAGAGGAGCCGCTGAGACAGCAAGTGTGGACTCTTCTTTCAAGAAATTTGGCAGTAAGAGAAGAGTGGACTGGAAAAGGTGGGCAGGGCTAAAAGATCTCTGTAGACCAGTCTAACAACTGAACTGCACAGACTTGATCGCTCACTTCTTCATCTGTGCCATGCTCAAAAAGAGAAACCACCCCCAACTGGATTATGTATTACCCCTGGACAGACCACATCTTCATTCAGCAATTTTGTGACACCACCTTTTAACCCCAACTCCTCACTGGTTGTAATTCGGCCACCATCACTGGCCTCTAAAGGTAGTAGCTCTCTAATGCAATGGTGGGATCTGGGGGATGGTCCTGCCTCACCCTCCATGGAGCAGTGGGAATGGCTCACACTGGCAAGGGGTCTTGTAGATCCAAAAATCCCATAGAAAGCTTTGAGCATTTTCATAACCTGGCAAATCATATATAACTTTCACAGATTTAGCCTGTTCCTTGGCCTCTGCCTTCAAAATGGAGAGGAGGCTGTCCAGGGAGAATGACGTTAAAAGCCAAGGGACAAGCTCCCTTTACTTGGGACCACACATACCGGAGCCAAATGGAAGTAAAATCCAGCCCCTGTTTCCTTGCCAAGCTTTGTATCCCTCTGGGTGGGACACCTTTTTTTAAATTGCACAAAGGAGTGTGGGCTAGTGGGGGCCTGTCTAAACATTTATGCTAGGAGGAAGACTGAGGTCCTTCTACATGGTGGAGAGTAGCTCTCTCCCCAAGAGAAGCTATTTTGTCTAATGGGGGGCCCTTTTCATGGCCACAGGCCCAGTCCACAGAGACAGTGTTGAGGGGTTTGCTGGGAGATCTGGGTGTCAATGCTCCACAGGCCATGGTGGTCTTGAGTAGAAAGGACTGCCTCTAGGAGGAATACTGGCTAACATAGGGAAGGGGACCCAGATGACCTGCCGAGTTGTGGGAATAAGCTTGTGCCAAATAGTGTCAACTGCAGAATTTGCCTAAATTATTTTAAACAGAAAATAAACAAGTCCGAGCTACCTGCCTCCTTGATGAGGCTGATGAGACCAGACTCTAAGAGGTTAAATCATGTGAAAACCCTTATTTTTAAATGGAACTACATTTAGTCAAGAACCACTTGTGTAGGATATGTCTTCAAATATTATTGCCATTTGCCAGAGAAAATGTGCTTTAATTCCTTGATGCCAAAGAATGTCTGATACGTTGTATAATGAAACTAGAATAATTGAACCACTTGTTCATTACAAAGCTCTCTAGCCAAATACTCTAAATTCTTCAGCGTTTGAGTGGGCTTGCAGTGAATTAACGTTCTCTTCTTTAAAAAAAAATAATAATTTTGAGATAGGACACAATATTTACAAAAGAATTTTTTGTGAAGCGTTACTAAATGCTTTTTATTCCCAGAAGGATCATGCTTTATTCTTTGTTGATAATGCCAGGGTGATTCAGAAGGACAAGTGAAACGTTAGCCAAAGCATTAAGCAGGAGTCCAGACCAACTTTACTCTGGCCACTTTTCTCTCAGTTCCTGCCAAGGATCTTCCTTTACATTTATACTCCCCTAACCTACTGCCCATCTCTCACGGAGTTCCCACGGAACTGCCTTGCCTCCAGGAAACCAAAATATCAATTCTGCTCACCTACTCCCCCACACCCCCCCATAAGCTGGGGAGCCCTATAAAGGCAGAGACCATGTGCTATTAGTATCCTGGTCCTCAAAAGCACACAACAGAGTACTTTACATCTGGGAGATCCTCAGGAAGGCATTGATATTGAGTATAGAGACGTAGAGTTAAGTGAGAGACTGGAATAAAAATGGGAAAAAAGTCCAATTTCAGACAGACTGGTGCTTCCTCCATCCCCCTGGACTTGACTGAAGTAGTCAACTTCTTTGCATTTTCTGGGAAGATTCTAAATGAGATGCCAGCGAGTCAGGACTGTTTTGGGAAAGAAAACTGGCCCTGTCACAGATCACAAAGCTCTGGCAGCAGGAGAATTTGGGGAGCGGAGAGAAGAGTGAGAAAAGAGAGAAGTGGCTCAGTAAAACATGGCCAGGCCAAGCAAGGCAGACATAAGGATGTTTCAAGGTGTGTGAGAGCATTTTAAAGATCACAGACAGGTTGAGTTTGAGGCCAAACTCGAGGAAAAGCCCCTGGATTTCAGGAAGTTGCTTCAAGATTTTTCCATTGTTTCCAAAGAGGTGAGGCTAGAAGCCAGATGGCAGGTAAAAGAGGGGCTTGGGAGGATGAGAGGCATCAGGGCAAAGACCACACATTTCCAGAGCAGTAGTGGATAAGAGCTAAGATGGGGAGGGGGGTGGTTTATGTCAGACTGGGGCTAGGGGAGGGGGCAGATGCTGGAGTTCATTTTACAGCAAACCTCTGGGTAGGGGTTATGGTAGAAAGGACCTTGAGACTCTGAAGAGCGGAAATGAAGTACCTTTTCCTCTGAGATTGGAGGATGAAATAGAAAAGAATGGATGTAGATTTGACATGCTTTCACAAGTACCCCTCTTCCAAGTCAAGATGGCACACAGGATGTGACAGGGATGAAGACCTTCACAGTCACTTCTTAGTAGTGTGGGCTGGTCACTAAAAAAGACCAAGCGGTAGTGTGGATCTATTGGCCTTCACCAAATGACGCTATCACCTCTAAAATGGTGATCCTTGGGGCCAATCCATGGACCAGTAACTTCCATGGTAAACTAATCACTGAAATGAGGTTCTTCTTATATAGAACTCAATTCAATGTAAAGGATTGTCCTTTATGCTGAGATTATATCATCTTTGCTTTTTTGGTATTAATATGTTCTTTGCTGAACATGAAACAATGATAATAGATCAAAGTTTGGTTTTTCCCTCCATGACTTTACTTAGCAAGAGAAAACAATGCTTTTCCTTTTACTCCCTGTGTTCTCCCTATGTTACCACCACCACTTATTTTTCATGTTCCTGTTTGTGAATTAAATTATGGAGAACAATTGTTCTGACACTAATGTTTATATACCTCTAAAATATAGTTTTAGAAAACAATTATTTTAGGGATGCCTGGGCAGCTCAGGGGTTGAGCATCTGCCTTCAGCTCAGGGTGTGATCCCAGTTCAGGGATTTAGTCCAACATCAGGCTCCCTGCATGGAGCCTGCTTCTCCCTCTGCCCATGTCTGCACCTCTGTCTCTCATGAATAATTTAAAAAAATTTTATTTTAAATGAAGTATTTTTGAGCCACCCAAGACAAGACATTTCTGGTTTGGTCTTCCTGGTTAGGGCTTACAACCTCATGCCAGTGTATCTATTAAATTGAGAATAATTTCTTTTGAGGACTACCTTAAAGATGAGTGGGAAACCAAGTCTTTTTGACTCAAAGATTTTTAAAAGGACATGGTGATTTTTGTGTACACCTCCCTCCAGAGACACCAATGAACAGGTTTGTGGTGGAAATCTAGTTCATGCAGCCCTGGGATCCCAGACCTTTAGGCCTCTGGAAGGAACTTTAGGATTTGTTTTGTCCTCTCTTCTAGATTAGTCTATCTTAGGCCGTATATGAAAGGGAGCATATATGCCCAAAGCCACATAACCTACTAGCAGCAGAGTCAACAGGAAAGGCCCCATCTCCAAATCCCCAAGCCGCCCTGTCCCATCTTTATTTGCTCTTGGCTCAGGATCATGGCAATCTCCTCTTTCCCCATAGGCAAGCCTCAAGCCAAACAACAGCAGCCTTGGTCCAGCATGGTTGGCCTACAGGGTGGTACACAGAGTATAGTGCCGTTTTCTCCTTTATGATAATGGCTATTGCCTCAAATGTTTAATGTCTTCCTGATTGTATCACTTAGAACTATTGCTACAAACCCTTAGTTCCCTCCAGAGGGGCTTCTTTCTCTTCCAACAACCCAGAGGTCAGTTCTAAGGACCAGGCTCTCATAGCCCACCTCAACCTCCATGATTTCAACAAGGCTTTCCTGCATATACCTCCTCTATCGGTTTCCTCTCTCACTGAACTGTTCTGTGCCAACTGCAGGAGTGGCATCTTGTTTCTAGTGATCCAGACTTTGTGGGAATCCCAGTATTACCAATTAGTGCTAATATTTTCATAATAGTCTTTGAGGCCAAAAGATCAGGAATTACAAACAAGAACACATGTAGGGCTGGTGGAGACCCAGTAGAGTCACCTGATGCTGTGACTATAAGGGACATTGTGGACAGGGTGCTGTGGGAGCATTAGAAGAGAAGAGGATTTAGGTCACTCTGAGGAATGGGGGAGGAATTGTGGGGAAGGACCCAGGAAAGCTTCACAGAGAAGACATTTGAGCTGGGCCTTGAAGAATGATTTAGAGGCAGGGAAAGGATCTTCTAAACCTAGCTCTTTGCCTCCAGTCATAGAACTGACCTCAGAGAGCAAAGCAGGAACTGGAGAGAAGAAGCACACAGTAAGAGCCAGGGAGGATCCACTGGCTGAGATGTAGCTACTGTTTGGGGTAGCATAGAATCAAATGGTCCATCCTTACTGATTGGGGTTATGCCCCAGCTGATGGTATAAGGTTATCTGTCCACTCACTATAAGCTGAGAGTTAATGCTCTAATGATATTTAAGTTACTTTGTATTTTTGACATTTATTTTTAGAGCTTGTAGAATAATTCAAACTTTTATGGACTCAATGCCATGAAAAATTAAGTTTAAGAAATTACTGTTTTGTTATATTGACAAAATATATTGATATCTCACTACCATTTATGGCCTTGGGTGATCATTAAATGTAATGATATAACTACTTCATGGTGCATGGTATGATAAAGTGTTTAGGTGGAGGTATGTCATGAGCCTGTGTTTTTAAAAGCTGATATGTATCATTGAAATTAATGTAAAGGAATCCAGAAACATTCTATCTTTGTGGAAAGATCAGGTAAGAATTGGGAAGACTTGGCTTTTCACCCTGGCTC
Source organism: Vulpes vulpes (assembly GCF_048418805.1). Classification (NCBI taxonomy): domain Eukaryota; kingdom Metazoa; phylum Chordata; class Mammalia; order Carnivora; family Canidae; genus Vulpes; species Vulpes vulpes. Next base: position 56,806,981 of record NC_132794.1, read on the forward strand.
AGCTCCTGGCACTAAGTGTCTCATTCCTGACTACCACCCACTTTCTCATCTGTAGAAAGGAAGCAGTTGCCTAGGGAGGGGAAAAATGGAATAGATGGTTTCTAAGGACTCTTCCGGCTCTGTCGTTTCTATCTATGATAAAATTCAAGGGATTCCTTTATTGAACAGTGGTCCAGAACATTTCCTTCCATGCCTATCTTGTGCATCATTTGCTTCTAAAACTCTGAACTCTTGCTTTCTCAGTAACTCTTACCATTGCTAGTATACTGACTCAGAAATTGCTCAACTGCTAATGATCATTGTCCTACTTTAGCTGTTGCTGAGAAAGTGAGAAAAAGGAACTGGGTTGGAGGCAAAGAATCATCGCCAGGATAATGGAGTACTATTTTTCTTAAATTAGAAAATAAGTCCTGAGCTGACTGCAAATGTGATCTTGCTCACATGACTAGTGGGAAGCTGGGAAAGAAGGTGGCTGGGCCGGGTCCCACTGGCCAGCTCCATCCCTTTAGGTTTCTTGGAGCCAGCAAGGGCACTTCTGATCCCTCAATCCTTTGTCTCAGAAGGTTTCATAGAGAGGCATGTTTTGGCTCTGCCAAAACAGAGGACCCTTCCTCCAGAGCCTCCCATGTCCTTTCCATTATTGGTGGCATTTGTTGTCTGATGGCAACTGGGCTTCTCTTATCATCACTGGGGCTTCCTTTTGATCCCTGGTTTACATGGCTTTCTGTTGAGCAAATACACACTCATCCTTGCCCCCAACAAGACAAAGGCGATTCATTCATAGTAACTGCTACCCAGCTGACAGATGTTCTGGCCTTCTGGCCCTGCAGCCCAGCATGCTGCTGACCCTAAAGGTGAAAGGCTCTGTTACCCATTCTCATCCCCTAGTTGGCTAGTTGCTACACAGAATCATACAAGGATTTTGACATTTGCCTTTCCTCCCCCGCTCCTGCCCTCACAGCTTTAGAGGCAGAGCTGTTCCCAAAGTGGCCTTTGATCAGGTCTGCTGGAGCATGAAAAGGCCATGTGGTCAGGATTGCCTTGCCACAGCTGCTCAAATCCTTCTGCAGACCTGTGTCTTTACAAAGACAAGGCCATGAGGACCCCTTTTAGGCACTTCCTCAGAGAGCGAGCAAGGAGAAGCCACTTTGTAGGAATTTAATGGCTGAAAAAATAAGTGCCACCTTTCTAGCTTTATCGTGATGTTGGGGCTCATGATCTTCTTTTCATTAGTAGTTTACAGCCTGGGGAGGGGGGGGGAGAAAAGACCTTTGCTACCATGCTGTCCAGTTTTTAAGCATCTAGGGGAGTGCCCAACCAAATAGTTGAGCCCAGAGAAGGAAATGTTGACTTCCAACAGGACAACTCATGGAAAGTTCTACAGAGGAGGTGACATTTGAGCTGGGCCAGAGGAGAGGTAGAATTTCATTGGACAAAAGTGGAGATGGGAGAGCCTTCATTTATGTACCTGCCTCTGTGTGAAGGTAATAGAATGCAGACCCAATCTGAGCAGCAGGGCAGGTGGAAGAGCAGCCAATGAGGCAAAACGGACTATGCCACCACAAAGCCGCTCTTCCAGTTTGTCAGTCAGCCCACCTAAGGGTCCTGAGCCACCAAGAATCCTGAGCCCAGTTTGAGTAAAACTCTTTAGACCCATTTCTTCATAGAAATTCATAGAGGGTTTTGAGAGGGAAGTAATCCCTAAGGAATCCTTAAAAGGAAACTCCATGATCTGAACTCAGCTGACTCCCTCCCTGTCTAGGCTTCTTTGGAGTCTTCCAACATTTTTCTACATAAGTTACTGAATGTTCTGTGTTTATATGCCAAACCACAACTAACCAGAAGAGCCACAAACAGCCTATTAGCTAGTCTTTGAGAGTCTAGACTCTCTAGAAATCACTTTGGTGCTTTTCAGCTCTTTTCATAGGAAATCATCTCTGGAGCAAATGATCAGGTGCACTAGAAGGAGTCCGTTTCACTCTGCCGATAGTTAGGGTAGAGACTTTCAAGAATAAAACCCTAAAGAGCCTGTTCCACCATAGCTGCCAGGCTGGAAGTGCCTCCTGTGCCACTTGCAGAGTCTGAGTAGTATCACCACCAGCTCCTCCTCTAGCCCTACATTGGGAACCAGCTCCTGCTGGAAGAGCATTTTTCCCAGATTACATCTGGGATACACTTTTTAGTGTATCAAATGATTGAAGATCCCTGTTAGTGCAGCTATTGGTTTTTTGTTGTTGTTGTTTAAAAGTATAGCAATGAGAACATTCCCCTTAAGAAAATTATCACTCCCAGAAACAGGAAATAATAGTAGGGGACAAGTTGAACTGGACACCAATAGGACTGAAGGCCAGCAAAGTGTGATCAAAGAAACAGCAGGAAGGAGAAAGAGGCGAAGAGAAGTGAACAGAAAGCTAAGAAAGGAAACTACCTCCCCACGTGTCAGACAGAGGGTAGAGAAGCTGTCAGAAGAGAAATCAGATCCAAAGGGACCTGCCACAGTTAAGAGTTAAAGAGGCATTTTGCTTGAGCTGGGAGTGGGTATAGAAAAGCTGGAATTTTAAGGCAAATTACAGGAGGCAGAGGCTAGAAAGGCTGAGTTTGGAGGCTGAAAAAATTGATGTGGAAAAATCCTCAAAGGCAATTTCTCGCACTGGGAAAATTGCCAATCCTGAGCCCAAGTAGTTGACCTGGCCATGTTGTCCCTTGTCATTTGCCTCCCTGTCTGATAATGCTGACATTATTTGCACTATTCTATGGTCATTTTTGCCCAACAATGGCAGACATTAAGCATAAAACTTAGAGGGCATAAAAGTTCCTTTCCAAATTAGGTCAATTTAGCCTTTTAGATCCTGGGTTGACCAGAAGTAGGATTCACCTCATTCTGGATGGTGGTGGGGGGGGGGGGGGGCGAGGGGCAGAGTGGGGAGTGGGTGGCCATACCTCTAAGGTCAAGGATCCACCCCTTCCTGGTCCAACCAGGTATATAAAAGGTCAAGCAGAGAATGTCTCCTCCTCTGTCCAGAGGATTCTTAGGATCAGGAGCCACAGGTCTGCATGCTGACCCTACTCTGGCTGACCCACTATGCTTCCTGCCTGCCTTCCTTTTTTTAATGCCTCCATCCAAGGCATTCTACTACTCTCTCAGGCCAGAGTCCTGTGCTCTTCATCCTTTGGTTGACTAGACCTGATTTATCTGCCAGCTTTTCTTCCATCAAGTATCAGCGGGGGTTGCTTTATCTTTCCAAGGCTAGGGTTACTGCTGACTAAATTCAGCTCACTGGGAATGACTATAATCATGGGGAAATGTTGGTTATGTCTGGGCTTAAAGATCAAAGTCCAAAGGGAATGATGCTACCAAAGATTAACAATTCCTCTTGTAAGTTGCATAAACATTTTTAAAGGAATAATATTTGTGTAATTTCCCTGCCAAAAAAATTTTCATAGATCTCTCTGTAGTCTCTACAAAATGGTAGAGCTAGGATTCTAAAACAGCAACAAAGGGAAAAAGAATAACTAGATTAAATATTTAGAGTGTGGACTTCTTAAATAAGTTTTCCCTTTTGTCTTTATATTATCATTCAGTTGCCCCTTCTTAACCAATTTTTTGTTGTTCTCATCAAATTATTATCAACTCCTCTCCGCCATGTCAGCTCCAGTCCCCTTTCTCATTTCTGCCTACAGACTCTTCAAAACATATGCTCATATTGTTCCTGCTGGCAGACATGAACTAAACATCAACCTGATACTCTTGCAAATTCAAGTGAACAGTCTTGCATATTCACTCTTTGGGGTCTCATCTCCCATTCTGTGAAACATCATTGCTTGCTTGAGGGCATTCACTGAGAGACCTTGCCTAGGCCTAGAGGTATATCATTGGCTCTCCCTTCAAATACTCATAGAATGGCGCTGAGGGTCAGCCTAACCACCCTCAGAGAGCACTTGTCATTCTAGCCCTCATTTCTCAACTTTTAACCATTAATCCTTATAAATAAATAATGGCCTATTTTCATCTGGGCAACATTCGGCAAAATGTTAAAGCAGGCAAAGTGTCATTCCTGGTGTTCCTCTTACTAGAGAACACACCCAGAGTCTCCTTGGGCTTTTTCTCACCTTTCTCCAGCTTCCCACCCCCTACAGATCACAGTCTTGGACTAAAGGTGTCCATCACCATAACTAACACCACCTCCAATCTCTGCCTGTGGATCCCTGTCACCTTCCTAAGTCCAGCTCAAATGCGACCTCCTCTGGCAGGCCTGCCTTGATGATCAGCCTGTATCTTTCTCTCTTCTGAAGTCCCATGGCCCTTGGAATTGTCTTTGCTATGGTATTTGGCACTTTCTACCACTAGACAGCTCCTCGAGGGCAGGATCCATGTCTGATTCATCTCTGGGTCCCTTGCTGGGCTGAGCCCAATAGACCTTCTTGGAGGCATGCAGGAATGGCTGTGGAAGGAGTGAGGCTCTAAACATGGCACAGCACACTCTGTCAGTAGGCTGAAAGGAGCCTGGGCCTGGGGTCTCCCTCTTCATAAAAGTGGTTATTACCTTTCCCCTTCCATTCTCACTCCCAACCCATTCCTGAAAGACCTCTCTCATTCACTGTCTTCAGCCAACTGCTGCTGTGGGACAGAATCCTCTGTGAAGGTTTTAGCTGTTAACAGCTTAGAATGTTGCTGCTCCCAGAAATCTTTGCACTCAACAGTAGGGGTCGGATAGGGGTGGAGTTGGGGGAGTGCTGAAGGAGGTGAGGGTGCGAACTGTCAGTCCCCAAGGAAATGTATTCTTATTAGAGGCATGACAGGCTGGGCAGGAAAGGAATTTGGGGGTTTGGGAGACTTCTTTATTGATACCCCTCCAATCATAGCCCTTTAGTATCCTGAGCTACTTTTGTTCTCTGCCTGTGTCTTTTTAAAAAAGATGTATGTGTTGGCACAGAGTAGCCTTTAAGTTATAATCATTAATGTCATTACTAATAAATCAATAGCATAAACAACATAGACACATAGCCCACCCTAAACACATAAGTGCTTGGAGGTGCCAAGTAGATGTAGATAGATTTAGTTTCCAAAGTGCCAGTCCAGGTTTTGAAACCTCTGTTTCCTGGTGGTGGAAACCATCTGAATAAAGATGAGGTGAAAACCAGTAGGTTGTGTGTGCAGAGGGAATGGCCAGTGACTAAGGGCCTTCCTAAGAGACTAACAAATGGAGTTGGTTACATGGCAGGAAGGAGTGAGAGGGGAGAGGGGAGCCAAGTTGAAGAGAGACATGAGAAATTCAACTTTTGAGTTGTTGGTAGGTCAGTAAGAAGAAATGTCCCCTAGGAGCCTGAAGATCCCAGCATGTGAGTAGATATGTAGGGCCCAGGATCACAGGGAGTACATGGATCCTGCAAAGCTGCAAGTGCAAAGAAAAGGGCAGGATGCAGGGGGTGTTCAAATGAAAAAGGTGGGGTAGGAGAGGTGATCATGATAGTGGTGGCAGTGCTTTCAGTGCTTTTGAGCTCTGCAGCAGAAAAGTACGGGGAGAAATATAAGGCCAGGGAGAAAAAATACAAGATGGAGGAGAAGGAAATCATTAGAAACCTTAAGTGTACTCTTTTGACGGCAACTTTGTTTAAATTTTGACATTGTATTTACTTAATGATTTAAAGAATTAACATTTTTGCTCTTTTTCTGGTTTGGAAGACATATGGAAGGCTCTATAAATATTGAATTGGGCATCCCAGGTGGCTCAGGGGTTTAGTGCTGCCTTCGGCCCAGGGCATGATCCTGGAGACCTGGGATCAAGTCCCACGTCGGGCTCCCTGTGTGGAGCCTGCTTCTCCCTCTGCCTGTGTCTCTGGACCCCCCCACCCCCACCCCGTGTGTCTCATGAATAAATAAATAAAATCTTGAAAAAAAATATTGAGTTGAAGGTCCCACTTGGCGCTCTCCCTGGTGCTGGATTTGCATAGTGCATTCCTTCCTTGTCTTGGGGGTATAATGGAAACCACGGACTTTCTCCCTGTTCATCTCCCTTTAGGTGCTAGCCAGGAACTAAATCTTGCCAAATAAATCACCTTTACATGATTTGTGCTTCTCCTCCACCCAGCATCACTAAGGCTAACATTCGCTGCAAAGTTTTAAATGGAGACAACAGTCCTTTTCAGGAATAAAACTCCCTATTTTTTTCCAAACCAAATCTTGTTAACAGTGGCTTTCAGGGGAGTGGTGAGTTTTATGGGGAATGTTTATTTTCTTTACATTTTCTGCATTTTCCAAATATTACTTCCATAGTTAATATTTTTTAAAGAAAGAAAAGTAGATTGGAGATGGAGTTATTACTCTTAGAAATTCTTGTGTAAGGTAATCCTCATAAGCTGTGAAATTCTCAGTGACACGGCATTGCCTTATATCTCTCTGAAGGGAAAATTCTCAGCATAATATTTAGGTTTTTAAAATTTATTCATTTTTAAAGATTTATTTATTTTAGAGAGAGAGCACGCACATGGGGGGAGGGCCAGAGGGAGAGAATTATCAAGCAGACTCTCTGCTGAGCGAGGAGCCCAAGGTGGGGCTCCATCTCACAACCCATGAGATCATGACTTGAGCCAAAAGCAAGAGTTGGATGCTTAACCAACTAAGCTACCCAGGCACCCCTAAAATGTATTTTTTAATAAGGTAAGCTTTAGGATTGTAATTCAAAATAGTTTACTATTCCCAAGTGACTGCTTCTCTTCCTTCCAATGTAGAACATCACCCAAGAGTATCAACTCTTCAATGAATTACAGGAAAATTTTGGATGATTCCTGAGAACACTGTAAGGTCATGGCTTATGTCATATCTCTAGGAAAAATTCAGCTAGCAGGAATGAATGGAGAACATAGTCGTGTGCTTAGGATTGTCTCAAAACCTAAGTCAGATACCATGAACTTGACAGGAAGCACCAAGTGCACTGCCCACTGCCCTCCACTGTGGTCTTCACACCTCCATGCTCTGAGCCAGCTGACAATGTCCCTTGTGTCTCCACATACTTTCTGCTGGACTACTATTGGGCTTTCCATTCATTCAACCTTTACTGAGTACCTGGTGTGCCTTTTACTGAACCTTTGCTCTGAGATAATAGAAATGGACATGATAGATCCCTTTTCTAAAGAGATTTATGAGCCAAGAGGAGAGGCAGCTATGTCAAGGTGACAGTAAAGCAGATGACTTCTGGCACAGAGGCTCATACAGGATGTTAGGGAGCACAAAGAGCTCCTAATTTTGCTTGGTGAAAGAAGGTAGAGAATAGAGGGAAGAGGATCACAAAGGAAGGGACACTTGCATTTATTTACTAGGTATACTAGGGAGGGGCAATGGGAGAGGATCTAGGGGTAGAGGGACCCAGAGAGGAAATCTGAAAGACCGCATCAAGAGAAAGGCTCAGGAATCACAAAGGAACTTATCTGGGACCTATTCTGCCAAACTGTTAAATGGAAGACTGAGCCCCATGGACTAAGGATCAGGGGGTAGATATAGTAGGTGGAATTCTAAGACGACCTCCAAGATTTCAGTCCCCTATAGAATCCTCTCCCCATGAGAGTGAGCAGGATTTGTGAAGATCTAATTTCACACCTGTGATTTTATTACTTTATATGGTAAAAGGGGGCTTAGGTGTAATCAAGGTCCCTAATCAGTTGACTTTAAATATATTAAAAGGGAGATTATCCTGGGCTTGAATTAAGCACATGACCTTTTTAAAAAGGTTTCAGGACTTCCTAGAAGTCAGAGTGATTCCAAGTAGAATTCTGAGAGGGTCTCCTTTTTGGCCTTGAGGAAGCAATGCCATGTTGTGGAGAGAATTATATGGGTAGGAACAGCATGTGGCCTCTAGGAGCTGGAAATGAATTTGGATAAGCAGTGAGCTTGGAAGAAAATCCTAAACCTCAAGTGAGATTACAACCTTGGCCAACACCTTAATTCTAGCCTGGTGAGATCCTAAGCAGCTATCCCGTACCTGTGCCTGTTCTGGTATGGGAAAATTATTATGTGGGATAATAAACTTATGTCTTAAGCCTCTAAGTTTGTGGTAAATTGTTATGTAGCAACAGAAAATTAGTTCAGTGGGTAAAGATGGAGTAAATGTTGAAGACAGGAGGAGGTAAGCTCTAGAGCCCCATGAGAAGCTAGAAAGCAAGAAGCATTCTGTTTAGCGAGTCAGTCCGTGAGTCAGCATATACTTATGCTGAAGTATAAAGTCGGGCAAAAAAGCCCTGCCTACTTCCTAAGGATTGCTGTGATAGGAACTAAACCTATGAGTCTTTCCTTCTCAAAAGGAATGCTCAGATGAGTGGTGAAGGCTGAGGCTCTGTGACTTCTCCTGCCCAACAAGAGACTGGTGGAAAGGAAAGAACCCAGAGATGATGTTTATATCCTGGGGAGACATCAAAATTGTATTTCATTAAAAGACAAATACTTCATTTTTGTGCCATGAAACTTGGCAAGTTTCTTCCCTGAAATTTAGTTGTGTCCTAGAGCTTTTTTTTCATGTTTTACTTGTTACCAAAAATGCAAAAGCAAACTCTTGCATTTTGTGGTACATTTTCAATCTTAGAAAATAATTGAAAAAATAAAAGGGTAGCCAGTTTATTTTTCCCCTCAAAGGAACCAATGTTTGGGTTTTATTTCTTCTTTTTATTCTTTTAAAAAAATTGGGTCACACTGGTGAATTATTTCAATGTTTGAATCATTTTAGAAGGTCCAGAGAGACAATTTCTTTAACACTGGAAATAATCAGGGGTTATATAATATACATAGGATGGACAAATAGCTTTAAAAAAGAAATCCCTACATCTCTTTTTCTTCTACCATCTCAAGGACCATAAATCTTCAATGAAAATAATAAAATGTTTTTAATGACAAAGTTATCTTCATATGAAATTTTAAAGCTCTAGTAAATTGTGTAATAGAATATCAATTGCCTATCTGTGAGAAAAGTATGGCATAGTGTTGTCACATCCATGGGTGGAAAGTAAATTACAGATATATAAAGACAATTAACAATACAGGATGATTATATATGGCACAAGGAGTTGGAAGAGTTTAGGCATATTTGTGTAGCAATAAAATCAGCTGGGTTGAGGGTGGGATTCATCTCAACGGAAGTAGGGAGATATTTGGAAAATATTAGTGAGTCTAGGCTTTTCCCGTATGCAATGGAAAGCCACTGAAGTCTTCTGGATCCAACAAAAGCAAGTGTTTCATGAAGATCCATGGTCAGTTGTGTTTGTTTGGATTGGCAGCAGGGAGCCTGTTGAGAGTTTATGGCAAATGTGATAAGGAACAGCTGGGGCAGGGGGAAAGGAGGTTGAAAGATGGCATTCAAAATATAATATACAGAAAAATCTGAAAGACATGATACCTCTCTAGGGAATTTATTGATGTCACAAACCTTCAAAGATTTTGGCCAAGACTCAGCTTGTTTAGTGGGGGACCAGTGATCTCAGGCAAACTTCCTTTTTCTTTGCAGAGAAATATAATTGTATGTGGGCTTACAGTGACATTTTTAGAGAATTAGCTCATGATGAATTGAGAACTTCAGAGATTAAAAATTAGTCACATCTGGAACAAAGCATTATCGTGGTGTAAAGTCTGCTTGCTCTGGGACAACTTTTAAAGATGCTCTTCGGGGACAAATTGGTGCCTAGAGGTGCTGCTCAAGCCTGAAATTTCTTAGGCTTCCACATATCTTTTTATTTAGTACCCTGCTAGGCTGCTGGTTTCTATGTTGCCTCATACAAGAGGAGAACCCTGAGAAGCCAGAGTGATTAACCCAAATGCTAGTCTTATTTTCACACACACACACACACACACACACCCATTTTGACAGTTTTCACCTCCACTCTTCAGCAGTCGTGAAGTTGAATAGGCACCTACTACCTCCTTGGGAGACTAGTGAAATGGAGGAGATGGGGACACTAAGGGTAAGAGCCAACATCTATTGAGCACCTAGAGAATACCAAGTCCTCTGCTAGAAACTAATCAATGTAAAGTTTAGCATAGCGCTAAATACAGTTTGGCTCAATCAATGTTCATTTCTTTTCTCCTGGCTATTAAATTAGAAAGAGGACATGAGATGGTGATAGGCAGGAGCCATAAGGAAGACTGACAAGGAGAAGCTCAGTGTGTGTGCTCCGGAAAGCAACAAGCAGATTCCACCAACCCTCCCAGAAATAGAAGAAAAGCTGCTCTTCACTGATCACATAGGAGGGAGAGAGGACTTTCAGATTAACACTCCCAGCCGTCCTGAGCCAAGGCCACCACTGAGGCCCAGTGGGAACTAGGGATGATTCTACCCCCTGCTTCTACTAATCCCCAACAAGTAGTCCCTCCTCCATCCCCAAATCACCTTCCTCATCAGAAGTAGTAGTCCTGGAAAATGATTCCACCCTTTCTTCACCTTTCCTTCCTTTGTCTCATGGTCAATTTCTGAATTTTTCATTTTTGAGAGAGGAAGATAAGCACTTGCTTGAATTATACTCCCATGGAGATACAGGTCTGGGGAACCTGGGGTCTGGCTTCCCAGTGGACTAATTTCTCTCTTGTGAGACTCCAGATCCCACTATTGACAGTAGTATCTCTTCCTCAAACTCCTCAGAATGACCCATGTGTTACATAGAAAACTGCTGTGGCTGTAGTGGTGTGAGAAGGGAAAACCTTCAGACCCCAAAGTCTTACAGGCTGGTGCAGTGGAGAAAACAGAACCTGTACTCAGGATACCTAGGCTCTAGCCTACATTTTCCTTGTTAGGACCCTGAGAAAAATCACATCATCTTTGAGTCTGTCTCCTTGTCAACCATGTAGGAATCACAAAGCTTATCACAAAGGTGTGCTGGATTGTCATGAGGATGATAAGATAACTAATACACAGAACACTCTTGCTGATGCAAAGCATCTACTTGAGCTAGCTAAATGACTAACACTTATTCTTCCACTTTTTGTCTCCTTTCCCAGATTTAACACACTGGCATTAATTTGATGCAGAAAGAGAAGGTAAGTGCTTTCAAAGAGAAAAGGTAGGGATCTCTAGGTGGCGCAGCGGTTTAGCGCCTGCCTTTGGCCCAGGGCGCGATCCTGGAGACCCGGAATCGAATCCCACGTCGGGCTCCCGGTGCCTGGAGCCTGCTTCTCCCTCTGCCTATGTCTCTGCCTCTGTGTGTGTGTGTGTGTGTGTGTGTGTGACTATCATAAATAAATTTTAAAAAATTAAAAAAAAAAGAGAAAAGGTAGCAGAGATGGGCTGGGGGAGTAGTTAATCTTCCTTATGAAAAATTATGTCCTTGGCAAATGGCCACAGCTTCTCCCACTTTTTTTTTTTTAAATATCAGATTTCATCTTTTTCCACTTCAATTGCTACTCTGGACACTGTCCAATGTCTTCATTTCCCTTTTGACTTCTGGGGCCCCAAACCTGACTGTATTCTCTAAGACTATGTTTATTAGGCAAAAGACTATTACACGGAGTAGTCGACATTTTGCAGGGTTCACAAAACTATAAAAATAGTACTTTATTTACTATTTTGTAAAAGTGATTTGCTATTGGTTCTCCTCAGAAGAGGGAGACTATTAAAGATGTTTTCTAGAAAGGGAAAGTCCCCAGAATCAATCTGGGAAATGCTAACAATGTGTTGCAGTTCTGAAGCACACAGGAGAACTTGAGAAAGATTTCAACCTTGGATCCTAAATTTCTAGTCCAAATTTCTGTTATTTCACTGAATTGTGAGCTCATTTAGGACAGGGATGATTTTTTTTTTTTTTTCTTTCCCGACTTCCCCTCCCAACCTGCCTCTCCACCTGCCAACTTCCAACTCAGGGATGATGTTTAAGCCATTTTTGTAGCTCCAAGATATAGCACATAGGGGCATTCAATGCACCTTTGTTGAGTGAACATCTATGTCAAGTATCAACCCAAATAAGGCAGAAAACTTGGAACCATAGACTCCTGGGACCTGGCACCACCAGACCAGGGGATATAGGATTCCTAAATATAACAGTTTCTATCAGTGGGCCTCTGCCAGTAAGTCCCAGGGGAGCACCAACCAAAAGAGATGGATTCCAAGTATGTGGTTAGACTTGCAGGTCCAACCAAATGGAGGAAAGACACTGTACTCTTTCTCACACTAAGTACAACTAAACACTCTGAACAAAATACAAATACACAAAGCAATCAATTGAGGACTCTGAAAAGTAAGCAAAAGCAGGTGGATTGGGGAAAGAAAAACTCAATACATGATCAATATGGTGGCAGTGAGTTTCTTAGAATTTTTCTCCTGGCTTTGACTCGAAGGTGAGCTAGCTGACTCATGAAACTGCACAGAAGTAATAGACAGCAACAACTGTATGAAATAGCCCATCTCTCTGGACAAATGACCTGCAAAGGGGGCCCTTGCAAGCCAGAGTGGGTGGGGGAAATTCTTGTTCTTGTCCTTATATGTTTTTCTCTCTCAGTTCAGTCTGAAGGCCAGATGTAGCTTCTGAACTACACTGCTCCCACAATTACCTCAGGGACTTTCCTGACTCACAGGCTATCTAGGACAGGTAGAGGACAGGTAGGCTGAGTGGGCTTGGACAGTCTTTTACATCCCTCAGTTTCTTCTTTGGTAAAATTAGCCTACTGGGAAGCCAAGCCCCAGGTTCCTCAGAACTGTATCTCATTCTTTTTTTCTCTTGCCACTTTATTCAGATGGCAGGCATAGTAGAATGAAACGCTGTGATGTCATTAGTGGCTACAACTCTAAGAGCCCTATCTTTCTAGCCAGGAGACCAGTGAACGATGATCCTTGAAGCTGAAGAATGTGAGGAAAATTGTGAAGAGGAAAGAATAGGACAAAGGGATTCCATGTATGAACCAACATAAGTCCTGGGCTATACCTCCAAGCTGTGCATGTGTGGAATATACCCAAACACCTAGCAAAGGCTTTGAAACCTGAACTGACAGTGGAACGTCTGCAGAAGGTGAGACAGAACTTGCAGTCTGCACTTAACTGGTTTACTTGAATGCTAAAACAAAACAAAACAAAAAATCAACATGCTCTGATTTTAACAGGACCCAGAGTTATATAACATCTAATATAAAATATCTAAGATACAATCCAAAATTACCTGATGTGATAAGAACCAGGAAAATCTGGCCGATTCTCAAGGGAAAAGATAAGACAATGTTGAAATTACAAGAAAAAAATATTTTAAGGCAATTGTTATAATCATTCTTCATGATGTTAAGGTAAATACTCTAGAAGTTCTCAGTAGGTTTGAAATAGGAACCTTTTTTTTGAAATGGAAATTTTTGAACTAAGAAATACAACATCTGAATAAAATATTCACTAGATGAGCTTAGTAGCAGAATGCAAACAATAGAGGGAAGAGTCAGGAGACTGGAAGATAGATCGATAGTAATTATCCAATCAGCAGAACACACAGAAAGATGTTTGAAAAATAATGAATAGAGCTTCAGGAACAGTTTTGTATGGTCTTAAAGTCCATGCCATTGTAATTCTTAAGGGAGTGGAGAAGGAATGGCATAGAAGGAGGTAGTTGAAAAAAAATAATGGCTGAAGATTTCCCAAATCTGGTGTGAGATGTAAGTTTACAGATTCAAGTAGCTCAGGAAACCCTAAACAGAATAAACTTAAAGAAAACGTGAACTAAACGTCTCACCATTTTCTCTATCATCCTAACCACTAATGCCCTCCTGATTATACCCTGAAGACATCTGCATTTTTGACCCTGGAGTCAGGGAAGGAACACTGAATGGGGGTCAGACTCCTAGGGACTGACTGAAGTGTGAGACTCAGGGAAAACCAATTCCCCTGCCTGGGCCTCAGGTCCTCATCTAGAAAATCTCAGGGTTGAGCTACAAGATTTTCTAATCCCCTTCTAGCTCTAAAATATCACTCATTATCAGCTCCTCTGTGGACTTTTTCTGTTCAAAATAACATTATTTACCAAAACCTAGTGCTATGAATCAAGATACCACTTTCCTGCCAAGTCTTTATACCCTTTGTAATGGTGCAAATGACTGAAATGGAGATGCTCACAGAACAGAACCAAAAATGAAGTTTCGCAGCAACTAGAATGGAGGTTAGCTTTCCCCAGCAGCTTCCTACAGAGCTCTTTGAGCACCATGGGAAACCTGGAATTCATTGCAAAGGAAAGGAAGCTCTGCAGAAAACTTTGTACTCCCAATAAATACATTTCCATTCTCCTCATGTTTGACAGAGGCTAAGGAATGGAATGGAATGCCCCCCATGGCCTCAGATTCCTAGTTTGATGTCAAGTCTGTCAGAGTAGGTTAAATCTCCTATGTCTGTAAACACAGTAACTACCACTTGTATAGCATTTACAGTTAACAGAGCAGTTCTCTTTCATGTAAACTCTCATTTCATCCAACCACCAACCTCTGCAGTAGGTTGTGGCAATCACCTTCTCTTTCCTTAGAGGAAACAGTCTGAGAGAGGTTGAGAGTTTTACCCCAGGCCATCTAGTGGTTGTTTCTTCAGGTTTTGCCATTGAGGGGCCTTGAAGAGCTTTGCTGCTTGGGCCCCATGTGGCTTCCTCCGTGCTAACTTCTCCAGTGAGGAATTGCTGTTCCCTCCCATTCTTGCACATTCATTCAGCCTCCACTCTGCATTGATGTGCCCAGAGGTCATCCTTCCCTCCCTTCATGAGCCAATTTCAGCTCATTTACTCACACATTGTCCCTTTATTTTCAAGAAAAATACAAAGTAGTCTCTTTGAGTATGATAATTCTGAGTCATTGCATACCATCATCATTTCAGAACAAAAAGATGTCAAAAGGTGGGCGGGTTCATTTCATCTAGCAAGAGAGAAGGCCTTCTCTTCTTTGTTTCACCCTTAATGACTCATTCAACCTGAATCAAAGCTGAGTAGTCTTGGCCTTTGAACAGGAGGCTGGGGGGTTAGGGGGAGAAGCAGGGTGTAGGTACTGCACAAGCTGGGGCCATGTCTATGTGGCATGGAGTGGGCAGAAGGGACTGAGAAAATAGAATGATAGCATGGTACCATATGAAGCCCTTGTTCATCTCTGGACCTCTGTTTTCACATCTATAAAAACCTCAAAAGGATCACAGAAGAGTGGGTTGGGACTGGGGTACATGACCTCCCTGTAACTATTTTTCTGAATCCCTGTGCTTTCCTGTCCAGGAACCTTGATTCAGGAAAGGGGGTTCAACCCTCACATGGCTTAGTTACCTGAAGAGGTGGAGAGAGGAGGCTTTGCTGGCAGACAGGCTTGGATCCTGTCTCTGCCACTTCCTGGCTATATGCCCTTGGGATAAGTATTTAAGTTCTCTGTGTCTCATTTAGTTTTCTTATTTATAAAAAGAGTATAGTACTTATCTTGATAAGGTCACTGTGAGGATAAAATGTAACATCTGCCACAATTATCTCAGGGACTTCCATGACTCATATACAGGATATCTAGGACAGAGGACAGGTAGGCTGAGTGGGCTTGGACAGTCTTTTACATCCCTCAGTTTCTTCTTTGGTAAAATTGGGATAATAACAGGTGCTTTGCAAGAGGTTTGCGAATATTAGAAATGATTAAAGAGTCCAGCACAATACTAGGACCTTAAGTGGTGCTACTGGTCAAGTAGAGGTTAGGAGTATTTACCTTACCTAGGGCCAGTGCTGGGTCAAAGCAGGAGACATCAGTGGGTTTTGAGCCAGAGAAGGTGGGACCAAGCTACCATCAGCACACAAGTTAGGCCCAGTACCTAGAGGTGTGGTACAGAGTGCCCATTGTATATCTGGCAAGAGTTCACATACCAGGATTAGAGGGGCTGCCCCAAATACCCACTCATACAGCTGTATTTTCTACAGCCTTGGGTTCAAGCAGTCTCCCTGATGGGCTCATAGGCCTCACAATACAAGCTGCCAGGCAGGGCTCTGCAGAGGCCTAGAAATAGGGTAGCACCCTATGGCAGTAGCTCTCAACATGAGTACCCAGGTCACTACAGAAGATTCACAAATATAAAAACATTCCTTTTGGGGAGGGAAGAAATACTTTTTGGTTGTTTTTTTTTTTTTCCTGGTGGAAACTGGGATCTATGGGGTTTTGGTCATGCTGAGCTGTGTAGTGATCCACAGACCTCTTAAGGTTCTAACAAAAGTGGCCTTGGGGTACACAAAAAACTCTGAACCAACCTGGGAAAACAATGGGATTCATCTCCCCATTCCCTCCCTTTAGCAAGTTTTAGTTGTACCCCCTGGAGAGCCAAGTCTCAGTATCTCTCCCCAAAAAACCATGACCAAACCATCTGCTGAATAAATCACACACTGTTCTGTCTCAACAATCTTACTTGCATCATTGCACAGCCTGGAATGTCCTCTCCACTCACCCAAATCCTACTCATATAAAAAGCCCAGTACCAATCCTAACTCTTCTGGGAAGTCCTCCAAAATCTTTCTAGCCCACAGCAATTATCCCTTCTTCAAAACACATGGTCATGCCACCATTTTCTTTCTGGATAGCTTTTATTCTGTAGTTTTGTTTGTCAGCATCTGTCTTTGGTATTTTTAATATTTTTTTCTTCATAAATATTGGTTTCCTCCATCTTTCTCATTCCTTTCTTCTAGCTAGGTCATCAAAGCCTATTGATTGTACCTCTCAAAATTATTTTAAATCCATCAACTTCTCATGACCTCTCAGGGTCATTCTCTGGCTCAGGCTGCCATTACTGCAACATCCTCCTAAGAAGTCTCCTACATCTGGCCAACCCTTTTAATTCATTCTCCACCCTGAGGCCAGGGGATTGTTTCTAAGGTACAAATCTGCCTCAAGTCTTTTTCCCACTGGCCTCAAGACAAAATATAAACTTTCCAACAGACTCTTCAAAGACCTTCGTTTACTGGTTCCTGCCCACCTTTGTGGTCACATTTCTTAACATTCCACTCCTCCCCAGTCCCTTCCATCATTATCACTGAGGTCTGCCACATTCTGGTCATGATACATTCTTCTTAGCTACACACACACACACACACACACACACACACACACACACTCCTGGATATTCTATCTGGAATCCTCTTCCTTGCCACACACCATGCCTCTCACACGGCCCTTGCTTCACCTACACATATTCAGTCTTCAGGTCTCCAGTTTGATGTTATCTCATCCACTAAGCCTGCCTGCCCCCAAACACATACCCCATTCTAGGTGATCTACTTTGTCCCCTCCACATCACCATACTTTTAATTCTACTTAATAGGTGCCTTTTACTGGTCTTTGTGCAAGACTCTAAGCAAGATCAGAGCAGAAACCATATCTGCATGGTTTTACTGTTGCATACCCAGTGCTGGGCCCAGTGTCTACCTTTCATAAATACTCAAGAAATAATTTTTTAAATAAATGAATGAAAAGAATCTATATATCCAAATCTTCAAGAACAATAAACACTTTATATGCTTCTCTGTTTATCCCATCAGTGCCTGATTCAGGGCCCTGTGTATTCTAGGTACAAAGGGAAGGAGGTAATGCTCTCATTATTTGAATAGAATGCTCCTCTATTTCTTGGTGTTTTCCTTTTCCAGACTGAAGGCTTTTTGAACTATGTGCTAACAGGAATGCAGTTGACAACCTAATGACCTAGATCTGCTCCCAGGGGTTCTAGATGAGCAGGAAGACCCACAAAAGGCCTTCAGAAGCCAAATGGGCTGCTCATCAAGGAGGAGCTGGAAATAGCCTTGATGGAGTCCAGAAATTCAAGTTCTCATCCCAGCACCTTCATTCATTACCTCCATGACCACAGGCAACTCACTTAGCCACCAGAGTTTGGTTTCCTTATTGGTAAAATGTGGTAAGGAAAAGGACTGGTATTTTATCTTCACTTACAGCTCTGAGTTATCATTCATTAATAAACATGTCACCACATTCCCACCAGAGGTAAGGAAAAATTGGGCTGTTTCCAACCTAAAGAGCAGGATACCCATATCCTCACAAATGAGGTGTTTTTGTAATTGTCATCTTACATCTTATATGATGTTTTAAACTTGGTAGTGAGTTTTCATATTTTAAAATATTTAAATGACTGTGGTAGGGGAAGCTATATGGGTATAACAATATCTATTATTCCCCTATTGCCTATCAACTTATTAGAATTGGCAATATGTATGCCCTAGCCTCACTTGTAGCTAGGATGATCATATGACTAAGTTCTAACAGATAAGATATGAGCAGGAATGTCTGTATAGCATCCCTGTAAAGCTTCTCTAAAGGGGGAGAATACACT
The DNA here is from genome assembly GCF_048418805.1 of Vulpes vulpes. Taxonomy (NCBI): domain Eukaryota; kingdom Metazoa; phylum Chordata; class Mammalia; order Carnivora; family Canidae; genus Vulpes; species Vulpes vulpes. The sequence goes on from NC_132794.1 coordinate 56,825,247, forward strand.
CTTTGCCCTCTTTGTCCTCTCCTCTCTGCTGGCTGAATGAGAATAAGATGTCTGGAACTTGGTGGCCATAGTAGAGCATGAGGTGGTATGCTAAGAATGGTGAAGCAGCAAGACAGAAGGGGTTGGGTCCCTGACACCTGAGCCACCATCCTATCCCTGGGTTATTTTCTGTTGGATCTCTTTAGCATAGGAGAGAAATAATTTTTATTTTCTTTAAACCACTGTTATTTTAGTTTTCCTGTCACATGTAAATGTAACACTAATTGATAAAATCATCATCTACTTTATTCAAGACCCTGTGCTAGATGCTGCAGGGGATGTAAAGGTATATAGGATTTAGATACACCAATTGTTGGGCAGGAAGGCTCTGTCTGGTGTGAAGGAAGTGCTAAGAAAGGTTTGGCCTGACAGGGCTGTGTGGAAATGAAAAGGATTTTATGAGATGAGAACTGGGAATATGATGCAAGGAGCTGGAATGCCAGGCTAATGACATTGAACTCGACCCAGTGATGGGCAAACAGAGCAGGTAAGCTTGTCTCTAGTTTGCAAATGAAGAAACCCAGGCCTTGGCAAATTATAGGACTTGTTCAAGGTCACCCAGCCGGTAAACTGCAGAGCCAATCTCAGTTCTACTGACACTTGGCCCAGTGCCATCTCATAGTTCTGGTGTCTTTGAAAGAATCTGGAGCAAAAAGAGTAGGAATGGAGGTTTTGTACTCTCACACAGCCAGGGAACTAGACTGTACCCCTCCTCATACCCTCACACCTTTAAGAAGAAGCTTTGGGGGGTTGCTAGAAGTTTAGGATCCAGACCTACCTTGAAGTCAGAGAACCCTTCCTCAGCCTCCTGCTTAGACACCTCCATGAGGTTATAATGCCCAGGGTGCTGCGTTGCTATATAGTAAGTGCCCATGTGTCAGGAACAGTGCTGGACACATTATCTAATTTGCTGCCTTAAATAGTCTAACAAGAAAGTTATACCACTTCTATTTTACAACAAAGATGAAGAAATTGAAGTTCTAAGAAATGAAACCACCTACCCAAAGTCACTCAGTTGATGGCAAAGTTGAAGTTCAAAGCTACATCAGTTCATCACCAAGCTGTGTTCTTAGCCCCACATTCTAATGTCTTCTCAATCCCTGCCAAAGCATGGAATAGTCTTCTATTACTATTCAGATACCAAGGACTTACCTAGTTTGATAGGTTGACCAGTACCAGATTCCCACTGTGAGCATTCCACCTGCAGTCAGGAGTCAGCGTCCTATCCAATAATCCTATCACCCATGCCCTATATGTAACCCTCACAGGGGTGAGGGATCTCTTAGGGAGGTAGACCCACAGATTTCCAGACCTTTGTGGCCTCAAGCTTCCCAGGGTTCTTTGTCTTGGTTGGTCATGTGGCAAGGATGTCAGAGTCCTCCCATTCTAGGTTCTAGAATTCACAGATTCCAGTGAGCTGTTTCATGGAATCAGGGACACTGCATTCTTTGTGTCCTTCCTGTGGCTGTCATGGTTAGAATGCATTTGTTATGATTTGTACTGGCATTCATTCAATAAACAACTGGTCATTGGAACTGAATCTCTTATCATTGCCAACGTTTGGAAAGTTGCGTTTTATTTTGCCAGTTATCCAGTGTGCATCTTTCCAGTAATGTGGTATGTCCAGAGTTCCAACACAAACCACATATTCCCTTCAGCTGACCACACTGGTTTTCTTCTGGAATTTCCCATAGGAAACACCATGAGATGTGCCCTGCAGAGCTGAAGGCGACAGATGGACACCCATCCCCTCTGCATTCTCTACCCAACTACAGGAGACCAACTACTTTGCCAGGTTTTGCCCTGGGTCATCACCAGGCCGCCCCATTCTGTGCAACCTCCCTCCCTGTTGGCAAAATACTCTTCCTTTCCAAGCTCAGCCTAAGACTCTCACCCCACACCCTTTTCCTAATCAAGCTAAAGATGGAATGTATTTTCCTTATTTTAATTAGATATATTAGGCTTAGCCTAAGTACAGCAGATTTTAATATTTTTTTTACTTTAATTTACTGATAGAATACTCATCCTTTCCTTGTAAACATCATAATCAACATTCTTATTCTCAGATGTACCACTTAAAGCATCTGAAGTCAGACATGAAACAGTAATTTAAATTTGTTCATAACAGTTTTCTGAAGATATAAGCAGATTGTCAGATGTAGAAGCACATTTCTTACACTTTCATGCATTGCAATGTGATGTAGTTAAACTATCTCACTATATCTTGTCATTATACCTTGTAGACATTCTTATCAATAGTTCTTATACAATCCTTATAATCTGTCATTGTCACCCAAAAGTGATGGCCAGTTAAGTAGTTGGATCCACACGATTACCAAAGGCTTGCTGCTTCCTTGACTGCAGCATTCTCATTAAAATTATGCCCTAGATGTTTCATATATGACAACAATTTACACATATATGTCCCCCCCTGGAAGCATAAGCAGTTGGTGGACATGAAAGGACTTTGAAACCCTGTATAACACTACGTGTGTCAGCTATCCTTTTACACGGTAACAGATGGTGGCCAAAGTCCAGCTGGGTTCAAGGCCCACTCTGCCTCTTGCTCATGGTGTGATCTCTACTAGGTCATTTACACTCTCTGACCCTCAGGTTTTTCATCTATGAAATGGAAATGAGAATGCTTGCCCTACCACGAGGTTCAAATGAGATCACAGTTGGGAAATCCCTTCAATATTCAAACGTTAACCGTTTTACCACACACATTAACTTTTAATCTTGACAACAATAGGACACAGAGGTAATTTTCCTCTTTTACAGATGTGGAGACTCAAGTGAATTAGCCCTGGAGGGCCTGGAGTCCAAACTGAGGTCTCCCTGTCCAATGCTCTTCTCTGAGGGAGGCACACTCCATGGCACCATCCCTGCTCATGGCTGTGTCCTCTGCACACTACAAACAGCACATTATTGAGCTATTGGCCTTGAAGTTTGGCAGCAAATCAGTCCTTAAGAGCCACACAGGGGGAGAAAGGCAGTTAAGCCCCTTCATCCTGTCCATGAATCCTATTTCCAGCCCAGCTTCTTGACTTTTCCCAACACAAATGTGTTAGCCATATACTTGTGGAGTACCTGCTTCCACTTCACCCCCTGCAGAAAGCAGATGGGATTCAGTAGCACTGCCCTGAAAAGGTGTGTCATGTGGCTGGGGCAAGAACTCAGACACAGAAACAGCTAAACACAAAACAGTACATGTTCAGGTGCCAGATGAGTAGGCAGGACAGAGGGACATTCCCAGATGCTCCATTTGGGAACACTGGAAGTTGCTGAAGCTTTCTGTGGCCAACAAACCCAAGAAATACCTCAGTTTGAGGAGACATGGAATCTGCATCATCCCCCCCTCTTTCCTCAATGCCACTGCTGAGGTCCCTTGTCCCCAAAGCTGTCTCCTTCACTGGCCTATAGGCTCCACAAGGTCAGCAAATGTTTCCATTGCCATGTGCTCCAGACTTACTCTAGATCAATCCTGAGTGAACATCTGCTGAATTGAGCAGATGTAAATAGAGCACATAGACAACACTAGGGACTCATCCTCTGGTCTCAGGGGCCTATGAAGGAGAGTGTGCAGGCAGGCTGGACTCTGTCCTGGGAAGGAGGAGGCCTAAGACCTCATGGAAGAGCCAAAGGAAAAAAAAAATTAACATTCTATGAACTAAATGGAGAGAAATGCCATTTAGGAAAAAACCTGATAAGTGAAATTCCTAAGAGAAGCAACTGTCAGGGAGCAAATCATCCCTTGTGTGAGAGGTGGGAAGGTTGTACAGCAACTCCGTTCTGGTCACCACCAGCTGGAGCTGGGCTACATAGGTGAAGGTGCCATTTCCTGCACTTGAAGTAGACTGAGGGGAGCCCTGTGACCACCTTCCTGCCTCACTGTGGGGGACTCCTGAGTTTTGAGGACCTTGATCTCTTCAGAGAAAGGAAGCCTAATTTCTGGGTCCAGTGTTCTTCCCTGATCTCCTACTGAGTGGAGAATAAGCAGGGGCTTTCTCTGAACCATGCGGCCCCTTACCTGATCCGGAAGCACAAAGGGAAATTAATAGTACTTTATGCAAACACTTCTCTCTTTTTTGGATATTATATTTAGAGAAACTGCTTTGGCATTTAGAGATAAGTTTTACATAAGAGTTTGTTACTGCTGCTTCTGCTGTTAACCATCCAAACAGTAAAAGCCAAGTGGAAATTCTCAGATGTCAGTAATACCACCAAAATGCTTAAAAATATCCACTAGGTCCCCTTCAGTCATCACATTTTCAAACTTCTGGAAGTATAGGGAACCTTCTGAGAAGAATTTGTCATAATCTAATGCTTAACAAAATGTTTTCCACCTTCCCTCCCCAACCTCTCCCATTAGGATTTTTCAAGTGTACTTGATTGCAACAACTTTGGGCCAAGCTAACCCACTGTGTGGCCTTAGGCAAGTCCCTATCCCTGTGGGTCTCAGTTGGTGATATTTGAACCTCTAAGTCTCTCTCTCTCTGAAAGGGTCCCCTCTCAGCACCAAGTCCAGAACCAGTGATCCCATTAGGAAACAATGCAGCTCCTAGAATTATGAGTCTACAGGGAACATATCCCATTTCTGGCTGAACTGTTCCCAGACTGCTGCTAACACAGAGGCTCCAAACTTTAAAGCCTCAATAATGGCTTGAAGGAATTCAGTGTTTTCTACCAAATGACTGCTGGAACGACAAGGGTCCTGTACAGGCTTTAGTTAGCTGGCCCAGTAAAAAGGAAATTGATCTTCTGCTCTCTTCCTGTGTTCCCTTCCAGTGGTTCCCTGGACCACCTTCTTTGGACCTCTCTCCACACCCCCGACCACCATGCCATCACCACTGCAAGAGTATGGGCTCTTTGGTGGCCTATACGTGCCCACTGTGCCTGGCCCTCTCCAGCCCTCTTCTTCCTTGCCTGCTGAGAAGCTCCTTCTGTAGGAAGTTGCTCTCAGGTGGGAAGGAGCCAACTGACTAATTCACACTGAGACATAATGCTTCCTAAAGAATTAAAATGAAGATGTCCTATAGGAGAAAAAAATGCATTAAGTTCCCAAAGAAATTAATTTTAAAGAGAACTTGAGGCATTAAAGATGAACCAAGAGAGGTATGGGAGGCATGTTTTATGGCAGGGAGCTTGGATTTGGGTGTGGCTCTACCCTTTCTTTTACAAGTGTATGCTCTAGGGAAATTTGTTTAACCACTCTGAAATCCGATTTCTAGGACAATAAAATGACTTCTGGAGCCATTGACCAACCCCCATGAGATAACATGAAAGTGCTTGAAAACTGTACAATTCAGCATAAACCCCCCTGCTTATGCCCCACCCCCACCCCCCTGTCCCATTTTCTCCTCCTTAGCTCCACTACTCACTCTTACTACTCTGAGAGAAGAACAAGGGAGAAAAAGATGCTGGCATGTTCCCTTCCAGCCTTCTCCATGCTTCATCCCCTCCCCACCTCCTAATCATCACAGGGATTTTGAATGTTGTTTTTGTATGTGGATTTCCCTTTGTTCCCCTACCCTTCAAAGGAAGCCACTCCAAATCTCTGAAGCATGCTCTGCAACAGGACAATGGAAGACTGGTGTGCAGGCTGGGAAAGAGAAGGATTTGCCTGGTGAACAAAATCAGGAGACCTGAGGGTCATGCTTTCTTTTTTAAAAAAACCTACACAAAAATGTGTCCCTTCTGACACTATGCCCAACATCTATCGGTTCCCTTGAAGACAGGGCAGCATGATGACAACTTGGTGCTATTTTATAATCAGGCAGCACATGGAATGGGGCTATTCCCACATATGCCTCTCCAGCTCCCAACAGAATGGACACTCTATTTAAATGTAGACATTTCTCATCATTTCCAAAGATTAATATTTACAAAGTCATAACTTGAGAATTATTCTAGCTATTCCTAATTACCATTAGGCTTATATGTTAACAATGTATTCCCACACAAGTTTGGGAATTGGTCTAAAAATACTAACGTAGAAATAAGTGAATAAAAACTAAGCCAATTCATAGGACACTAGAATATTGCAAAGAGAGGAACCATCATGTTTGTTAAGCTCCTGTATGAAGAAATTAAGTAATGCATGCGGGAAACGAGGTTACACTACACACTAATCAGAGCTGGGTTAAAACACAATTCTTCTAATCCATTTCATGGATGGCTGAGAACGTAACAGCAATAAAATAATACATACTAAAAGATAATTATAAGCCAAAAATATAACAAGGGAAATTCAAAGCTGGTTCAAAACTAAACAATCTAAATCCAACTAACAAACAAGTAGATGGAAATTAAATTTAAATGAAGAAAAGCATAAGTGGAAATGCAAATTTCAGACAGAGTAAATGTTAACCGGAACCACTTAAGCTGTCCATTGATCTGGACTTTTTACTGTCAGCTCTGGGGATCCTAGTGAGTCATAATTCCAAGGAAGAAGTGATTATATATTGGGAAAACAAGGTTAAAGACAAAAATAACAGAATGCCGGGGCTTGTGTTTGACATAAATTGAAGGCAGAAGTGGAGCTGTAATCTCATTTTTGGTGGAAATCACCAAGAAAAATAAATGAAAGAAGAGTTCTTGCTCGTCTCTCCACAAAAAGGAATAAAATGCCAATAATAAGAAAAACAGTGTAATTCAGAAAATTCCTGAGCCCACATCAACTCCGTTTGTTGGGGTGAGTGTCCAAACCAGGTTGCTTCAGGGCAAGGCCCTTATGGTGGTTCTGGAAAGCTACTGAGGACAGAGGTCCTGTGGGTCTTGTTGCTGGCAGGGCAAGAGGTTGTGAGGACAGAGACAAGAGAAGAAAGCTTCCATTGTAAGGACTTCCAGCCTGAAGATACCTCCTCCACAATCTGCCTTCTCTGCTCTGTCCTCTTGGGTTAGCAGTGTGACACTTAACCTTGGGGCTTTTGCCTCATATTCATCAGGCAAATAGTGAAGAGACTTTCTAAATGCCCCCAAATTTTCCCAGTTCTATTAGTGTAGGTGTCTGAATCAGGTTGCTACATAGTGAAGACCTGTTTTACTGAACACTGTTAGCTCAATTCATGATTTACCTGCACCTCCCAGCCATTGCTTTCAAGAGGCCAGAGTCAAAGCTCTTCTAGGAAAATGAAGGAAGAGAAGTATCTCTGCAATATTTAAGTCAAATGTTGAGACTCCACAACAAGAAATGAGGAACATGACATGGACCTTACAGTCAAAGAATTTTGCTGGTAGAAGTCTCAGCTACAACAAAATATAAACTGTGGCTTGAGTTAAGTATTTTACTAGTACATCCCACAGATCTAGACTTTCACTCAGTGTCTTTATTTTCTTTACAGAATTATCCAAAATCGTTCCAAGTACCTAAAGAAAGCAACAATGTACCTATGGCATAGCATTGTCCTTGACACTCAAAAGTAGCATAAAACTGGAGAAGAAAATGCCCTTCCTCAAGCCCACTGGCCAGAACCATAGAATTTTGAGCCTGGAAGAAACCTTAACTGGAGACTCGGGTTTAAGGTAATAATACCATCTGACAAAGTGAAGCAGGGCATTGGAAAGAGGCCAGTGTGCAATGAGGGGCTTTAAAGTGTGAGCATCTTCAGTTTCATGGTATACCTACCTCTGCCAATGAATCACCATGTAATTCATTTAAATAGTCATATATTGCGTTTCATTGATTCATAGACTCTTGAATGTGGAAATATCAACTGGCTTGTTCATTGCCATGCAGATAGTTGGTGGAAAATGTCAGGGATCAACCCCGTGTTTTGAACTCCTATCCAGAACTGTTACTTATACCTGCAACATCTGCAACTACTTTGTATATACACCTAAACATCTAAAAGTACCACATGCTTTTGGCTTCAGGCAGTCAGTAAAAGGTCTTAATTATCTAGCATCAGGAAAGAGAATAAACAAGTCTAACATTTAGAAGTAAAGTAACTTAGGACTTAGTCCAGCCCTAAATGAAAGCCAGTGGGTGATACATGGCACCATATGTCAGGCTGGTTAACAGCCTAGCTCTCTTCTCCTTATGCTCATCATTGTTCTCTATTTCTTCCAGAATTAGGTGCCAGGGCTAATTAAATTCCTGATTAAAGCCCAAGGTATCACTGGGAATTCAGCTGGCAAGCTGGCTGAATATAAAGGACAAAACAGTCCCCACATTTGATTTCCAAAGATATTGGTAGAGCCATCTGTTAGATTCCTTCAAATCATGCATTCATTTATTCATTCATCCATTCATTCACTAATTTTTTCATTCATTTGTTCATTCAGCATTCTTAATGAGCACCTCAGGACATGGGACACATTAATCTCTTTCCTCAAGGAATTTACAGTCCAATTTGAGGAGATAAGAAATGAACTCATGAAAAACATTTAAGGTGGAGCATGTGTAGGCAGAGGAGAGGAGGAGAGACTGTGCTTCCTCAAGGTGGAAGAAGCCTTTATGGAGGAATCAGGGCCTATAAGCCCCTGGAAGGTAGGCCGAAAGCCCTCTTGATCTTCCCAGCCCTTAACTGAACAAAGAAATATCTCCACGACACTCAGCGACATTAGCCAGTTGCTTGGGGATTTTTTTTTTTTAAGATTTTAAGTATCATCTCTACACCCAATGTGGGGCTTGAACCCACAACCCTGAGATCAAGAGTCACACATTCCACTGATTGAACCAGCCAGGTGCCCTGGGACTCATTAATTTCTGAAATTCCCCCAAAATGGAAGATAAGATTATTGGAGACCTAGCTCCTCACTGTATGCAGGCCCCCTGGGCCAGGGCCTGACAGATAAATGAGCATTTCTTCAGAGGCACTGATTAATTTAGAATAATGGCTCTCATCCACATTGGACCCAATGCCTCTTTTTATAACAAAAAATGTGTACCTTTCTCTTTGTTACGCTCAAATGAAAACCATAAATAATACAATCTGCCTACACACAGAATTTCCCCTCCAAAATCTATAATTAAAAAAATTATAAATAATGCACTATGTTATAATCAAAGAGTAAAGAAAAGCAATTTTATAGTAAAATAGCAAGTATTTTAGTACCTGAAAAAAATGTATACACAGCAACACTGGAAGACCTAATTAGTAGTTAGATTAGTAGACAGGTGCCGAATCACCATGAAAGCAATAGTTATAAATGCACAGATCCACATGTATTTTAAGGGCCACTCACATACTGATTGGCATTGCTATTTATTATATGATTTTCCAGAATCATAGGGATCCTGGGGAACAGCTCTTAGTAAAGTCCTGAACAAAATGTGCCACCTTCATTCAATTTTGCATTCCTAGAAAAATTTGGTCCCTATTAAAAGTGAAAAAATCCTCATGTTTATATGTAAAATGGAGTTGGATGCTAGACCGAGATAATTATGAACAAGGTTTTCCTGGACATAAACAACTGGTGGGACATTTGAAAGTCATGTTGACAGTACCTTGTGGTACAGACTGTCCTAACCATGGCAGAACATGACACCCCCGTCCAGGGGCACCCCCCCATCATTGTAACAAAGTGTGATTGTGACAAATGCCTCCATGAATTTCCAAAAATGCCTCTTAGGGAGTGAAACTACTGTTTCTGGGAAGCCTAGATCAGAGGGCAGGTGTGTGTGTCTGTGTAGATTATATTTGTCTTCTAATAGCTGGAGGTAGGGATCACCTGCTCACCCTACTGCCTCCTGAGATGGTTAATTTCATGTGTTGAGGGACCCAAGTTGCTCAGTCGGTTGGGTGTCTGACTTCAGCTCGGGTCCTGGGATAGAGCCCTGAATCAGGCTCCCGGCTCAGTGGGGCATCTGCTTGTCTCTCTTCCTCTTCCTCTGCCCCTCCCTCCACTCATGCTCTCTCTGTCCCTCTCTTTCTCTCTCTCAAGTAAATAAAATCTTTAAAAAATATATGTGTCAACCTGTGAGCCAGGGGGTGCCCAGATATTTGGTCAAACATTATTCCAAGTATTTCTGTGTGTTTTGGATGGGGTTAACATATATATAGTCTACATTTAGCTACATATACATCCTTTATACATAACTATATACAACCAATAAGATGGGATACTTCTGTTTCTCTGAAGAGTTCTAATAGATTACCATTCAAGTCTGAGCAATGTCCTTGCCTTGTACTGCCTTCTGCCCTCAGATTCCCCACTTCTGAGTGCCGAGCTCTTGACTATCACAGCCTTTGGTCCACCATAAGACACTGAAGCACTGTATCAGGAGGCTCCAGCTGCAGCAAATAGGATCCCATCCCAAACATAGCATGAATCAAGCAAAGGCCAACAGAAAGGGGAAGGAACACAAAAAGGCACCCTTTAGAGTTGACTGGCCCTGAGACTTTGGCCCCTTTTCGGTGTCTTCTTGGACACTGAGACTTGGGTCCTCTTGTGAAACAGGGAGGGAAGGCCTTTGGGAAAAGACTGGTGGCATTTCAATTATTTTGATTTACTTTGATTATTCCCCCTTCTAAGTAAATAAATTAATTCTGTAATCAAGAAAGGAGTCTCAGAAAATATAGCAAGAGTATTTTATTTTATCACATATTTACTCATTCAATGTCTACTATATGCCAGGCTCACATTAAGTTTTGAGAATATAATGATGAGGAATATATAGACCTATCCACAAGTAGCTCACAGACTGGCAAGGAGATAGACAGGTAAAAGGCAATTATAAAACAACAGAATGTACAGCAGGATGGGTAAATACAATTGCAGTGGGAGCAGCTAACCCTCCAAGGAGGTGGAGTCAGGAATGTGGAAAGTTCACCAGAGGGAACACCAGAGGTGTGTTTTGAAGAATGAATTAAAGCTAACTAAATAGAGAAGGGGAAAAAGGAAAAAAGGCCGAGAGATGCGTACTGCAATGGCACAAAGCAGGAAGGGAGCAGGCACCTCCTAGAAGCTAGAGAAAGGGATATAAGGTATAGGTGTGGAGTGGTGAGAACTAAGCTAGAGATAACAGACAAGGGTTGGATCATGGGGCACCCTGTGTGGATCATGCTAGCTTGCCTGGTTTTCACTCTGAAGGCAATAGGAAGCCAATGAAATATTTTAAGCAAAAGAGGGGCATGATCAGATTTATATAATAAACATATCACTCAGACTGAAGAATCAAGTCTGGTTGTGTAAACTGGCAGACCAGGGGCAGGAAGAGCACTCAGGAAAGTGTTGTAGAAATTTGAGTTGTGATGGGGACCCCACTTAAGGCACAAGTCAGGGAGGAAGGAAGGGGAATGCAGAATATCAAGTAGAGAAAGGATTTGCATATACACATACACACACATTGCTGATCAATAAAACATGAAAAAAATCTTGCTATAACTAATAAAGCAAAAAGTAAAATGATAGTACTTTCTTCCATTGACTTCATAAGGGTTTTTGTTTTGTTTTTTAGGGAATACAGGATGTGTTGCATTTGAGGTCCCTCTGGGACTCCAAATGGAGCCACTCCGTTGGTAGTTGGCCCTGTGGGTCTAGAGTTCAGGAGAGAGGTGTGGACTACAGATAGAGTTTGGGAGTCATCCACGGTAGGTGGTGGTCACCTACCATGGAAGTGAACTAAATCACCAAGGGAGAGTCTGTATCGAGAGGAAGTAAGGCAAAACCCTGGAGAATACTAGCAATCAAGGTGAACAGAGGTTAAAGAACAGTTTAAGGAGGCTAAGAAGGAATGGTCAGAAAAGTAGGAGGAAACCTGGAAGAAAATATTGTCATGGAAGCCAGGATAGGAAGGAATGCCAAGAAGGGAGGAGTGTTGAAGACCACTGAAGGTTGCAGAAAGAAGTCAAGTAAGATTGACTGAGAAGTATGCATTGTATTCAGCAAACAAGTCATCAGTGACTTGTTTCTTCTATTTTGTTTGTTTTTTTATTTCATCTTCCCATTCCATTTCCTTGTACTAATTAGTTGTACTGTTAGAGTTGTTATTCAATTATTTTTCTTTTTAATCTGGGGTCTATTTTTTTCATAATACTGACTTCTCCTTTTTGTCACTGATAGTCAGACTCATACTGTTCTTCCATTGCATGAAGATAAGACTCCAACTATTTTCCCCAAGCTCTATTCTCCTGCTGTTCTTCCTCCCCTAAAGGATGCTTTCACTTCCCACTCTCACACCAACATGAGACGTGTGGGAAAGTTTTCCTTCCTCTCTTTCTCCTTTAGTACTTTCAGTTCCAGGCAATCCTAACATTTCCTTTGAAATATGTCTCTTCTATTTTGAGTACTTCAATTACACATCCCTAAACAGCCTATTATTATTCACACAAATGTAACTAGTTATATATTGTAAGGATTCTTGCTCATCACTATTTTTTTCCTTTTTATCCTCCATCCATCCTAAAGCCCTTATACAGATTCATTTATTGTTTGATTAGATCCTTTATTAATATCTTTTTCTCTGATGGAAGATGTGGGTGACATGTCCTTGGAATCTCTGCATATCCTCAAATACACTTCTTTCACTCTGACAGGGGAACAAAGTCTTGCTATAGGGTTCTTGGTATGCACTATTTTTTTCTCCAGTGATCTTCACATGATTCACCACACTCCTCTCTGCTTCAAGTGTTATAGAAGAGACAGTTGATTGCCCCATGATCCTTCTTCCTCTGTCTGTAACTTGTACGTTCTTTCTGGATGATTGTAAATTTTTTTTAATCCTTAGACTCCAAGAATTTGCTAAACTCTGACTCATTTGTCTTGCCCAGAACTTGCCAAAACATTCCAATCAGCAGTCTAGGGCCTTTTTTTAGCTTGGGAAATGTATTTTCTACTACTGAAATATTATCTCTCTCTTTTCCATCTACTTAATTTGTGTGCAGATCTCGTCTTTTGGCTCCAGATAGGTTTTTTTGTGTTCTACTGGAATCTTTACATCCTAATGTTCTTATTATTTTAAAGTTATTATTGTTCTTTAGTGGCTGGTTTTTATGCAAGTCTCTTTCCTAAGAGTGTTGCTGGGCTCCTTAGGTTTTTTTTTTTTTTTAGATTTTATTTATTCATTCATGAGAGACACACAGAGAGAGAGAGAGGCAGAGGCAGACAGAGAAGCAGGCTCCATGCCGGGAGCCCGAAGCAGGGACTCAATCCCAGGACTCCAGGATCACGCCCCGGGCCAAAGGCAAGCGCTAAACTGCTGAGCCACTCAGGAATCCCCTCCTTAGGTATTAATAGTAGTTTCTTTTGACTGCTTTTGGGGTCAGTGTCAATCACTGAGGTGCTTTAAGAGGGAGCAGATCCACAAGCGGTGGGCAGTATTCACCTAGGCAAGATGCCAGAAGGAATACTCTCATTCCCCACTTTATCATGTTGTCAAGTCTTAGGAATAGAGATAGAACACAGTCACCAGTACAATTCCCCTCCCTCTCATCCAGCTGGGTCTCTTTGCTAGGATACCTACTGGTACCCAGATACTGGGGCCGCCTTCTGATCATAGAAGAAGGGGCAGTCTGGAGTCTAGGTGCTTACATGTACAGGTTTAAGAAAACAATACAGGACTCATTCAAGAAGTTATCTTAGAGTGATGGCACTGTTGCAAGCAAGATGGCAGAGTAGAAAGACCTTCTTCCTCTATAGATATATTGGTTCAACAATTCACAGACAAGTTCCTTTTGTGAGAAATTCAGAAACTAATGTAAAGGTTTTTGCATCCCAGGCAAACATGAAACTGGGCTCATTGAAGTCAGGAGGAAAATTCAGAACACCCTTTTGCCAGAATTCCTACTCCTAGCACAGCACTGGATGATCAGGAAGGATTCTCCAGGTCCAGGTTTTCAAAGGGGAGAGAAAGAGTTGGTTTATGCATCTAGTGGCCCAGTTTTTTCAAAAGGGCTCCTCCCAGAGAACTGGCTTCTGTCTTGCCAGCCTTGGCACTCTTATGGGTCCAACAGTCTAGCCACTCAGGGGAGAACAGAGACAGTGACTTGGATTGGTAAATGCCATGATTCTGCTCAACACAGAGAAAATAGGAAACACCACAGCTGCCTTCTTCTCCCTGGTGAGGGAAGGAGTTGGTCCAGGCTTCCAACATCCCAACTTTTCTGGGAGCTTCTCAAAAGACTTGCCTGTCTTGGAAGGCTGATATGACCTGAAATATTGTAGTTGCCTGGGGGCTAGTGAGAACAGAAACAGAGATTTAGATTAGCAGTCACCATAGTACCCCTTCCTGATTCAACACAGAGCAAGCAGAGAGAGAGAGAGAGAGAGATGATAAATACATACAGAGAGAGAAAGAGAGAGAGAGAGATAAGTAACTGTTCCCAGATTCTCCCTAGGGAAGGAAAAGTTGGACGGAGTGTCCAATGATACAACTTTTCTGAGTACCATCTAAGGAACTGGCTTCAATTTCACTGGCTTCAATTTTCACTTCAATTTCACTTGTCCTAGCATACTCTAGACATCTGGGATCTGCAAAGAATGTAGAAAGTGGGTTGGTTTAATACAAAAGATTGAGGAGCCCCTAGAATCTCTGGCCAGGCTGATTGATGGAGGTCTTCTCCTGTATACAGCCAGTCTATGAAGACTATGAGAGGTGGCTGTTTTGTCTAATGTACAGACACCAACACAGAGTCCAGGAAAATGAAGAATCAGGCAAAGATAACACAAAAATCTTCACAAAACAACCCTAATGAAATAGAGTTATATGATATACTTGACAGAAAATTCAAAATAACTGTCATAAAGATGCACACTGAGGCCAAGAGAACATGAATGAAGTGATAATTTCAATAAGAAATATAAAATATAAAAAGGGGGTAATAGAAATCATAGAACTGAAGAATACAATAGCTAACCTTAAAAATTCACTAGAGGTGGTTCATAACAGGCTAGATCAAGCAGAATAAAGGATCAGTGAATTTAAAGATAAGTCATTGAAAATAATTTGGTCAAAAGAGCAAAAAGAAAAAAAAATGAAACAGTGTAGAAACCTTAAAGGACTTATGAGACATCACCAAGCAGGCCAACATACACACTGTAGGAATTCCAGAAGGATAAAAGAGAGAAAGCACCAAAAAGCTTATTCAAGAAATAATGGCTGAACATTTCTCCCTGACTCTGGGCAAGGAAATGGACAGCCAAATCCAAGAGGCAAAAAAATGTGAAAAAAAGATGAAGCAGAAAAATTCACACTGAGACACATTGTAATCAAATTGTCAGAATTCAAAGGCAAAAAGAATTTTGAAAGCAGCCAGAGTAAAGTAAATTGTCATATACAAGGGAACCATCATAAGACTATCAGCAATTTCTCAGCAGAAACCTTGCAGGCCAGACAGGAATGGTAGGATAAATTCTAAGTGCTCAAAGGAAAAAGCTGCCAACCAAGCATACTGTACTGGCAAAACTGCCCTTCCAAAATGATGGAGAGATAAAGACTTTCAAAAGGTAAAGGGAGTTCATCACCATTAGACTTCCTTAAAAGAAATACTAAAAGAAGAACTAAAGTTCTTCAAGTTAAAATGAAAGTGCACCAAACAGCTACATGATAGCATAGTATAAAATGTGTTGGTAAAGGTTAATATAAACACAAATACAGAATACTGTGTTACTGTCATGGTACTAGGTAAATTACTTTTAATTCTAGAATTAAACAAAAAGATAAAAGTATTAAAAATAACTAAAATATCTTAAAAGAGAAACAATATGTTGTGACAACAACAAAATATGTGAGGAGAGAAATTATACTGTAGAGTTTTTATATGTGATTGAACAGCTTAAAATAGACTCTTTTAATGAGCTTAAGAAAGACTTTTAACTATGAGCCCCAAAGAAACCACCAACACCAAAAATACCTATAGAAGTTACACACACACACACACACAAAAAAAAAAAAAAAAAAAAAAAAAGAATTTTAAAATTATCAGTACCGGGCAGCCCCAGTGGCTCAGCGGTTTAGCACTGCCATCAGCCCAGGGTGTGATCCTGGAAACCGGGGATCAAGTCCCACATCGGGCTCCTGCATGGACCCTGCTTCTCCCTCTGCCTTTGTCTCTGCCTCTCTCTTTGTGTGTTTCTCATGAATAAATAAATAAATAAAATCTTTAAAAAATAAATAAAATAATCAGTACCAAAAAATCAACAAAACTCAAGACAGTAAGATAGGAAAAGACAGATAAAAAAAATTATAAGATCAACAAAAACAACAAAATGGCAACAGTAAATCCATGCCTACAAATAATTAAATATAAGTGGATTAAACTCCCCAATCAAAAGATATAGAGTGGCAAGATAGATAAGAAAACAGACCCAACAATATACTATTTATGAGAAACGCAATTTAGATGTAAAGACACAGATAGGCTAAAAGTGAAGAGATAGAAAAAGATAGTCCATACATATGGTAACCAAGAGAGAGCAGAGGTGGCTATAGATATATTACACAAAATAAACTTCAAGTCAAAAACTATCACAAGAGAAAAGAAGGACATTATATAAAGGATAAAAGGGTCAATTTACTAGGAAGATATAACAATTATAAGTATACATGCATCCAGTATCAGAGCACCTCAACATATAAAGCAAACATTGACAGAACCAAAGGAAGAAATATATAGCAATGCAGTAATGGTAGGAGACTTCAGTACGTCACTTGTAATAATGAAACATAGAATTTGAACAAACACTGTAGACCAACAAAACATTCTAACCAACAGCAGAAGAACATACATTCTTCTCAAATACACATGGGATTTTTTTTCTAGGATATATCACATGTTAAATCACAAAACAAGTCATTATAAATTTAAGAAGATTGAAATCATACCACATATCTTTTCTGAAATGAATCTAGAAATCAATACCAGAAGGAATACTGAGAAATTCAAAGATATGTGGAAATTAAACAACACAGTCTTGAACAAAAATTAGTTCAAAGAAGAAATCAAAAGGAAATTGGAAAATACCTCAGGTCAAACAAATAACAAGACCCATAACACACCAAGATTTATGGGATGTAACAAAAGCAATACTAAGAGGGAAATTTATTGAGATTAAAAAGAAGGAATAAAAAAGAATAAAGATTTTAAATACACAATTTAACTTTATATCTCAAGGAGCTAGAAAAAGAACAAACTAAGCCAAAAATTAGCAAAAGGAAAGAAATAACAAAGTTTGGAGCAGAAATCAATGAAATAGAGAATAGGAAATTAATAATAAAAGAATAAAACTAAGAGTTGGTTCTTTCAAAAGATAAACAAAATTGATTAACCCCTAGATAGACTAAAGAGAAAAGAGAGAAGACTCAAATAAATAAAATCAATAATGGAAGAAGAGTCATTACCACTGATGCCACTGAAATAAAAAGGATTAACAACCTACTATGAACAATCATACAACAACAGATTGGATCGCCTAGAAGAAATCGATATACTTCTAGAAACATACAACCTAGGAAGACAGAATCACAAAGATACAGATAATCTAAATAGACCTATAGCATGCAGGTTGAATCAGTAATCAAAAACCTCCTAATAAACCAAAGCCCAACACCAGATGGCTTCACTGGTGAATTCTACCAAAAATTTAAAGAATTGAATGCCAATCCTCAAATTTTTACAAAAGATTGGAAAGAAAGGAACACTTTCACACTCATTTTATGAGGCCAGCATAACCCTGATACCAAAAGCAGACAAAGACACCACATACGAAAAAAAAAAAAAAAGGGAAACTGCAGTCCAGTATCCCTGGTGAATGTAGATGCAAAAATTCTCAGTGAAATACTAGCAAATTGAATCCAACAGCACATTAAAAGGATCATATACCAAAACCAAGTGGAATTTATCCCTGGGATGCAAGGATAGTTCAACATATAAAAATCGATTGATGGGATACATCATATTAACAGGATAAAGGCTAAAAATCACATGATTGTCTCCAGATGCAAAAAAAAAATTTTTTTTTAAGATTTTATTTATTTATTCATGAAATACACGGGGGGGGGGGGGCAGAAACACAGGCAGAGGGAGAAGCAGGCTCCTTGTAAGGAGCCCGATGTAGGACTCAATCCCAGATCCCGGGATCACACCCTGAGTTGAAGGCAGATGCTCAATCTCTGAGCCACCCAGGCATCCCACAAAAATGTTTTTTAATAAAATTCAACACCATTTCATGATAAAGACTCTCACCAAACTAGGAATAAAAGGAAATGGATTCTCAGTGCCCCTCACCTAGGCACTTGATGAAGATGAGCACTGGGTGCTATACTATATGTTGGGAAATTGAACTTCAATAAAAAATATATATATATATTTTTTAAAAAAAGGATATTGACTCAATATAATAAAGGCTGTATGTGGAAAGCCCACAGCTAATATCATACTCAATGGTTAAAGTGAGCAAGGCAAGGATGCTCACTTTCACCTTGAGCAAGGCAAGGATGTTCACTTTCACCACTTCCATTCAACATGGCATTGGAAGTACTAGCTAGAGCAAATAGGGAAGAAAAATAAATATAAGGCATCTAAATCAGAAAAAAGGAAGTTGGAGTTGTTTGCAGACAATATTATCTTATATATATATAATACAGAAGACTCCATGAAGAACTGTTAGAATGATAAAATGACTCAGTAAAGTTGCAAGATACAAAATCAACATATGAAAATCAGTTGCATTTCTATACACTAACAACAGACTTTCTGAAAAAGAAAAAGTAAAACAATTTCATTTACAATCGTGCCAAAAAGAATAAAGTGCTTGGGAATAAACTGAATTAAGGAAGTAAAAGATTTCTATACTGAAAACTACAAAACACTGTTGAAAGAAATAGAAGAAAATACAAGCAGAGACATCTCAAGGTTATGGATTTGAAGACTTAATATTGTTGAAAATGTCCATACTATCCAAAGTCATCTACAGATTGAAAGCAATCTCTATTAAAATCTTTATGATGGTGTTTACAGAAATAGAAAAAACAATTCTAAAATTCATACAGAACAACAAAAAGAATAGCCAGGTCAACCTTGAGAACGAAGAACCAAGCTGTAGTCCTCACTTTTCCTGATTTCAACATATATTGCAAAGCTACAATAATCAAACCAGCATGGTACTGGCATAAAGACATATAGGCAAATGGAACAAAATAGAGAATCCAGAAATAAATCTATGCATATATGATTAACTGATCTTTTGACAAATGTACCATGAAAACACAATGAGAAAAGGATAATCTCTTCAACAATGTTGAGAAAACTGGGTGTAAATATGCAGAGTGATTAAACTAGATTCCTATCTTAAGCTATACACAAAAATCAACTCAAAATGATTAAAGACTTAAATGTAAGACCTGAAACTGTAAAATTCCTAGAAGAAACAGTGAAAAGGCTTCATGGCAGTGGTCTTTGTAATAATCATGGATCTGACACAAAAGCACAGGCAGCAAAAGCAAAAATAGAGAAGTGGGGAAAAAAGTAGACAAGTGGGACTACATCAAACTAAAACACTTCTGCACAGCAAAAGAAACAATCAACAGTGAAAAGGCAACATGTGAAAAGGGAAAAATATTTTCAAACCATATACCTGATAAGGGGTTAATCTCCAAAATATATAAGGAACCTCTACAACTGGTACCAAAAAAAAACCAAAAACCCTAATGACCCAATTTAAAAATCGGCTAAGTACTTGAGTAGATATTTCCCAAAGATGACATATAAATAGCTAATAGGTATATGAAAAAATTCTCAACATCACTAATCATCAGGGAAATGCAAATCAAAACCACAATGAGTTCTCATCCTCACATCTGTCAAGATGGCTATTGTCAAGAAAAAAAAAAGACAAGTGTTGTTGATGATGTAGAGAAATTGGACACTATTGGTGGAACTGTAAAATGGTGCAGCTGCTATGGAAAACAGTATGAAGCTTCCTCAAAAAATTAAAAATAGAGCTATCATACGATCCAGTAATCCCACTCTGGGTATTTATCTAAAAGACTTGAAATCAGAATATTGAAGAGATATCTGCATTCCAGTATTCAATACATCACTATTCACATTAACCAAAATGTAGAAACAACTTAAATATTCTTTGATGGATGGAGAAAGAAACTATGGCATATACATACATAGAATATTATTCAACCTTAAAAAAGAAATTCTGCAATATGAAACAACATGGATGAGCTTTGAGGGCATTATGCTAAATGAAGTAAGACAGTCAGAGAAAGATAAATACCACATGATTTCAGTAAATGAGGTATCTAAAATAGTCAAATTTGTAGAATGAAAGACTGGAATTAGTGGTTGTCAGGAACCGGGGTAAGGGGAAAACGAGGAGTTACTAATCAAAAGACCTAATGTTTTAATTAAGAAAGATGAGTAAGTTTTAGAGATTTATAGTACAATATTGTACCTACAGTCAACAGTACTATATCATATAACTAAAAAGTTTGTCAAGAAGGTAGATCTCATGTAAGTGTTCTTACCACAATAAAATAAACTTTTTTGAAGAGACAAAGTAAAATGACATACAAGAATAATTCATTCCTAATAACTTTGTGAGACTGTAAAGCAAAAGAAGAGAGAGGGAAGGAAGGGAGGGAGGGAAGGAAAAGGGAAAAAGGAAGGAAGGAAAGGATAGGTAAGATATAGCCTAATATCACAGTTATGTGCATCTCTTAAAAAAAAAGAAAAAGAAGAAAAAGAAAAAGAAGTCATCTTGGTTCAGGGTCTATAGTCTGACCTGTGTTCCCCCTGGCTGGGGACAATCGTCCAGGCCCCTGGTTCTGCAGATGGAGTGCCATCTCTCCAGACTTGGTATTGGCAGGAATCCCTTTTGTTCCCTTTCACTTGGACTTTGGAGAGGTGAGGCATATCTAATCTTGCTTTTCACTCTGGCTTCTGAACCCCAAGGAGGAAAAGTCTTGGTTTCTCAGGCCCCAAATTCACCTTTTGTTCAGGTTCCATATTCATCTCTGAGATGCAGGGATGACAGTTCCCCTATTTGGTCTCTAGGAAATCGTCTGACATCATTGCTCTCCCTGAACCCTCCATAAATTGCTAGGCTGGGGACTGGCTTTCTCTCTCTTGCATAGTTTACATATTCTAACAATCAGGGCTTGCTCCGCCTTTGTTTTAGAATCTTGGAGCCAGGGGCCGCTCTAAGCCCTTTTCCATTTCATCAGTTTGAATCCTTTCCCTGCCCTATTTTTCCACTTCCTGTCCATCATCTTGAGCATTCCTGACTGGCCCAAGATTTGAGTCAAGAAGGTTCCCACTTTCGATGAATGCTGGTGAGGTTTCAGCAGTATGATCTTGAGTGAGTTGCTTAACCTTTGTGAGCCTTGCTTTCTCGTCTGTGAAATGGTTATAAGACCTGCCCTGCTCACTTCACAAGCTGATTATGGGGCTCAGATGACATGAGAAAGTACTTTGAAGTGCCCTACACATGTAAAACTTTGTTTTGTCCTTTCAAAAACAGTGGTTCAAGTTTCTTAAGTGGAGCTTTGAAGTATTAAGTTACTTCCAAGGATCTAACCATGTCAAAGCTACTAGTAGAGCTTTTCTACATATTTTCATTCTGTTTCTAAAAACAATCACTTTTTTATGTACTGAAAGGCCATAACTGTAGGTGAAAAAGAAGGCTTCTGTCCACTGTGATATGATTACAATTTAAGGTTTGCTAATACTGGAATTGCAGACCTGTCTTTAACATTGATCAGGTGGTTGATATGATAGATGTGGAGATGTGCCCCACTTTCCCTTTCAAGGAAGGACTTGCTGCCCAGCTGCAGGGAATGAGGTCAGGGTATACCTCAGCTTTGAGAGCCACCTGGCCCAAGGCCACACTCTTCCTCAGGTAGCCCACATCTGCCCTGTGACTAGGTGAGAGGGGGGTGAATGCCAAGTCTATTCTGGCTTGACAAGGGACACTCCAATGGCTAATACTCGATTCAGAGTTCCCCATAGGGTTGGCTGAGACTTTGCAAGACTACACTGAGTTGGACTTCTTCCTCTACCCAATCCTGTTTCCTCTATTTCCTTCACAGATGCTGATCCCTAAAAAACATCTTGCACCCCAAATTCCATCTCAGCATCTGTTCCAGAGAACTCAATCTGTGATAATTGGCTAAGATGCACTGGGGAAGGCAGGATGGATGGGGTGGGGAGGGGCATCTTTATCGCAAGCAAAGCAAATAAAGTACAGAAAAGGTAGAGGGAGAATTTGAAATAGCCCTACTCTACAACTTTGGACAACTCCATGTCTAACAATGATTGAGTGACTCTCAGATATGCACTTATGAGAGGTGGAAAGCTGTTGTTACTTGCCTAACTTACTTAGACCAAAATCTCAGAAGGGAAGCAACATCTATCTTATTCCCAATGCTAGAGATGACTTGATTTGATGATCTCACCTTGAAGTACCAAAAAGTGCAAATATGTGCTGGTTGTCAGACAAAAACTCCAGCTAATATCAAGATTAGCCAAATCATCTAAATGTTAGTCATGGTTCTATTTTTCAACTACCTTTAAATGTGCAATGAAAGAGAAAAATACCATTTTCTAGAACTCAATGTATTCTTATTTCATTTAGAAAGATGGATTTGAAAGCTGAGATTTAGCCGAGTAGAGATCAGAGATAGTTTCTGTAGTGACAGAAGCCACTGCAAATCCTAGCAATAAAAGGTGATCTTTGAAAATGAAAATCTGTCATTCATCAACCCAATCTCCCACCTCAACACACACACTTAAAACCCTTAACTAACTTCCCATTGCTCTTATAATAAAGACCTGAGTCCTACAAAGTCCCACCCACAGAGTCTGGCCCCTAACTCAGTCTCCAGCTTCATTTCATTCCCTTTTTTCTCCTTGCTCCCTATGGTCTTTATGCTATAACCACATTGGCCTTCTTATGGTTCCTCAAATAATCCATGGTGCCTCCTGCCATAAGATCCCACACGTGCTGTCCTCTCTGACTACTATAGACAAATGAATGAGTGTATTAACAAAGAAAAGAAATCTCTGACTTTTTTTTGTTTGGGGAGCTTGAAGTTTCATGAGGTTAAAACGTAGAAATGTTGAGTTAAAAACCCAACGTGGTTGGGTGGAAGATATATTTGGTGGCAACTATTACAGAGATTTTCTCCCTAACCCCTGGCAAGGAAAAAGGGTGGGGATGGGGAGGGAGGACAGCACCATCAGAACAAGCATACCTGCCAACCTCATTACAGAAAATGATAATACCCAAGATCTGGCCTGAGAGTAAATGAAAATTATTCACTTCACAGTCAGGAGGAAATGCTGTGGAATTAAAGTTGGAGTATATTCTTGAATTGGATGTTTTTCTCCAGGGCCCTAAAGTTTACTAGCTGGAATCATTTTTTCGGAACCATTCCATTTAACCTTTGAAAATGAAGCATCTGTCTTTTAATGGAAAAGCTACTTCTCATTGTAAAGATAGCACGCAATGTTCTTGGCTTCCTTGTTATCCAGAAAAGGAAAGTCAGATATCTCCCTGTGTCCTCACTATATCTTGAACCCCTATGTCAACAAAATAGGCCAGATTAATAGCTAACTTTTTTTTTAGAATTACTTATTACTAAAAGTACCAGCCCATCCTGAGAAACACTAGGTAGAGCAGTCTACACAGATGTATCTGCCCCTCAAGGAGTCATGGGAGGCTTAGGAAGCCAGAGATGGAAGGGCCCCAAATAACCAATCTCAAAGCCACTGTATACAGAAAAGAGGCCAAGTTTACCATCCATTGAACACTTTTTTCCTCAAAAAGCATAAAAAAAGTGTAATTAGCTAATCAATTTATTAATCTAATATTCCTACTTGGCATAAGCCCCTGCTGTGTCACAATGGAGAGCGGTCCCTTTCCTAAGCATACTATACCCCAACATACTATACCCCAACAAAAGAAGTACCATCTGGAAGAGCTAAGTTGTTGGTCAGCCGCACAAGGCACAACATGGGTATTGGCAAGTTCAGACAGCCCACAGCCAATAGCACTAATGACCACTGAGCATTTACTACATACCAAGTACTCTACATGTATTTTCTCATTAAATCCTCACAATCTATGAGATAGACATGATTACACTCTCCTTAGAAAAGCTGAGTAACACACCTAAGGCTGCAAGTTTAGAAAGCAGTTTCAAGCTTAGTTCTATCTGCTTCCAAAGCTCATGCCTATAGCCTCTGAGTCTGCCAGGGCTTGCAGACTTCAGGGAGAGGGAGAATTGAGTGTGGTATGGAAGGCAAGGCTTGATGAAGGACAGGGTTCTGAGATAGGCCGGAAACAGGCACAACTCTGAGATAGGACAGAGAAGGAGGAGAGTCAATGCATGGAGCTGTGGTGGAGCAAGGCTGTAGGGAGAAGACATCGAAGAAAGGGGAAAGAGGACAGAGCAAGGCAGGTTGCTTGGATACGGCCATGCTGGGGAGAGGGGTGAGGACACCGGCCTTGTATGCCGTAACAACTTGCCCCCGGTTCTCCTTTTCAATAAAATATTATATTCCTACACAGAAAGACTTGGAGAGGGAACTAGAAGAAGTGTTGAGTGGAAGAGGAATCTTGCCTTTCCTTTGATCTCTTTCTGCCTCTCTGAGTGCAGCATCCCAGGCATTCCACCTATGCAGCCCAAAGTCAGTGCTACAAACCTTTTAAGTCCTACATCCGAAGAAGGGTAGCATCTTTGCCTGAGGTTGTCAGATAAAGCTTGGCTGACTCCAAATGGAACTGGAACTCCACTCCTTCTGCTGACTGTGGAGTCTGAACCAGAGGGGTGGGGGCAAGTGTGTCAGGCTACAGTTACTCTCCCAACCCCTGGACAGGCAGCCTTCCAAGGAAGGTAGTTCCAGTTTGGTAGCACAAGCAGAGTTTCATGCTTAAGCCTTACTACCGCTAGGTACACATCATGTTACATAGACATATATTTACTGTTCAGCCTTTTATTCATTCATTTGTTCGTTCACTCATTCAAGAGGTAAATTACTGAATGGTCATTTCAAGTCAGGGACATGTGCTAGGTATTGGGGGAGATTAGGTCAAGCAATATGCTTGTATATAGCTCCTAACCTCAGGAGCTTAATACTCTGTTATTGCTGGTGGGCTTTGATGACATGATCAGGAAATAGTAATTATAACGAATGCCAGGATAAAGGGAAGCTTAGGAAGCTCCGTGGGACTCCAATTGCTCACACTGCAAGCTGCTTGCCTTGTTCATTTCTGTACCTCACATGTCCATCACTATGCCTGACACACAGCAGGTGCTCAGTAAATTTTCAGTGAATTAAAGATCTTACTGAGCCTGACTCCTAGCGCTGTCTCTCTGTGACTTCTCTCCATTAGTTTAAGCCTGGCATCCTAAGCCTGGATGACATAAGGAAACATGGCATTCTTCAAATAGATCACAATCCGTTAGAACTGGGAGAAATTGGACAAATCTGTCTGTATTGCTTCCATTTCTTCCTAGACATCCTGTCCCCATGGTTGAAGTTCTTCAGGAGCCACTTGAAACTGCATGCTTTCCCTAATTCCTCCTCATTCTGAATGCTCTCCTCAGAATATGCAAGTTGGTCAATGTCCCAATTAAAACTCAGGAGTCCAGACCTTGACCCAGAACCATGACAGCTCCAGCTGGCTTGATGGCAGGGGGCCACCTCCTCCTCTGCAATAATGGGCGGTGGAAACCGCGATCTTGGCTTCTGATTAGGGTCTTCCAACACCATGAGGGTCTCCTAGGGGCCTTGGGGCCCCAGGGAGGCAGAGCCATTCTGGGGAAAGATGAGGAACAGAGTGGAGAGGTCCTGTGAAGAGGCTGAAAATTGACTCCGCCTTTGGGGGGATAGTGATCCTTGAGGTACAGGCACCTGAGCTGACAGAAAAGAGAGGGTGCTGTGAAGGAGTAACTAGGAGGCATGAGTCAACTGCCCCCTCAAGCAAGGAAGGCTCGGTAAGATCCAGAAAGGGCCTGGCCAGAGTCCTAACTCTTCGGCCAGAAAGCACCTCAGGGTCAGTTCAGAGTGGTCTTGGGACACGCTCCAAGCCCTTCAACTGAGCGGTAGCAGAACGGGGTCAGAATCAGGGCTCCTGATTTCCACCCTTGAGCTTTCTCCCCCCCTCACCCCGATGCCTCCTAGGTATGGGTCTCATGGGAGAGTTCTTGGCCTGTCACGTTTTGGGAAATCTCCCTTCAAAAAGGACTCGTGCTTCTCCGGCAGGACAAAGCTACTCTGGTTGTATGGGCGGCCTTTTTAACCCCCCAGTGCCAACCGTCTGTCTCCCTGTCTCTATCCATCCCCTTCCCCGGAAGTATCTCACGGGGTTCTCAGCGGCCACGGGAGGGGCAGCCTGGGCCCCATCCTTGGGGCAGCGGGCATATGTCTTGGCGTCTGGGCCTGCTGATCCTTTCCTCCCGAGAGGTCAGTGCGGGGGAGGGCGGCGTGGAACCCGGGTCTCCCCTCAGTCGGCCCCTCCCTCTGCCCGCCTGGGCCACAGCAATGCCCACACGCAGGGCAGGGAGAAAAGGAGGGGGCCTGGGTTTGCCCGGCTTGGCGGCCCGGCCCCAGGAGCGAGAGCACGGCCCACGCCTCCGGCCCCCGCCCTCTGCTCTCGCTCCCCCCCCCCCCCCCCCCCCCCCGCCTGTCCCTCCGGGCTGCTCGGCGCCGCCACCGCTGTCCCCAACGCGTCCCGCCAGCCGGGGCAGAGGGCGGCGTGACTCACGGCGCGGCCACCAGCCCACGGCCTGCCCGCCCAGTATAAAGGCCGCCGGGCGAGCCGTGCCGGGCCGAGGCGCGCAGAGCATGGCCGGGGGCGCGCAGCGAGGCCGCGGGGGCGCCGGCTGCGGGCTGCGGGGCGCGCTGGCGGCCGTGGCGCTGCTGGCGGCGCTCAACGCCGCGGGCACGGTGTTCGCGCTGTGCCAGTGGCGCGGGCTGAGCGCGGCGGTGCGGGCGCTGGAGGCCCAGCGGGGCCGCGAGCAGCGCGAGGACCGCGCCCTGCGCGCCTTCCTGGCCGAGCTGAGCCGCGCGCCGCCCCCGCCGCCCCCGCCGCCCCCGGACCCCGCCGGCGCCGCGCGCAACAAGCGCAGCCACGGCGGGGAGCCCGCGCCGCACCTCCGCGCCGAGAGCCACGACATGCTGATGATGATGACCTACTCCATGGTGCCGGTAGGCGGGGGCTCGGCTCCCCGAGGCGCCCCCGCCGGGGGGGGGGGGGCGGCGGGCAGGGCGGGAGAGCGGCCCCGGCGGCGCGCGCTCGCCCAGAGGGAGGCGCGGCGGGGGCCGGCACCGGCAGGCACCCGAGCCCGCAGAGGTCCGTGCGAGGGCGGAGGGGCGAAGGGCTGTGTCCCCGCTCGGGCACCTTTGGGTCTGCAGGTAAATGCAGGTGAGCCCGCGTCGGCGAGCTTGACCGTCCGCGTGCTCACAGCCTGGCGTCAGGAGCCTGGGCGGCTCTCACCTGGCCTCCGACCATCCTCGTGAGGTTGGGTGAAGCGAAGACAGTCAGCCCAAATTTTACCGATCACCTGGAATCTTGGTGCTGCGGATAAAGTTGCTCTTGGGTCTTAAAGCGGTTTCCAGATGGAAGAGATCAAAACAGAGAAATTTCCTTGAAATCCACTGAGGAAGCCCACGTTCTCCTCCGGGCTCCAGCGGGTCTCTGGAACCCCAGAGATGGCCAGTGTGCACTCAGGGGGCGTGGAGCGAGGGAGAGTCCCTGGCTCTTCATTAGATTTTCATTAGAATTGCACTCCCCCAAAACAGGTTTAAGAAACTCTGCTCAAAGTCTTTAAAGCCTCAAAAATCTTTTTTTTTTTTTTTTACAGTTCAAAGTTTGCTTTTGCGGATTTTTAACTCAATAATTATCTAACAATTGCATTTAGATCACCTTGCAGGTCCCCATTCCATTCATTACCCATTTCAACCACAATGGTCTTATTTCATTTTATAATGACAAAGATTTCAATTCTGTCACCCCCAAGTCAACTGTGAGCTGTACTTCGGAATCCTAGGTATTCTGAAGATAAACTCACTTAAAGCTTCTGTATCATAGAAGCTTTTAAATATCTTATATGAGCTGAAATGCTTTTACCACTACATCATGGAAATGCGGCATACTGCAAATACATCTTTTCAGAGAGATCAAATTCTCTATTCCTGGCTTCATTTTTTTTTTTTAACTTGTGTCATCATTTAAAAATCTGGGACCAAGCAAAGAATTTTCAAAAGACCTCTGTAGGGGCACCTGAGTGGCTCAGTTAGTTTAAGCATCTGCCTTAGGCTCAGGTCATGAACCCAGAGTTCTGGGATTGAGCCCCAGTTGAGCCTGCTTCTCCCGTCTCAGTCTCCCCCTGCTTGCACTCTCTCACTCTGTGTCAAATAAATAAATAAAATCTTAAAAGAAAAAAAAGACTTTTGTAAAATGAAGAAATCTCCTTTCAGGGAATTTATTCTTTCTCTTGGCTCTCTACCATGCATTTTGAGGGTTTTTTGAAACTCTTCAGGAAGGATGCATCTGAGCATCAACATTTTATATTTTTAATCCTGCTTTTAAGGTAGAAGCCTGTGTATTGCAGTCTGTTCCGTCACTAACCCAAGAGAACAGAGACCCATTTCTGTGTCAGTCTGAAAGCTGGATTTAACTATCACCACCTGCTCTGTTATAGATCAGAGAGCAGAAACATCACATTTGTCAGGCTGAGAAGCGTTCACAGATTATCACCAACTCACCCCCCATTTCTAATGGATATGCTTTCACCTTATAGCATCATTGAGGGAATTTCCATGCAGATCAGGATAAAGTAGCTGTCATATTGCCGGCTTCCCCATTGGGAGTAGTTCTCAAGCAGTAGGCTAGGGGGTCACCTGGAAGCACATTGAAATGCAGATTCCATGGTCCCACTGTCACACTTACAAAGTGATCATCTCCAGAATTGTCTTCCTTAAGAAGTCGCCTGATCCTCATTCCCCCACCTTTCCACCCCCTTGGTGAGCTTGATACAAGTGATCCAGGTGCCACTTTGAGAAATTGCTGTAGATCACTGCTTCTCTACTTTAATATGTATACGAATATCTTGATGGTCTTGTTCAAATGCAGATTCTGACTCAGAAGGTCTAATTTCAGGCTGGAGATCCCACATACCAGTGCTGCTGGTTTGAGGACCACAATCTGAATAGCATGGTTCAAGAGCAGTAGTTGCACATTGAAATCACATGGGGGGCTCTAACAGGACTGTATGTAGATCCCACCACCAGAGACTGAATTCACTGTTAGAGGTGCGGTCTGGCATGCCTGGACGTTGGCATGCCTTCTTGCTGACAGTGAGCAGCATGAAGCATCTTACTCCCACCAGGGCTCTTTTGAGGCCTCTGCTTAAAGCAGAGGAGCCCATTTTATTGCTGAAAGGCTTTTACTTTATTCTAGCAATATTCTCACTCATCTTTGCAAAAATTTCTCCATTTTTCTCAGAATAGAGAATAATTCACACGAGGAAACAGTGTTTTAAAAACCACTTTTTGGGTGCCTGGGTGGCTCTGTTGGTTAAATGTCTGCCTTGGCTGGAGTGGAGATCTCTGGGTCCTGTGACAGAGCCCCACCTCTGGCTCCCTGCTCATCAGGGAGCCTGCTTCTCTCTCTACCCCTCCCCCCCACTCATGCCCCCCCCCTTAAATAAATAAATAAATAAATAAATAAATAAATAAT
Source organism: Vulpes vulpes (assembly GCF_048418805.1). NCBI lineage: Eukaryota > Metazoa > Chordata > Mammalia > Carnivora > Canidae > Vulpes > Vulpes vulpes. The sequence goes on from NC_132794.1 coordinate 56,854,929, forward strand.
CTTTTTTTTTAAAGCACCTTCAAGGGCACCTCTAGTAGAAAAGTTGCTAAGAGAACTATTTAGTATACATCATGGAGGTCGGTGTGCACACCTCTTATGGTTGAAGTCACACCTTCCCCTACCCTTTTCTACAGCACCAGTAGGTTTGAATGGGGAGGAGATCAGAGGTCCCCCCACTGACAGTCCATGTCCTTAGAAATCTAGGAACAAAGAAATATGTTGTAGGCAGACTAATGTCAGCATTTCAGAAAGTCTTCCCAAAGGCTCATTTATCCAAGATGAACCTCCTCAAGCTTACTGACACTTCAAAGTTCTGTGCTTTGGGCTGAAAGCATATCAGCTCAGCATGGTAATTCTGGTTAGCACATTCTGCCCAGAAACTGGTTGTTAAAAGGGCAGAGTAAGTAGTCATTACCTAAGAACAGTTAGTTCGGTACAAGCAAAAACATTAAATCCTTGAAAGTAAGTGGATACTTTGGAAAAAAGTAGTAAGGGCCCTGGGTACCCCCGAGCTAGACCAACAATAAGAAGCCATCTGCCAGGAACTCCTGCAGGAGAGGGTGCCTCGGTTTACTCCCCACCCCACCTCACCCCAGTCCCGTCTCACTTCTCTTCCCATCAACTGCTTCTTTGTCCCATTCTTCAGGTCTTACACTTACTGATCTTCTGGTAGCCTCGTCATCCTGTCCAAAATCTAGGCCCAAGCTCCCAGTAGGAAAAAGATGTTACTTCTAATGATGTGTGTCTTAAGCTCTGGGTTGATGGGTTGACGATTCACATTTTTTAAAAAATGAAACTCTAAAACTACTAGAGGAAAACATGCGTAAATTCATTTTTAATGTTGGAATGGGGAAATCTGTCTAACAATGTAAATGCCAGAAGCAAAGAGTAAATAAACTTACCTACATTTAAAAAGCACAAAGAACAAACAAACAAACACACATCTCATAAACAAAGGCAAAAGATAAAGCACAAACTGAAAAAAAAAAAAAAACCATTTGCAGGTCATATCATAGATACAGGGCTAATCTATATATTACTCCTATAATTTTATAAGAAATAAACCCAAGAATTTAATAGGAAAATCAACAGAAATAGGAATCCAATAGGAGAATGGAACATAGTTCTCAGAAAAAGAAGTACAAATGTCTCTAGGTAAACATGTGAGAAAAGATGTCTTGGTTAAAAATGCAAATAACACCTGCCCTGAAAGTTTTTACCTGTTAGAATGACAAAACTACAAAAATGTGACCACATAGTCTCCTGGGGAGGCTGAAGGAAAATAAACATGCTTTTGCATTGCTGTTTTGGACTGCAAAATGGCACAACTCACGTGGAAGGCGATTTGGCTGTACCTAAAAATATTACAAATACATTTACCCTGTAACCCAGCAATCTCACTTGTGGGAATTTATCCTGCACGATATACTTTATCACCTATGAAATGACATATGCGTATATCTGTTGTGGAATATTTGTAAGAACAAAAGAGTATTCACAACCTGTGCTCATTAATACAGAAGTAGTTTAATACATCAACCTATGCACTCACTGGAATAGGTAGCTGTAAAATGAGGATGAGGAAGTTCTTTATGTGCTATTATTGGAATAATCCTTAGGATATATTTTAAGTAAAGAAAGCAAGACAGAAAAAAATATATATTGTATTACCTCGTGTAAGGAAGAAGTGGAAAAATAAGTGACGATGTTAACAAAAGTGCTTTATTAATAAAGGAGGGTGGGGATAAGTTGGGAACGAGCCTCTCACTATATAGCTTTGTATGTTATTTTGACTTTTGAACCGAGTGATTGTGTTAGTCTATCTGTGAGTAAAAAGGCCATGACCACAAGGTTACATGGCTGCTGCCCCCGGCCTGCCCCCGGCCTGGGGGGCCGTAGGGCATAGCAGAGGCTGGCCTGGCCTGAAATTCATGCGCTGTGTCTAAGGGGAGGCCCTCACCGATTGTTGCTGTACAAGAGCAAGAGCTCAGTGTGCCTGGTCTTTTGATTTTTTTTTTTTCAAGAGAAGTTAAAAAATCTGACTTTTTATGCGAAATCTCTTGGCTTTGAAATATTGACAAAAATTCCCGCAAAAATGTGTTTAACTGGCTAACTGTGTTGGCCAAACAACACTCGCATTGTTAGGGACCATGTTAGGACTACCAAGCTTAGTTTCCAGCAGTCTCATTTTATAATCATGAGTGGTTTTGAACAAAAATGGCTTTATTTAGCTCCACCACGCCCCCCTGCCCCCATGTCTTTCCCACCCTGGTTGTGCAAGGATACTAGTAACTGTGCCATTGTTATTGTTGGTTGAGTGAGATGGGTTTCTTTGTGTGCTTGGTTTGGTTTGGGTTTTGTTTTGGTTTTTGGCTGTTTCTAAAACTCAACTCCACCTTCAGTGGATGGAGATTTCCCGGCACTGTTGCTTTTCAAAGGCATATGCTCTAGTTCTGAGGATGGTTCTCAAGGAGGAGAGGCCGGCTGTGTCGAGCTGTATAACGCATTCTTGTAACAAGTGGAGCTTTTTGTGATGACTGCAGTGAGGTACACTTATAAGGATCTATACATTATCTTGTTTATAGGGGGAAAATCACATTACCTGTAGGCACAGCTCCTGTTTCCATGGATGCTATACTTCCTTGAAAGCCCTAGATTGGCTGTGTCAGGGTTCACCTCCTTTTCCTACCTCTTGGAGTGAGTCAACTTCCAGAAGATTTAAAAGTTGAGGATTCAGACCAGGAGTCAACAAACTACGCCCTCTAGCCAGATCAAGTCGGCCACTTGATTTTGTACAGCCCACAGAGTAAAAATGATTTACATTTGTAAAGGGCTGGGGGGAGGGAAATCAAAAGAAGGATAATATTTCGTGACACACAAACATTATGTGTAATTCAAATTTTAGCAATCGTAATAAGGTTTTGTTGGAATACCACTATGCCCGTTCACATATTGCCTGTGACTACTTTCACATGACAACAGCAGGACTGAGTAGTTGAAACATAAACCATATGGCCCACAAAGCCTAAAATATTTTCCTTTTGGCCCTTTACAGAATAAGCTTGCCAACTCCTCATTAGACAGTGGTCCACTGGAGCAGAGAAGATACTAGGAGTTGTTCCTTTGGAGAACCTAAGCAACTAAATCAGGGTTGTTCTAGGATTGGGCTAACCCTGTTTTTTTGTTTGTTTGTTTTGTTGGAGTTTTTTTTTTTTTTTAAAAGCTTGAGGGTAAAATTTAGTGGTTTATAGTTGCATATTATACTGTAACACCCAGTGCTCATCACGGTAAGTGTACTCCTTAATTCCCAGCACCTATTTACACATCCCCCAACCTGCTTCCCCTCCAGCAACTCTCAGTTTGTTTCCTAGAGTTAAGAATGCCTTATGGTTTGCCTCCCTTCCTGTTATTATCTTTTATTTCCTTCACTTCTCCTGTGTTCATCAGTTTTGTTTCTTAAATTCCACACATGAGTGAAATCATATGGTATTTGCCTTTCTTTGACTGATTTATTTCCCGTAACATAATACCCTTTAGTTCTATCCATGTCATTGCAAATGGCATGATTTCATTCTTTTTGATGGCTGAGTAATATTCGTGTGTGTGTGTGTGTGTGTGTGTGTGTGTTTGTGTGTATACCACATCCTCTTTATTCATTTATCTTTTGATGGACATCTGGACTCTTTCCATATTTTGGCTATTGTGGACATTGCTACTGTAAACGTTGGAGTGCATGCACCCCTTCGAATCAAAATTTTTGTATCCTTTGGATAAACACCTGGTAGTGAAATTGCTGGGTTGTAGGGTAGTTCTATTTTTAACTTTTTGAGGAGCTTCCATACTGTTTTCCAGAGTGGCTGCCCCAGGTTGCATTCCCACCAATAGTATAAGAGGGTTTCTCCACATCCTTGACAATGTCTGATGTTTCCTGAGTTGTTAATTTTAGCCATTCTGACAGGGTTTTAAGACATCTTCCAAGGAGACAGAATCTAGGATGGAGCTGACCCAACGAGAGCAGTCTCACCCTGGATGGGGGTTGCAGGGCCAAGCTGGTCCTCAGGCCTTTTGCTCCTTCTAGGCCAGCTCCCCAAGTCAAGAGCAGTTATGTTAGGCTCTTAACCACTGTTAATCCCATGTCTAAGCCTTGTTTCAAACCGCATCATTCCCTTCAATTGGAAGGGGGAGTTTTATACCCCATTAGGTCCTATGGACCCTGAAGAGAGATTAGAGGCCTGATGAGAAGAACAAGAAAAGACACAAACCCACATGTCATGCCTGAGAGACATGTTTCCGTGGCCTTTTGCATAGTTGCATGTGCACGTGGGCACTTGGGATGTCACATCTGACACTGTGGTTGGTTCGCCTGTCAGAAGTCCTTTCTGAGTGCCAATTAAGGGTGAGAGAGAACTTGAAGCTACATGCCTGCTAAGATTGTATCTGGTGTTGGTACTGTGAACACATCCATAAACTTAACTCATGATGGCATGTTGAGGAAGACAGGTGAGAGCTAGCTCCTTAGTTACATCCTTCAGACACTTTATCAAAATACATTTTACATACATGCAAATAAAACATTCAATGTAGATATACAGTGGTCATGATTCTCTAAGGATGTATGTGAAAGACAAGTGTGCCGAGACTGAGCATCTGGACCCATGGAAACAGGGCAGTTGTGTTGACATGAATGGCATTAAGCCATTCGGACCTACTCCCAGATCCTAGAGCTATTAAAAAGCCCTTAGTCTCTTTCTAGCCAAAGCATTAGAGGTAAGAGAAGCAGGAACAAGCCTGCTAAGCGTCTACAACCCAAACAGGATGGACCTTCTGGGACCTAGTCAGTTGTCCCCTCTCTCTATGTCCTGCCTTTCCTTCAACCTATACTGCCTCTATGCCAGCGATAAAAAAGAATTTTTTTCCCTTTGGAACTCAAAGCCACATGCCCCCTGGAACAGTGCCACTCTACTCTGGGGAGACAGCAGAACCCCCAGACCAGCCTGTCATTTACAGGCATTGCCCACTAGACTACAGACTGAGAGATCCTTGGGCAGAGGGCCCTTTCTGGGTGAGTTCCAGAACAACTTCTCAAATCATGAGTCTTCCAATGCCAAGAGATTGTTTATCCCTCCTCCTCCAAATGCCCTTTTCCTAGGATCCTCTCTATGACTGGCCCAGGCTCACCTCCATGTGGTACTCCTGCCACCTTCAGTCATTGTGTGCCTGGCCTAATTTGAGGCACCTGGGATTCCTTCCTCACTCTTAGGTTCCCAGCCAAATTCTCTCTCCCTGATGCTTCCCTGAGTATGTTGTGCTGGTGAGCAGTGTGGACCAAGGGAGTTTGATGAATTCACATCCTGGGCTCACAGATTTGTAACTGGGCGACCTTGCACAAGTCTTTTAACTTCTCCAAACTTCAGTTTCCTCATCTGTAAGATTGAGATAATAGCGTTCACTTCATAGTGTCCCTAGCAGGCTTAAGGGAAATGTTGGTAAAGTATAGCACCTGATAGAGTCAGGTTCCCAGTAACTATTCATTATTACTGTTATGAAGATTTTTTCACTATTACTTTATCATTAGTCCTTCTTGCCCCATTATCTCAGCATCTTGTTTCTGGCTTCATTCTTTATTGCCAGTTCCTTCAGAATGCCAAGTTGTCTGTTCCTATGTGCTTCTAACAGCTGCTGCTTGGGGATAGTGTTTGGTCTCTTGACACCAGATTGACATCACACCAGCTTAAATCATCTTGTCATGAAAGCAAAATAGAGTTAGCCTTGATGTGGTAATAGGGCTTCTTGAGCTGGTCAGGATTTCCTGGGCCCCCACCCCTTCTACACAGCCACTGATGACAAGGTTTGATGCCCACTGAAAGGGAGTCAGCTTGATCTCCTTTCTGACTGACTTAACTGGTTACTGTTGTGGCAGTCCTTAAAAAATGTTTTGGATGCTTTCATTTGGAAAATTGACAAAATGTGAGTGGAAGACAGAGCAAAAACAACTTCTAAGAAAGAAGAACAATTTACTTCTTAGGGGTGGCATGTTCTCCAGGATATGATTACCTGCGGGGGAACTATCAGAACGGGCTTCAGATCTGACAAAACACACTTATCTGGAAAAAAAAAATGTATTTTTTTTCCTCTACATTCCTCAAACTCACCCCTCCCTGCTCCCATAAAAGAAATCCTTGGCCAAATCTAGTTGACATTCAAGCTTATTTTACATGCATTTTATCTGCAGACTAAAGGTCATGTTGTGTGAAATAAGCTGAAGCTTTTAGGTTGTGATTCTGCTACAAAGACAGCATTTTTCAGCCCATCAATTGCTTTTATATAGCTCTTTGGGTTCTAACAGCTCTATATTTTAAGTAGATATAATTTACTTCTAGTTTAACTAAGGTTCAAGCCACAATTTTCTTTACTGAAAGGTAGAGTTAAAATAACAAGGCCAAATAAAGACTGTTCAAAATGCAATTTGTGGAGTTTGTTCTGAATGCAGTAGGTAGAGTAACCTTTCATCTGCCATTCAGAAAGTTTCCTGTGCTCAACCAAAGTGCTGGGAACTTTCCAGACCTTGCCTGGGCTGTATGCAAAAACTGTGAAGTATTTGAGAAAAAATTGTAGATAACTATACCCAAGCCAAAATGATGAAGTGCAAGTGCAAAATAATTCCCCAGTTTTTCAGTAACTTAATGGGTGAGTAGTAGAGTCTAGATTTATTTTCACTCAGAGGTAGAAAATGCCCTCTCCCTCTAGGCCACACTTGAGGATGTTGGAATCAATCCCTCTGAACAGGGAGACCTTTAGAGAAAAATCCTTTGCAGTGAGCTAGGTGATGAGCATCAGGGCAGTCAAGAAGAGAGAAAATCGATTCTCACTAAAGTGATGAAGGAAGGTTTCATGGAGGAGACAGAACATGAAGTGGGCAGTGTAGAGTTGGTAAGATTTGGGGAGGCAAGGAGAGTGAGTCATATCAAGGGCAGGTAACAACTTACACCACGCTCGAGGGACTAGGATAACAATGGTACCAGGCTGGAAAAAAAATGAATTTTTTCAAATTTTTTTTTTTTTTTTTTTTTTTACTTTACTCACATCTTGTATTTTATTTCTTATAATAGCTAATTAAAGAAAAAATTAATTGTAGCACCCTAGTATTCTAAGACCACAACTGTAACTTAAATGCTATCCCATTCCATAAAACAGGGAGCCCTTCCCCAAAGCTATAGTAGGGATTTATTGTGGGCATCTCAGTGACAACTAATACTTTTTATTACTTACCAAAAACACAAAAATTATTGCTCCCCCTAGCTGAAGAATCTCACAAACGATACTTTTACTTTATGTACATGGCTCATGGACTCAAACCAGAATAGAGCTACTAAAATATCCATAATTATGAATCTCAAAACTGGGGTCTGGCTACTCTTGGGGGTTATTTACTGATATGCTAAGGGGATTGTCAACCACGTGAAAATGCTCTATTTTCCAGAGAACAATGTTTACTTAAGGCTAAAGAATCACATTAAATATGAAAAAAAATGAATTTTTTCAAAAACGTTAAATGAAAGCTTCCCCCTTCCCCAAATATATAGAAAACTTCAACATATAAAACTAGTTTTAGGAAACCACATTGACAGAAAGAGTTGGCCTATGTTCTCCAGATCAAGGCTCTTGATGGCTCCTGGAGCAATGGCTCCAGGCTGGAAGGCTTCAAGATCTTCCTGCACTGGGAAGTTTGGGCTCGGGAGAAGGGAGTTCCTTAAATTTACACTTTTGAGAAGTTGAGAATGAATCTGATGGGTAATGAGGAGCATTGTAGATCAGGAAGGAGTCATGGAGAAAATGGTTTCGTAGGACTACTCTGGTAGTGTGGTGCAGGACAGACAGGGGAGAGACCAGAGGCAAGAAGAGAGTTAGGAAGTTATTGCCTTAATCCAGGCAAGAAAGAATTCATGTCTGGTTTAGGTGATGGCATCAGAAATGAAGAAGATGTATATCCTACAAATACCAAGACAGAAGAATGAATTGAACGGCTAACTAATTGGGTATAAGAAAGAGAAAGGAACCATCTGGTCCAGATCCATCCAACACTGAGGAGGGTGAAGGCATCACAGGCAAAATTGAGTAAACACCCAAAGAGGTTAATTTAGAAGTGAGGAGGCTAACGGGGCACCTGGGTGGCTCATTCAGTTAAGCGTCTGACTCTTGATCATGATCTTGAAGTCATGATCTCAGAGTTATGAGACTGAGCCCTGCATCGGGCTCCACAGTGGGTGTAGAGCCTGCTTGATATTCTTCTCTCTCTTCCTCTCCCTCTCCCTCTGCCCCTCCCCACCCTCTAAAAACATTTTTTTAAATTTTTAAATGAGGATGCAGAATTTGAGACTGAAAAGAGAGGGGGAAAAAAGAAGGAAGGGAAACTGAAGAAAGAAAGAGCATTTAGGGAAAGGAAAATATCCTCCTTCCCAAAGCTCTGTCTTTGCTGTGTGAGAGAGAGGTCTTTATGAATCTAAAAAGTAAAAGGCAGACCCAAAACCTTTATAGTGAGTGCTAGAATCATACTACGTGTTTACTCCTGGCTCCCTTTTAGGTATGTGGCCTTGGACAGGTCAACTTCTCTGTGCCTCAGTTCTCTCATCCTTAAGAAGGCAAGGTGCCTGGTTGACTCAGTCGGTTAATGTCTGCCTTTGACTCACATTATGATCCCAGGCTGCTGGGACTGAGCTGGCATCTGGCTCCCTGCTCATCAGGGAGTGTTCTTCCCTCTCCTTCTGCCTGCCACTCCCCTTGCTTGTGTGTTCCCGCTCACTCTCTCTCACCCTCCTCTCTCTCTCTCTCTCTCTCTCTCTGTCACATAAGTAAATAAAATCTTTTAAATAAATTTTACTTATTTATTCATGAGAGACACACAGAGAGAGAGGCAGAGACAGAGGCAGAGGGAGAAGCAGGTTCCCCACAGGGAGCCCGATGTGGGACTCCATCCCTGGACCCAGGATCACTCCCTGAGCCAAAGGCAGACGCTCCACCACTGAGCTACCCAGGCGTCCCAATAAATAAAATCTTAAAAAAAGAAATAGGCAGCAAGGATAGCAGTGTCTATCTTAGGTGTTACCATAAGGATTCAATTCAGGAATCCATGTGAAGTCCTCAGTATGATGCCTACAACTCAGAATGTTAGCTTATTATTATTGATATTTTAGTATTTCTCAAATGCTTCCTTTGTGCTTCAGAGAATTTTGAAACCTTATAATAAAAACAATGCAGATTGAATCAACAGAATTTGCCAGAGAAAGGGCAGATCCCAGATGACTCTAAAGTTTGGAATCTCAGGTGATTGGGGAAACGCACAGATCTCTAGAAAGAATGCTGTTTCCTAGATAGTTATTTTTCTGTTTATTGGGCCCCAAAAGGAAAAAATATAGATTTTAGATATTTAGGGAATTTGATTATGAGCATAATTTACAAATATCTTAATTCATGTCCAGTGTGAACTCACGCATTCATTCTTTCAATGACCAAAATGTTTTGAACCCCATCGGAGCAGCATGTTTGTCAGACCAATTGTCCCATCCAGCCAGTGTTCTGAGGCTAACAGCGTCGATAATCATTTTGTGGGTAAACATCTCACCCCTAAGGACATCCTCCAAATGTTTTCTGGAGTAACCACTTATAGTTATTCCCTGATACAAGGAGGAGGAAGGAGGGGGCTGAGCAAGGAGTAGGTTGACAAAACATCTTCACAAATGCTTTTGCTATGTACAAAGAATGCCGCAGGGCAGAGTTTTTGGGTTAAGGGTTTAATTCCACCAACACAGACAAATTACTTGCTATGGTATGTATACTTTTCCAACTATAAGGTAAGGATAAGAATGCTTAGATAAAAATCAGAAATTATCTGAAGATGCTTGTTGAAAGGAACAATGTGAGCACAAAATATTGTTATTAACAGTTGGTGAAAGATTATTCCAACAGCACTCATGCTTCAGAAAACCCTATTAGAAGCCAGCAGGAGACAAGTGATTCTCAGCTCACTTCAAAACACTCATCTTTTCCTTCCCTAACTCCTTCTGCACTTATTTGTCTATATCACACAAACTAAAACTATGTACAGTTTTGGTCTACAATTTGTCACCTCTAGTCACCTTGTCCCTTTAAATACATCTCACCGTTCTTTGCTATGCCTCGAGTGAGGTAGTTGATGAATACTTCTTTACTGATGAATTCATCCACAACTCAACAAGTGCAAATCTAAAGTAAGGTATCTGTCAGTTTCTGAATTTGCTTTCTTGCCTTGCTAAGAGTTTTGAAGGTGGGCCCTGGAACATTTTTAAAATTCCTTCCTCAGAATTCATGCTACCCACCAAATAAGAGATGGTATCAGGAACTGGTACGACTTAGAGGCCTACTCTGCCTGTCAGAGATTCATTCATTCAGTATGTGGTTACTGAGCACGTACTATGTCCCAGGCACAATTGTGAGTGCATGAGAAACAGCTGGAATAAAGCATACAAATCCCCTTTCTCTTGGACTTTATGTTCTGGAAGGGAAGGATAGGCAAAAACCAAAGCACATAATTACCTATGGTATTAGAAGGTGATAAGTGCTATGGAAAATGATAATCAGGGCAGCCCCGGTGGCTTAGCGGTTTAGTGCCGCCTTCTGTTCAGGGTGTGATCCTGGAGACCGGGGATCAAGTCCCACGTTGGGCTCCCTGCATGGAGCCTACTTCTCCCTCTGCCTGTTTCTCTCTCTCTCTCTCTCTCTCTCTCTGTGTGTGTGTGTGTGTCAAATAAATAAAAAATCTTAAAAAAAAAAAAGAAAACGATAATCAGGGGTAGGGATTAGAGACAGGAAGATGAAGGTGGAATTACAAGTAATGTGGGTGGGGAAGGTCCCATTGAGAAGGTGACTTTTGAGCAGAAACTTGAAGAAACAGGAAGTAAGCCATGTGGATATCTGGGGAAGGGCCATTCAGACAGAGGGAACAGCAAGTGCAAAGGTCCTGAGGAAGGAGATGGGAGCAGAATGAATGGGAGGGAGAAGTAGATCAGAGAACAGTTTCCATGTTCCTTTGCAGGCAGTTGTAAGGACACTGATCTTTAGGGGGAGCCTTTGGAAGATTTTAGGCAGAAGAGTGGCATGATGTGACCTGCCTTTTCAAAGAAATCACTGTGGTTAGACTAGTATCTGTAGGGGTCAGGGTGAGCAGTGGAAGTAGGGAGGCTTTCTATATAGCTATTGCAACAATTCAGGTGAAAGAAGACAGTGGCTTAGACCAGGGAGCTGGCACAGATATGATAAGTGGACAGGGTCTAGATATGTCTGATGGTCAAACTGATAGAATTTGCTGACATCCTGATTATAGTTGTGAGGGGGAAAACAGAGGTTAAATGGCTTCAAGGTTAGTGGCCGAGCATGCAAGATAGAATGGCCCTTAACTAAGATGGCAGAACTATAGATGTTTGACTGGAGTATCAGGAGTTTGGCATGGGGCATGTTAACACTGAGATTCTTTTAGATGTTCAAATGAAGAGGTCTTACATTCCAGAGTCTGAGAAGCAGTCCCAGTTGGAAGTGTCCTAGGATATAGTGGAAATGCTGAATATGAGAATTCTCATTACCTGGACACTGGGAGGCTCTGACCAAGGATCTATCCACTCCATATTAAACTCAGGGTGGTTTTTAAAAAATATTTTATAAGCAACCAAATTAAACCAACTAACTGTATTGCGAGCCCAGAGATTTTTCTCTTACTTTTATAAGCACAGGACCCGGCTTATCAGGTGTTTGCTGATGAATAAATAGGTACTTTAAATCGGTCAGAAGTATTTTAGAAGTTTGAAAGAAGCCTTTAAGCAACTAAGTTATGTGCAAGTTAATATAACAACTTGCTAAGTGCCTGTTCTGGGCAGTGTGGGTGCACACTGTGGGTGATGAGAAAGAACAAGAAAGGAGCCCCTAACATTTATTGGCTAGTGGGAAGGACAAGGCAAATCCTCAAACACTTATGATGCAAAGCAAAGGATAATAGAATCCTCAGAGAAGTAAGACTAAAATCTAGTGGGCAGTCAGGAAAGGTTTCAAGAAGGAGGCAGCATTTGAGCCAAGCCTGGAAGGATAGGCAGGACTTCACAAGGTAAGTGCTGGCTGGAAGCAAGAAGGCACTTGAACAGCAGGTGGTTTGTTTCAGCTCCAACATGATGTAGGTTGACATACAAATGACGTCTTTGCCTTCATTGTTGAAAATTATTTTGATTTTCCTTTCAATACTTTATAGATGTTATCCCACTATCTTACTTGCTTTGTTTCCAGCGAGAAGACTGTTGGCATTCTCATCTTTGTTCCTATATATAGATTGTGTCTTTTTTTTCCCCTCTGCTACCCCTAAGATTTTCCTTTTAATATATGTTTAGGCAGTTTTATTATGTTATGCCTTAGTGTCATTTCCTTCAGGGTTCCTGTGCTTGGGTTTTGTTGAACTCGTTGGAGATACAGATTTATAGTTTTCTTGAAATCTTGGAAAGTTTTCTACTGTTATTTCTTCAAATATTTTTCTACCCTGTTCATCACTCTGCCAGCCAGAGACTCTACACATGTGTTGGGCGACTTGGAGCTGTCCCACAGCTCATTGATGATCTGTTTACTTTTTAAGTCTTTTTTCTGTGTGCCTTCATTTTGGCTAGCTGATATTGCTGTGTCTTCATATTCACTAATCTTTCTTCTGCAATATCTAATCTGATTTTAGTCCCATTCAGGGCACTTTTTATCCAGACATTGTAATTTTCATTGCCAGAAGTTTGAACCAGGTGTTTTTTAATATTTTTTGTTTCTATTTAACACAGTCTCTCTTGCCTTTAGCTCCTTGAACATTTGGAATACAATTAAAATAATTGTTTTATTGTCTTTGTTTACTAATTCCTTCATTTATGTCATTTCTGGGTGAGTTTAAATTGATTTTTTTCTCCTCATTATGGAGGAACTTTCCTTTGTTTTCCTACTTCTTTGCAGGTCTGGTAGTTTGCTATTGGATGCTATGCATTGTGAGTTTTACCTTGTTTTGGGTGCTTATAGCTTAATGAGGCTTTTTTTTTTAATTAAAACCTGAGCCAAGATCAAGAGTCAGACATTCAGCTGACTGAGTCACCCAAGGGTGCCCCAATTAGGCACCCTTTAATTATACCAGGGGGAAGAAAACACATGGCCTTGGGTAACTTCCCAAGTTGACAGGTCAGTGAGGCTTAGAAAGATTAAGTGCCCTGCTCAAGATCACAGAGCCAGGGGATCCCTGGGTGGCGCAGCGGTTTAGCGCCTGCCTTTGGCCCAGGGCGCGATCCTGGAGACCCGGGATTGAATCCCACATCGGGCTCCCGGTGCATGGAGCCTGCTTCTCCCTCTGCCTGTGTCTCTGCCTCTCTCTCTCTCTCTCTCTCTCTCTGTGACTATCATGAATAAATTTAAAAAAAAAAAAAAAAAAAAAAGATCACAGAGCCAGTGAGTAAAAGAAATAGAATTCAGAACAGGTGGAACTGGATCTGACTCCAAAGTCTGTGTTCTTTATGCCACACCTTTCCTATCCTTTCATTTTATTTATAGGGTTTTTTCCCTTTCAAAGGGGATTGAATTTTTTCATTTCATGTAGTCAAATCTATAAAGTCTTTCATTTATGGGTTCTTCTTTTGCTTTTACACTTAGAGTGTTCTTCCCTATCTCAAGATCTTAAGATCAAATCATCACCTCTATTTTCTCATAATTACATATAGTTTCATTTGGGAGCTATTCTATTACATTTGCATGTATTTAAACTGTACAGAAGTAAGAAGAAACGTTCTTTCCCCTTTAAGAAATACTCAGCCAGAATTAGTCAATAGATTGCTGGATTTGAAAATAGGCCATTCACTACAAAACAAGCTTTTAAAGTATGGATAAGGATTTGAGGTTAGTAGCTTGATTTAAGCTGCTACTTTTATTATGATGGGGGCTGTGGGGAGAGCTGTCTCAGGATAAATAAAAATGTCACATTGTCTCTTGTTTGCATCTGTCTCCCATCTGGTGGAAGAATGATGTGAGCACAGGAGAACGTGTTCTGAGCCTTCTCTGAGAGTGGCCAGGTTTCTGGTTCTGGAGCTGAGTTAGCCTGTTGGTGGGAGCAGTGTTCCTTGCTGCCAATGACTCTCACCCAGCCTGTCAGCAAAAAGGTCTGGCCATTCCTGAGGGGCAGCTACTTGAACTCCAGACAGGATAAGACTGAGAACGTGGGGCTTATTGGTGCCTGAGAGGTGCCTGGTAAGAGAAGGGAAAGGCTTAAGACCATTCCCTCATAATGGCCAAGGGCAACTTCTGTTTAGTGGGTTAGGGAGCTTATTGATTTGTCTGGCTGTTTTCATAAATCTTACTCTGTTTTAAAGCTAGGAACATTTTAGAGCTAGCAACTAGACTTTAGTCAAATATTTTTATTAAAATAGTATGAATTAATGATTTTTCGAAAAGTAGGACCACCTCATTTATGTTTAAATCATGAAACGATATCTTTAACACCAATACAAACATATAAAGTTGTTTTTATGAGGACTTCATTACTCCTCCCAGAGGCTCCAAGGGGTAGTATTGTTATGGGTCCTATTTTGTCAAGGGTCTGGGGCACTTGTACAAGGCCCTGTGTAGTCAACAAGAAACAACAAATACCTGCCACCATTGTTTGACCTGAGTTCAGAGCCCGATGAAGGCCTCAAAGCTCCTTCAGGGAGGAAATGCTCCTTCAGGAACTTGCACTGCACATTTTCAGATGTTCCCAGTATTAATTAATGTCCCCAGGCCCTGATCCCAGCTGAAAGCAATTTTACCAGAGACATTGGGTGAGGATGTTTGCTGGAACCACCTCTTCCAACTGGGATTGTTGATGAGTCCTGAGCCCAACCCAAGCTGCTTCAGCTTCTGTGACTTTGCATGCAAAAGGGCTGGCCAAGGCTTTTGGGTGGACTCTAAACCAACACTCCTTAATTATTTGTTCAGCATTTTTTTTAGAGTCTGGGCAGTGACTGAGGCAGAGTGAGAAGGAGGGTGGCAGGAGGCTGTACTGTCTCCAGGAATTCAGTTTAGACCCTGCTCTGGAAAATAAATGCCTTAGGGAGAAAAAGTAGTCCAACCCCTGCTTGGAGGGTAGACTAGCCTCTACCCCCATTCTAATCCACTTAGTAGGGGATCCCTGGCTGGCTCAGCAGTTTAGTGCCTGCCTTTGGCCTAGGGCATGATCCTGGAGTCCTGGGATCGAGTCCCGCATCAGGCTCCTGCATGGAGCCTGCTTCTCCCTCTGCCTGTGTCTCTGCCTCTCTCTCTCTCTCTCTCTCTTTCTCTCTCTGTCTCCCATGAATAAATAAATAAAATCTTTTAAAAAATAATCCATTTAGTAAGGCAAGAGTAGCTAGTAAATAGCATGTTTTCCCCATGGCATTGGATTTTCATTGATGTTTGTGACTCCTTCAATGTCAGCACCCCAGTCTCTGCCTAACTAACCCAGCCCTAACCAGCTAGGTACAGAGCTCATGCTGGTGCCTCTACTCAAGAGAGCATGAAAGGTTTAGCTTATTACCTGGAATACCAGGGGAACATCAATTGTTTCTGGTTTTGCAGTAATGTTAATATGGGCAGAGGACAGCCATGTCTCAGGAACCCTAATAGGATAATCCTAGCAGCTCCAAGCTCCTGTTTTCTAGGCATTAGTGGCATGTGTGCCAAAATAAAGTTATCTTAAACAAGCAGGCACAAAGAGAGATAGGTAACCACATGCTAGATGTTCACTTCCCATAAACAAAGTTACCGCTGGTCAGAAAGGAATAATATCCTAGGTTGAATAGTACATTCTCCTCCCAGTTGAGTGAGTAACCAATTATGAAATATTTATTGAGCATCTACTTTGTGCCCAATGCCATTCAAATGCTGAGGAAGAGAACTAATGAGTGAGTAAGGCATACAGAAAAAGGATGAAACAGTTCCTACCAACGAGCCCATCTGGTTGAGAAGCCAGAGCAACACATGAAAAGTGTGCCAACAACCAGCCATATTGTGATGCTGCTGGGCTCAAAAGGGGGCAATCAGTGGGAACAAAGGTCTTTGTGGAAGACTGGGCAGGGTTTAGTTGGACTCTCAGGATTCCAGTCAGGATGAACTGATGGAGAACTCAGCCCCAAGGTCATTGGTATGAGATGGCCAAGGCTTGCTTATTTGAGCTTTCAAATGCCTGGACCTTTGGCTGATCTTCCTGTGGGCCTGCAGGAATAAGGTCATACTCAAGAATTTCAGCCCCGTATGAGGTAAACTCCCATTGGGATTTGTAGGTTGTCATCACCATGTCTTGGCCCTAGTGTGAATTCTTATCTTTCACAGTGATGAATCCAGGGTGCCTGACCTCAGCTTCAGACCCCCCCACGAGGGATTCCTCTAACACCTGTGGTCTAAACCTCCAGCAGCTGGGCTGCCACATTCAGAGCCCCATCCCTGCAGTCAATGGCAGGCTGATTATCAGCTCCCTGGAGCTATTTCTAAAGGACCATTTCTATGTGCATAATAACAGCAATTTGCATAATTACAGAGAGTCATAAAGAGTATTCAATTGTCTAAGAAAAATGGAATTTAACTTCTAGAATAGGTCAGGTCTGAAAGGTAACTTGGAATCTGAACAGTGTTCTAGCTGGCAAACCAGAGACTGTACTTGGGGAGCTTAGGAAGAAGCCACAGCAACATACACTGTTTAAGCAGTGCTCAAACCAGAGCAAGCTGGTATGGATGTGTAGGTTTGCTCTCTTACTTTTCCATTAATCAGTCCTGAGAGCAAAAGGTGAGGGGAAGGTAGTTCAAGAGGGTAGCCAGCCAACCACCGCACAGTTTTGTGTTCAGTGAACTGTGGCGACTCGCTGCAGTTAGCAATACTCATTCTGAGGAGAAACACTTTTGATTAAACCTTTCACTTTTGCACAGAAAAGATTTCTTAAGATTGATGCATTTCCAAATAGTAAAAATCAAAAATCCTATTCAAATTCAAATTAAACTAAAGCGAAAATTTGCATTTCGAGTGGAATTCAGACAGTTTCTTTTGCAGAGGCTTAGCAATACACAAAGGTACATGTGAAAGAAAGTAGTATTTAGTTCAGGAAGCCTGCTGAGTGAACCTAGAGCAGCTACTCCACTTACTCTCTCTGGTCCTCAGCTTTCTCTTCCGTCCTCCCATGACTCTAGGTCTCTGGGTGTCCCTCCCCACCCCCTCTCCCTTGTCTTCCATTTGGAGCAGAATTTGAAATCATGTCTAGTCCAAACCTCTCATTTTACAGATAAAAAAGGCCAGCCTCACCCCAGTTCACCCAGAGTAACTCAATTTTTATTTGTTTTATATTTTGGGGTTTGGCAATTTATGTGGGAAAAAGAAAAATCTTATGACTAATGAACAGTTTGAAAACCACTGGACTAGACAACTGTTCTAGTTCATTCTATGTTCATTTGTGTAGAAGCAATAGGGGTCTGTATTATTCTAAGTGTGAGAGTAATTGTGAAGGTATGATGTTTGGGTTCCCAGGGAGAGTTGGGCCATTAGACCTATCTTTTGAGTTCTATAATGTTAGCATGCTCTCTTCTCTCCCTCTGAATTACTAAAAACCTAACAAAGTAAAAAAAAAAAAAATCACTCACTATTCCAACATATTTTTAAAAACTGTATACACTGAGAAGTGAAAATCCCCTTTTATTCTCCTGATCTCAGCTGCCTGGAGAAAAAAAGATTCTCAATTAATGGTTTGGTTCATTACATGCTCAACTTTTCTTTGTGCTTATCCAGACTTTTCTAGATATCCTTTTTTAACCAGAAAGTTGTTTTGTGTGTTGTGGCTCTGACTGCACCTTGCTTAAGAGTATGCTAAGGACATCTTTCCAGATGAGGACATATCATTCATAGCATTCTTTTTCATCTGTTTAACAACTGCCTTATTGATGAGCATTTAGGTTGTTTGCATTTGCCATCACAGCGTTGCCATGAGCATTCTTGTCCAGGATAGCCTTATGTTAAAAGGAAAACTGCAGGCCCCAAATGGCATCACTTAGGCCAAGTCAGCAAACCAAGACTTACTACCTAACCTAACAGCAGGTTCAACACCTCCACCCCCCCACCCCCCCACTACCAAGGAATGTAATCTTCGGCTAGCCAACATGGAATTTCCTGGTCAATATTAGATTTACTTATAGACCCCTTTAGCTCCCCTTAAGAAAGCAACCTTGCCTAAGCAATGCATTCTTTGCTAATAAATTCCTTTCTTCTTTTTTAATGCCTTCTCTCTACCTTTAAAACCCTTTCTTCTGTTTAGCTCAGCAGAGCACCCCTCTACTTGCTAGATGGGATGCTCCCCATTCATGAATCATTTAACAAAGCCAATTAAATCTTCAAATTTACTCAGTTGGATTTTGTTTTTTTTTTTGGTTGTTGTTGTTGTTTTGTTTTGTTTTTTTTTTTTTTTGGATTTTGTTTTTTAACAGATTTGACAGCAGTGGTGGGATCTGAAGCTGACTTCTGATGGCATTCGGGGACAATGAGAAATGCAGTCCTGGTGCTCTGCGAGCTTTTGGGTTCACTGTCTTTCTCGCTGTTTCTGAGGGCCATTGGTGGGTCTCTCTCGTTTTTTTGTTTGTTTAGGTTTTTTTTTTTTTTTTTTTTGCATTTGAGCTACCAATCTAATTGGCTTTCTAGTCCAGAGTTAACAGGTCAGTCTAGATTGATGGGAGGCGCTACCAGAGCACCAGTCCTTAGCCCTCAGTTCAGTCCACAGTTTCATGTTGGGATCCCTTCCCACTTCCAGTCTACAGTCCCTGTTTGCTGGGTTAGTCCATGCTGGGAATGCTGTCGGTGTACATGCCTTCTCTTGGCCAGTCCATGGTACCTTCTTTTGGTTACTGCTGGTGCTCATGTTTGTTTTGTCTTGAGTTGTGTAAATAAAGCATTAGCTGATAGCCTACAATGTTGGAGGCCAAATAGAAATGTGAGTTGCCCCCCAGGCGTGGCTAGATATGGCCAGACAGAAATGTAAGTTAACTCTACTTGCAGCTAGGGTCCTCCCAAACTGCTGCCAGCTTTCAGAGGAATTACAACCTAGAAATACAATGGCCATGATGGGGAATGTTCCAATTAGATAAGATCATTGACATTGATCTTGAAAGCAAGGGTTGCCAAATTAAACAGAACGGGATACCTGTTTTAACTGCAAGCAGACATCTCTAAAAGGTTTCAGAATTCCAAAATAGTTCATCAAAAGACTCATTGCAAAAGGCTAAAGGAAAATTAAAGATGTAAGAGGTGGTTTAAAAAAACAACAACATAAGACTGATGTAACTCCTACTGTTCCCCACTTTCCTCTGAGTACTCATTCTACTAATCCTGTCTGAATTGTTTTTTCACTCTAAAAAGACTATACAACTGTAAACAAAAGGCTGCCAAATTAATGGCCTTCTCTTCCTTCAAAAGAAGGCCCATAAATGGGGGTGTCTCCCTACCAAGGTTGACAAAACTGGGGTTTCCTTATTACAAGCTGCTAATTATTCATTTAAACAGTCAGGGGGACACTCTGGTAGATACCAGAGCCTGCAGAGGGGATCTGAGGAACACTGGCAGAAGCCAGTAAGAGGTGAAAATTCTTACCAGAAACAGTGCTTCTGAATCTCTGTCTGTAGCACCCAGTCAAGAGAGGAAAATAAAATATCACGTTGTGTCTTCCTTTCCAAATCCCAAACCATTGTTGATTGATCCTTTCTTTCCCGAGGATACTTACTGCCTTCTAGCCTGTCTTATTTTGCATAAATGGGTTTGGCTTTCTGCCTGACTGGGACAAGCAGATTGCTGGTTCTTTCTCTGGGCTGTGTTTGGGAGTGGTTCTGGATTTGGGGAAAATAATACCCTTTGTATGCTCTTTGGGGACCTGTCTTATACCCAAGAGGAGTTATGCAATACTGCCAGAAGAATTTAAAATTAGAAGTATGTATCCAAAAGGAAAGAAACCAATTGAGAATAATGTAGTGGCATGGGTGGCTCAGTCTTTGATGTCATTTAAGTTATAACCCAATTCTTGGAGGAATTGTAAGCAATTATCCTACTATTACAAATTTTTCACAAAACAGAAGTTAGCTCAAGAGGGAATTTAAAATTCACCTATTCCTTTGCCAATCCCTTGTTTATCTCAAAAGACTTGTAAATTATTAGCTTTAGAAAACCCACGCCCTTCTTAGGAGAACTTCCATTCTTTCTCCGTCCCTTGATGTATACATTAAATCATGTCTTTGAAATATAAACACAGCCCACAATCACCTGAGACTGAAGGAAAAAAATGAAAGGGAATGAGGCCTTTTATTGTTTGTTTTCTCTTCTGAACCAGATTAGTTTCTTACTCTACCTCCCCTCTAAACCCCTCACCCCAATTCTAGACACCATCCCCAACTGGTCCCATATTTAATATTGTAGAAAGTAACTCCCACTATTATTATTCCAATGTCCACCTTTATAGTGAATGGCAGTTTAAATGTCTGACTGGCCCCCTAGATTTTAGCTCTAAAATGTACAGAAGTGTGCTCATTTCTCACCTGTAAATTGGGACAAATTTGTTCTTTTACTATAAATTAAATATAACTACACGTGAAGCTCCTAAAATCAATTTAACAATGTCAGTTTTTATATCTTCCCATCAGAACAAGATACAAAGCAAAACTGTGTTAGTCATAACTCTGCAGAATATTGAAAAATATTTACAACCCAATGATTTCGTGTACCATAGTAACATTGGAAATGTTAACCTAAGATTAACCCTCAATACATTCCTTATTGATCCCAGGATATCAAGTTGTTCCAGGAAAGGAAGGACACAAAAGTATCCTAAAAGAGTTAAGCTTCTAAACAGATACTTTGTTATTTTGGTTAGACACACATAACATAAAATTCACCCTATTGTTTTACTTATTTATTATTTATTTATTTATTTATTTATTTTTAAGATTTATTTATTCATGAGAGACACACAGAGAGAGGCAGAGGGAAAAGTAGGCTCCATGCAGAGAGCCTGACATGGGACTCGATCCCAAGACCCTGAGATCAGGCCCTGAGCCAAAGGCAGACGTTCAACCACTGAGCCACCCACGCATCCCAAAATTCACCCTTTTAAAGGGTAATTTTGTGGTGCTACTTACACTTGCAGTGCTGTACAACTATCATGAGTGTCTAGTTCCAGAACTTTTCAGCCCCCCAAAAGGAAACCCTGTCCCCTTGAGTATGAACTGCCCCTTTCCCACCCACCCCACGTCTCGTAGGGTGGCAATCTATTAATCTGCTGTCTCTCTGGGTTACACATGCTTAATTAATCTCATCCCAGAAAATGGATTTAAAATCCAATGCTCTTTGAAATTTTCAAGACAAAAGCTTTTAAGAGAAAAAAATTTTAGGAGGTCATCAACTTAGCTTCCAAAGGCAGGAACCACTCTGATATTTTGCTAATTATACTTTTTTTTTTTTTTTTTTTTTTTTTTTTTTTTTTTAGAAAGGGAGAAGTGCAGAGGGGCAGAGGGGGAGAGAGACTCTCAAGCAGTCTCCATGCCCAGCGCAGAGCTCCCCATGAGGCCTGATCTCACGACCCTGAGATCATGACTTAAGCTGAAATGAAGAGTCAGATGCTTAACTGACTGAGGCCACCCAGGCATGCCACTGCAGATATCCATTTTATTCCAAGAAGGACAGCTACAAAAAGAATGCAGCCCCACTTTCCTTCTAGCTATAGGTCAAGAGTCCACCTGAAGGACTGCAGAGGAAAGGACTGGGGGGACTTAATGTGCCAGTGAGAAAGAAAGAAGTCAATTGAGAATAATGTAGTGGTGCCACATGGCACTCAGATAAAGAAGAGGGCTTTCACCCTGACCAGGCTAGTAGGTTGACATCAGGTCCTTAACCAAAGGTTTGACTTTGTCCTGTGGATAGCAAAACTCCAGTTATGTTTTTTAAGCAACAGTATGGCATGTTTAGAAACCTACTGAGGAAAACCACATCCCATACAGAAGAATTCACAGCTAACACATTTCCCTGAAATCCATAGTGGTCAACTTTGGTCATATTTCACACCAATCGGGAAGGTTGCTTCAGCTCAATGTCATTGAATTCCATGCTTCAGTTTAATGAGCTGTGAGGTTGGGCACCTGGGTGGCTCAGTGGTTGAGCATCTACCTTCAGCTCAGGGCATGATTTTGGGGTCCCGGGATCCAGTCCCACATCGGGCGCCCCGCAGGGAACCTACTTCTCCCTCTATGTCTCTGCCTTTCTCTGTGTCTCTTATGAATAAATAAATAAAAAATTTTAAAAAGTAATAATAATAATTAGCTGTGGGGTCTTGGGCAAGTCAGTCAGCGTTCTGGGGAAGATAATCCTCTGTAACTTGGGAACAATAAAACCTACCTCTTACATTGCCTGAGGATAAAATAAGAGGATACCAAGGAGAAACCTGGCACAGTGTTACTGGTTGGAGTGACTAACATTTAGAACCTCAGTTCTCAACCAAAGGTGACTTTTGTACCCATTCCTCTTGCCCCTGAGGATGTTAGGCAATATCTGGAGATGTTTTTTGTTGTCACACACCCCCGGCTTAGGGAGCAAAGCCTTTAACATATAAACAGTTAAAAGGGCTCTTATACCTAAACTCTAGCACAGCCTCTTTAATTCCAGGAACAAACACAAGCCTTAAAAATCTTCTCTACAGATATTAATAAGGCTTTTGCCATCCTGATGTCCTTATAACACATGGCAACAGTCTGCTCCTAAATCAGGGAAATTAAGATGAGTGAACAGTGGCTCTACGTGAAAAGTAGACTTTTTCTAAATGAAAAGTCGGGGCTATGGGAAAGCCCAGATCACTTGGTCCTTCCTAGCTCCCTGGAAAACCCCACTTCTTGTTTTTGCATTCCTTCACCCACAGTAGTGCATTTAAGAAGACTCAGATTATGAATAGACATTGATAGGGAGACTTCTATCAAATTGCAAAAGCAGTCTACCAGCTACCTTCTGACTTGTCAGATCCATCCATAATCCTGAAAAAAAAAAAAAAAAACAACTGTTTTTATTCCCAGAGACCTCAGACCTCCATCTGGACCCTTTTCGACACTTGCTGCTGAACTTCATTCAACTGCTTTTTCGTTTGGGTTATCGATATGTTCTTGTTACAATATGTGTATTTTCCAGATGAGCTAAAGCTTCCCCCAGCTGCAAAGTTAACGCCCTTCCTCACAAGAGCAAAGAAACTGTCAAAAAGTACATTTTCCACTTGGAGTATACCTTCTATGATCTCCAGTGATTAAGGCACCCACTTCACTGGACAAATCATATAAACCTTAATTAAAACCTTATAAACTTCTTAAAATTTGGTCAGGATACAACCTTCTGCTTGTCCCTTGTCATGTTATACTGAGGTCTCTAAAGTCTTATACTCAAGCCTGAGGTCTCTAATGTCTTATACTCAAGCATATCATCAATAGGTTAAAGAAGCCTTCCCAGGTCCCACTTCAGAGAATCTAAATTGGCCACAAGTTAGACCCTGATTGGGTGTTCTGAAAAAGACAGCCCTCAAGCCCCATTGGAAAGGGGATCTTACCAAGTGCTCCTGACCACTGACACTGCTGCAAAACTAGAAGGTATTGGAAAGTAATTATTCCAATGTCCCACTATTATTATTCCAATGTCCACCTTGATAGTCAATGGCTGTTTAAATTTGTGGGTACACATCACACAGCTAAAGAAGATTCCACCTGTACAGAATCTGGAGACCTCTAAATCAGACTGACAAGGAAATAAAGCAGCTGAAATCAAGGTGGGCTGCTTCCACCCAAGAGGACAGACCAAAACTTCATACTTTAAGCATTAGATCCTTTCTCTTTATTTTCCTTCCCTTTACCCTGGCTTTGGCCTGGAAAAATAACACTCTCATTTTTTCTCTCTCAGGCAATTATCAGGGTGAGTAACCTCTGGAATTTAGAACAACCTTTTATTTCGGCCAGAAGATTCTCTAATTGCCCTACTTCCCTGGTTAGGGATAAATATAGAGACTAACTTCATAATTCTTGAAATTATTGCAGAATCTGGTGCTAAGATCCTTGGATTCTTAGATTCTCTAGCCAGCAAAGATCCTTAGGTTCTCTGGCCAAAGTTGTTCTTGATAAAAAAATAACCTTTGACTCCCTTTGAGTGGAACAGGGAGGTGTCTGTGCTGTGGCCACCACCACCCACTGTAATGGATGAACGCTTCTGGAAAAGCTGAAACTCAGTTATGTAAGATTACTGAGCAAGGCACTTTGAGGCAGAAGGGGAAGGAAGATGCAGGAGACAAGTTAACCAAAGTAAAGCCATTTTGGCTGACCCTTAACTTAAAAGTCAGAAGGTCATAAAAAAAGAGTCATAGGATCTAACTCATGGAAGACCACCAGACCCCACTCCATCTAGCGGTAAAAGCCACAAAGGCTGGACATTTTTTAAATTACTCCCTGTAGGTAATTGCACAACCCAAGGACAATGGAAAAATTAACCGCCCGATGTCAATGATAAACCCAAAGTTAAAGAGTAAGCCCCTCCAACTAGTTGGTTAGCTAACTTAAAAAATGTAGAAAGCCTTTTGTTAGAGGCATAGGAGGATCCTTTTCCCCCTCTAGGAGGAGAGACTGCTACGTTGTGAAGATGCTTCTGTTGTTTCTGACTTCTATACTTGATAAATCTTTGTCACATCTTCTAAATGACTTGCTCTTGAATTCTTTCTCAAGCAAAGCCAAGAACTTCATGGGGAGGAACCCGAGGCCCTCCTTCCCATTTGGACTGTCTTTCCTCCCATCACTACCACATGTCCCTGCTAAGAGCAAGTCCCCATACAACGTGATACATCCCTGTCCTTTACTATATTGACCTTCTTACTGGGGAGATGACCATGACAGGCCATGGTATTTCTTCTGGAGAGATGATTCCACCTCAGTGACATGTCGACCAAAGGGTACACTAAGCCTGAGTTCTCAGGGGTACCATTCTTTATATGGCACTCAGGGTGACAGCCATTTGTTCCCATAAAATGTGTCCTTGAAATAGTGTTGGTGGGTTGGGAGGGCCTTCCCACCACTGCTATGGAGCTTTATCTGCACCTCACCCACCCTCTTTCCAGCACCATCAGATTCTCACATCAGAAACCCAGGCTAGCAATTTATTGTCACTTTCAAGATAAGCTCTCCCTTTCAAGACCACTGACATACTTTCCTACTTGAACTATAGCTCCCCGGTGGAGAAGTTCTAGGTCTGGGAGCAGGCACTGTTTTATCCATAGGGGATAGAGACAAAACAGAGCAAATTCAAAATGCTTCCATTCTTTGGGAGGCAGGGGTAGGTGATAAAGAAATGCAGACATAAGTAAAATACCATTGGATAACGATGAGCGTGACAGAGGCAAAAAGCCAGGTGAGGTGATGGAGAGTGGCTCCTGGGGCTATTTTCAGCTGGGTAGTCGGGAAAATGTTCCTGATGAGGTGACATTCGAGCTGAGGTCTCAGAAAGATGTGAGCACAGCCTACAGGCAGAGCCAAGGCCAGAGACAATGGTCGGTGTGACCGGAGTAGAGTGACAAGGGCTAAGTGGTGGAAGCTGGACTCTGGGAGGGGGCAGGGCCACATCATGGACAGTTCATGCTTGACACCCCCAGGACAATGAGCAATAAGGCCTCTACCAGCTTCACCATTCTCAGGTCCTAAACTAAGATTTAGAAAGTTCTTCAATGCCAAATGTGATTCCTTAATTTGGCAACCTAGGTTGTGTGACAATCAATTTTGACTCCTCTTATTTTGATCAAAGTTCTTAATCATTATCAGAAAAAACAGTTTCTGACTCTCTTATGGCCACACCTTTTCATATGTTCCACACTCCGCCGCCCCTCCTCCCACAATTCTATAGCCCAAGTCTGTTAGAGGAATATTTCTGCATGAAGATTAACACAATTCACTGACAATTCTCAATTGACATTTAGCATATAAATGGAGCCAAAAGGTCAGGAAATGAAACTCCTTTCTTCATCGTCTTTTATAGACGCTGTGCCTACCCTGGGCCCATGATGAGGAGGAGAGAGAAAGGCTAATTTTCCCTATTGATGCTTCTGTTGTTTCAAACTATTCCTTCTGCTGTGATCCCCCAGGCAACAAATGAAGCATTGTGAAGTGTTTCATGGTTCTCTCAATGGGCAATTATACATTTTTTAAGATAATAAATCTTGTCCATAGTGCAGCTGATTACATTCATTTATGAAAATGACTAAAAATAGGGAGTCGAAATTTCTTCTGTCTGGTTGTGTTGAGAGAATCATCAGAGCCATAAAAGAAAGCACAGCGGACCTGGCATCAGGAGAGCTGAAGCTAAGTCCAGCTCTGCTATGAGCAAGTGATGTGACCTTGAATAAATGATGTCACCCCTCTAAGCCTCTGTGTTCTTACTGGTTTAAAAGGGAGAGGAACACTTAACAATATACTTTGTCCAGTTCTTTACTTGGGAGGACAAAATACACGTTTGTTTTATTATTCATCTTTAAGTTGTATGCATTTCATATATCTGTGATATGTATGTTTCTCAATAAATTTCCAAAGCTGTCAATAAATACCTGTTGATATACTTAGCAAAGGAAACACAGTACAAATTTTCCTCTGGATCTCCTAGCAAACAGATTAAGCCTATGTAGAAGACAAAACAATTTTTCCCCTTAAATCAAAACATGTTCTTTTTAAAAGGAGTTTAATTGAAAGAGTAATCAGTGAAAATGCCCAATGAAACAAAAGAGCGTATCATACTTAGTTCGGCTTCCTCCCACCCTGGTTCTCCATTTCCCCCCTGCTCACTTGAGGCTTCTTAGGTTTCCTTTTTTTAAATTTTTTTTCTTAGGTTTCTTTCCAAAAATATTCTGGAAAGCCAAAAACAGATAATCTTGAAAGCAGTAAAAGAGAAGCATATAGAAACATTTGTGTGCATACCGTTTGTTTTTACGTAAATGAGAGTACATTATGCATGATGCTTTCTTTATACTTTGCTTTTTCATTTATTTTGGAGATATTTCAATATCATTCTTACAGATTTAAATGCATTCTTTTCCACAGTATTTCATTCTATGGATAAGCTATACTTCATTTCACCAGACCCCTCTGATAAATACTTAGATTATTTTTGCTCCTGCCCACATTTCTGCAATAATCCTCTTTGTACTTCTATCTCCTCACACATATATGAATCTATCTAAAGAATAAGTCCCAAAGAGCAAATGATGGGTTAGAAGGTAGACCCATGAAAATTCTAGTAGGTATTGCCAAAATGCCCTCCAAAGGGATAATATGCCGTCACACTTGGTCAACAGGACAAGACAGGGCTGCTTTCCTGCCACTCCCATGATATGCGCTCTGTTAGCTGTTTTATTAACAAATCTAAGAGAAGGGAAATAGTGCTTTATCATTTGAATGTATTTCTTTACAAGTGAAAATGAGGCATTCCTCTTTTCCTCTGAATTTCCTGTTTGGGTCCATCGCCCATTTTTCTTCTGATTTCTTGTTCCTTATTGCTTTGTTACATCTCTTTATATACTAGCCCTTTGCAGTTATTTTTCAAGGTCTGTGGTTCTCATTTGTTATTGCTTGTAGTATTTTGCCTATTGCAGAAATTTTAAATTATTAGTTGAATGTATACATTCTTCCTATATAATATGGGGGTAATTTCTTTCTTCGAAAATTCTTTCTTAATGCTATTATAAATTTTTTCCAAGTTTTCTTCCAGTGCTTTTCCAAGTTTGTTTTTCACTTTTAACTGTTATATCAATATTACTTAAGGAACTTATTTAGTGTAGGGACTGAAGTAAGGATTCAACTTTTTGTCTTTCTCCCAGATGTCTATCCAACTGTCTCAAATCCATTTCTTTCCTTTTTAAAAATATTTATTCATGAGAGACACAGAGAGAGAGTCAGAGACATAGAGGAAGAAGCAGATTCCTTGCAGGGAGCCCAATGTGGGACTCCATCCCTGGACCAGGATCATGCCCTGAGCCAAAAGCAGACGCTCAACTGCTGAGCCACCCAGGCATCCCTCAAATCCATTTCTTAACTAATAAGTTTTCTCTCCATGGTTTTCAAATGTCACATTTGGGGGATCTAAAAACTACTGAATCTATAAGTTGAAAACAATTGGATGGTAAATTGATAAATTTGCTAAGTCATTCTTGGCATGGGTAAAGAGCTATCTAAAATAATAACATAAACAGAGTGTGCTTACCATGTGTACTCACTCATTCAATCCATATAACTGTGGTATAAAGTAGGTGCTATTAGCTCCATTTACAGATAAAAACATGGAAGCACAGAGAGGTTAAGTAACTCTTCTAACCTCACACTCTTTGTGAGTGGCAAAGCCATGATTTGAACATAGACAGGTTGACTTCAGAATCCATGCTTCTGTCTGCACTCTCTGTGGCCTCCACAAAATGGAAATCACTTTTTGTGTGTGCTTCCAACATTGTTCACTTAAAATGATTTTGCTTATTCTTCACAGCAATCCTAAGAATTAAGCACTATTACTATCTCCAATTTATAGTTGAGCAAACTGAAGCAAAGAATAGCTGGAAGACAGGAATAGTGGAGTGGTATGAGATGAGTCCAGAGAAGCAAGACTTTTGTTCTACTGTTAGAGCAGCAAGGAATCATAATAGTGTGTGAATCAGGGCTCACCCAATTAGACTGGGTTTTCTTTCTTTTTTTTTTTTTTTCCTCCAGATTGGGTTTACGTGAAGTTCACTGGGAGCTGCATGGGGAGTGCGTGCAGGGAGGGGCTGCAAAATGGGAGTGGGGATATCAGATACCAGGCTAATATCATGCTGCAGTGACCACCTACCATAGGTGGCCATCCAGTGATGAGTCGACAGTAGCCAAATGGCCCAAGAAGTACTAGCATCTGGGGCAGCATCTGTGTGCCCGGGACAGAACTCAAGGTGCTTATAGTATTTACACTTTTCAGAGGAAACCCGAGTGTCCAGACGTTGAGTCCCTTGCCTGTGCTCGCCCAGCTAGAAGGTGCTTCCTCCCAGCCACCAAGCCCACCCTCCTTTTTCAAACCCCAGGCAGATTGAGGCCTTCAGTTGCTGGAGGGCTGGCTTGACAGCCTTGAAAATTGAATATAGCAATTCCTTCACCATCCTCTGTCTTCTCGGAGTTGGATAGAAATCAAGGAGATTTAGTGGACAATGTTGATAGATGAGCTTCTGTTATCATATATCATTAGGTCTTTTAATAGTTTCTCTTTCAGTGTAGGTTAACTTTTCCTCAGATTTTTGCATGTTCCTCTGAGGTTACTCTGTGAACCTTTATAACTACTCTGTTGTCTGGCTAAAAGGTGAGTTCAGGGCCCTCTGTCTTCTGTCCTGCTATTAACTGCCCTCTCTCCCTGCAGATCCGAGTGATGGTGGACCTCTGCAACAGCACCAAGGGCATCTGCCTGACAGGTAGGCAGCTTGGCACCGCGCAAGCGGTGCTTGCACGGCAAACACATGTTGTGAGCCCAAGGGCCAACACCGAATGAACACCTAGAAACACTGGGTTATAAAAACACATGTTGGTTTACTTTTACCAGATGTTTTTCATAAGCTGAAAACCCATCATAATATAATTATGAAAAATAATATTTTTGTTATTGCCAGAGAAATATAGCCCTGGAAAATAACTAGGTCTTGGATAATTCGAAACGTGTGGTACCTTGAACCAGGGCCATTGGTGTTTTCCTTATTCACGTTAGTTTTTAAAAAAGAAAAGAAAGAAAGGGATATTCTCTTATCAGAAGCAATTATTTCCTTCCATCTTACAGAGGGCATGCATGGAAAGTTCTAGAAGAGAACTGCTAATTAGACAAGAAAACACCCTTTATGAAGAGTGCTCTGTGTGTGGTGTCTACTGTGTGCTAGATGAGATGGGAGGTTATGTCACGGCTCCCCTCCACTCAGGAAATCAAACGAACATGAGGGAGGAAGGGAATCAACCAGGAGGTGTATCAAGTGAAAGGCCACAGAATGGCTAATGGGTTGGACGGGGGACGAGGATAATGCTGTTGGTTTGATCATGTACACCTGAGCCTCAAGGTCTCCTGCCTCTTGCCTGAGGGGAGAGGTGCCTGCCTCCTGGCTTCAGAAGCCGAGGGCAAGGAAGAACATAGATCCCAGAATGGTCACCCAGTTTGTCGTACCCCAGATCAAGAAAGGCCCTGGCCGGGCTCCAGGATGGACCCGTGGAGCCTGACTTCAGACCACAGCATTTCCTGCCTTTCCCCCATTCTGAGAAAATGGGGCAATGATTTTTGCAAAGTCTAATATGGAGTAAATGCACAGTTCTCGTGAGCTTGAAAACATAACCGCAAGACTTTGAAGCCAGATGAAGCTTCTGTTGAACGTTCTCAGTCTCTGGCCTCAGGGCCCAGGGAGGGCCCAGTTCACAGGGCGCCAGTGGCGGAGGCTCCGAAACCCTGCAGTGTGCATCCGGCCATAAGCAACCTTGTCCCCATGACCTCTCGTTCCCTGCCGCGTGTTAGGAGCTCCGTGTGAGTTTGCTGAACCACCACACCTATGGTTTATGTAGCTGATTAAATCGGGGGTGGTGGGCTGGTAAGGCAGACACTTCCCTGGGGAACCCTGAGTCCAAGTCTGCCGCTTGTGGGGTTAGTCTGATCTTAGAGAGAAAAGCTGTAATCCTGTGGCTTCTTGGGAAATGCTAATTGAATTGCTCCAGTCACATTTAGGCCCTCACAGAAAATTAAATATTTTCAGGACAGCTCAGCCCTTCATTCTGAAACTCTTGTGTCTTAAGCACCTTCCTTCCATCTTTGGAAGGCCTTTTCAGAGTCCTCCCGTGTGACAGTAATGAGTGCCAGAGATGTGCTCAGATAGATGGAATTACAGGCACAAAAGCCCTGTCGAGAGGCACAGGAAAAGCCTCTTCCTTTTTGATATTTATTATAGAAGTGGTAGGAGGAGAGCCAGGCTGCTCAGTGAATGCAGATGGAGCTGTCAATACCACTTAGGGAAGACTGAGGGGCGGCAGGCATCGCATCTGTGCTGGAAATGGGTTGAGGAGGCTATTCTTTGGCACCTCGAAATCTTGTCAAAAGCCAGCACCTTCTCCTTTCCTGCCGGCTTGAAATCGGGCCCCCTTCTACCACAGCAGGCTCTTCAATTCCGACTTCGGTGTGAGAAGTACAAGTTGCAAAGCAAGGCAGGTCCACTGGGGTAGACCGAACTGCCTGGTCTGGGGGCAGGAGGGCGACAGGACCCAGGACTGGACTGGCCACTACAGGAGGACAGGCACAGAGCCCTGGTCCAGAGCCCCAGGAAGATGCTGGCAGGGAGGGCGGCCGGAGCAGACCCCGGGCGTGGGGCCTGGGGCCTGAGAACAAAATCTAGCTCAACCCTAGACTCTTCTTTGAAAAAGCAGGTGCTCTGACTGGAGGCTAGTTTAGGTGTGACCGGGAAACCCCATCCCTGTTCCTTTTACTCCATGCAGCTGTGGTTGCTATGGGGACAAGGACAGATGTGTGCAGCCTGTAACTCCTCAGGCAAATAGTGAGGGCAAGTCGGTAGCTAGAGTAGTTAAGAGTTTTTGTGTGCACCTGAGAAAACAGCATGCTTTTCTGGATGTATGCTCTCCTTAAGTCCAGATTTCCTTGGGATCTCAGAAACAAATCTTTTGGAATAGCAGGTGTCTTGAAGAAGGCAGGTTCTTGGGTAATTCTTTCCTGCCAGTGGATACTGCATGTGGGCTTTTTGGAAAATCTCTAAACTGTCATGTTACTGAACTGCTTCTCGGGGTAGAGGCGCTTCAGATCCACAGTGCCTGTCCTCTTTATGGTCACGTGACTCTGGCACTAGTCACCCCTCCTTATCCTGTACCCAGGTAGACATTAAGAATGGATCACACCTGCCACTGAGCATAGCCTCCTGTGATTCTTTCCTGGCATTCCAGAAAGCGGTACTCATTGATTAGCATTGGCACTCGAAATAAAACCTACCTGCCATCCTGACTCTAATTCTTTAAAGCTGCCAAGTCATGGTCCAGAGTTGAAATGCACCAAATACATGGGATGGGACCAAAGATGCAGTTTAGCAGGGACGCATGAGGAAAGGTGCCTTGCCAAGTTAGGTGCCCTGGGACTGGCCCACTAGCTGGTGGCGGGGGCAGCCGCAGAGGGTACACTGGCACTCGTAGGGTGGGGATGGGGCCTCAGGGCTGTGGCCAGTACAACATGTGGTAAACTGACAGACAGGCTGTTCTCAGAAACAGCTGGTGGAGCTGGTCGTGTTCTCACTCAGCTGGCCTCACCGAGCAACTTGTCTGTTGTGTTAGGGTTGGGAGATTCCAGCCCCACGTGTGAGAGCTAAGGCCCTCTCAGGCCATCCCTGAAGGACAGCCAAGGATTCCTGACTCCCAAGGGAAAGGGGAGCCACACTCCCTTTGGCTGGAGCTCCCGTCTGGCCTTGAAGCTGCAGCTGGCCTGAATCCCAAGCCCCGGGGAGTCCCTGCCCGGAACAGGAGAGGAAGCGAATCAGGTCTGTGGACCTCACACCTCACGGGTGGGCAGGGGCGGGCGCCAGGCCTGGCCCGATCAGGCTGATGAAGCTGCGTCTTTTACTAGCTCCTTCTAAAGCGGCAGAACCAGACCTCACTCTCGGACAGGATGCTGTTTGCATTTTTTTATTTGGGGGCTTCTTTGTTTTCCTCTAACAGAGAGACTTTGGGAAATGTGTCCCCATGGCCCCTGTGGTCACTGCTGCGCTCAACAGGAATCTTGGGTCTGACAAGGCCAGTGGGACCCTGCCCTGGGGTGAAAGGGGAGTGAAACCGTCTCCTGTGATCTGGAATGGCCGAGGCGGGGGGAGCCCGGGGGCCAGGGCCCCGACTCAGAGACTGGAAATGAGGCTCACACTTTATTACTCCTTCCTCGTATCTGCTGTGAAATGCTTCTCTGCTAGTAGCAGAGGCCCGCTAGAACTTACCTGAGAGGAAAGAAAGGTGAAGGGGTTACCCATGACTGTAAGGATAGAGGGGTGTATTGGTCAAGATAGGGGCCCGGGGGGCAATGAAACCTTACCATCCCCGGGCCTAACGCAGCAAAGTCCGGGACAGTCCGCAGTCCGCGTTGGTTCTGGGCACCGCGCGGTCCCAGTGCTGCCATCTCGTGGTCCCATCGTGTCAACGCCAGTCACGGCCTCTGCTCCTCCTTCTCTGCAGAGGGCACCGTTTTACCTGCGGGCCGGCCCTCGGTCCGTCTGTCCGCAGCCCTCTAACTTACATAACTAGGGGCGTTGTGGGCCGGTCTTAGATTTCAAGGAGAGAAAAGACTCCAAGTGGCTCAGCTCCTACAGCACCTGCCCACTTGTAACCGATTCTGGTTGGGAAGGCGGGAGGGGCCGTCAGAGCCCGAGGCCTTTGCAGGCCCCGTGCAAGATGAAAATGTGGGGGCCCCTTGTTCAAGAAGCAGGAAAAGGGCTTCCTCCTTTCTTAGAGGGCTTTACTCTCCACCTGCTATGGTGGGGCTTTTTATTTGCTATGTAGTGTCACACGGCTCAAGGCGTGGGATGCTCACCAAATGAGCACAGGCTCTCACAAGCACAGGAGACCCCACTCTGTGAGGAAGGCATGCAGCGCACGTGTCCACCCCTGGCCTGCCCTGCACTCGCAGCCAGGCCTCCACGAACGTGGAAGGTGACAGCAGTCACAGACTGGGCGGGGAGTGGGGCAGATGCCTCAAAAGCAAGAGAGGCAGCAGAAAACTTGGGCTAGGGAGGCCGGGAGGCAGTAGGAGGCTGGGCCACATATGAGCCAAGGCTCCAAGTCCCCAAGACATGCTCCATGATCCCAAGGGGCCAGCCCTCCTTCCAGTGCCAACGTGAGCTTGGTTGTCCAGTGTATCCCGAGGGGTTCTGTTATGCAAGAAGAAAAGAGTCAAGAGCTGAGAAAACAACCTGAGAAAACGGTTTTCTATTGGCCCAGTTGGCACATATTATTTGACCTTTGACATTAGTATAACAACACATATTTAGGGTTTCTTTCAGGTGCCAGGGCTCCTGGGCAGCTCTGTCAGTATCCCGAACAGGCATTGGGTTCAAGGCTCGCCATCACTATAGCATCCTGCTTTTGAGCTCTTTGAAAGTTTTGTCTCCTTTCTCTTCTGTAATTCTCTTCTCCATTAGTTTCAGGGCTCAGGACCCCCTGGATTCCCTCCTATATCTGCAGTTCGCTCTCTCTTTCCTGGTGCCTCTCCTATCACTGGCCTCCTTCCAGATATGATGTGTGTCCCCCTTCTCTCCATCCCCAAATTTGGCTCGACATTTTACTCTTGCCTCCAGATTAATAACTCTCAGGCTTTCTAGGGTCAGGGGCCCCTTTAGGGGTCCATTGGTAGTGACCAGTTCTTTTTCCAGAAAACTTCCAAGTCTGGTCACAGGTACCCAGGACCATCTGCTTCCAGTCACCTGTGGTGCCTGGTGAAAATGCATGTCCCTGGGGCTCACTCTAAATCCAAGTGAAATTAGAATCTCCAGCTGGGGTCTGGGTATCTGCATTTTAACAATTATTCTAGGTGATCCTGTGGACTCAAATGACTAAGAACTGTAGCCATAGGTGTCAAGGAACCTCAGGTCAATGTCAGGAAACCCTAATCTAGACATTTCACCATAGTGACACTCTTGGCCATGGCAAAAGTGTCCTAAATATACAGCTCTGGCCAGGACCTCTCTCCAGTACTCCTGCTGCATGGAAATGGTCCTCAGATCTCTTGAAACGTATATAGATGGCCAATTCCTGCCTGTTTACCTTTTTTCTACCTTTTTTCTGCACATCTGAATTTGGCTCCATGGCAAATGGCCATGGCAAAAGTGTCCTAAATATACAGCTCTGGCCAGGACCTCTCTCCAGTACTCCTGCTGCATGGAAATGGTCCTCAGATCTCTTGAAACGTATATAGATGGCCAATTCCTGCCTGTTTACCTTTTTTCTACCTTTTTTCTGCACATCTGAATTTGGCTCCATCTGTAGTCAGGAATGATGATTGATTTCTTCTGTAGTCTATCAATAGGTCACATCACCTCCTTGCCTGTGTATGTTTTTATTGTTGTTAAAGATTTTATTTACTTATTCATGGGAGACACAGAGAGACAGAGAGGCAGAGACACAGGCAGAGGGAGAAGCAGGCTCCATGCAGGGAGCCCAACATGGGACTCCATCCCGGGTCTCCAGGATCATGCCCCAGGCCGAAGGCGGCGCTAAACCACTGGGACACGGGGGCTGCCCTCCTTGTGTACACATGTTGAAGCATGTGTACACACACATATGTACACGCGCCATCTGGTGGTAAAGTCATGTAGCAGCCACAGGCCACCCTGACCCTAGACAATGTGGTGCCATTCTCAGCAAATCATTTTTGCCCAAAGTGGGACTGCATGTACTGAAAGCATATGTTCCAACTCTTCTTCCAAGAATCCTCATGTCTCTTTCCATCAGTATCCTTGGTTCTCCGTCATCTGAGATTCCTCCTCTTTGCCCCTTGATTTTACCCAGACATGGAGCCCTGCTCATTCTTCTGCTGAAATACCTCTTAAACTTCTAGTTTTCTCTACAACTCTACAGTTCCCAAGCCTTGCCCCTAATTTTAACCACAAAGATCCTCAGGGTGTTTTCTCTTTCTCTCTCTCATCTTTTTTCCTAGTTGTATTTAACTTCCATCTACAGGGAGGATCTCAAAAACACACTGATTTCACAGTGTTATCCCCCACTTAAGACCTAGTGTAGCTCCCTACTGCCTTGCAGATACCACCTATACCTCTCTTCTTGGCATTCAAATGCTGCTGCCCCACATCCTCCCCACCAAGGACTTACTCAGCCTCATCTCTGCATATGCCAGGTTGGCCAGTCTTCCTCCTTTCTCTCACCCTGAATCATACAAGTTCGTACCCTGTGGCTTTGTTCCTGCTGGTGTCCTACCTGGGCTGCCAGGCCCATTATTTCTTCAGGGCCACAGCTCTAGGGTCACCCTCTCTGGACACCTTCTCAGACTGCCATGTGCCAGACTGCCCCGGGGCACCAGGGTACTGCTTCTCTGTAACTCCCTCCCTCATATTTCATTGTGGTTTCAGAGTGTCTACCTTCTCCAGCTAGATTGTAAACACAACAGACACATGGACCAAGACTTCTGCTGTTTGGCAGATTTTAGTGCATGTAGTAAGTGCTTAGTAAATGGTGGTTTTAAAAGTCACATACTTGGATTTGTAGAAAGACCTTTCTACTCCAACATGGGTGTCATTATATATGTTCTAGAGAAACAAAAGGACCTCAGCTTCTCATGTCACAAACCCATTGGCTTGTCTGAGTGCTTAAATAAAATAATTGACAAAAAGCGTCTCCTATGTGTGGAAACAAAATTGTTTTGTTAGATTATGTGTAAACGGTTCATCTGAACCCCTTAGATCCTCAGGTAATTATACACTAAGCAAGGTGTTTGTTACCTGATCTGGCCCCTCAATTGTTCTCAGGCTATTTCATGCAACAGAATAGAAACTTGAGAACCAGCTCTGCTTTCAATCCCCTTGGTGGCCTGGAGGGGATGAGCTGGCTGGGTGAGAGCCCTGGGGACTGCTTTCTCACTACAGCCAGGTCTCAGCCCTGCAGTGACAGCATGCCCATGATGCTTACCTGTGCCAGGGCTGCACCAGAGCCCTCCTGCCTTGTTACCAGCCTCATTAATGAAGCTAATTGCTTGATTGATGACTGATTTACGAATCTATGGTGAAGCCCACTCAGAAATTATTCTTAGTCCATGGAAACCTGAGCAAAAGTGGTTTGGACTGGCTAGTTGCTTTTAAGGATCTTTTAAGTGAATATTCTGGGTTCTAAATAAAAGGCATGGAGCCTATGCTTAGGGCCGGTAGATGATCAAAACTTATAAGGGGAGAAGGTGCTCTTTGATTGAGGGGTTATGGTGCTGACTTTGCTTCCTTCCAGCCATGCTTTTTCATCTAAATTTCTTTTTCTATTGCAGGACCACCTGGCCCACCAGGTAAGAACCCATGGATTGTCCTACTTTGTGGGGAGGCTAGTTCCCTAGGACCCCTCAGAAGGGACTGAGGCAGGAAATGGGGAAGAATCTGGAGGCAGCCTTGACTATGAGTGTGTCCCCCTCCTTGTCTATACCCAAATCACCAGCTCTCCTGTCTCCTCCCACTTGAGAACCTGCCATCAGCCTTCCCCATCTGTCACTGCATTAGGTAGGGGCAGCAAAGGTGGAAAAGACAGGAGAAGACCTGGAAAAGGCATTGATGCCTGTCCAATTTCACTGGCTCAAGAAAATCATGTTAACTTCAGTGGAGATGTTTTAAGACGTGCTTACTTCCCATGTTTTGATGCAGGACCTGCGGGAGTTGGCGGGTTACCAGGACACAATGGCTCAGATGGACAGCCTGGCCCCCAGGGCCCAAAAGGAGAAAAAGGAGCACCTGGAAAAAGAGGAAAAATGGGTATTTTGGCAACTTTTCTAGATAACTTACTGCTTATCTCAAATATTGCTTTTTGGCTGGGCCAAAGCTGGACATAGAGGAGAGAACATGTTGTGTCTTTACATGCAGGACTGGTTTAATTCTCTCCTGGAAGCTGCTGTGTGCTGAGGCACTGAGGGCATTCTTTTGAGTGCAACACTGGTTTATATCTAACCAGTGAGTGGCCTCCCTGGGAACTGATTCCCATCTTTCTGCTTGCTCTGAGGCAGGCTGACAGGTGGAAGAGGTGGGAGCAGGGAGCCCTGGGGAGGGACCCTCCAGGAGCTGTGTGGTGGCCCTGTGTGCTGAGGTCCCTAGTTCTTTTGAAGCTCAGGTCTTGCCCTGCGCTCTCACTACCTCCTGCCCAGCAAATCCTTGTGTTTGACTGGAAATCAACTGATTGATGTCAGTCCCTGGGTTTTCTGGGCTAGAGGAATAGCTAGAACCATCTGAGTAGCAAGGTAGCATCCAGCCTCCCTTAGGCTGGCTGGCACTCAGATCATGTGTCCAGGCAGCACAGGATGATGACACAGTTGCAGCTGGCATCTCTGAAGGAGTTCTGCTGCTCTGCCATGAGTGGCACCATTGCCATCACCCAATCAAAGCCCTGGAAACACCAGTGTCAGATGTGTCCAGGGAGCAGTGAGAAGCAGGGGCTCATGCAGGACCTGGCGGGAGGCTGCAGGACAGGGTAGGTAAGTTCTGAAGGGCTTTGAGCACCGATCCTGGGGAATCCCTGGAGAAGGCCTGGGAGATGCACCTGAAGTAAGCTGGCACATGGCCCCGGGGAGGCTCCAGTGCAGGGAGTAGAGAGACTCCCCCAGAGGCCCCTGGGAAGGCCTGGCCTCTGGGAAGGCCTGTACCCA
This sequence comes from Vulpes vulpes, assembly GCF_048418805.1. Classification (NCBI taxonomy): domain Eukaryota; kingdom Metazoa; phylum Chordata; class Mammalia; order Carnivora; family Canidae; genus Vulpes; species Vulpes vulpes. Next base: position 56,893,393 of record NC_132794.1, read on the forward strand.
CAGAGGGTACAGAGTGTACCAAACCCTCCTGTTTATTTTCAACTTCTTAGGTTGCTACACCAACTCACCTAGATAGGCCCTGGACTAGAATAACTACTAGAACATTCTTCCAGATGGCACAGTAACCTCTTCAAGCACCTCTGCTCTTATTACCATAAGCACTTTACACTTGATCTTAGCCAAAAGGCTGAGAAGCGATACCATAAGCACTTTAAATAAGAACTGGCGGAAAGGGGGGAAATTGTTAATTGGCTCTGCCAGTTGCTCATGTTCCCAGGGGGCAGCCTCTGTTGAAGATGGGCCCACACGGTCCAAGTCAGCTCAGTCCTCCAAAGGCCAGCCATTACAGCTTTAATTACGGAGCAGTAATGGATCCTTACATGTTGGATAATAATCATAATTATGAATGAGCGTCAGCGTTGAATAATGATGGCCATCAGTGTGCAGACATTTGGTTTATCCCAGAAAGGCCTCAGAAATGTAATCTAGTCCTGAGGATTCAGCAATGAGTATTGTGAGGGCCGGCTCTGAGGGGGAGAAAACCACCATGCTAGCACTGGGTATGGAGCAGGTGGGAACGGGGGTGATTTTCAAAAAGTTTACAGAGCCCTGGCTTTGAAGAGGTGTGTTTGATATGCAGCCCACGACCCAGTGAAGCCAGGAAAGAAAAAGTTCATTCATCTCTGTAACACCTTTGTCTGCGCCACGTGCTGTTCTAGATGCTGGAGATCCAGAATTGAGAATGCTGACAAAATCCTTACCTTTGTTAAACTTATATTCCAACCCAGGCGAGATTGCCAATGAACAAGCTAAATCAGTGGAAAAGAATCATGTTACGTGGTGCTAAGTGCTACAGAGAATATGGTGGCAGGAGAGGGAATGACAAGTGTGGGGTGGGGGTAGGGATGAACGCCAGGGAAGTCCCCCCACCCAGAAGGGACCTTTGAACAAACACCTGGAGGGAGGGAGAGAGGGAGCTGTGGGCTATTTGGGGAAGGGGCTTCCAGCAGAGTGTGTAGGTATCCAGTGTCCCCACAGGGTCTGAGGAACAGCAAGACAGCCAGGGTGGCCGACAGAGGGGAGCCAGAACGAATGGGGTGGAGTTGAAACCAGAGAGATAGCCCTGGAATGAGGTTGGCCCTGGGCACCTTAAGAGCTGTGGTTTGTACTTAGGGCAAGCTGGGAGGATTGGCAGCAGTGCAGAGAGCTGCCCTGCCTCACCAGGAAAGGATCACCCAGCACCCAGGCCGAGGGAGGCTGCGACAGGGCAGGGGGAGGCAGTGGCGGAGCAGGGAGAGGGGGCCTGATCTGTTCTTCAGGGGGGGTTGACCAAATCCTTGGTCTCCTAGAGGTCCCACGGGACGCCCTATGCAGCTGTCTCCCAGTGAGGGGAATATGCTGATATGTCTCCCAGTGAGGGGAATATGCTTTGGGAGTCAGCCCCATTAGGAGAAGCTTCCCACTAAGGTTGAGCAGAGAACTTGAGTCACTAAGAGCCCACGTGGTCGTCCTTGCCCCAGGCCAGGGGAGGGGAGACTAACACCATCCTAGATTGCAAATGCTAAGCTTATCTGAGAGCCTGGTGCTAGGGAGAGGTTGTTGGAAGCTCTGCTTGGCTGGCCATGGGCCAGCTCAAGCTCCGACCCAGACCTTGAACACCCATGTGAGGGTCCAGTCACCCTGCCAGGGCCCTGACGCTGTGCTTTCCCTCCTCTGCTTCCTTCCTTCCTTAGCCCTAGGGTTGGTTCACATCCTACCCGCACCCAGGGTTCCAGCAGGGAGAAGAGCTAGTCAGGGGCCTGGGCTCTCTGTTCTGAGAGCACGGAGAAGCTGCCGAGGGGTTGCAAGTAGGAGAGAGTGACAAGGTCAGGTCTGCTTCACTAAAATGACACTGTGGATGCTGCGTGGAAAGACAGCAGAGGAGCAAGGACAGAAGCAGGGAGCTGGTTCACAAGCTACTTGGTGTGTAGGTAGAGGGGATGGCAGGCCAGGGTATGGAGACAGCAGTGGAGCTGAGTGATATTCTGGGGGGAATCAGCCGTATCTGGGGGTGGGTAGATATAAGGAGGAAGGGGGAGGAGGGCCCCAAGACTGACTTTGAGAGCTCTGTCCCTGATGACTGCCCATTCCTGAGGAGGGGAGCCCCATATCAACTCAGGCCCAGGAAAACAAGCATGGCTCAGCATGAGATGTGCTGAGTCTGATGCCTTGAAAAGTCCTGGAGGGGATGTCGGGGGCCTTGGAGATGCAGGCAGGACTACAGTCAGAGGAGACCCTGGGGCTAGAGGTATATGTGAGGGGACCACCTGAGGTAGGGGCCATGTGAGCATGGGCACCGTCACTTTTGGAGGGAGCTAACAGGAGAGGAGGGCCTGGGTTGAGCCCTGAGGAGCAACAACATCAAATGACCAAGAAGGAGGGGGATAAGCCAGCAGAGGAGGCCAAGAACGGGACTGAGTAACAAGAAGAATACCAGGAGAGAGTGGGAACATCTGTCAGCAAATATTTATTGAGCAGGTTCCCAGCAATAGTGGGGAAACAAAACAGATGCATCCCATCTTCTGGAACTTTCCATCTTTGGTGGGAAGGCAGAAATTAAAAGTCGATAATCAAGTATGTCTGCAATCACGATGTGAGACACCCATTTAAAGGAAAGAACTGGAGGTTAAGAGACTCGGTCCAGAGAGGGAGGGTCAGGGAGGGAAAGTCAGACTGGAGGTCAGACTGGAAGGATGAGAGCAGGCAGGGGGTGGCCCAGGTGGAGCACACAGCACCTGCGGAGGCCCCACAGGTGTGGCTGTGGGAAGGGAGGTGGGGCTGGAGGCAGGGACCAGGCCCTTCCGGAGCCTTCTGATAAGTCATCTGGGTCTCCTGGTTAGCTCCCAGGAAGGCACTGCAGGGTCTCATACAGGATGTGACCTGATGGGCCAGGATCATGTCTATGGAGAAGGAAGTGTTGTGGTTCCAACTGAGCATTCCAGGATCCTGGTTTGCCTGGCTGGGGTGGGAGAGAGGAAGAGTGGGCGTGCATTCCAGAAAGAAGGAACAACAAGTGCTATTTCTAAAACCAGGAAAAAGAGCCTGTGTTCCACAGAGACAAGACTCAGGCTGGACTGTGCCCTCTAGCAGTGATCCTCTGAACAATAGTATGCAAATAGCTAATATTTATTGTCAGGCATGCTACCTGAGTACTCTCTATATTTTTCTCATTTACTCTTCAAAACAACCCTAAGGAGATGCATATTTTTGTTGGCCTTATTTTTTCCAGATGAAGAAGGCCTATCTTTCTGTTTCTCAAACAGGCCAAGGTCCTTGCCCCAGGACCTTTGCACTGCTGTGCCCACTCCCTGGAATACTCTTTCCCTGTTCTTCTTGCAGCTGGTCCTGGTGCAGGTCTCAACTCTACTATCATCTCTCCTCAAGTTTGTCTCCGACCTTTGTGCCTAGCTCCTGCCTCACGAACACGGTCACATTCTCTCTTCTTCCAAAACACATATCCCTTCCGGGAAATTCTCTCCTTGCATTTGCTTGTTGATACGCTGATGGTCTGACCCCCTAGGCAGAATTTGAAGTCCATGACAGCCGAGCCATGTAAATTTTGCTTAGTCCTAACCTGCGGGGCATGGAATACCCAGTGAAGGGGGGATGGGCAATAAAGTCTTTGTTGACATGAATGGACATAACTCGTCCAGTGTCACAAAGGTATGAAGTGGAGGACTCGAACCAGGTCTCTCTGACTCCCAGACCCCTGCTCTTAAACACAACTACACCGAGCTTCTAGGCTGGAGGGCTGGCCCCAAGCTGTGGGAGCAGCATCGCTGGAGGTGCCACAGAGCAGGAGCAGACAGGCAGAAGGCCTGGTCTTGGGAGCTGGTGCCATTAAGTCTTACAGGGAGTGCCAGAGGCTGCCAGCCCTTCAGAAAAGCCTCCAGGGCATGTGCAAGGATATGCACATAGTTCATATGCACAGTTTAGTGAATAATAGCCCGGCAGGCATGCAGAGTTGATTTCGCACCTCTTATTTCCTGCCCTCCAGGCAGAGGAAGGCAATGGAAGGAGTCCCAGAATCACCTGCCTTGGGTCCCAACTAGCTCCAAGGACTTGGACAGGTCACTTCACCATCAAGGCTTGGTCTCATCTGTAGACTGAGGAGGTCGGGTTCCCACAACTCTGACATGGTTTCCATTTTCTAAATAGTCTCCTCCAGTGCTTGTCCATGAAGAAAAGACCATGTCTTCTATATTCTATTATTTGGTACAGCTCTCTGCCAGGCTCAGGTGAGGCTCTGTGAATAATTGACAAATGAAGAATGCATGCATGCGTGCATGCATGAGAAGAGGAGAGCATACTTTCCATCCATGAGGGCTGCCCCTCCAGGTGAAAGAGAAGATGTATCCTACACACAGCTGTTGAGTAGTAGCTGGTTATTCTGACCAGAAGGAGGCTGTAATAGTGCACAGCAGGTAACACTCCCAGAAGAGAAAGCTCAATTTCCCTGTGCGCATAATGGACAAATAGGACCCTGTGTAGAAGACGGGTTGTATAGTAGGGCTGAGTGTAAGGGGAGAGAGAGAAGTGTGATCAACATCTTAGAAATAACTAGTGGGGAGCTGTGGAAGGTTTGGCAGGGGCAGGAGCAGAAGGCCTGGCCTGGGGAGACTGTTAGTGACACTGCCCGGGACGCTAGAAGAGACCCAGGCTAGCCAGATGCCTGTCTGCGGGAGGTGGCAGGAAGCCACTGTGGGCTCTTGAGAAGATGAAGAACGAGGAGAAACCAGAGTATAGAGCTCTAGCCTAGCCATTGTGTTTGGGAAATTGAAGTATTGGAGATAACCTTCACTTTCTGATCAGGCAATACCAAGAACAACTGTGGAATAGCCTGGAGCCAGAGCCTGAGGGCATGGTTTGGGCCCTGGCTCTTCCACTTATTTCCTGTGTGCCCTTGGGCAAGCTACTTAATCACTCTGTGCCAGCTGCCTCATCTGTAAAATAGGAACAATGGTAATATCGACCTCATAATGCCATTTAGAAGATTAAATGAGAAATATATATAGGGCTGAGAATAGGACCTGACACATAGTAGGTGCCATATTCATGTCAGCTATTGTTTCCAAAAACTTGGCTTCAACCCAGAAGGAAATCTTAGTTGAAATGCCTGTGTTCATTTGAAAACCCCGACTTAGATTTGGAGAGAAGAACTAAAGAGACGTAAATGTTGTCCATCTTGCATCTTCCGTGAAGTTTGGCATTCTCTTGCTTCAAAACCAAGCATTTGCTTTTTTTTTTTTTTTCCCATCTGTCACTTTCTCACTAAGGGTTAATTCTGCATCGTCTTCTCTAAAAATCCTCGGGAAACAGGAATGCCCTCCTTTTTATTCACTCCCATCTCAGGACTGGGTTTCGGGGGACCCCCTCTGGCCCCCTCTGGCCGCCCTGCCTCACTCAGTGACAGCCGGTCTTGCCAAAAATAAGCCGCCCTCCCTCACCCCCTGCTGGGAAGCTGCTGGAGTTGGAGTTGACCCCCGACAACATCGCAACCCCCAACTCTAAAGCTGGTGAGGCAGTTCGTGTTGAGTGGGCGCCACCGGGACGGAACACAGCCAGGGTGGGCTTCAGCGGAATCTGGCCTTGTCCACAGGATGGGCTGAGCCCAAGCCGCCCGGGCGCCCGGGTGCAGCGTGCGGGCCGGGGTGCCCCCAGGGGTCGGTGGTGCCGGGGCCTCCGAGGGGCCAGGCCCAGGGCCAGGGCACGGCCAAGGGGGCCCAGAGGAAACTTGGTGGGAGGCACTGGTCCTAAGAGAAAGACAGACTCTATGGAGACAGAACGGCCCCCGCCCGTCCTTCCAGAAAGCTGCAAAACGATCGTGCGCGCCCAGCTCCGTCGCAATATATTCTGAAGCAAAGGTCTTTAATATCTTTAGCTTTAGAGACTCACCCTGGGCGGGGTGGGGAGGGGGCGGCTTTATAACAGCTGCGCTCTGGTATGAAGCTTTTCCTGTCTCACACATCGTCGGCCTCTTTGAGAAAGAAAAGGCACAAGAGGGAGGAATAAAGGGGAAATCGGATGCTGATGCAGAGAGGCTCTTTGTGACTAGAATAAATGCCCGGAAAAGAGAAGCCTGAAGTAACTAGAAGACACCATTTCCCAGAGCACTGCCCAATCTGGGTCATGTGAAACCTTTAGAAGGTATCAGTTACACTGGGTGCATTGTGCTGGCTGGACTCTATGGCAACGTTCTAGTCTTTTGTGTCCTTCAGATAATGTACCAAATTGCCTATTTAAAATCCCAACAAAAGGACGTGTCTTCCTATGCAGAGGCCCCTGATTAAGGACTCTTCTTAAGTGAGTGAACCACTTTGCAGCAAGCTGCCATCCTAATGACTATGGGCAGGGGTGGGGTGGCCCGGGGCCACGGGTCTTCAGTGCTGTTGTGAGAGACACATTAGCAGCCCTGCCCCTCCCAATAGGCCTGGTTTGCCGTCTATGGGACTGAATCCACGCTGGGCAAGTGCCATCACAGGGGGGCTGCCCCAGCTCCTCCTCACATCCTCTCCCACTGTGTCCCGACACCTCCACCAGTGTACGATGCCCCAGCATCACCACCAGCAGAGGGAGGAAACTCGGGCCTCCAAGCCCATGCAACAGCTGAATTTCATGGTTTTGCTGAAGATGTGGTTTTTATGGTTGGCTGAAATCTAGCAAACACTTCTCTGTTCACTGCATTGTCTAACAGTGATCAATACTTGAAGGTTCTTGAGTACACTGCTGTCTTCCTTGGGGTAGTCCATGTAGCGTCCCTTGAATTTGGAAGAGAAAAGACCACGTTGAGTATTTATCACACCCAACATAAAGGAAAGGGTGATAAGAGCTCCAGATGTAGGTTTTAGGGAATATTGCCTCTGATGGCAGTGCAGAATATTCCAGTACATGCTGTGATATGACATAATAACCTTCTGACTGATGACAAGGACTCGAGAAGAACCAATCAGGTAGCATAGAGGGGCTTTTAGGGTGGAACTCGAGGTTAATCTGCATGATCTCCAAGGTGCCTTCCAATCCTGAATTCTCTGATTCTCTAGGAACAGTGGGGATGGTAGGAAGTGGGGATGGAGTGGGTCCAGATTTTAAAACCTGGAGTGTTAATCTGGAGGGAGGACAATTGCAATGCCAAAAGGATGACAGCTGGGAAGTGGAGACTGGGTAAGTTGATGAGCATAAGAGAGGGGCGGTGAATGGGCAGTCACTTAGCCAGAGCCTATAAGAAGGAACATGGTGGGGGAGGACTTGGGTGGCTCAGTCAGTTAAGCACCTAACTCTTGGTTTCAGCTCAGGTCATGATTCAGGGTCATGAGATGGAACCCCACATTGGGCTCCATGCTCAGCCCAGAGTCTGCTTGAGATTCTTTTCCTCTCCCTCTGTCCCCCCTGTCCCTTCTCTCTCTCTCTCTCATTCTCAAATAAATAAAAGCCTTAAAAAAAGAGGCGGGGGGCTTGGACACTAGCAGGGTAAATAGAAAATAAAATTAATGGATCCTAAGCCCTCTTGGTTATAGAGGTTGAGCGGAACTAAAGATCTGTTTGCACTAAAACATGCTCTGGCTCTTCCTTGTGGCCTGAGATCTCTGCCACTTTGAGCAATATCTCTAGGGAGCAATATCTCCAGGAAGCCGTTGTGAAAATGAGCATGTGGGTCCTGCATCTAGAGGACTGTGTTAATAGAGTCCTGTGTGGCAGGACTTCAGCACAGTGTTAGGCAATCCCTTTCCTTCTCAGGCCCCCAGTGTCCCCATGCTCAGGAGTTCTAGTAGCTTTTTTAGAGGTTCCATGAGATTTTCTACAAAAACAATCAGCTACCTGCAAATAAAGGCAATTCGAATGCATCCTTTCTGATTTTTTTGCCTTTTCTTTCTTTTTCCTTGCTTTATTGCAATAGCTGGGACTTCTGGTGTTGTGTGAAATAAAAGCGATGAGTGTTGATGCCCTTGTTCCATTCCTGACCTTAGGGAGAAAACATTTAGTGTTTCATCACTAAGAATGAGGTTTGCTATAGGTATTTCATAGGTATTATCTTGTTTGATAAGAATTTTTTTAAGAATGGGTGTTAAATTTTACCAAATGCCTTTTCTGCATCCACTGAGATGACCCTTTTCTTGCTTAAATTGTTAATGTGCTGCATTACATTCACTAAATGATTCAAATCATGGACTCTATTTTGGCAGTGAAACTGCTTTCACCTCTCGTTAACATTTCTGAAGCTGGTTTTTAAACTTAGTTATGATGGATCCACAGCAGCCTTGACTCTTGGGCTAATTTAGGCTCACAGCTGAGACAAGGACTTTTCCAAGGACTTTACCTGATTATCACATCTTTTTCTGAGATCTCTCTGCTTTGACTGGTAGGAATGGAGCCCTTCCCCTGTGCAAGCACTGAGAATTGTATAGCAAACTTCCTGTTTGTTTTTTCCCTGCCTTGTAGAATTTCACCCTGCCCATCATTCATTACTCAGCCAAAGACTCAAGGAGACACCTCTGAAGTTCTCCAGAGCTCCATCCGCACAAATACCTCCTTCTGTCTCCTGGATCCCAGCCACCTCTATCTCCCCAGGCTCTGGCTTTTGTCTCCTCACCTCAGTGAAATTGCTAGGCTCTCTTTGGGTACCACTCCCTGTGTTCCTGTCTGGAAACTACTTGCCAGCAGTGACCAGGGCAATCATATCATGCAACTAGTTTGCTTCCTTTCTCCTGGGGATCAGAATGCTGTGCTGTCCATAATCCATGCTGAGATGGGCCATTGCATAGACTTTTACCCATTTCTAGCCATGAGGGGCAGGTCCGCAATTCCTGAAGTTATGGCTCCCCATGAACAGAGGCAGACAGTCCACCCACTGCATTTTGTTCACACTACCACCATCCCTCTTAATGCTTGTGCTAGAGCAACTTTACCTGTTTTGCATTTTTGAGTAAAAGCATTTTGCATTGGAATGTTACAGAAGAGGGTACCTGTGGTGGAATTGGAAGATCTCTGCTGCTTACATAGTGGCATCAGTTATGACCATTGTAAGCCTGAGTCCCAGCTTCTCGAAAATGAGAGTAAGGATGATTTACCCACCTGCCACTCCAACATGTTGTGAAGGATAAACCAATAACATGGGAAATAACACTCACCCTTCTAGGCACCAAACTTAGTCATCTGAGCGCTCCAACCTTCTTGTGTGGCAAACTTTTGCTCAGGCCTTACCTTCCTTCCGCTCTTGCTGGGATTGCCCCCTTTCTGGGTCACTCCTCTCTCCAAGCTGTTGGCCTAGCCAAAGGTCCTTAAAATATTCAGAAGAGCCACCTGGAAATACAAGTCTTTACTGAGTTGATATCATGCTGCTATCCTAAAATGGTCACAGAGTCTTGGGTATTTGGTTGTTGAAGTTCCTTCACCTTAAAAGTACAATGTGCAATAATAGTACAAAGCTGCACACACCAGAATAACTTGAACTACAGGCTAAAAAATAATTTCTCCCCTTCAGGCCTGCCTGGAGCCACAGGAGCTCCGGGGGAGAAGGGAGACCGTGGTGAGCTGGGCTTGACTGGACATGAGGGCCCAGCAGGGCCAAAAGGCGACAAAGGAGACAAAGGGGACGTGTCCAACGACGTGCTCCTCACAGGTAAGGGGCTGGCACGTGGGCTGTCCCCAGGTGAACGGGCCCAACGACCAGCCTGGTTTTTAGTACGAAGGCTGCTCCAGTCTTCCTTATCTGCTGTAGTGCCCACCTGCTTTGCAGCCTGGTTTGGAGTTCTGTGCCTTCAAAAAGGGGGAAACCATGCATGTTATGCCAACGTTGGCGAGACCAAATCTGAGATCTGAGCATAAGTAGTTTAGATAATTCCAGTCTAAACACCATGATTAGATTGAATTAGGATGGAGGGAGCTTCCTTTATACCAAATAGCTATTAAGTCTAGCACAATGTAGAACAAGACAAAGAAGCCAGCAATTTAAGATACTTCAGGGGACAACTAACTGAAAGCTCAGGCATTCTCTTCCCAGTCCAGGGAGGGTCATCTTCAGATCTTTGTCCTAAGCCTTTTGGCATAGAATTAGAGCAGACATGGTTGCCAATCTCCTTTTTCTTGTTTCCAGCAGACAGTTGGCACCTGGGAGGGTGGCAGGGTTGTAGAGACATAACAAACCACAGAAAGACAGTCACATGGTGGAAAGAGTAGATGACAGCTGATGGTCATGGAGGAGGAAGAGGCCGAAGAGTTTTAAAAGCACAGTACTTCAGAGACCATTTATATCATAAAAACCTAACTATCCTTATGTATTCAATAAATATTTTTGAATGTCAAAGAACACCATTTATGAGTCAGACTTTGCTAGTAGCTGGGAATATGAATATGAAAGTGAGCGAGACAGGACATCTGTCCTGAAGAAGCTAGGACACTAGGATGCTAGAAGCTTCTGAGCAGAAGCTTGACCACTAGGTGATGAGCACTAAGGAGGGTTCTTGATGGGATGAGCACTGGGTGTTATACTATGTGTTGGCAAATTGAATTAAAAAAAAATTTTTTTAAATAAATTTAAAAAGGTAGAGCACTCACACCAGTGACCTATGATTCTCATAGGCAAGACAGAGAGGATGAGATTCAGTCAGAATCATGAGATTCTTCATTTGAAGAAAGAGGCTCAAATGGTTAAGCTGCCAAGGTCAAGGGTAGGCAGGCTCCCCTGATTTCTTCTAACACAGAGAGCAGTGCTTCACATACCTGGCAGCATATGAGGAGGCTTTAAAAATTATGGATGACCAGTCTCCCCACCATTTTGACCTAACTATTTTGCGTGGGGTCCCAGCATTAGAATTGTATCAGAGCTCCTTAGATGATTCTAATAAGCAGTTGGGGTTGAGATCCTTCAACATGGCCAGTGACATGAGCATGAGCTTTGTCTCGAGACATACCTGAGGTTGAGTTCCAACCCTATTCCCAGTTGTGACCTTGGTCCAAGTGCCAAACTTCCCCAAGACTTGGGTCACTGAGGAGCAAGAATACTGTCTCACAGAATGGTTGGGAAGAACGATGAGGAGGAGATTTGTAAAATTCTTCGCACAGTTCCTGGCACATAGTTGGAACTCAACATCCACTATGGGTGCTTCCTCAACTTTGCATGGACAAGTGCTAGGACACAGTTATGTCGGGGAAGGGGGGCTCAGCAATCCTCCCTGGAGCTACCCATTGTCCTTTCCCCTAGGAGCAACCCATCTCTGTTTATGGTGCTTGAATCAATCTCTCTCCCTGCCCCCTTCTTTCTCTGCAGGTGCCAAAGGTGACCAAGGCCCTCCTGGCCCCCCAGGACCCCCAGGCCCTCCAGGTCCGCCAGGACCCCCTGGAAGCAGACGAGCTAAAGGCCCTCGGCAGCCAAACATGTTCAATGGCCAGTGTACAGGTCACCAGCCCCTGCCCCAGGGAACCCACCTCTTTGGCTAATGATCCCAAACTCTCAGGCTTCACTCAGGTTTTGCAATCAGAATTTTTTAAACAGAGGGAGGAGATTTTTGACTGAAGTGAGAGATCCCCCTTGAGACAGGCTGCTTGGGCAGTCTGCCCTGAGGGTGAGAACTTATAGCAGGTTTAGAATTGGGCCTCCTCACCCTCCTGTCTTTTATGACCAGCCTATTTCTCTTCCTTGCCAAATCCATCATCCCTTCCCCTGAAACAGTCTCAAAGGCTAAGCCGTTCACTCTGGGAGTGTGAAGGGCTTGGCTGATGATGCTGGGGAGATGAGGGGGAGGTTCAGCTGGGTTAACTCCCCACAGTACTACAGTTCAGCCCTCACCACTGCTAAGCTTTGCATGCTAACCACGCGTGGGGCACAGTGCTAAGTGCTTAGTTCATTGGATTCTCACAGCAGTGTCATGACACAGGAATTGGTATTGCCGCCAACATACAGATCCAACACTGAAACCCCAAGGAGCTGTGTAGCTTGCCCAAGGTCACTCCATTAGTAAGTGACAGAGCTGGGATTCACGTCTGCCTGGCTCTGAAGCTCTGCTCTTAGAGAGTTTTCCTTTCAGAGCTGGAAATTCTGACTTTGAGATTAAGCCAACCAAAGGCTGGGGACACCTGATCTCTGGAAGGCCAAGGGGACTTATTTGTTGGCCAGTCTGTGACAGAGGTGGCCATAGGATTGAAAGCTAATTACGATGAAGGGCCATATGAATGAAAAACACTTCTAATGTGATGCTAGAACTTCTCCCCAGAGTGGTAACCTGGGACCTACTCACCTGCTAAGGCCATGAGAGGGCACAACTTGATGCCATCACTTCAGTGGCAAACAGAGAAAGGAGGATCCTGCCTGGAGTTTCTTGCACACTCATTGTGAATCTCACTGCCACTTCCCTAAGCTGTCTTTAGTTTTGTTTGGTGCCCTATTCTTGCAGGAAGACATTTTGGGTGCACATGCTCAGCTGTCAGAGTGGGTGAATCTATGCTTTCAAAGATGTCACCCCCCTCACCCCCCAGTCAGTGGAAACTGACTGTAACTCTGCCCAGAAGTTAGTTCCATGACCCTCTGCCACCCACTCCATTAGCACCAGCTCTTTGTTCAGCTGCCCTCAGAGAATGAGCTGAGCTGCAACCTTCGCCTGGGAGAAGGGGGGAATCTGACCCGGGCCTTTACAGAGTCCTGGTTTGCCATAGGCTATGGCAGCCAGGACACAGGTGCTTGGAGGAGAAGCACCCGTCCCTGCCTCACCTGCGTAAGAGGCTGGTCAGCAGGGGCTGGGCCTCCGTATTGTGAAAACTGCTTTGAATGAGAGGCTGTAATCTTCCGCTCTGCCTCCTAGAAATGAGTCCTCAGTTGCCACACATCTTGCACATGAACTTGCCTTCTCTCCTCCTCCAGTCCCATTTCTTTAGGCCCCTTCCCTCCCCCACAGCTCTAGAAGCAGGTTGGTACAAGATGAATTAATGAAAGCCTTTTCTTCAGACTAAGAATAGGGGAGTCTCTCTGTCCCCTTCCTGTGCAACCACGTTCCTTAACAGAAACTCCAGATGAAACTCAGAGGCAGCAGGATTGCATGTGGGGGAGTCATAACAGAACCCCAAGACTGCCCTCATCAGGGGACAGGAGGACTTGAGGGAGACACAGGCTCATCCCGCTAGAAAGAAGCTTAGAGTACATGGGGTCCTGCCCTTTATTTCACTAATAAAGAAACCTTTCTAGATTTTCTGTGAGCTTGGGACAACAGAGATGCCCCTTTCTATCTAGCAACTACAGGTGATTTGAACCCCTCAGAATTGGTCTAGGTGAGTGGGCTGAACTTCTCCAAAAAGCTTGATTTACGTCTGCTCCCCCCAGCAGCCCCAGACCAGGTCCTTCTCCCCAGCCAGTCCACTCCCTCTGTCTTCACACTGGTCATGTTCCTCCCTTCTGTCCTGCTTCGGCTAACCTTAGACACCTCTTCACTAAAGGTGTGAATGAAGCCCATCTGTTAAAGGGATCAATTATAACCCAGGTAGGATGACTTCTAGCTCGGGTATAGCTTCCAGCCAACTCTGAATCAGGCGCCTGTCGAGGACCTCTGTCCCAAAGACCTTCAAGCAGACACAGGTGGGAGATGGTGGAGGAGAGCTCCAACATCTCTGGGCTCCTTCTTCCTCTATGGTTCCTCCCTTTGGCAGTCTAGGAAGACAAGATAAAGGTGACTACCCTATCCTGAGGCCCCATCAGCTTCCCTGAAAGTGAGAATCCTTCCAGGAAAATGGAATCCGTGATGGTGATACCACCTAGCCAGATGGGCCAGGAAAGTGTCAGAAAGGCTCTCCTCTCCCCCCAACCCCCGAATGCTGAGGGCTTGAACAGGCCACTTTTCCCCTTTCACTGACATCCTCTTGGGATTGTATTATCTTAGCAGCTGTGATTATGGAAAGCTTGTGGGGAACTCACCAAGTGGAGGGTGGGGGCCAGGTGGGGGAATTAGAAGTGTATGACTTGTTGCTTAAAAAAGCAAGCCACCAAAGAACTTGGTGGGCCTATTGTAGGGGCTGCTTATAGGACTAGAGTCTGAAATGAAGTGAGGGGAAGCACCAGTTATAACATTACACAAATCTCACTATGCCACCTGCACTTGCTCTGATTCTTGTCATCGTTGTTTTAGGTGAGACATGTGTGATACCAAATGATGACACCTTGGTTGGAAAAGCTGATGAGAAAGTCGGGGAACACCATTCTCCACCAGCAGGTTCAGAAGCAAAGCATCTTGTTTTGGAATTCAGATATTGGATGCCTTAAAGTCATAACTGGTAGATGAGTAATTTTCCTTTCTCTTCTTTTGGTAGAATCCATGATCGCTTCCATCGGAAGTCCGACACAAGTATTGAAAGTTACAGAGACATTTGGGACTTGGATAAGAGAGTCTGCGAACAACAGTGATGAACGGATCTGGGTGACTGAACATTTCTCAGGTACCTTCACTTGGCAATGACTCGTGTCTGTGTTGTAGTTTGCCTGCCTTCAGGCTTATTCTATTTCTGTGTGTCCGAAATCCCTACCGACTGGTGTCACAGAACTGCTCGTTATTTTCGAAAGCACAAAGGAAGGAATGGGCAGACCACTTTTCTCAGTTGAGCACACTGGTGACAAGCCTCACAGCTCAAGTCACCGGGGCATGACCAGGGTGCTCCCAGTGTAGCTTATCCAGTTTTAGGCGAAGTATCTAAAAGGGAACAAATAGCATTATGACTACAGCCTTATAAAGCCCCAAACCACAATGTGGAAGAAACGTCAGAAACAAATTCTCGTGCACCGTCCATCTTTCTGTAAGGAGAGTACTTTTGGCCATCTTTCCTAGATACCGGTTGGACAGAGAGTCCAGGGGACAAGGTGAAGTGCCATCGTGCAGCATGCTGCATCTAAGCATGGCTCTGGTTATGCTATCCTGGAGGCATGGTCAGGGATTGCCAGTGGTGGTAGCAGTAGCCTCATTCCTAAAGGGGTCTGGCTACACTCACTGGTCAGAGCAGTTGCCGAGACACTGCTTCATTTCCTCAGGGCTCAGTGATCAGCTGGTAGTGACTGCCCGGATTCCAATGGAGAGGGACTCGGTGGCTCAGAAAGAAAGAGGAACACTGAATTAGCAGTGGCAGGAGAAGGTGGAGGTGACTGCCCAAGTGCCAACTATTTGCTGTTCCCAGTACAACCTATATCAGTCTGATAGAAGATTTCATAAACAATCTAGAGAGTTCTGGGAAGGAGTGATACAGTTGGCCTGGGAGGAGCAAAGCCAACTCTGTGGCTTCTATCTTTAAAGGACAGTTCAGGAATCCAGAGAAGAGAACTGGACTTTGGGTCTGGGGGTCTGAGACTCCAACCTGGACATGGACCCTTGCAAGACACCTCACTCTTGACTTCCGTTCCTGTAACTCCCTCCCCTGACTCACTCCCATGCCTTTCCCTGGCTTTTCCCCTGCAGGCATCAGGGTGAAGGAATTCAAAGACCAACCCTCACTGCTGAATGGCAGTTACACACTGGTGCACCTCCCCTATTACTTCCATGGCTGCGGGCATGCCGTTCACAACAACTCGCTCTACTACCACAAAGGAGGCTCCAACACCATAGTGAGGTGAGTCATCCGGGCCACAGCCGCCCTCCCCACGCATGGCAGACAGCACCTGTGTGGTGCTTTAGTTGTCTGAGAGCTACTTAGGGGGTGGGACGGTGGTTCCCTCAACTTTCTGTCCCCAGAACCTGGCACACAGGGTCAGTCAGGGTTTGCTGACTGAGTGAACCACAGGACACAATGAGTGAGCCCCAGGACCCAGCCCTGGCCTGGGGTCTGCCGTATTGCTGGTGGGGATACCAAGAGTGAGGACAGAGCCAGAGAGTAGACCTGGAGAGATCAGGATAAGCCTTCTTATCCTTTGAGAAAAGAGGCAGGAAGAACCGAGGGCTCCCTTGTCAGGAAGGTGTCACACCCCGAAGTCAGTTTTATCCTGAAAATCCTTGGGTGTGAAGAATGTCCCATCACGGCTCCGATCATTGAAGACCAAAGACTGAAGACGGTGTGAAGTCAGGGGTCTTTGTGTTCTGACTGACCTGTCGTCCTGACATGACCCTCACCAGGCTACCTCTCCTCCTCTTTGCTCTCCCAAGGGAGGTGGTCCCCTGGATAGACCGAGCAGTGTCTTCCTGGCTCCCCAAAAGAAGTGCTAAAATTTTGTCTTTGTGGCTCAAGAGGAAATCAAGCTCTAGGCTTTAGAGGCAGAAGCAGGTCATCTTGGGCAAGTCAAGAAAGCAGGGAACTCAGTCAGGGTCCAGCTTCCCCTACTCACTGTGTGCCTTTGGAGGAGACCCCACCTCCTGCGGGCTGCGGGTCCGCATAAGACTGAGAGGAGGGCCCAGAGCCTCTGCAGCCTTCCAGCAGTACCCCTATCTGAAATGACGCCAGTGTTATGAAAGCCACAGTCCCAGTCATTCAAAACAAGAGATAAGGACCCAAGGGAAAACTGGGTCCGTCATCTCTCTCCCTCACCACCTTCCTCCCCTGGAAGAGGCCCAGCTGGAATGACTTTGCTGACGTTAGAGTGTGGGTCAGGCTGGGGACAGGACACACATCAGCTGTGGCTGGAAGCATCCCCGCCTTGGCCTCTCATCCCCTCTACCAGAGCCCCCATCGTTTCAACATCTCCCTGGCTACATCATTTGGATGAGTCTTGTGCTACAGAAAACAGCAACCAGCCCACCTCCTGCTCAGAAGTCAGCACTTCCCGGCATGCTCCTCCCTGTGACTCCTCCTCATTAAATCCTGCAGTTCCCTACTGGCCCTGGGATAGTTTTATGTAGGGATGAGGGCCATAAGGGAGTTCTGGGGTGAATGAGCCCTGGAAAGAGGATTGGCCACTCCAAGAAAAAGTGTCTTTTTTTTTTTTTTTTTTTTAAGATTTTATTTACTTATTCATGAGAGACATAGTCTTTTAATGAAGCTTAGCATGTGATGCACTGCTTAGGCCTGTCCTGCAGCCCTGCCCTCTACCAGGCCTCAGGCAGGGGGACGGGGATGGAGGGTCAGGGGGGTGGGGGGCAGCTTGGAATCAGACCCTGTTTCTCCTGCAAGGGACAAGCCCTTTGGAATGCAGCCGCTAGGCACCAGGACCAGAGCAACGGTAGGATGGACCAGATGGCAGTCCTGATGTCAGAGGACGGAGAAGCCTCTGAGCTTAGCTGGGCAGGCAGCGCTTACAAGCCCTCACTTTCTTCTGGCTTCTTTTCACACTTACTTGGGAGGTTTCCTAATTGGCTTCCAGTTGGTTAGCCACAGTCATGCTTTCCTAGGCTCTTCAGCTGCTCAGTGGCTCCCTCTTGTGCCTTTCTTTTATTTTAGCCTGATGTTTCTGAATTTTCATTCCTGGAGCTAGGTAACTTTTGAATCATAATCAACTTTTTGACAGAGTCTGGATTTAGAGTCTGCAAATCAGGCCACCTGCAGGAGCGGAGGGCCATGGGAGTCCACGCTGTAGCTCAATACATCCTGTCACTCTCCTGACAAGAAAGTGGACTTCATGGCCATGACTTTGCCACATCTGTTCTCAGCAGGCGCTTTTCTTCTTCATTGAGACTGCTGTGACATTTTTGTCTTAAAAACTCCAGCATGTCTTAAAAACCACTGGGAGGCTCAGTGGTTTGGCGTCTGCCTTTGGCTCAGGGTGTGATCCCGGGGTCCTGGGATCGAGTCCCACATCAGGCACCCCGCAAGAAGCCTGTTTCTCCCTCTGCCTAGGTCTCTGCCTCTTTCTGTCTCTGCCTCTCATGAATAAATAAATAAAATCTTAAAAAACAGAACAAAACAAAAACCTCCAGCATAGGTTAGAAGGAGAACTCCCAAACTTGCAGTTAGAAAACTTAAATTCAAACTCTGGCTACTCACTTATATTCTCAGGCCAGTCACTTCTCCTTTCTCATTTGTGAAATGAAAAGGCTGGACTAGATAATTTTTAAGGCCCCTTGCAGGTCTAAGAATCTTAGGGCATTTCAGGAGTTTAGCAAACACCTGAGGAGTCATGAGGGTAAGGAATTTTCCTGGGGCTACATGGCTCGCAGGTGCACACTGAGATGTAGTCACCATCCTTTACATCCTTGATGTACAGAGCATAGGGTAGACCAGTGGAAAGAGCGTGGCCTAGAATGTAGAAATGCAGAGTCCCAGGGTGCTTCTTGGCTCAGTCAGTTAAGCATCTGCCTTTGGCTCAGGTCATGATCCCAGAGTCCTTGGATCGAGCCCCATATTGGGCTCCTGGCAAAGCAGGGAGCTTTTCCTTCTCCCTCTGCCTGTTGCTCCCCCTGCTTATGCTGTCTCTCTGTCAAATAATCTTAAAAAAAAACCCTGCATAATCCTAGGCCCCACTCAGTTTACTAGATAGCCACAAACAAACCAAACTACCATTGTCCACAAAAATGCTGACTCATATCTACCTTTTTACACATTTCAGATTTGAATTTGGCAAAGAAACATCCCAAACTCTGAAGCTTGAAAATGCCCTGTATTTTGATCGAAAATACCTCTTTGCCAATTCCAAGACTTACTTCAATTTAGCTGTGGATGAGAAGGGCCTTTGGATTATCTATGCTTCAAGTGTGGATGGCTCGAGCATTCTGGTCGCCCAGCTGGATGAGAGGACATTCTCTGTGATGCAACATATCAATACTACGTACCCCAAAACCAAGGCCGGCAACGCCTTCATTGCCCGAGGGATCCTTTATGTCACAGACACCAAGGATATGAGGATAACATTTGCTTTTGATTTGTTAGGAGGGAAACAGATCAATGCTAACTTTGATTTAAGAACTTCCCAGTCTGTTCTTGCCATGTTATCATACAATATGAGAGACCAGTATTTATATTCGTGGGAAGATGGCCACTTAATGCTTTACCCTGTGCAGTTTTTGTCATCGGCATTAAACCAGTGATAAGATTCATTCTGTTCGCCCTCAGTAACTTTCAGATGTTCTCTGGCACGATTTATACCCCAACATAAATCTTGTCTTTAGGGTAACCAGGTATTTAGCTGTCGTAGTCTCATGAGGTGAGTGTTGATATGGTCAGGGAATCCCCCTGCAGTTCAGATTCCTTAGGGGAACATAGCAAAGACTTGCAGTCAAAATAGCTGAGATTTGGCGATTTCTCCACAGACTGGCTGGGTGAGTTATACCCCTTCCTCTTTAGGGCCTTATTTTTCCTGACTGATAATATGAAAGGGCTGTTGAGAGTGATTAGCAAGATTTCCTCTACCTGTAGGAAACTCTGTTGCTGCTCTCACAACTGTTATATATTTGATTTTGTTTGGGGGTATTTAGCCACATGCTGAGCAAATTTACCTCGGAGCTGATAAGCCCGATTGCTTGAGCAGTGAAAGGCTTAGTACGGACTTGTATTCAGTGTCTTGGGCGGCCGCACGGACCCTTTCAGGCTACGGAGGGACCTTATTACCGTAACTTATTACCTTTCTCTGCCTCTGCACCTGCCACCACAGCACCAGAATGAAAATTACCCTCGGCTCCCGATTGCGGCTCAAGATAAGCAAAAGCCAGACACGGCTACGTGCTCGGGTTTGCTAATGAAACGGGAACAGGCCCTGCAGGCTCCTGTCCATCTCGGGTAGTGCTGATTTGCAGCTGGGGGTAAATGTTGACTCCTCAGGCCCCCCTAGCTGCTGCTTGCACTGCTACGCCTCTGCTCTCAGAGCACAAAATATTGTGTAAGGAGGCATTCGTCTGGCTAGGACCCTGGGAAGCACTTTGTGGTTTTCGGGAGAGGTACCGTATGTGGTTATTATCTAGAACAGGGACGGGCAAACTATGGCCCTTTGGCCAAACTTGCCCACTGCCAGTTTTTGTCAGTTGCGTTGGAATAGTTACAAGCATTTGCTTGCGTAGCCCAGCTTGTAACTGCTTTTGCTCTGCAATGGCAGAACCGAGTCGCTGCAAAGAATTTGAGCAGGGGCCTGCAAAGCCTGAAACGTTTACCCGCTGGCCCTTTACAGCAAACGTTTACCGACCCCTGGTCTAGGATGTAAAGTGAGCCTGACTGTTGGAAGGGCTTATTCACCGCGGGCTCTTTGTTATGTTTTGTTTTATTCCACCCTAAGAAGGAATAGTTTATATGGTTTGAGTGTTTGGTCGAGGGGAAGGGTGAGAACAGTATAAAATTAAGGGGACCTCCTCAAAAGCAGTTAGTAAACTGCTCTTTCCCTAATAGTTTTTGTGGGGTTTTTTTTAGGTTTTATTTATTTATTCATGAGAGACAGAGAGAGAGAGAGAGGCAGAGACACAGGCAGAGGGAGAAGCAGGCTCCATGCAGGGAGCTCGTCATGGGGACTTGATCCCAGGTCTCCAGGATCACGCCCTGGGCCAAAGGCAGGCACTAAACCGCTGAGCCACCCAGGGATCCCACTGATAAAGTTTTAAAGAATATGATCTGGTCTCCTTGGACGCCAGGAGACAAATCCAGCTTAACTTGCACCTGAATACCCTATGTTTCTGCCAAATCAGTTCTTCAGACATTCTGCAGCCTGGGGTCCAGGCAGGGCTGCTAAGAAGAGAGAGGAATCTGGAGAGTTACTGGGTCTTACAGCCAGGAAGGGGGCCTAGGGAAAATCTTACGCAAAGATTTTTCATCAATTTGCCTTTACTGAATTCATGTGTGTGGAGGAGGAGAGCTACATGCTCTGGGTTCCCCCCGCCCCCCAATAAGTTTCAATTCATACTCAGTCCTGAGTTGGTGGCTTTATACCTTATTAAAAGAAGCATTTTAAAACTTAGAGGCTTTACAGATTTGAATATTTAAATCCTCCTAACTCCTGAAAAGACTTAGGCAGCTACTGGGGACTTGTTGTTGTATTCTCAAAATAGCAGATATTTGAAATTTGTTCTCCATTTTATCACATTGGTTGTGTCATGTCAGCATAGCTTTTTAAAAAACTCTTCGAATTCATGTTTTGTAACAAAGTAAAATAGTTTCATGTTTAAGATCAATGCATCTGATGAATACTAGTCTTCTTTTAAAGTATTTAAATATATGTGTTGCTGTTTCTGCACACAGGGGACCTGGATATGAATACATTTTCATAGTAACAGTGGTATTAGTAATAATAATAGTATACAATACTAATTGTATATATGGTAGAAACCAAAACAGGTTATTGAATTAGCACATATTCCTTTTAGAAAAAATTTTTTAGAAGCCTCAGTCTTGATATCTGAGCTATCCTGGCTCCTTTGACTGTGGGTGTGGAATCATATACTTCTAGAAAAACTCATACTGGGATTTTTTTTTCCCATGGCAGAGGGACAATGGAGTCTGACCAAGGTATAATGGGTAACGCTATAATATGGTTGAAAGTTTGTCTTTACGTGTACAAAAAATTAAGATTTTACTCATTCTTGCCCGCAAACCCTACTTAAAAAAAAAAGTTTGGGCTCACTGCTAAAATAGAACATACAGCCTAATGTTTTAAAGCCAAGATATCATTTTAGAAGTTTACACTGTCACTTACAAAGTTGCTTTAAAGCACTTTCCAAATATCTGCACTTCTGATGTCAGAATCAAAGCAGATAATACTCTACTGCTTCTTTAATCTAATGTAGATAGCTCTCCTCTGGAAAGTAAATAACACCATCCTCCCAACCTCAAATGTAGGCTGGACCCTGTTTCAAAGCGTTTTCTCTCAAACTGATAATGTGTCCTATTGAAGCCATGCAGGCGGTGATGGGCTCAGCGTATCACTAAGCACAGATGTTATGACAGAGAAATAGCCCTGGGGTGGAAGTTTTAAAATGAAATGTTCTGGTCTTAGGCCCCTTCACAGTCTAATTACCTTCAAGGTTGCAAAGTGAAGGTTCAAATAAGATATTATGATCCTTGAAGGAGCCACAAGTCCTTCCAAGTTCATTACTACATAGGTGGGCTGTGACTATTTGATGTCAAACCATCTGAAGAAGCGTGTAGATAGGGCTTTTCAGTTTTCACCCCACTGCTGTGACCTAATATAGCAATCTATTAAAAGCGATAATTTCCAGTCTGTAACCACAGGTCTGAACCATTCTGAACAATGAATGAATCTTGAGGAATGGCTCTTTTCTGGTTGTCATTGCTTCACGTTAGCCAGTACAATAATCACTGCTAAATACAATCACATGTTGAAACAAGTGTATTCTTTTTCTTGTTAATTTACATGTAACATTTAAAAGAAAAAATAACAACCCAAAACAGTACTATGGAAGAATTCTATTGGTTGCTCCTCTGTTGAAACTCTTGCAATTTGCTAACTTCGGAAAACTCAAAAGTCATTGATGTGGACTAAGTGTTCTCTATAGGAAAACATGAAAACTATATAAAGCTAGTAACTAGAACCAGAAGCAGATAAATGCAATGAAGATCTGCTAATTTATTGGCATAGGCAAAGCAACTTGAAAAGAACATAACATTTTGGCCTAAAAATTAAAAAGGACAAGTTTAAAAAGAAAAAACAATAAAACCTGACTTTGTGTGAATTTGAGCAGGTATCTTCATCCCTCAGTGCCTGTTTCATCTGTATAATGTATAATAGTATTCTTACTTCCTCACATTTTTCTATGAGAAATGAAAAGTGCTATGAAAATTATACAATTCTTGAGAAATTATTACATTTATAGTTCATCCCTAGGGAGAATCAGAGTGATCCCATTGTTCTCACAGCCTGATTCAGGGGCCACAGAAATGGATCAGGGCCACGCCACACGGTTTCTGTCCATTGGCCTGTTCGATTAGGTAGTTAACACTTCATACCAGCACTAAGCAAAAAGAGTTCTTAGTTCTACAACAAATTTACAATAAAACTGGGCCAAATAATGAAAAATACTGTTTGAGAACCTGTTGCCCTGACCTGTAGAGCTTCTTTCTAACCTCCTCTAAAGGGTCTGTGCTGTTGGGTAGCCCACGCATGAACTGATGATGACTTTTGTAAACAAAAAATTACAAAGCAAAAAGCAAAAAAAAAAAAAAAAATCCCATAAAAAATAGTAGTATTGCTCCTTTATCATTAATTTAAGTTAGTTACCATAGAGTGTAGTATTGGTTTCAGGGGTAGAATTTAGTGATTCATCACTTAGATACAATACCTAGTGCTCATTACATCACAAGCCCTCCTTAATGCCCATCTTCCACCCAGTTACCCCATCTTCCTACCCACCTCCCCTCCAGCAACCCTCAGTTTGTTTCCTAGAGTTAAGAGTCTCTTACAATTTGCCTCCCTCTCTGTTTTTATCTCATTTTAATTTTCCTTCCCTTCTCCAATGTTCAGCTGTTTTGTTTCTTACATTCCACATATGGGTGAAATTATGTGATATTTGTCTTTCTCTGACTTATTTCACTTAGCATAATAACCTCTAGTTCCATCCACATTACTGCAAATGGCCAGATTTCATTCTATTCGATGGGTGGGATATTTCATTATATATCACATATATTTTTAAGATTTTATTTATTTATTTATTCATGAGAGACATGGAGAGAGAGGCAGAGACATAGGCAGAGGGAGAAGCAGGCTCCATGCAGGGAGCCCGATGTGGGACTGATGTGGGACTCAATCCCAGGACCCTGGGATCATGCCCTGAGCCAAAGGCAGACACTCAACCACTAGGCCACCCAGGCATCCCTATATCACATCTTCTTTATCCATTCATCAATTGATGGACATTTGGGCTTTTTTTCATAATTTGGCTATTATTGACAGTGCTGCTATAAACATTGAGGTGCTTGTGCCCCTTCAAGTCAGCGTTTTTGTATCTTTCGGATAAATACCTGGTAATGAAATTGCTGGGTTGTAGGGTAGCTCTATTTTTAACTTTTTTTTTTTTTTTTAACTTTTTGAGGAACCTCCATCCTGGTTTCCAGAGTGGCTGCATCAGTGTGCATGCCAACCAACAGTGTAAGAGGGTTCCCCTTTACAGTGCCTCACCAACATGTGTTGTTTCCTAAGTTGTCAATTTTAGCCATTCTGACCAGTGTGATTATCTCATTGTGGTTTTGATTTGCATTTCCCTGATGATGGGTGATGTTGAACATTTTTTCATGTCTCTGTTGGCCATGTCTATGTCTTCTTTGGAGAAATGTCTGTTCATATGTTCTACCCATTTCTTAACTGGATTATTGTTGGGGTGTTGATTTTGATGAATTCTTTGTAGATTCTGTATACTAGCCCTTTATCCAATATGTCCAATCTTTTCTCGTTCCATAGGTTGCCTTTTAATTTTGTTGATTGTTTCCTTTGCTGTGAAGAAGCTTTTTTTTTTTTTTATCTCAATGAAGTCCCAGTAGTTCATTTTTGCTTTTGTTTCCCTTGCCTTTAAAGAAATATCTAGTAAAAGTTGTTGTGGTTGAGGTCAGAGAGGTTGCTGCCCTGTTCTCCCTTAGGATTTTGATGGATTCCTATGTTACATTTAGGTCTTTCATCCACTTTGAGTTTCATTTTGTGTATTATAAGGAAATGGTCCAGTTTCATTCTTCTGCATGTCCCTGTCCAGTTTTCCCAGCACCATTTGTTGAAGAGACTGTCTCTTTTCCAATTGATATTGTTTCCTGCTTTGTTGAAGATTAATTGACCATATTATTGTGGGATCCTTATTCTGTTCCTATTCCATCAATCTACCTGTCTTTGTGTCAGTATTACTCTGCCTCAGTGATTACAGTTTTGTAATACAGCTTGAAGTCTGGGATTGTGATGCCTCCTGTTTTGTTCTTTTTCAAGATTACTTTGGCTATTTGGGGTCTTTTCTGGTTCCATACAAATTTTAGGATTGTTTGTTCTAGTTCTGTGAAAAACGGGGGCATTATTTTAAATGAGATTGCATTGAATGTGTAGATTGCTTTGGGTAGTGTAGACATTTTAATAATACTGTGCTCTCAATCCATGAGTGTGGACTAGCTTTCCGTTTGTCTCACCTTCAGTTCCTTTTTTTTTTTAATAATGTATTTATTATTTATTGGTGTTCAATTTGCCAACATACAGAATAACACCAGTGCTCATCACCTTCAGTTTCTTTTATGTTTTTTATTGTGCTAAGAGTACAGGTCTCTAAGCTCCTTGGTTAAGTTTATTCCTAAGTATTCTATTATTTTTGATGCAGTTGTAAATGGGATTATTTTCTTGATTTCTCTTTTTGCTACTTCAATATTAGTTATAGGACTGCAACAGATTACTGTATACTGATTTTGTATTCAATGGACCTTATTAAATTCATATATCAGTTCTATTGATTTTTTTTTTTTTTTGGTAGAGTCTTTAGAGTTCTCTATCTATAGTATCATGTCATCTACAAAGAGTAAAAGTTTTACTTCCTCCTTGCTGATTCAGACACTTCTCATTTCTTTTTGTTGTCTGATTACCATGGCTAGGACTTTCTGTATTATGTTAAATAAAAGAGGTGAGAGTGGACATCCTTGTTTTGTTCCCAATCTTAGGGGGAAATCTCAGTTTTTTACCATTGTTGTTACCTGTGAGTTTTTCATATATGGGCTTTACTATGTTTCCTCTAAACCTACTTTGTTAGGGTTTTCATCATGAGTGGATGTCACACATTATCAAATGCTTTTTCTGCATCTACTGAAGTGGTCACAAGGTTTCTGTCCATTCTCTTTTTGATGTCATGTATCACATTGATTGATTTGTGAGTATTGAACCCCCCTTGCATTCTAGGAATAAATCCCATTTTATCATGGTGAATCATTGTTTTGATATATTGTTAGATTCCATTTGCTAATATTTTCTCAAAGATTTTTGGATCTGCATTCTTCAGAGATACTGGCCTGTAGTTCTCTTTATTTGTAGTGTCCTTTATTGGATTTTGGCATCAGCATGATGCTGGCCTCACAGAATGAATTTGAAAGCTTTCCTTCCTCTTGTATTTTTTGGAATAGTTTGAGAAAAATAGGTTTTAACTGTCTTTTAAATGTTTGGTAGAATTCACCTATGAGGACATCTGGTCCTCAACTTTTGTTTGGGAGTTTTTTGATTACCAATTCAACTTCATTGTTGGTAATCAGTCTGTTCAAATTTTCTGTTTCATCCTGCTTCAGTTCTGGTAAGTTATATGTTACTAGGAATTTATTCATTTCTTCTAGGTTGTCTAATTTGCTGGCATATAAATGCTCATAACATTCTCTTATAGTTATTTTTATTTCTGTGGGTTTTTTTTTTTTTTACCACCATTTCTGGTTTTGTTCAAGTTTTCTTTCTTTCTTTCCTTCTTTTTTTTTTTTTTAATGAGTCTGGTTAGACATTTAGCTATTTTGTTGATCCTTTAAAAAAAAACAGCTCCTGGGGATCTCTGGGTGGCTCAGCAGAGGCTCTTTGCCTGTTGTAGGCTATGTTTGGCCCCTGGCTGGGTGGGCTGTATATTAATAAGGTGTGTGCCATATTGGAAAATGAGACCAAAGTGTGGTGCAGGGAGGTGGGGCTTGGTGTAAGCAAGTTAGGCAGTGAGTGTCATGGTTTCTGCAGGTGACCGTGTGTCTATGCTGAGGGGGTAGGGCAGGGAAATGGTGCATGCCAGCTCCTTTGTTCCTGGAGGAGTCTCCTTGTGCTCCCTGCCTCTTGGAACCATACTCTGAGATGAGTAAATCACTCTCCCTCCCTTCTGCTCTACGCATTTTTCAATCTGCTGCATCCATGTTGGATTTCCACTGGCTGTTTATTGTGTTGTCCCTTTAAATGCAGGGACTCCACTTCCATGCACTTGGGGCTCACCCAGAGCCCAAAGCCAAGCCTGATTTTTAAAATTCCAGGCTTTAAGTCCCATGGTTATTAAGAAGTTAAGATTTGGCCCCTGTTGCCTTCAAAGCTAAGTGTAATGGGGATCTGTCTTCTAGTGTGATGGGCTGTTTATCAGCCTTCTCTGCTCCACCAGTTCTCTCCAGGCCACGAATGGCCATGGTCTGTTTCACTTCCAAACAGCATCTTTGCCCTTCCTACCTTCTTTGATGTGGTCTCCTCTCTACTTTAGTTGTGGAGTTTGTTTTGCCAGTCTTCAGGTCATGTTCTGGATTATTTACACTGACGTGAATGTTACATAGCTGTATCCATGGGATGAAGTGAGCTTTGGGTCCTCCTTCTCCATCATCTTCCCTTAGGTTGTAAGCCTTTATTTCTTTAATTATATATTTTTTACTCCTATGTAGGAACCCCAGGATGCATATATTGGGCTTTTAATGGTTTTTCTTCAACTCCCTGAGGCTGTTTACTTTCTTCTAATGTTTGTTTCTTTTGGGAGTTTCTATTGTTCTATTTTCACATTTAGTAATGTTTTCTTCTGCAGTGTGTAATCTGTGAATCCCATCCAGTGTATTTTTCATCTCAGATATTGTAGTCTGTAGTTCATTTCTAGAAGTTTTGATTTTTTTTAATACTTTATTCTCTCCAGTTAACATGTCTAAAGCTTCTGAACATATAGTATACACTTATAGTAACTATTTTAATATCCTTTACTGTCACCTGTGTTATTTCTGGACTATTTTTTGATGGATTGAATTTTCTCCTCAGTAGGCTCATAGCCTACTTCTTTTCATGCTTGGGAATTTTTATTAAATGTCAAACATTGTGAATTTTACCTTCCTGGTTCTTTATTTCTGTAAAGATTCTGGAACTATATTTTGAGCTGCAATTAACTTGGAAATAGCTTAATTCTTTCCTTTTTAGGCTTCTTAGGTGACACTACTGCAGTGTTTAGTCTTTCGCTGATTTTTGTCCCATTAATGCAGCAAAACTCTTATTAGTACCTAACACCCTATGAATTAGGAGGTTTCCTTTTCCTGACCACCAGTAGTTTCCTCCTACAGATGCATTGATTCATGTTCAGCTGAACACATGAAGAGGCACTTCCGCAGACCTCTCTTGTAGCCCTCTTCTCAGTCCACTCTATCTTGTGCTCCCCCAGATGCCCAGTTCTATTTGGTAACTTGGAGAGACCATCAAGCTTTGCTGGCTTTCCTTCCTTGCTTGTGGCTTAGAAATTTTCTTCAGGTAGTAAGTTGGGACAGTAATAATGCTTACCTCTGTGGGATCCCTGTCCTTCACTGCCTGATGTCCCATATCTTGTTGTTTTTTTTTTTTTCCATATCTTGTTTTATATAATTTTTTGTTTCAAGTAAGCAGGTAAATCTAGAGCTTCTTACTGCTTTGACAGTAGGAAGTTCTCTACCTCCTTTTAAATCTCTCTTTCAGAGCATTTAGGCTTGAAATCTCCTACCCTGGGAGGGGGGGAGAGCGGGGGTCAGTTTTTCTTAGGGATTGGGGTAATAAAAATCTCACAAGCTTTTTCCCTCCAGCTCTTCTCATCATTGTATATATTCTCCTTTACTTTGGAGCAACATAGGAACCAAGACTCAGATTTGAGTTTTGAGTAGGAAGCAAGTCAAAGGTTTTTGTTTTGTTTTTGTCTGCTTTGGGTCCTAAGCTTTTGTGTATGTATAGCTTATGTTAAATAATCTCCCATGGAGTTCAAAGATCTAGTAGCCTAGCATTAGATATCTAGCATAGATTTCTGTCAGGGGCTTCAGGAATCTGTGGAGAAGACTTACACATCTGTGGCGAATGTTTATAATATAATGTAGGATTAAGGGAGTGTGAACTCTGGAGTCAAACTAATTTAGAATCCCTGTACAACTGAGTTATATTAATTCTCTAAGTCTCAACAATTTTTCATTTGAAAATAGGGATCTTAAAAATGCATTATCTCTAACAATAGATACAACCTCTCATAGGCTTGTTTTGGAAGTGAGATAATCTATGCAAGTTGCTTAGCCCAGGGCTAGTGTGTACAGTCAGTAATCCATAAATAATCATTTCCCTGGAGAAAATACCATCATAATTGCATCTCAATCTCCTCTAAAACTTCCAGTGGAACCCAAATATATAAGTATTCTAGGTATATAACATTGACTCATACAAATGTACCTTTTTATAAACTATATCCTGGCACAATAAAATTTTAGTTATAGACAGTTGATAATGCTTATAAAAACACTTAAGTAGAACTTCCAGTTTCAGCCTGAATAAATAGAGCTTGGAAGTCATCATTCCTGTCCATATCTCAAGAAGAAAAGCACAGAATATAAAAATCAACATATTTTCTTAGATCCATTAGAGGATGTGAAAGCACAGGGGAAACTGCCACTCTAAAAACTGAAGAGACCTGCAAATACAGTGAATGACCACCTACTTCAAGTAGAAGCTGCCAGAGCCAGTTATTGGTAGGAAGACTTAAAAAGTAATTCCTGGAGGCTGAGTGTGGACCAGCTTAAGGGTTAAAGACTCCTGGAGCAAAGTCTTAAGGGACCCCACACTTGTGGGTTTTACCACCAGAAGCCCACCAACATATTAAGGTAAGTAGAGGAAACAAGAATAAGAATTTTGTCCTACTTCTTTTCAGAAACCATGGGAGGAAGAAGAGTGGAGTGAAATATTTAAAGTATTGGGGGGGGGGGGGGAGGGTGGAAATACCAACTTAGAATTCTATATCCAGTAAAGTTATCCCTTCCAAAGTGAAGAAAAAGACTTTCTCAGATCAGTAAAAACTGGGACTCTTTTGCCAGTAGGCCTGCCTTCCAAGAAATGTTAAAAGAAGTTCTTCAGAGAGATCGAAAATTATATGAGTCAGAAACAGATCTATATCAAGAATGAAAGAGCATAAAGAAATGTGAAGGTAAAATGAAACTTTTATTTTCCATATTCATAATTGATCTAATATATAACTGTTCACAGTATAACAGTGGCAATATATTGGGATTATAGACAAGGAAAAGAAATGACAGCAATGTTATAGTAATGGGAGGGAGCAATTGGGACTACTGTGTCATAAGGTACCTGTACTACCTATGATGTGGTATAAGGTTACTTGAAAGTAAAGTAGGGTTTTTTTTTTTTTTTTGAAAGATTTTATTTATTTATTCCCAGGTCTACAGGGTCATGCCCCGGGCTGAAGGTGGCCCTAAACCGCTGAGCCACCCACTCCACAAGTGTGCAACTCTTGATCTTGGGTTTGTGAGATCAAGCCTCCAGCTGAGTGTAGATTACTTAAAAAAAAAATCTTAAAAAAAAAAAAACAAAAAACGATAAACCTGTAGCTAGGTGAACCAAGAAAATAAAAGACACGAAAGTACTAATATTAGAAATGAGACAGGGGTCATTATTGATCCCATGTATGTTAAAAGGAAAACATATATCATTAATAACCTATGCCCATATTTGATAAATTAAATGGACTAATTCTTTGAAAGATATAATGTACCAGAATTCACAAAATTAGAAGTATCTTTTTTTAAAGATTTTATTTGTTTATTTGAAAGAGACAGAATAAGGTCGGGGAGAGGCAGATAGGTTATAGGAAGACTCCCCGCCGAGCAGGGAGCCCCATGCGGGACTTCATCCCAAAGACCCTGAGATCAAGGCCTTACAAGAAAAGTATTTTGGCAGCCCAGATGCCTCAGCGGTTTAGCGCCGCCTGCAGCCCAGGGCGTGATCCTGGAGACCTGGGATTGAGTCCCATGTCAGGCTCCCAGCATGGAGCCTGCTACTCCCTCTGCCTGTGTCTCTGCCTCTCTCTCTGTGTGTCTCTCATGAATAAATAAATAAAATCTAAAAGAAAAAAAAGTATCTTAACAGGCTTATATCTATTAAATAAATAACTAACCTTCCAAAAGGAAAGCCTCAGGCTCAGAGAAGTTTCATTGGTAAATCTTGCCAAGTATTTGAAGAAACAAGACCTATTTAAAATCTTTGAGAAAATGGAGGCAGAGCTACTTCCTAACTTGTCCTGTCTTAACCTAAATACCAAAACCAGCTAAAGGCATTACAAGACAGGAAAACTACAGACCAACTTCTCTATTTTGCATAGAGGCAAAAACCTTCAATAAAATATTCGCAAACTGAATCCAGAAATGCATACAAAGAATTATAAACCATGATTGAGATTTATTCTAGTTTTGTAAGTCTGGTTCAAGGTTTAAAAACCAATTAATGTAATCTGTCATATCAATAGACTAAAGAAGAAAAATCAGATTAATCAATAGGTGCAGAAAATGCTTCAAGAAAGATTTACTACAAAGCTACAGTAATCAAAACAGTGTGGTTCTGGCAAAAGGACAAATAGATCAGCAGAGTATCTATACAAATATAGTCAAATAATCTTTGACAAAGGAGCAAAGACAATTCAGTGGAGAAAAGTTAGCCTTTCCAAAGAATAGTGTGAGGACAATTGGACATTCAGGAGCAGAAAAATGAATCTAGACACAGGTCTTTAGCGACAGTTAATTAAAAAATGGATCATAGACCTAAAGATAAAATGTAAAATTCTAGATGACAACAAAGCAGAAAATCTAGGTGACATTGTTTAGGTTTTCTTTTTTAAATGGGTTTTTACACATAATTGCAAAAGCACAATCCATGAAAGCAAAGCATGATTTAGAATTTATTAAAATTAAAAGCTTATGTTCTGGAAGACACCATTCAGGGAATGAAAAGCTAAGCCCTAGGCTGGAAGAAAATATTGGCTAAATAACATCTGATAAAATAATTTGGATTCTAGATACATGAAGAACTCTCAGCAGGATAAGGGACACCTGGGTGGCTCAGGGCGTGATCCCTGGGTCTTGGGATCGAGTCCTGAATCAGGCTCCCTGTGGGGAGCCTGCTTCTCCCTCTGCCTGTCTCTTTCTCTGTCTCTCTCATGAATAAATAAAATCTTAAAACAACAAAAAAAACAAAGCTCAACAGTATGAGAACCACCCAATTAAAAAATGGGCAAAAGAGTTAAAAAGACCGCTCACCAAAGAAAATACACAGATGAAAAGATGTTTAAGAAAGGATGTTTAACATCCTATATCATTAGGGAATTGCAAATTCAAACAATAGATACCATTGTACGTCTTTGATAATGGGCTAAAATCCCCAAACACTGACACCACCAAATGCTGATGAGGATGTCCAACAACAGGACCTCTCAGAATTCAGCAACTCTCAACAGAATTCACTCACTGCTGGTAGGAATACAAACTGGTGCACTTTGGAAAACAGTTTGGCAGTTTTTCACAGAGGTAAAAAGTTTTAATCTAAGATAAAAAAATGTCACCTAAGGTATTTACCCAACAGAGTCGAAAACTTATGTCTACACACAAACCTCCAGGAACTTTACTGCATATTGCTCAGTAAAAGACCATCTGAAATGGCTGCATCATCTAGGATTCCAACCATAGGCGATTCTGGGAAAGGCAGTAGAGAGATCAGTGGTTGCTAGGGGTTGGGGGGGCCTGGGGAGGAATGAATAGGTGAACATGGGACTTGCAGGGCCAAGAGACTATTCTGTATGATTCTGTAATGGATACATGATACATATATTTGCTAAAACCCACTCAAGTGTCAGCACAAAGGGTGAAGAAGCATAATATAATCCACAGACTTTAGCTAATGCATCAGTACTGGTTCCCTAGCAGTAACAAATTGTATCACACAAATGCAAAATGTTAGTAAGTGCAACTGAGGGGGAGGGGAAAAATAGAAATTCTAGTATTGGCTCACTTGTTTTTGTAAACCTAAAACTTTTAAAAATGTATTTAGAACTTTTAAAGACAAATTATTGTGACACATGGCAGATAACTGTAAAGCAATGCTCAAAGAAGGTGGCAGCTACTGTAAAAATCTGAATTTCATTTCAAAATTCTATTCTCATGCAGACTGGTACTACAGTGTAACAGTACAAAGATGGAGGAGATGCAACACGCACTGGTTACTGTGTACTAAACTGTGGTAAGTCTATGTCTATATTTGCAATTTTTGTCAAATTTGTGTTTCCATGCATTCAGACCTCCTTTCCTCACCGTGACTCCACCTAAACACTATTCCTAGCTCAGCGCCTTCACCAGTGTCAGCACTAAAATCAGCATTTAATTCAATAAATGAGAAAAGGTACCATCACATTAGTTCTTCCCCAACTAAGTCTCAATGCTGAGTGCCTGCTGTCTGGCTCACCACTGCATCCTGTTGCCTAGAGTGGCTTCTGCTACAGGAAGTACTCAGGATCTGTGAATAAATGAACGGCCTAGCAGCTTAATTCTTTTAACAGTTAAATATTTATTCAAATTTAAAATAAGTAGTTAAAAATACTATCAAAGAACACCAGACCAAACTAAGGTAAAACTCTAACAAATAACATTTATTTTTCTTTTACATAAGTATTTCACAGCCCAAACATCACATCGCCTTCAGAGAAAGGTGCTTTTATGCCATTATATTTTACTATTTACCACACAGGCATTAAACATTCTCATTAACATGATGAGACAATTTGCTGGTAAACATTTAAACACACAGACATTGGTTTCAATATCAAGAACATTTTTTTGGTCATAACCAAGGAGGTACATCAAAATATGACAACATTGGCTAATAATTTATAAGCAAATAATATTTTAACTCTGCATAGTTTATACAATAGGCTGTGGTAATAAATAATATCACCGATCTCATCAACTATTAACTGGCCACAAAAAGCCTAACATTCATTTAAATTATGATATGAAATGCTCTATTGGTGTAGTTTCAACATAGCCTTAAATGTTGTGGGTGTTTAACCCTGAAATAAAAAGTACTCAACTGGTATGCTGGTCAACTACAAATACGTCATGTTCACGTATTACATTCCTAACATGAAGGCAGATATTTAAATAGAAAAACTAGCAGTCCAAAAAATGTGAGTGTGCAAATTGTAAGGAAAACATTGCATTTAAATTTGCACTCAATTGCAAGGTACAGTACTAGCTCAGTATAAACACTAACAGGAAAAATAATCAGCAGGAAAGAATGGAAATGACCTCTCCCAGCAGAGAACTAGTCACTCACGCTGCACCACAGCTTAGAAAGTGTTTCTGGTGACCTAGAGCGTCTCACACCTTGTGACTATCCTTCACTGAACACAGGAGCCTGCAGGC
The DNA here is from genome assembly GCF_048418805.1 of Vulpes vulpes. Classification (NCBI taxonomy): domain Eukaryota; kingdom Metazoa; phylum Chordata; class Mammalia; order Carnivora; family Canidae; genus Vulpes; species Vulpes vulpes. The sequence goes on from NC_132794.1 coordinate 56,927,389, forward strand.
ATGCTTCCATCAGTGGTAAGACTAGGAAGAAAAACCTGAATCAGCAACATTTTCTTCCTTAATTTGGTATAAAGTTTCTTCCCATTATAACTTACTAACATGCTAATTTCTAACCTCAAATGTTCTCTGAATCAGGCTTGCTAAATGCTGTAAAGAATAGCTACCCTTCATACAACACTAGGGTTTTTTGTTTTTAAGTATGTCAGCATGATAACAAGGTACATGCACGGTCACTCTACCAGCCTGTATGGGCAATGCTCAGCTTGGATCAGTTTCAAATTCTACACAGAGATTCTCTGTATTGTTTCCAGTGTGTGAACAGCTGCTTGGAAAGCAGAAATGCCTACCAGTTACTACAGTGTATTAAACTGAAATGTTTATAAAAATAAAGCCCCAATCGTTAAGTCTACAGAATGTCAAGGATTCTGTTGGGGATGTTAAAAGCATTGGGCAAAACCCTCGTTTTGAGCGTGCCATCTGCCCCACAGGAGAAGATCCGGTTGCCTGGGATGATGTCAATCTGCATGACTCCGGCTCCGAGGTTTCTGAAGATGGACTGCTTAGCATGTTCATTTTTGAATGAATGAATCAGGCCATGGCCTGTCAATCTCCAAACCTAGTTTAAAAGAGTAAAAGTACCAAGTGTACGTCATTAAAAAGAGAAAGAAAAAGACCAAAAGCAAAAACATGGCCTTCACTTCTATTGCCCTGGAACTGGCCTAACTTTCTAGTCCACTGCCTCTTTCCTAACAGCCCCTGGCCCGGGGGATAGTGATCCATTTACTGCTCTTACCTTTCACTGTCTCTTCACATTCTCTTATAGTTTCATATTAACTACAGATACTCCCCTCTTAATTCAGTTAGATATTTAAGTTAACTAAATGCATGGCTAATGTCAGGGGAAGCCCTGGGGCAATAGAGGAAGAAACATACCACGGTCTCACTTCCCCAGAAACCTCACCTCAACTGTACAAAACAAAGAAGATACTAAGGGCAGAATGTGGGAAAGAGAGGAGGGTCTGAAGAGCCAAAAGAGTGTTGCAAAAAATCCCATGCATGAACTTATTCTTTACTTAAAATAGACTCCTTCAAAGCTTTTCAGTGACCTAATAAGCTTGACTGTCTGGTTTTCCAGACCCTTACCGGTTTAGAAAGAACTCCACAGTACTAAGCGAGGAAAGGTGTCAAGAGACCTTCAATATCTCTGCAAAGCATCACTTTACACTCTCATTTCAAGGACTGCAGGGGGGCTGTTGCTCCCCAATCTTGACAGCAGCATGTACAAATAACACTTAGCACATGCCACCTCCTGTACTGACTCACCTTTATGTTACCTTCTGCCGAACCTGTAGTAAAATATTCCTCACAGGGATCCAGAGCCAGAGCCTTAATAGCTGAGTCATGTGCCTGGAAGGTGTGAATCAGTTGTCTTTGCCTGATGTCAAAAATGCAGACGTAGCCTTTCCTGCCTCCAGAGATGAGGAGTTGCTGTTTTGGCGCATACTGGAGTACCGTGGCACCATGATCGTGGCATGTGAAGCCTGAAGGAGGAAACATAAGAAGTCTTTCCCAAATAATTTCTATCCTGACAATTCTGGTAATGTTTAAATGCACATTTAGATAATACAGAAACTACTGACAAATTTTTCATTTCAATTTCTATAATCATGATCCAAGAATTTAAAAAAGATCCCAAGCAGGGACAGAAAAAATGTTCTTATCTGTAACCTCAATATGAAAACACGTGCAGGGAGTTTAAATGTTAAGCCCAAACTAAGTTACACTGCCTTGTAAGAAGCCTGTAGAAGCAAAACCTGTAGAGGAGACCAAGCTTCTCTGTGATCCACTCAGCCACCACATTAATCCCCACCATGACAAGAATCTACTGTATCCTAGTTCCTGCCCATACAGACTCATTGCAAGTTGTTGTCAGGTAAGTAACAAACTCAACTACAGTTGTGTGAAAATGACCAGCTACAAGATAAGGAGTTAGCTTTCCCAGGATTCTCTGCATTTTAATATAATTAAAGCCTTAAACCAGTATGTGGTAAATCTTTAAGAGCTGTTAATTATTCACAGAAAAAAAAAAATCTGCAATCATGGGGCACCTGAGTGGCTCAGTTAAGCAACTGCCTTCGGCTCAGGTTATGATCCTGGGGCCCTAGGATGGAGCCCCACGTTGGGCTCTCTGTTCAGTAGGGAGTGTGCTTCTCCTCCCTCTGTTTGCGCTCTCACTCTCTCAAATGAAACGTTTAAAAACTGCAAACAGATAAAACAGAAACAACTATACTTTCAAAATGTCTATCCATATAAAAAAAGACTGAAAAATCTTTCTTTAAAAGAATCCACCTAGCTATGTTTAGCCCAAATATACTAGAACATGGGGCCTTCTCTCAACAGTATCATATGAGAAAGGGATCTTTAAGGCACCAATTGGGAAAACTGTCTTAAAAGGAATAATACTTAATAATACTTAAATGGCATTCTTCATATTTCTTGTTCTTATAAGGTTAAAATATTTCCTTTCTATTGAGCTCAAATATTTTGCAACTAATTCCTAAAAAGCCTTGTAGTAGTACCAATCTCCATACCATATTTTCTAAATGGAACACAAAACAAAGACTATTCTATGCTAGCTGGGTATTTACCTCAGCGAGATAGCCAGATACTCATTTACGACACACGAAAAACAAAAAACAAAACAAAACACTGGTTAGAGTAAAACCAGGAAAGCATTCCTTCATATTGTATTAAAAAAATGATCACAGACCTTAACTCACTTACCATGAATGAGGCTGTTTCCAGGTGATATCAGTGTGTCCCAGAGGCAAACGTTTCTTAAAGAGAGAACACAACGATTCATGATGTGCTTTTTGTTATTGGTTTTTACTCATTGCACCTTACTACCTCTTTTGTTTATACTTATTTATTAAGCAACTAGGACAGGGGAAGAAGCTGGGGATATGTCTAAGAGTTTATCTTTTCTGAACCACACAGTCCTGTCTCACATTGTCCCACATGTCTCTGCCATCTCATCCCCAACCCCTCAACTTTTCCATTACACTGGAGGGAAAGAGAATTTCCTGGGAAGAAGGGATGGTTCTGAGCCCCAGGGGTTACCACTGCCAGGAAATTAGAGGTATTATTCATGGCATGTGTTGCCAATGAAATGAAAGCAGTGTCAGGTCAAAGAAACATACTGAGCATCAATGATGGCTATAGAGTCTCAAGAACCTGACAGGAAGGGAAAAAAAAAAAAGCTTTTAACAATCACATATGCTTATTGAAAGCCTACCTTAGGAGTATTTGCTTTTCTCTTTTTGGTAAGGAAAAGTACTAAGAATTATGCAACAAAGTTTTTATATTCCTGAGATGGAAAAACTCTTCTAGGTAAAAAAAAAAAAAAAATCCATACTTTGTAGCAAGAATACCTTTCTGCTTAAAATGTGCTTATTTCTTATTATGCTTCTGTCAACTTACCTATTGTCATTGGATTGTCCAGATGTGGCAACTAGACTTGAAGAGGTAATAAATGCAAAGTCACTTGTGGCTTTACTGTGGCACTGCCAACTCTACAAGAAACAAAGTACAAATGATGTTACCTAAAAGTCCAAGATATTCCAGTATCGCAACAAACACACAGTTCTGCTAGTAGTATATGCATGAACTAAGAACAGTTGTTAAAAACCTAGAAGAATAAGTGATAAAAGAAATTACCTATTATTTGCATATTTAGCTAATATCCAATAATATTTTAAAACTGGAAGAGTTGGTAAAAATATAGAATTAAAGGGCTTTTCTTTAGATTATCTAGCAAAAGGGGATCCCTGGGTGGCGCAGCGGTTTGGCGCCTGCCTTTGGCCCAGGGCGCGATCCTGGAGACCTAAGATCGAATCCCATGTCGGGCTCCCGGTGCATGGAGCCTGCTTCTCCCTCTGCCTGTCTCTGCCTCTCTCTCTGTCTCTCTCTCTCTCTCTGTGACTATCATAAATAAATAAATTAAAAAAAAAAAAATTAAAAAAAAAAAAAAAAAAAAAAAGATTATCTAGCAAAGGAACAGGATGAACTTAACCAAGCCATTTCAATACATTAAGGGCCCAGTCAAACTCAGTGTTAATAATCTCAAATACATTTAATAAACTTTCCATAATAACCAGTATCATAATAAACAATAATAACCCAAGGAGGGAAACTCCTACATGCCCCTCTAGTAGTCTGAGACTACAATGTGAAGAACTCAAGTCGTATTAATTTTGTAACCTAAATGCAAATATCCACCCTTTATTACCACCTCCACATTGCTGCCTTTGCCTTCCCTTCCACGTGAGGATTTTTAGCAATAATAAAAACAAGGTCAAAAGAGGTCCTGCAAATAATCTGCAGGCTTATGGCTGCCCATAACCACTCCTAAGGATATTCCAAGCACCAGGGGAAATAATTTACTGAGCCAGTCATGACTTTTCTTATTAGATCAGGTGAATGAATACAAATTTGGAGGCAAAGACTCAGGGGGGTGTCCAGGTATTTAAAAGAGACATTATTTGGTTTGGAATTATCATGGTATTAATCTGAGTGAAGGCAAAGGATAGATTCAAGATTACTTCCAATTCTGTAAAGCCTTTATGAGAGTGTACAGCGTACTAATTTAAGAGAAATATCTTGTCTCATCTACATAATTAAAAACATATATATAGTCTAGAAAAGAAAATTAAAATATATATGAAGCCAGAAGTTCTGCACAAGATAGCACTACCTTCCAGCCTTCCTATCATACTGGAGCCCCCACCAAGCAAAGATATATTTGTCTGCATCACCAAATGTTTCAATATGGTTTGTATTAATGAATGAAATGCCCTCTTGGGATTGGTTAATTTATAACCAGTAAGAAAAATTTGGGAGCAAATTAGAATACACAGAACCTGTTAGAATTTTATAGTGATTCATTTTAGGTACTATATTAGAAATCTCTCAAGAAGTTAGAGTTTTCAAAAAAGCCTCTATGTTCTCTGGGAGTGCTGAGTGATACTTACCATGTAAGGTTTAGGATTTGATGCAGTTTGGTTTACTTGCCAGATACTCAGAAAACCCTCTCCATCTGCAACACCACACTATAAGAATGGCATAAATATTAGACACAGCTTCTTAGTAAGCATATTGAAGGCAAATCATTGATGAAGAGTCACTCAAACATCACTTAACGTCCTGCCAACACCTATTTCTATTACTGTAGTTCCCAAGAAAGTCAGGCCCTATAAATATCCTTCAACCTTTTAAGTGTTTTTCTGTACCTATTTCATTTTCCTCCAAACATCTCTAAGATAATTTAGTAAGAAACTGGAAGGTTTCTCTCAGGTGCTTGACTGTGCTTATAGGTACCACCAACACACTCAACAGAAAGAGTTCTTTACCTTCATAGTATTTAAGTGGATGATTGAGCCATACAGAATTTTGAAGAGCTGTGCTTTATTGGGAGCCAAGGGTGTATTTAAGCAGACACCAATAAACTGCCTGCCCAGCATAAATCCAGGTCACTGAATTGGTTTTTAGATGTAGTGTTACTAACCATATACTCAATATATTTTTCACATGAATTAAGCAGTAAGTCTCAAGAACCAACCTTGTTGCCTTGTGAATTAAAATATAACCTGGTAACTCTTGCGTTGCCGGCTTGGCGGAAACAGACAAGTTGCTGAGGTCGTGTCCATTCAAACATTCGTACGCTACCATCCTGAGCACCTGTAAGATCTGAAACACAAAGGAAAAGCACAATATATGAAAAAGCTAAAGAGTGCCAATATTTCCCATTCTATAAATGAACTTCAAAACGACATTGGCCTATACAATGCCTTGGATCATAAATAAAACACCTACAGTACTGATGGACTGGGTGGGACGTCATTCTCTTAACGTTATGTAGATTCCTTTTCATAAGCTATAAAAGAAGATAAAAAATTCATTTTGTACATCATAGAATAGATAATAATACACTTCAGGCCAATTCCAATTCTCATAATCTTTATGCTCTTACAATTCGATTATTACTCACACATGCCCTGTTGTAGGTTTTTGGAACCACTTCACATTTGACACCTGTCCAAACAGGCTGCAGAACCACTTACTGGCATAGCTCTGGCCCCTATGGACTGGCAGATACCAAGCGGCTTCACCAAGTGACAAAGGGAACTCTCCTCCAAGTGCCCTCCCTGAGGACAATCAGGAGTATCTCTAGAGTCTTCAGAACATGACAGTGGGACCCCATTAGCTACAGTGACTAACAACAACATTATAGATATATTTTTCAAACACCTGTAGTAGACACAACTCCTCTTTGTCTCTGCTTTACCACTTGGTGCCTCTCAGTTTGCTCATCTATAAAATGATAATGGGAGATAATAAAAGCACCTACCACCTAGGGTTGTTGTGAGGGAAAGCATGCACCTGACACAGTCACGCTATCTTAGCTATTATTATGATGGGGTTATAACGAGTCACTGCCCCTGATCTTTAGGATCATTCCTAAGTCAAAGTGATTTCAACTTATTTTTGAGTGAGTCCACATCCCGAAACCATACCTAATAGTAAAAAAAAAAACATACCACGCTAGCTCCAGTGCTAGTCTGTCCACTGCCCAGCCATGGCAGAGATGAAGGTGGATGCACCTGACTTGCTGAATAGGATGTTGCACTGGGTTGATAAAGAGTTGTAGTGGAACCACGATAATCAATATCATCTGAACTGTGAAAAATATTTGTGCGTTACTGTGAAAGTTCCATTTTCTCTTAAACACAAATTCCAATTACAGGACTGCTTATGTACCCAATAGAACAGTCTTTACTTATAGAGAATGAAAAAATATCCATAAGAAAAACTTAGGTGTAGTTTCTATTCAAAGGCAATTTTAAATTTTAGTACTGGTTCACTTTTGTCTCCTAAGACAAAATGTATAGATCTAATGTTCTTCAGGGGCAATTTTACTGCTGTACAGGCTAGAACAAATGTTTGTTTTCAAGGATTTAACACAAGCATTCTTTTTATCATGTATGGGAAAAGATTATAAGGTCTCTTCAAATACAGGTATCCCATGCATCAAATTCATACATTTTAAAGAAATCTGAGTTTTAAGATTTCAAGTATTAGTAATCATCACATAAAAATGTTAAAGCAAATTTTATGATGGATTGTATCATATTACATGGTTACATCAATTCTGAAGCAGGATACTGAAACCTAGGAATATTATATGCTAACAAAACAGAAAACCCGACAAAACAAGGTGAGAGGCTACGATGCACCATTCTCAAGCACATAAAATGTCCAAGAATCTGCATAAAAGCAAGAGGGAAGACAGATATGGAAGAGGAACCCCAAAATAGGAAAGTATTGTGAGATACTGTTGGTGCAGTACCCACAGCTTTACTGAAAAGCAGAGCTGGGGATCCCTGGGTGGTGCAGCGGTTTGGCGCCTGCCTTTGGCCCAGGGCGTGATCCTGGAGACCCGGGATCAAATCCCATGTCAGGCTCCCTGCATGGAGCCTGCTTCTCCCTCTATGTCTCTCTCTCTCTCTCTCTCTCTCTCTCTCTCTGTGATGACTATCATAAGTAAATAAAAATTTAAAAAAAATGAAAAGCAGAGTTGTCTACATTTTTATCTGTAAAAAAGGTATGTTTATCAGGTAATAATCAAGAAAAAAGTGATAATTACTCAGTAAATGTGACTTATCAGTCTAATTAATATGTTGTTGGATTCTGCTATTTACTTTAGTTATCTGATTGGGATAACTAAATCAGCCAAATCAGCCAAATTTACTGAATAGTATGTAATTCCTGACATTTCTTTGGGCTTAAATGTCAATGTTGTAGTTACTGGCATTAGGCTTTGGTGTTCGTGATTATTCTGACTCCAAAACTATGAATACTTCCATGTCTGATGGAAGAAGTATGGGTAATTTGTTAATTGATGTAAGAGGAGCCTTTTATTGGCAGCTAAACAAATTATATGTTTGTCTCCTACCTAAATAAAGGAAGAGACATATATACTTTTCAAGATAATTCAAATCATATGCATAACGATTTAAGGGGTTCTTTTTTAAGAAAGCCTCATTTTAAATGGACTACACAAGACAGACTAACCTTTTGGATTCCCTGTCATACTCTTCTCCAATCCATATGTATGACTGACAGGCCAAAAGAGAAGTAACATCGAGTTCTTGTACATCATGTGTTGAAGCCAAGACAATTTCATTACAGTTTGCCTGTAAAGCAGAGTCAAAAATTAAAGCAATTTCACTTAAAAAGAGTACAAAGAGTACAATCTTTATAATGATTTTAATTTTACCTTATTAATGGAAAATGCCATGATCATATCCGATTCCTTATGAATGATTTTCGCTTTTCCACCTGGATAGCCCAGATCAGCTTCAACCTACAAAATGTTTATTGGCAGTTTCAGTTGTCATACAGCAACATGTGACACACACACATATTCCACAAAAATTAAAAGAAGGGTACGAAGAAAATGTAATAGCAGCAGGAAGAAGAAAGGAATTTTAGTATGTTGAGAATTAGCTTTGGAATTAGCTTAAATTCTCTGATGCCCTATTATTACCCCGATTATAAAGATTTCCATCGTGATGAGAGATAGCTAGCATACTTTTCATTAGTATTTGTAACAGCAATATACCGCTCGCATCTCTTCCAAAAGCATGCAGATATTGCAGTAAGAATGTGAATGCATCAAGAGGCAAAGAGTGGAGGAGAAAGAGGGTAAGTCAAAGGAGTCATATGAGAAATTAAACATTTTTAAAATAGGATAATAAGATGGGAATAAGTAAAAGCTGTAAAGAACAGTTAGAAAAGGATAAAAGAGACTGATGAGAAGGTGCACTGGCTTAGGGTCAAAGGTGACAGGAAGGAAAGAAGATGCAGAATCAAGGAGGAGAGATAAAACAACCATGTTTGAGAACAGACTGGCAAGGTGAACATGTGAAGATGGAACAGGAAGAAGGAAAGAGAAGCACCAATGCTTAGGAAGAACAAGTCGGAAACAGTGGTGTATTTCCTAACCTATGCCACTGACGTGTATGGGAGCAATGAGTATTCTGATTAGCCAACATGGTTAGTACTAGAGATGAAGGTTAGCTCCTTGAACATTGAGAATGAGCTAAATACAAGAGCATGGAACACTACCTTGCTGCGGTAATCTTCTGCTACGTAGTTTTGTTTGACCTGTTCCACATGTTCTTCTACAGACTAAATAACACCACACCGTCACAAATACAAAACACATGCGTGAAATGAAATTACAAAGAGAATGAAAAATTTCAAACTAAAATGGTCAATCCATAACTTAAAGATGGTAAAAATGAATTTGTAAACTTTCCTTTTTAAAGCACAAAATCAAGAAAGAAAAACTGAGTAAAACACGATGTCATCAGATGAACACAACACAAAGCAAAACAAGCAAAATTAAAATTAATGTGACCACTACATATATAAAAGGCTGTGTTTCAAAATAAAAGAGTTATTTGAATACCAGTTATGTAACGTAAAATACTATCTTAAGCTACAATCTCTAAAATAAAACCTACCTGAATGAGAAGTTGCATTCTATACTACATAAATATAAATCCCTATCCTACAGGTTATTTCAAGTACAATTAAAACTATTTCTGAACACAGATTCAAAGTAATCATAATCATTCACTCATACTCATAAGAAATATATCCACGAAGGAGGAGTCAGGGATTAGAATTCCCATCAGTTATTTACTATAATCAAATTTTTCTCCTTGTAAGTAAAGAAATGTTTAATTAAATGGGGCACAGGAAAGAAATCACATAAAGAGCTTGCTCTTGGTTGATGACAGGGTCATTAAGGATGGCTACAATCAGAAAGAACAGTTCTGCTCTGCTGTGGAAACCTGTGAAGGTTTGATCAGAGCAACACACTCTTCCTAATACCTTTATAGAAGTGGCTGCTTCACTTTTAGTCAAAAGGGCCAAATTCTCTGTGCATGCCTTCAGCAATCTAAGGGCTGCTGCAATGGACAATGACAAAAAAGTAAATGTGTGCAAGGCCCAATCAGCAAAAGCCAAACTGCTGAAGAACCTGTTTGCCTTTAATCAAGTAGTTGAGTTTGCAATATTTATTGAGTTCACAAAAAATTGTCTTACAGAATATTCTTCTTTAATATATTCTATGAGTAAAAGTATCTTCCGATGAATATATCTAAAATATCAGCATTTCGCAGATTAAATTTCTTTCTTTTTTTTTTTTGCAGGTTAATTTTCTAAGTAATTTTTAAAAATAAGGCAACATTTTAGAACTTTTAGGATTAGTTTGTCAATTCACTGAATTTATCAAATTAATGAGTACCAAAATCCTATTTAACAATTTAAAAAAATAAACCACTCTTACTAGTTTTGATAAATGTTCCATATTTCTGAGCTTAGTGACCAGTTTTTGTCTTAACAGCTTTAACATTTTTTCAATTTTTTTCCTTAATGAAAACAAATTTTTAGCAGATCTGTGCTGTTCAGTACAATAGCCACTGACCATATATGACCATTTACATTTAAATTAAAGTCAAGTCACACTAGCCACATTTTAAGTGCTCACTATATATGGCTGCTAACTACTATATTGTATAGAACAGATATAAATTTCCATTATCACAGGAAGTTCAATTGGATAACAATGGACAAGACAGTAATTCCTTTCAATAATTTGAAATTGAAAAGGTACAAAAGGGTCTATGATAAAAATTCTTCCTCCCGTCCAAACTCTCACCATCTACCTCCCATCTGTGGAGCCAACCAATGCTTACACAGCATTTTAAGAAATGTTCAATTTATCTGTATCCCATCTCCCTCTTCATAGAGACCCTCTGCTGGTAGAAAATTTGAAGAGAACACACAGCGTGGACTGCTGATGCCAAGAACACAGAGACTAAGAGGCAGAAAGAGGGAGAAGCTTAAAGAAGACAGAAACCTGAAAGGACAGGTCTGATCCTGAAGACAAGACTGGGTCCCAGCAATCTAGACCCCTGGCTTCCCACTGTATTCCAAAGCTCTGACAATCCAACCAAATCACTGCTACAAACCTTATGAATAATTAAAGTATATTTTCAATGAGTCATTATATTTAATAATTTGAAGAACTAAACACTCAAAAAAATAGATCCTTCAATATATTGGCTTTCTGGAAATAATAACGTATCTTTTATGTTAAATCTATTTCTTAGATTTCTAGATCTTATTTTACAGAATTTGTACCCAGCATCATATAGGAAATACTGTAACAGTGGACCGAATAAAAGAGGCGAAGAATTTGGCTCTGTGATTTCCCTGACAAACCCTACACACCAATGATTTCAATACCATCTGGATCTTGTTATCCAAAAGGCTTCTCTAAGACTCAAAAGAATCCCCACAGCTCATTTCCCCTACTTCATTTAGGTACATAACCTTAAATCCATACAGAAAATAAATGACTATTCAAAATGCTGACCACAATTACCATCTAGGTGTGGGTGACTAATGAAGAGAATGAGTTGGGTAGGTCCTGCTACCCCAGGTATGGGGAAAACGGAGACGCAGTTCTATATTTTACCTTGGAAAACTGAGCCATGTAAAGTGTCCCTCTCAGTTTTCACTTTTCTAAGTGAAATACAATTCATTGCTCTTCTCTCATAGATTTTGTTTGCCAAATCTTTAACGTCATCTGATACTCTGTTCTGAACACTCTCCAAAATGCCCATTACCTCATTAAGCAGTCAAATGGACTGATATGCTCATATAACAGAACTGTGCACCACTCATTTTATAAGGAAGAGATAACTTTAAGTTCTAAAGTACCAGTCGCCCAAATTCCTGATTCTTGTTGAACCCTGTATGGCATTACATTCCTAATTTATATTTAGCTTAAAAATCACTGTGCAATGCAGAACTCTGCCTCACTTTGTAAGAGCAAACTTCATATCATACTGGTATTTCTGTAGTTTATTCTTTCACAAAATTATCCTGAATTTCCTGCTTCTAAAGTTTATCCTGTTCATTTTTAATTGTTAATTAAAAGAGGCTTTTAGGGATCCCTGGGTGGCGCAGCGGTTTGGCGCTTGTCTTTGGCCCAGGGCGCGATCCTGGAGACCCGGGATCGAATCCCACATCAGGCTCCCGGTGCATGGAGCCTGCTTCTCCCTCTGCCTATGTCTCTGCCTCTCTCTCTCTCTCTCTGTGACTATCATAAATAAATAAAAATTATAAAAAAAAATTTAAAAGAGGCTTTTAATGGGCTATGTTAGATTCTAATTAAATGATATTCATAGAATCATAATATAGAGTATGCTCATTTATATATTAAATTAACCAAATCATCCATCACAGGATTAATTGTAAAAGCCCAATGGCCAAGTACTGCAAAGGAAGTACCAATTTTCACTTGATTATACATGATTTACCAAGAGACCTATGTTGCTTCATTGTTATAAAATGAAAATTATGAGATTTAGTCTTAGAAAAGAAATTCATTGTAGTCTGGCAAACTATTTACCCACAATGTATGAAAAGCAAGCAATGTATGCTTGCTTTTACCCCAAGCAAAAAGTAAATCAAGCACTGACTTCATTAAAAATGTTAAAACTAAACAAAAACTACAACAGAAATTTTTTTTCAAATACCTCACTCTGTTTTCTTTTCTTTGTGAAAATATATCTAATAAATGTCTCTTGAAGGACTTCTTGTTTAACAAGGAAATGCCACAGCCGTTTGACTGGAAGTGCGGAAGAATCCCGGGATCTATTAGAAAAAATTAACATATCCTATTTTACTCTGTAGAAAATATGCTTGCAAAACTTTAAAAAAAATCCATTATCTATTGCAAATAAGTTGCATCATCAAGCTCAACAAAATGTTATAATTTTCTTTTAATTTTTAGTTATTTTAAAAATCATTCCTTCATCTAGCAATTCATTCTCTAATTACAGGTTCTCTGAATGAACAGGTTGAAAGTAAAAAAAAGTTACAGTATGATACTGTAGAACGGGTTCTGTTGGTTACATAATATCACCAATGAATATAAAGTCACAGATTTCATTTTTTAATAGCCCGACAAAGCTAAAAAGCCTTGCTCTTCCAAGTTTATCAGCAATACTTTTCGTTATGGGACAGGTGCCTCACAAAAAGCATGCTGCTAATCCAAAGGACAGGTAGGGGGCAAATAGAAAATCAAAACATTAATAAAAAAACCTTAATGTGAAAAAAAAAAAACACTGTGTTTACTGATAAACTACTGCCAAAGCATCAGCAGCACCTTGTTTGCATATGTAGATTATTATTCCAAAATATTTCTGTATGGGTTCTTAAATAATGGCAAAAATACAAGATTTGTTTTTTTCTGATTATAAAAGTAACATCTTCCGAACTATAGGTAATACTGGGAAAAATGTTTTCTATCCAGATTTGTTTTCCTTAACATATACTGTTAGAAATAACAGTCAGGTTCAAAGTTGTGAGTATTTTTATATAAGCATGATATGGGCATATTTTGCCAAACTATCCTCCAGAAAAGTTAAACCAGGTTACACTCTCATGAGTATTATAAGCATCCTTACTTGAATGGAGTATTTTCAGGTTCTAGCATTGCTTTATTTCGAAGAATAGCTGGTCCAGCTCCTACTGAAAGGTCAGTTGGGTAGGTATTGATATAGTTAGGGGGTGGACCTTCAAACTGATCCATTTTCTCTTGCAAAATCTGTTCCCAGTTCTCCAAGTTTTTAATCACAGCAATACCTAATGGTGATGTCACAGGCAACTCTAAAAGGCAATAGAAAATGTCATCTTGCTTTGATTAAAAAAAAAAAAATGCTGATCACCATCCACATATTTTAAAAATCTGAATTTTTAGAGCCCAAACCTCTGAAAATACAAATAAATCTGAAAATGTTAATCTTATATACATATTGGATTCTTAGTGCTTTTAACAAACAGAAAGCCAGCTCTTTGAGAAAAATGTGTTGCTTCTCTAGTCTGATTTCGGGCTCTTTGAACCCTGTGGGTAAACAATGATTCTTGGCATGCATGAATTAAAACCATAGACCAGAGCCCAAAATATACAAGCATACACAATATGTATACAAAATACACACAATACATAGTATCTATAATTTTTGGGGTGCCTGGGTGGTTCAGTCGGTTAGGAATCTGCCTTTGTCTCAGGTCATGATCACACTGGATTGAGCCTCCCTGCTCAGCTTCTTCCTCTCCTTCTGCTCCTCCCCACTGCTCATGCTCTCTCTCTCAAATAAATAAAATCTTTCTAAAAATCTCCCATTTTTAGTACCAAATGCTCTTTTGTATAGATTTTTTATGAAGAGAAACTTGATGCTTACTTACTGTATTTAAGTACATTACTTACTTACCAGAGAATTCCAATCCAGCAATGGGAAAGAAATTCTTGACATTGTGAAGTACTAGCTTAACCATTGTCAAATGCAGAAGAGCCCAGCTGTTCAAGGGAAATAAACAAACAAATTCTCCTTCACTGAAAATAACATCAGGAGAGAAGCATAATAATGATTCCTGTCAATTGTTTAACCCAATATCCAACCCAGAAAAAAGCTGGGTTTTTTTCTAAAATTTAAACCTTTGTAGGCTCTGTAAATAGAAAATATATAACAATATATCATACTTAGAAGATCTGAAAATTACCTAATAGAAAAAGATTTACCACACAGTCACATGGAATCTAATAGCATATCAATGAATATATATAAGTTCTAAAAGCACATCAGATAAGTTATGCATTTTCTCTCACTAAAAATGTGTTTCTCCCCTACATGTAAGCTATTCTTTGAAACCAGATATGAAAGATTCTACTGTCTAGAAATTTACCTCAAAGGTACAGAATTACTAACCTGAAAATAGAAGTCAGTTCTTGTATAAATTCATACTATTACTTAAAATTACTAACATCAGGATTTTTTTTTTACCAGAAAAGAGAGAGAGAGAGAGGGAGGGAGAGAATCCTTATTTACCTATAAGAATTTGGATCTTGGTGCTCCTGTATTTGTGTATCTGAAAAAAAAGCATCATCTTCTTCTTCATCACTATGAATGCTTTCATCAGAATCATATATAACACCACTATCAGACAAAGGGAGAAATGGCTGCAATAAAAGACAGTTATTTTTTAAATACATGATTGATTTTTATCTTAATATTGAACATTTTAAGTGTTTTCTAAGTAAAAATTTCCTTTCACAAGTAATACTAGACCTAGAAAAGTCAAAAAGACTATGCAAAATTCTCAGATTCCATAAAATAAGTGAATAGCTAGATACAATGTAAACATTTCTGCAGCATTAATTACAATAGCCAAGTAACGGAAGCAACCTAAGTGTCCACTGATTGATAGATGAACATATAAAGAAGACATGGCACACACACAGAGAAATATTACTCAGACATTAAAAAGAATGATATCTTGCCATTTGCAATAACATGGATGACCTGGAGGGTATTATGCTAAGTGAAATATGTCAGACACAGAAGACAAGTACCTACCATATGATTCACTTATATGTAGCATCTAAAAAATAAACAAACTGGGGGACCTGGATGGCTCAGTTGGTTAAGCAGCTGATTCTGGCTCAGACCATGATCTCGGGGTCCTGGGATTGAGCCGCACTCAGCAGGGAATCTGCTTCCCCCTCTATCTCTCCTTGCCTCTCCCCCAATCATGTGTGTTCTCTCACAAATAAATGAAAATCTTTTAAAAAATAATAAAAATAAAAAACAAACAAAAGATGGAAACAATCATACAGAGAATAAACTGGTGGTTGCCAGGGGGTGGGAGACGGGCAAAATAAGCGAAGGGGATTAAGAGGTACAAACTTCCAGTTATAAAATAAATAATTCATGGGGATGAAAAGTATAGCATAAGGGAATATTAATTAATAATACTGTAATAATATTGTATGGTGACAGCTAATGACTACAGTTATTGTGGTGAGTACAATATAACGTATATACAATTACTGGGTCACTGTGTTATATACCTGAAACTAATTTAACACTGCATGTCACCTAAAATTCAATAAAAAATTAAATAATAAAATATATGTGACAGAAATATTAACAATCAAGACTTTTTCTTATATATCTACATAACTAGTTAGAAAAGTCTAAAGAAAAAAAGACACACTGAAAAACATAAATACCAAAGGAAAAACTATGAAAATTGTCAGAGACCTATAGTGAAGGAAATCAAAAATCCTTCTAAAAGCTATATAAGGAGACTGAGACATGTAAAACTATAATTCTTTACAAATTAATTTATAGGTTTTAAGTTAATTGTAATAAAAATCCCCCTGAGGATTTCTTTTCCTTTTTTGAAGCTTCATAATGATTCTAAAGTTTCATAGGGAAGAAAAATAGACAAGATTAGCTGAGAAATCTTCTTAAGGTGAAAGATACCATTTTTTAGTGGATAATAAAGTAATTAAAAGAAATAACTGATCAATGGAAATATATAGTCCAAAAAAAGTATATTTAATCTATGACAAAGATAACAGAAGTGGGAGGAAAGGAAAGACAGGATAACAAAAACAAATGTTTAAAACTCACCCTGAAAGACTTTCTAAAGATGAGCTTAGCCTACCAAAAGCAGAGTGGGATCAATATCTCAAGAACTCTGAGGTCTAATAAAATTTTTAAATGGGAGGAGGCATGATGAAAAGAGGGAAATATTAATAGAAGAAAGGTGGTCAGCTTGAAAAAGCAAAGTGCAGAAAGCAAGTACTAGCAGCATGTACCCAATGTGGTATGAAATGGAACTACAATGGGTCTAGTCACCAGGAGTATTCTGATCTCCAGAGTTGTGACTGCTTTGAAGAAACAGGTATGTCATGGGCTATATGGCCTCATGAAACCCCAAAATATCCATCCATCTCCTCTTGCTTTAATTTCATGCTGACCAAGGGAACTACTAATAATTAGATGAAGAGAACGTAGATGGCAGATACAAGTATTTCAATCACTAGAAAATGATGATGCTGATTATATGTTAATAAATCTGACTTCTGTTTTAGACCTAAATCCCATACAGATTTTCATCAGTTTCACCCATATCAAGTATCTGATAATCACCATGTATCTGATCATCCCTGAATGGCTATTCAGTTTCTGGACTTGAGAAATTAAATATCTAAACTACAGTTATTTGGGGTGCCTTGGTGGCTCAGTGGGTTAAGCATCTGCCTCCAGCTCAGGTCATGATCCTGGGGTCCTGGGATGCAGCCCCATGTTGGGCTCTGCACTCAGTGGGGAGTTTGCTCCCCCCTCCACTGGCTCCTTCTGCCCCTCCCCTCTGCTCGTGCTCTCTTATTCACTCAGCTCTCTTCCTCTCAAATAAACAAAATCTTTAAAAAATAATAGAAATAAAAATAAACTGTATTTATTCAACTGAGAAACTGCCTTATCATTCCTATGTAATGCATACAAAAGAATGAATAAAATAAACACATATAAAACTTGTGCTTCTCATACCTCTTACCTTTGCAACAAAATAATCCCACATACTAAGTTCAGGAGGAATAAATTTTTCTTTGTAAGATGGTCTCTCTGCAGGCACTGGTGGTGGGGTAGCATCTTTTACAGGTCTTCCAGGGACTAACATTCGCATGTTAAATCTCCTACGGTGTTTATCTATGTCCTCAGAAGGAACAGGAGGTGCTGAATAAAGACAGAAGAGAAAAAAAAAAGACAGCATTTATTTTCCATTACTAATTCAAAGAGTTAACATTAACTTTTCTTTTCAACCTATTCTTGCCATGTTTCAGTTTAGACTAAATTACTTCTATCTGTGCTTCTAAACTTTCCAAGTTACTGCATCTGTTTTCCAGCAATCATGGCAGAGATGCAGATGAGGATAGAACATAAAAGAGTATCTTGCCATGAAGGAGCCTGCATGCTATACAGAGTAACAAAGTAATTCTATGTATAACAAATTAAATAAATGGCATATTCATTAGTGCTTGAATGACTATTTCTGGTTATGCTGTTCAGGGATTCACTGAAGATACAGGATGTGTAAAGCATGCCTTTTAAAAAGAAGGCAGCAGTTCAACGTGAAAAGAGGAAGGGACGACAGAAACCAGTGACTAAAACCTCAATGAATGAGGATGATAGAATCAAATGGAGTCAGCATCGCTAAGAAGGTTATTTAAAATGGAGCCAGGAGGATCTTGAAGTGGGGTTTATGTCCTGTCTCCAATTTTCGTAGCTGTTGCTGAACTCCACTAAAAGCCAAGGCACCTGCCGCATTTGGAAAGGACATAAATGGTAGCATTAGTCTTAGCAACCAATCACATACAGATCAGGGAAACTGTAGCTATACCAGCACCAATCATATCTCCTTCAAACAATTTAGGTGAATTCCCTCTTTCCTCTTTAAAAACTCTAGTCTCGGGCAGCCTTGGTGGTGCAGCGGTTTAGCGCCGCCTGCAGCCCGGGGTGTGATCCTGGAGACCGAGGATCGAGTCCCGCATCAGGCTTCCTGCGTGGAGCCTGCTTCTCCCTCTGCCTGTGTCTCTGCCTCTCTCCCGCTCTCTCTGACTGAATAAATAAATAAATCTTTAAAAAAAATAAAAATAAAAATAAAAACTCTAGTCTCGGGATCCCTGGGTGGCTCAGGGGTTTGGTGATGCCTTCGGCCCACGGCGTAATCCTGGAGTCCCAGGATTGAGTCCCACATCAGGCTCTCTGCATGGAGCCTGCTTCTCCCTCTGCCTGTGTCTCTGCCTCTCTGTCTCTCTGTGTCTCTCATGAATGAATAAATAAAATCTTAAAAAAAAAAAAAACAACTCTAGTCTCTTTTGTGTCAGCCTTGATTTTGGCTCAGATCATGATCTCAAGGTTGTAAAACCGAGCCCTGTATTAGGCTCGACTCTCAGCATGAAGTCTGCTTGAGATCCTTTCTCCTTCTACCTACCCTTCCCACTTTGCCCCCCGCCCCCACCTGCATGCACATGCTCTTTCTCTCAAATAAATAAATATCTTTTTTAAAAAAGAATTTAACCTTCAGCAGCAAGGACAGAGATTAGAACCAGTTCCATTTAAACTCTTTGTACCACTGGTTCCTCACTGTAATGGGATAATTTCTAAGGATAAATTATGATGTTTTGGCACCAAGATAGAAACCTTTTCCACATCATCAGTCCACATCTTACCATATCCTACCATCTTAAAAAGTGGGATTAAAAAATACATTCTAGGGATCCCTGGGTGGCGCAGCGGTTTGGCGCCTGCCTTTGGCCCAGGGCGCGATCCTGGAGACCCGGGATCGAATCCCATGTTGGGCTCCCGGTGCATGGAGCCTGCTTCTCCCTCTGCCTGTGTCTCTGCCTCTCTCTCTCTCTCTCTCTGTATGTGACTATCATAAATAATAAAAAAATAATAAAAAAATTAAAAAAAAGAATATTTTAAAAAATACATTCTACTACATAAGGGAAGAGAATAAAAGACAGGAAATGGAATTTCAAAAACCATAGGCATGACTGGAAAAGCTCTCTTGCACATGATCATAAACCTAATCTGAAGCCAACTGCTGATATGTTCTATATTGATTATGAGTTTTTATTTAAATCTTTCTCTAAAAACCATCCTTTTCCCTTTCTATTCCTTAACATTCTTCTTACTTCTCTTTACCTATTTTCTATTTCCTTTTTTATCTTCCTCAAATTTGTCCTGGTTTATTAAAAAATATTGAACTGAAAAAATATTTTTATTCAAACATGAGTTTAGTTATTTACTATCCTAACCAAAGTGATATATTTTGAATATCACTGATCTTCAAAATAAAAATTCTTAAAACTTTTTACTTCAGCTTTAATCCTGGAAATCATTTACATTTATATACATTATTGTATCAAATTTATCTTACCAGAAATATTTTCTGATTGTCTTTGAGGTTTCACAACAAGTTTCACACCCCCTCCAAAAACAGCAGCCCACATTCGATTATTTAATGGATGGGCTGCAAGTCGGAACAATTCATTGGAGGAATTTGTAGCAAGAGCATGTATCAATAAACTTAAGTAAACAGCAACAACAGCTTCACACAACAAAATGTTCAATTTTGGCTGGTCTTCATCTTGAGCCGAACTCAAGAGATTAATGAGTGAGCTCACACCTGTAAGGGTATATAATATCATAGTAAGTATATCAGAAGAAAGCTCTAGAAGAAAAAAAAATCCAAATCTGTAACTTAACCAAAATTATGTATCTATATTAGATAATATATATTGTATCCATAATTTGAGCAACAAAATAAATGATAGAAATGGATTCTAATTTATGGAATGAAATAAGAATCTATTAGTTTATGCTATTAATGAGTGAACAAATAAATAAGGAGAGAAAGGAAAGCTCTTCCTCATAGTACAATTTCAACTAAAAGTAGAAGGAATGATAAAATTATATATAAAAAAAATCACCATCCAGGAATCCTCACAGTAATAATCTGATTCAGGCAAGAATCATCACTGGATGCTAAAATTAGTGGGTAAAAGTATAGTATTTTACACAGTTTCAAACTATCTCTTCAAAAGAAACTTATTAATTTCAAAGAAGAAATAGTAGCTTAGTAAATGAGAAATCTGGCAGAAAGTACCTTAACAAGTGAATAGCACCAGTAATGGAACCAACTGACATCATGTGCCTCTTAATATTCTGCACTAATAGCACAGTATCTCTTTTGTGATAACCTTGCCAAAAATATATAACCCGAATCTAATATTAAGAAAAAGGAAAAAAGAAAGAAAGAAAGAAAGAAAGAAAGAAAGAAAGAAAGAAAGAAAGAAAGAAAGAAAAAGACAGGGTAGCCCCAGTGGCCCAGCGGTTTTGGCGCTGCCTTCGGCCCGGGGTGTGAGCCTGGAGACCCCGGATCGAGTCCCATGTCGGGCTCCCTGCATGGAGCCTGCTTCTCTCCCTCTCCCTCTGCCTGTGTCTCTGCCTCTCTCTCTCTGTCATGAATAAAATCTTAAAATAAAGAAAGAAAGAAAGAAAGAAAGAAAGAAAGAAAGAAAGAAAGAAAGAAAGAAAGAAAGAAAGAAAGAAAAAAAAAAAGATAGCAAAACCCAAATTGAGGGACATTCTAAAAAATAACTGGCTACTACTCTTCAAAGTGTCAATCATGAAAGACCAAAAACAAGAATGAATAACTAGTCCATATCAGAGGAGACTCATGAGATAGTACAACTAAATGTTACATGGAAGACATTGAGTGGGACAACTGGTGAAATTTCTGAAAGATCTATAGGTTAGAAGAACAATACCGTATCAATGTTAAGATGCTGAATTTGAAAAACTGTGCTATGGTTATATAAGAGAGTGTCTGTTTTTAGGAAAGACACATTGGTATACTTAGATGTAAAAGGATATCATAATCTGTAACTTACTCTCAAACACTTCAGAAAAAATACCTATGTACACACACATACACACGGTGAGGGTGAGAATGAGAGAGAGGGATGAATGCTAAGGCAGGTATGGCAAAATGCTAACATTTGGAGAATCTGGGTGAAGGCTAAACGAAAACTCTTTGTACTGTTTTTACAACTTTTTGGAAGTCTCACTTATTTCAATAAAAAAATTAAAATGAAGACAATGTTTCTAAAAACATGTATAAATGAATTTTATTTTTTTGTATAAATGAATTTTAAATAAACACTGTGAGTTTGTCACTTTTTTCTACTGCCATTTTTCACTACCATCATTAACATGTAAACTCACAGTTATAGAGCAAACACAGTAAAAACTAAATGACACAGCAGACCAGAAAAAGGTATGAAGAAAGTGGAGAAGATCTGAAATAACTGATATGGAGAATGAGAGAGAAAGCTAACGAGAGACAGAGAAGGACTGACAGGACAGAAGTGTCACATAATGGTCACTCTTATCCCAACATACAAATTTACACTCGAGAATAATTGCAGTCTCTCTGATATAACTGTGAAAATATCTCTGTGATACTGCTCTCTAACTTAGGATTTCTACAGATAAGGAAGAGGATGTGCTCACCCTTATGAAAGATGTTAAACCTTGCTTTTTTATGCGGGTCAACACAGCTGGGTTTTGAAGCCTTAACTTTCTGAGTCTTCAGACAACATTACAGTACTTAAGAATTCCTAATCCATGGCAGAAAACATCATCAAAAAACAAACAAATAAAAAACCATTCACCAAATCCACAAAGAACAACAATCAGGAAACCAGTTAGTAAGTTTTTAAAATGGAATTACCAAATAGAAGATTTAAAACAAAAACAAAAACAAACAAACAAAAAACACTTAAATTCTCACCAGGCCATTGAGCAGGAGAAGAATTCGGTGTTGCATGTTCTTCAATACTTTCTGTCCTTAGTCTTCGGCGATCACTTAAAAGAAGTCCTTGATAAGCCATTCCTGTAAACTGGTTTCCTTCTGTTTGACTGCTAATACAAATAAGGTTCAGTTATTTAGCATTCTAACAGAGATAGACTGTACTATATATATATCTTTTAGATGTTTATCATGATGACATTTAGGCTTTTTTTTTTAAATCATGTTCCTAGTTTTTATTTAAATTCAGTTAGTGAAGGGGTGCCTGGCTGGCTCAGTTGGTAGAGCATGTGACTCTTGATCTTGGGGTCATGAATTTAAGCCCCCACACATTGGGCACAGAGGTTACTTTAAAAAAAAAGAAGAAAAAAATCTAGTTAGTTGCCATATAGTGTAATATTGGTTTCAGGAGTATGACATTTAGTCTTTTTAAAAATCTTTTCCAGACGCTACTTAATACTTGAAAATCTTTTCTAAATTCAGCCATTTTTACTAAAAAAAAAAAGAAAAGAAAACAGAATCTGAGAGTAAGGAGACTACTTTTTGGTACTAGACTCAAGTTTCTGGGTACTATTTTCTTAGCTCTGTAAAATTGTACGAGTTTAACCTTGAATTAAAGTATGAACTAAAATATGGAGAATCGTATTAGAAATATTTGATCCTAAAGCCAAATGTACCTCCATATTTACTTCCCTCATCTTTGTGGAGCTAGGGAAAATACAAAAGCAGAAAGTAAAGCTAACTCCCTTGAGTCAATCATAGCCTAAGAATAAGAAAATACACATTTTAAAAATATTTATTTGAACTCTCATCTGGTGCCATTTTAACCAGTGACTTGTATCAAACAAGTTGTCTTTGATCATTCAGACAATCAATGTCCACAATAGCCAAACTGTAGAAGAGCCTCGGTCGGTGTCCATCGAAAGATGAATAGATAAAGAAGATGTGGTCTATGTATACAATGGAATATTACTCAGCCATTAGAAACGACAAATACCTACTATTTGCTTCGACATGGAGGGACCTGGAGAGTATTATGCTAAGTGAAATAAGTCGATTGGAAAAGGACAAACATTATATGGTCTCATTCATTTGGGGAATATAAAAACTAGTGAAAGGGAAAAAAAGGAAAGGAGAGAAAATGAGTGAAAATATCAGTGAGGGTGACAAAATATGAGAGACACCTAACTCTGGGAAATGAACAAGGGGTGGTGGAAAGGGAGGTGGGCGGGGGGTTGGGGTGACTGGGTGATGGGCACTGAGGGGGGCACTTGGTGGGATGAGCACTGGGTGTTATGCTATATGTTGGCAAATTGAACTCCAATAAAAAATTAAAAAAAAAACAATTAAATAAACTTTGTTCCTCATTTACATTTCCAAATCTTTGTAACTACTTAGACATGGCCTCACTGGACTAAAAGCAGAGTACAGGCCATTTTGAAGGGCTAATTCCTTTTGCAATATCAAGTCTTCTCACAAAAAAACTGCTGAATTTATAAGAAAAAAAATCTAGGCATATGTTTAATATACATTTAATGTGATTCTATTTATATTACAAACTTTTCACTTATTTATATAACTCATTTAAATCTGGGTCATCCATCCACATGCAGAGGAATGAAACTAGACCACTCTCTTGCACCATACATAAAGATAAACTCAAAATGGATGAAAGATCTAAATGTGAGACAAGATTCCATCAAAATCCTAGGGGAGGGATCCCTGGGTGGCACAGCAGTTTAGCGCCTGCCTTTGGCCCAGGGCACAATCCTGGAGACCCGGGATCGAGTCCCATGTCAGGCTTCCGGTGCATGGAGCCTGCTTCTCCCTCTGCCTGTGTCTCTGCCTCTCTGTGTGTGTGTGTGTGTGTGACTATCATAAATAAATAAAAACATTTTAAAAAAAATCCTAGAGGAGAACACAGGCAACACCCTTTTTGAACTCAGCCACAGTAACTTCTTGCAAGATACATCCACGAAGGCAAAAGAAACAAAAGCAAAAATGAACTATCGGGACTTCATCAAGATAAGCTTTTGCACAGCAAAGGATACAGTCAACAAAACTAAAAGACAACCTACAGAATGGGAAAAGATATTTGCAAATGACATATCAGATAAAGGGCTAGTTTCCAAGATCTATAAAGAACTTATTAAACTCAACAGCAAAGAAACAAACAATCCAATCATGAAATGGGCAAAAGACATGAACAGAAATCTCACAGAGAAAGACATGGACATGGCCAACATGCACATGAGAAAATGCTCTGCATCACTTGCCATCAGGGAAATACAAATCAAAACCACAATGAGATACCACCTCACACCAGTGAGAATGGGAAAATTAACAAGGCAGGAAACCACAAATGTTGGAGAGGATGTGGAGAAAGGGGAACCCTCTTGCACTGTTGGTGGGAATGCGAACTGGTACAGCTACTCTGGAAAACTGTGTGGAGGTTCCTCAAAGAGTTAAAAATAGATCTGCCCTACAACCCAGCAATTGCACTGCTGGGAATTTACCCCAAAGATACAGATGCAATGAAACGCCGGGACACCTGCACCCCGATGTTTCTAGCAGCAATGTCCACAATAGCCAAACTGTGGAAGGAGTCTCAGTGTCCATCGAAAGATGAATGGATAAAGAAGATGTGGTCTATGATACAATGGAATATTACTCAGCCATTAGAAATGACAAAAACCCACCTTTTGCTTCGACGTGGATGGAACTGGAGGGTATTATGCTGAGTGAAATAAGTCAATCAGAGAAGGACAAACATTATATGGTCTCATTCATTTGGGGAATATAAAAAATAGTAAAAGGAAATAAAGGGGAAAGGAGAAAAAATAAGTGGGAAATATCAGAAAGGGAGACAGAACATGAAGACTCCTAACTCTGGGAAACGAACTAGGGGTGGTAGAAGGGGAGGAGGGCGGGAGGTGGGGGTGACTGGGTGGCAGACACTGAGGGGGGCACTTGACGGGATGAGCACTGGGTGTTATTCTGTATGTTGGCAAATTGAACACCATTAAAAAATAAATTTATTATTAAAAAAATAAAAATAAAATAAATCTGGGTCATCTGTCCAAGTGATTGGATTTCCTACTACTTATATTCCCCTCATCATTAAAATGCACAGTATACACTGATAAAGGTAATCTGATCCTTAGGAAAATTTAAACCATTATTTCTTATTGATATCACTTCCAAAGACTTTTATATTCTATGTACATTCTATGATTTTAATAATTCTATTTAAGAAACGTACTTTTTGAGTTTTTTAAAAGCATTTTCTCTTTCAACTGAAAACCAGTTAAACAAATAGGAGCTAATCCAATGCTAAAAGAAACCGTTCTTAAGGAAAAAAAAATTAGAAAACTTCATATTATAAATTATTTTGAATAGTGAAAAATTCTTTTAAAATAAAAAAAGACAGTGATGGTGATCATTTCTATTTACTATTTATCATTTTCTATATGCCTCTGTTGTTACTAGGTGACAGCTAAATTAAAGTTATTCTATTTCTCATTCTTTCTCATCTACCAAAGTATACAAGGCAGTCATTTTTTTAATAGATTTTATTCATTTATTCATGACAGAGAGAGAGAGAGGGGCAGAGACAGAGGCAGAGGGAGAAGCAGGCTCCATGCAGGGAGCCCGACATGGGACTCAATCCTGGGTCTCCAGGATCAGGCCCTGGGCTGAAGGCGGCGCTAAACCGCTGAGCCACCTGGGCTACCCTACAAGGCAGTCATTTTTGAGGATTTTTCTGTCACTAGGAAATAGAACTTGATATAAACTCTGGACAGTTTAATACTTTTGCTATATTAATAATTTAACATGATTTTTTTTTTTTACCTGTAGCTATGACTGTCACATAATGCCTGGTAAATTGATGCAGAAAGTGATGCTGCTAGTGAATGAAGTGTATGCACCTAAAACCAAAACAGCCACAATTACATTTTATACTAACATTTCTATACAATAGTAATATTTTAAATATTAGAAAACACCCAGCAAACTAGCAATATCATAAGACTAGATCCTAAGACTAACGAATTCTACTTTAAAACTTCTAAAATAACTCCTAACTTAATATGCATGCCCAAAACAAAGCTAATTGATTCAAACACATCTTTATCAAATATTTACTTACTGTGACCCTGCTATTTACCAGGCTCTGAGTAAAGTGCCAATGGGCTGTTCTACCTAATGATTAGCTTCAAGATTAATATTCCAAAAAAAAGCAGAACCAAAATAAGTATACAATTTTCAGAGCTTTTATTTAAACTGCCTTATAAAATTTCCCTTGATGAAATAAATAGTTGATCTTACCAAGAATGAATTAAATGTTTAGATATATCAATCACTGTGTGAAATGGCTGATTTTTCAGAAAGCAAGTAGTTTACTTAGTACTTAAGAGTAGTGTATACTCTTAGAATTTTAAATTTAGAGTTTAAAAATTATCAATATAAAAACTACATCCTAAAAATGCTAATATTGAATCAACATTTTCAGATTCATAAAATGTTAAAATTTGAAGGGACCTTAGAAATCAGTTTAATACTCTTTGAAAGCCTTATCCAAATTTCTAGAAACTGGAAATGTTTCCTTATAATTTATATGCATTTAATGCCTTTTCTAAGTGTCCATATTCACTGAACAAATAATTTAAGCAATCTCTGCTAAAATACCGATACAAATTAATTCATGCTATGGATTAGAAGTCTCTAATAATAGGTTGATGTAACCAGTAAATTGTTCAGAAGAATATACTACCAGAGGTCAAACATGCCTTTCAAACAAAAGAAAAAAAAATGCTAGGGACCTGAAATGACATCAGCCACTGGAACTGGAAAAGCATAGCACAACACACAGGCTAGTACAGAGGTAGTCTGATCAATTTCAAATCCTACCAAGCTTCCTTCCTAGTACTTCTTGGAATCTATCTGTTCTTAAGTTTTCAATACAGGGTATGGGTTTATTTGGGGGTAGTAAGTCTGTCAAAATCTTGATTGCCCCTAATACTGCAGAGCATCCAATAAACACAACCACCATGGAAATAGTAGTGAGAGTACTTTGGGATATTTCTGATCAGCCCTGGTTCTCTCAAAGATATTCCCTGAGCTTATATTTTCATATATCTTGGTATATAGTCATAAACATTTCTCAATTACTGGTTCATTTAAGGAGAGTGAAGGATTTAAAGAAATATTAAGAGGCAAGAATACTGTCTAGAAAATTCCATAATCAAAAATTATTTGCCTATCTTAAATTGCTTTTCCATAAAGAGTCTTCCACTGATCAGGACTGGGAAAGTAGCACGTTAAGAGCACTTTAAAATATTCCTTTAAGTTCAAACCAGAAGACAAGTATTTACCTTCTCAATGTGTACAATATTTACCTTCTCAATGTGTACAATATTTACCTTCTCAATGTGTACAATATCAACTGATCATAAACTTGACATACCTTCACATCTCCAACACTGGGGTGAGGTGGTGTTTTCATTTGAACAATAGTGTAAAGTATATCATGGATGTGATTATTTAGGTATAATACAGGATTAGCTATGACTGTTTTTGTTGAAGCAATACTTGCTGAAAGCAGAGGTAGGGTGGTAGGCAATGGAAGTGGAGACTGGAGCTGCTTCACTGTGGTCTCCTGTGGGTTACAGTAGATTATTTTTTGCAAAGTAGTTAAAATGAAAAAACTAATAGTTACATGATAAAAATACTGGTGATGAACAACTGAATAAAAGCAGTATGTACTTATTCACTCATTCTACAAAAATTTATTGAGCACCCAATCTGTACCGGTTGCTATGTGAGACACAGAAGATATAAAGATGAATTGAATGTGACACAGCTGTGCTCTCAAGCTGTTAAGCCTACTCATAATCACTAAAATTCTGATCAACAAAGACCCATGCAGAGCATAAATATCTGCCTCCTACAAGCAAAGAAGCTGGACATATTTAGGTTAGCTAATAAAAAGAGCTATTAAAATTATTAAAATAACCAAGCCTGAAAAGAAAAGTGAAGTTCATACCTGCTGGGATTCTTGTAGCAAAAATTTGAGTTCCATCCTTACTGAGGCCAGTCCACCACCCTGAGCCCCATGAAGGCTACAGTAACTAAGAAACACTCTCAGAAGATCTTGATTTTTCTGTAACCACAACTTTCGTCTTTCTGCATGTTCTCGTTTTGCCTGCAATCTCCGTCTTTCTATTTGGTGCCGCTCATAGGAACCTATGTCTGGTTTGTCCGTCATTTCTTCCTGGTCCAGAAGATCACTTTCTACCTTGGAGTATGTTTTACTGGTATACTCTTTAATAACTGATTCATGGTTACATATCTCATGCAGGGCAGCAATTTCCTTTTCAAGCCAGTTATAGAGTTGAAATCTGAGTTTTCCACCATCTACTTCATAACCTGTAGCCAATGTTCTTAGTTCTGTCATAAGGATCTTTAAACAAGCTCTGAATTTTAGTTGTTCAGCAATCACATCAACTTCAGTATCACCTTCCAGACAGTCCTCTTCCTGAGGAGTCAGTAATACATTAGGGTCTGAGGCTTTCTCATCTTGTCTATCTGTCTCCCTGGCATTTGTACTTTTCATTATTAAACCAACAGCATCTTCTTCCTCTTCTTCTAAGGCACTATCATGCTCTTCACCCCAATCAAGGTTAAGAGGTTCCTCATCAACTTTCACTATTGGCTGGCTCCAGTCAAACTGTGATGAAGTTACATTTGACCAATCAATGCCAGAACTTTTATTGTCATCACTCAGAATCTTTGATTCTGAAGGTACATCATCCATTTTTTTAGGAATTGAGTCAGGCTGACCTTGTTTTGAAGGTAAGGCTGATATTTTGGTAACTTTTGGAATTTTGGAGAGTACCTCCAAGGCTAGAACAGGGCATCCAACTTTAAAATGAGCATTTGCAGTGGTAAAGAATAATTTTCTTTCTATAAGATTAATTTTATCAACAAAGTTTTTTTCAGTTTTGAGACCTAAGGTTGCCAAAGTTCCTTCAGGGGAGGCAAGGTTTCTTCGAATAAGCAAAGGATGAGTTCGAAGGTAGTTGTAGAAACTAAACACCACTGGGTTACAAGATTTGATGATAACTATAGAAATGAAACATACAGTCACAAGATATTATGTTAATTTGCACTTATATTACAAAAGAATAAAATATGTCAACATTTCCTCGAAATAAGAATACCCAAATATTATATATATAATAATACACACACACACATATATATATATAAACATATATATAAACATTGCTTTTATTTTTTAAATGGAAAGAAAACATCTAAAAAATGTTTAATTGGTTCCCTAAAAAGAGAGGGAAGAACAGGAATGGAGAGATCAGGAAAGAAGCTAGATCTCTCTGAAAATATCTTGGTTTTATATATTTCATTTCAAAACCATGTCAACATTTTATATAGAAAGAAAAATTAAATTTGAAAAAAAAAACAACAGCAAAATTTAAAAAAGTGATTCTGTATATCAAGCTGGTAGTGTAACTACACAAAGAGGAACTATAAAGTGACTTTAAAATAAGTAATTTGGCTATACATCCTTACTGGTATATACCATAAAAAAAGTTATAAAAATAACTGCAAAAAAAAAAAGCTTAACCTGCTCTCAGTAATCATGTTGCTATGAAAAATTTTGCATCATTATTCTCAAGCGATCATATATGTATAAAATAACAAGTAGGTTAATGCTATGAGAATTCAAGCTTTTCATTATAAGACAGAAGTATAAAATCTAAAAAGAAATCTATAATCTATATTGAATTAAAATTTTCAGTGTGAGCTCATGAATTCTCAGGTTAAAAAATACATATATATACTAGCTCCATTTATTAAAACAGCTTAGACACAATAATCAAAATCAATAGCAAATGAGGATCCCTATGCCCAGGCTGTAGTCTCTATTATTCCCACACTTAAAAGGAACCAGGATCCTTTGGAAGGATGGCCATTTCCAGCTCTGGGGCATTAAATGTACAAGATGAGCCTGAAACATCATGCCATAGCAGAAAGCAAAGAAACTATCAAGGAATAATATCAATAGGATTCAATAACTTGTAGAGGCTCCCCTGGTTAGAAATGAGATAGTCTGAGCCTCCATAATAATAAACTACAATGGATTCAAACGCAAATCTATCTAAATCTGTGAGTTCAAATAACTCAAATGAATATAAAAGCTAATTAGTCACCTTTGTAGTATGTTAGTGAACCAAACTATTATTTTGAAAACTGGTAAAGAGAAAGAATCAAACATTTATGCTCCCTTCACTACATATACTACTGAATTTCAGAGTAATCAAACAGCTAAGGGAGACTGTACTCCTAGAGAAGAATTCCAACTCATAAAGGAAAAATAAAATGACACAATTAGAATATCGTAATTTTACAGACATTAATGAAATAAAAAATCTATGCAGTGATCACTGATGGCTGTTTATACAATAAGCAAAACAAGCAAACATTATGAGTTCCCTGATAGAAGTACTCCATATCACCATAAAATATTTCTGCCAAAAATCCAAAAAAAGTATCTAGGATATTAATCACCAATTTATAGGAAATATAGAGAACATGGGGAAAAAAACACATGAAGTGACAGAAAAGGGACACAACCAACAAATTCTATTAAGTGAGAAATCACAAAATAAACAATCTGACTTTATTTCAAAGGACAAGAAAAAGAAGGAAAAACTATGAATTAAAGTAGGCAAAAGAGGCACCTTAACTAATCATAACATATATGCCTCATTTGAATCTTGATTCAAACAAATCAATTGTATAAGATTTTATGAGACAACAGGAATATCTGAACATTGCCCATTTCATTATTAATCAAATTTTGTTACAGTGATATGTGTTACGTTTAATAGTCCTTACTCTCTGGAGATTCATTTTGAAATGTTTACAAAAGAAATAATATGCTGGAATTTGCTTCAAAATAAATCTATGATGAGAATGGTAGGAGACTGTGCACATTTTATTAAAATTACCTGGGAAACTCAGATACTTATTTTTCTTCTAATGGTTTTATTTCCTTTCCTTTAAAATTTATATTGTTTATTAAAATATTTCTTCTTTATAAAGAAGAATATAAAAATGGGTCCCTAATCTCTTTATCCATGTAAGCAAGCCTTTTTATTCTTAAAAATTTTTTTTAAAGATTATATTTTTATTTGAGAGAGAGCATATGAGAGAGGAGGGTCAGAGGAGAAGCAGACTCCCTCTGAGGGGCTCAGTCCTAGGACTCCAGGATCATGACCTGAGCCAAAGGCAGACCCTTTATATTTATAAGTACCGAGTCTGGCACCGGGCTCAATCTCACCACCTTGAGAGCACAACCTGAGCCAAAATCAAGAGTTGGAGGCTTAACTGACTGGGCCACCAGGTGCCCCAGTACTCAGTTTCTTTTGATTTGTTCCAGCAAACAGCAAAGGGAGAGGAAGAGGGAAACTAGATGCAGTATGTACATGCAAACACATTTGCAACATGCACATGTAAATAAAAAGCAACAAGAATGTGTTCTTTCACACTGTTCTGCATCTTTTTGCTTCACTTAATAATACAGCATATATTAATACATT